>NW_023276807.1:96121463-96808963 GCF_003668045.3 Cricetulus griseus
TTTGTCTTTTCAGCATGGAATTTTAACCCTGTCACCTGTATTTAAGTTCCCTTCTGCAGCACTGTGGGGCTACTGGGCAGCTCGGCATTTGGGGCCCTTCTGAAGTTGTCTCAGTCAGGCCTGCAGTCAAACCCCAGAGGACCACTGACACTACACTCACCACAGCGGTCACCCATGCCCCTGAGCTGGACAACTCTTCCCAACCTGGGAAGCACTTCCACAGAGTCCACAGCAGGTGGCCACCACATTCCCGTGGTGGGTCCCCTGGCAGGCTCAGGGGAGCCTATGGAGGACTATGGCTCACTGAGTCCAGCCCCAGGTTCCTCGGATGAGCAAGCTTTGATGATGAGCACTCCAGAAGGAAGCTGGCCCCCTTCCAGCTCCTCCCCTGCCTTTGATGGTAAGTGCCACCATCTCTACACATTGTTCCTTATATGTAGGCACCTGGGAAGGAATAAATCAAATGAGACAGGTTGAAGTCACTCCCACAAAGGTCCTGAGTCTAAGAGTACTGTTTTCATAATGCAGAGCCCAGCTTCAACCTCAGAGCAATCAAACAGTATTCTGTTTTTGTTATTTTGAGACAGGTTCTAACGTAGCCCAGGCCTCCAATTCCCTATTTGGCTAAGCTTGAATTCCTGATCCTCCTGTCTTCACTGTTCAAGTGCTGGCATTTTGGTATTCCACAATGGACGTGGTTACATGATATTTGATTAGTTATACAACAAAGAAAGTTGTATCCAATACATTTTGAATAGGGGAACTACCAGTCACGTGGGGGGAAAACCATATAAGTTTTGGACTGACAACATTTTTTGCTGTGGTCTGGTAGCAAACCGACCTCTGCTAAGAATGCATTTTAAATGTTTTACCTATAGTCAAAAAGATGTTTAGTCTGACATGAAAGTGAATAATGATGACAATTTAAGGGGACTAAAAATTGTTTGGATAGTTTGGTTCTGATTTGCAAACTCTGCAGCATCATGACGTTGTATTCCTTCAGCCTTGCAGGATCTTGGTGTGAGGGGTTTTAGTCTACAGCCTTCTGTGCTCACTAATTGGGTCTTCAAACAAATGTCATTTCCCCCTCTTGTATAGATTTCGAAGCCTATTATAGTGACATCCAAGAAGATGTGCCATCCCTAGGAAGACAGCCAGGTAAGTACTTTTATGATTGTCCTCCTGTAGAAGCGTCCTGAACCCAGGTTCAATGTGTACCAGCCTTCAGGGATGCTTCATGTTTGTCCCTTCCATCAAGGCCACCTAAAACTCCCCCAGAGAATTTTCAAATGGATAGTGCGAGCCCCTCTTCATAGCACAGACCTCACTCCTGACTGACTTACTGCAGCACATCTTTGGCCCTCTGCTCCCAAACTCCCAGTGGTCTCAGGAACAGTAGGCAATCCAGACCTGAGGTGCCTGGCATGCTGACTGTTGTCTAGTAGGCCTCCCTGAGTGCCCTTTCCACCTTGCCATCTTGTTCATCATTCTTCTTGGGGGTTCCCTCTCCCTCCCCACTTTGAATTCTCCCTCAGCACTGCAATGACCCCTGTTAGTTACTGTTTCCACCCCTATCTCTTCTAAGCAGGTGGCTTCTGGACCTATGATGTCTTTCTGTGTCTACCTGGCTTCACTAGGGTTTCAAAGAGAGGAACAAGTTAGGCAATATGTCAGGATCTGGCAGTCAGAGTGATTCCAGTGGGCTGTGGACAGAGGGAGTGATGTCATGTACAGCATTGGTAGCCAGTCACCTGGCACATGGCTCTGGGATGAGTAAGCAGAGGACTGTTGCCCAGAGTGTACAGCAGGATGGGGTGGGGTGCTGGTCATAGATCAGGTAGACCTACTCCTGACTAGGCCCTTGCTATCACTTCGGATTGGCTAGGTCAGGATGGGTGGCCTCTTTCCAGCCAGAAAGGTGGGCGTTGCTGTTGTTTGGTCTGTTTGTAGGATACTGAGGCATGATTGCATTGGTTGGCTTTCTTGTCACTGGTTTTGCCTCATGGCTTCCCAGGGTTTGGGTTATGGTCACTTGGCTCCATGCTCCTGGTAGAAAGTCATGTCAGTGGGAGTGTGTATAAAGAGGGTTTTCTCCATGGTGGACAGAAAGCAGGCCAAATAGGAAGGGACCAGGGACAGCACACCACCAAGGACCCACCCCCAGTGAATTTTTCACAGCTAGGTTCTACCTTCCAAGCTTTCCAGAACCTCCAAAAATGGCACCACCAGCTGGGGACCAACTATTTAACATGGACCTGTGAGGATAACTACATATTCAAGCCATAAAAATCATACAGAAAAATTACAATTTATAATACATACACAGGTCTGTTTCAGGGGTCCTGCTTATGTATGGCAGGTGCCAAATCAATGATAGCAAATGGACACAATAGACATTATCTTCTCCTGTTTATAGCATGACTTTCTGACAGGAGTCATCCTAGTTCCTCAAGGATTTTTGGTATGATGTCTTGTTTCTGTGGTCTTCTTTGAAGTCTTCAGTCTGTCGAGCACTGTCCCATGCCACTCCTCCCCAGACTACATAGTGGATTTCTGCCTCTGTGCCTGACACCTGCAGTCACATCTCTACACAGAAGCCAGGGAACTTTCTCAGACACAAAGCAGATGGCCAGTTTCCTCTGACTACTGGTGGCTTCCTGCCATTTTCAAGACATTCTCTGTCTTCAGCCACCCACAGAGGATCATTCCCATCACACTTGGTTTCTACTCAACCTGGAAACTTACTCCAGATCTCCACTGAATACATCCTTTCCCTGAATCCCTGCCCACTGCTCCAGCAGAATCCCTCCCCAACAGAAGTCCACATCTGTTCCCCACACTTGCTTTCTCTGTGAATCTGCTGTTTTTCCTGTCATTTATCATTGTCTGACTTTGCATTATGAAATTTCAGATTACAAGGTGGAATGGAAGAAAAAGGAAGGTGAGGGAGGGAGGGGAAGGAAAAGATGAAGGAGGGAAGAGAGAGGGAAAGTTCAGAAAGGAGCTAATGGGAAGTTGATTATAAGGCACTAAGATACAGGTCTTGAATATGCACATCTACTAAAGGCATTGTTTGAGACGTACCATGTCTGGCAACCACAGAAATCGGTATTAGCATCAACCTGGAAGCATTCATGCTTCACAAGACTATGACCTTTCTCTTTCTCTCCTGTGGCATGGTTTATCTTCCTAGGGTCCGGTACCAACTTCCAGGAATCAGGACCAAGCATGGATGCCGAGGAGAGTGCCAGTGATGGGGACAACCTACTGGGCCCTTTCCTCCACACAGGCAGAGAAAAGCCAGCTTTCATGATCGACTGGCCCAAGACCCTGGTCAGCCGAGCTGTATTCCACGGCTACACCTCCTCAGGTATGAACATGCTCCTTGCACCCTGGATTCACAGCCATTTCAGAAGAATTTGGGAATCAGCCCTCAAGTTCTCCCTAGACTTTTGTCTTAATGGATGAGTGGAACCATCCAGCCTTTTCTGTTTGTCCTTCTGTGGACCACAATCCTTGAATCCTTCTCCAAAGATGAAGCTAGCTGCAGCTGTCCCCTAGGAGTCCCCAGTTGCAGATCAGCAGGGAGCTTTGGTTCTGGGTGACAACCCATCATGTGCCTGTCTCTAAGACCTTGTATAGATCAGATGTTCCATTTTCATGGGTGGATCAAGTAAAGCTGGCCCTGTGGTGAAAAGGAATTTTTAACCTGTCTCCCCCAGCACAGGCATGTTGGTTTGTCTGCTCTGGTGGGTCACTGCCTTTCTGAGTACTACATGTGTGTAGGTCATCCCCATAAGCCTTTGGGGGAAGCTATGGATTTCATGCTAACTTTAGGTGATTTTCTCCTTGCTCTCTAATCATCTGTCTTGTGTCTTAGATCTCTCCCAATTTTGAGGAAGGCTAAGCAGGATGGTTCAGCTAACTCTTATAGGAGAAGAGTTAAAAAATTTCATAACTGAGCTGGAGAGATGATTCAGAGGTTAAGAGCACTGGCTGCTCTTGCAGAGATCCTGAGTTCAACTCCCAGCAACCATATGACGGCTCACAACCATCTCTAATGAGATGTGGTGCCCTCTTCTGGCATGCAAGCCTACATTCAGGCAGAACCCTGTATATACAATAAATAAACTGAGCTTACTGTTAATGTACAAGATGAGATCTTATCAGCATTCTCTTGTTGGTAGGGAGATCTACCTCATTTCTGAGCTGAGGGTGACTGGTCCACCTCAATAATGCTTCCATTGGGTGAGGATGGCCTGCAGATAGGGATTTGGGTTCCTCAAAGAAGGCTGATAACCCACAGATAAGTGTCCTTCCCAAGTATGAACAGAGCATTGCCTTAGGGTCTCTATTGCTGTAAAAAGTAACCATGACCACAGCAACTCTCATAAAGGAAAACATTTAATTGGGACTGGCTCACAGTTTTTAGAGGTTTAGTTCGTATACTCATGGTGGGAAACATGGTGGCATGCAGGCAGACATGGTGCTGGAGAGGTAGCTGAGAGTTCTACATCTTGATCCACAGACAGCAGAAAGAGACTTCATCCCACACTGTGTAGCTTGAGCATATGAGACCTCAAAGTCTACCCCCATAGTGACACACTTCCTCCAACAAGGCCACACACACCTACTCTAACAAGGCTATACCTCCTCATAGTGCCACTCCCACATGCATCTATTGGGATGATAACCTATTCAAACCACAACATATAACCAGGGTATTATTTACTTATACCCTTGGATCAAGGGTGGGGCTCACTCCTGAGAGCCCACTGACTGCCATTTTCATGTGGACACTTCCTCTTTTGTAGGTATCGTGGGACCAGCTGTGACAATAAAACCATTCTCATTGAGCAGTGGTGAGATGTATGTCTTACAGGCTTCGGCAGGTATGTTGAAGTACAAGTTGGAGCTGGTGTGGGGAACCATGAAGGCTTTGGTCATTATATTTTCTACTGGAAATAGCAGTGACTCTCCACTGCAACCCCTTGTCCTGGGCCTCACTTCTCCCATTCTGTCCTGCTGCCATATTGTTACAATAAATCTTTCCACCAAAAGCCTCCCGAGCCCCGCCGCCCGCCCTAGTTAGGGCCCAAATTAATACAGAGAGACTTGTATTAGGAACAATATTGCTTGGCCAATGACTAGGATTCTCATCTGTTAACTCAGTCTTAATTATCATAAATCTATATATCTTATAAGACTTATCTTATCGGATAAGTCTTATTGTCGTTCCTCCTTGCTGGTGGCTCACATCCCGTCACTGGAGGAGGAAGGGGAAAAAGAGACACTTCCTGTTTCCTTTGCTCAAATATGAGTCTCCTTGCTATGTCTTAGGGTTTTCATTGCTGTGAAGAGACACCATGACCATGGCAACTCTTATAAGAAAACATTTAATCAGGGTGGCTGGCTTAAAGTTCAGAGATTTAGTCCATTATCTGCATGGCGGGAGCATGGCAGCACGTAGGCAGACAAGTCCTACATCTTTTTTTTTTTTTTTGATGCAAACAGCACGAGGCTTTATTATAGTTGTTTAATGAGCTAACCCCATGTTAGCTCAGGTTTTTCATCTATCCACCGTGGTGGATGGCTAGGAAAGACAGCTCGAACCATCTGCATAGAGATATTATAGGGCAGTGTAAGGGGAGTGTCTAGGGGTATGCACAGGCTCAGGATTGGTGTGCCTACAGGCTTGGAGGGTTTGCCCTGTGTTGGTTGGTCAACTGATTGCTATGGCCCATAGGCCCTCCCAAGGTGGTTGCTATGCTCTGTGCATCATTGCTGTGCGCTTGTCCGTAAAGCACACTCAGGGCCATAAAATGCATCACCACCAGCTAACTTCTGATTGGTTCCTTGCCACGAGGCAGGCATCTAACCTAGTGACTAAGACAAGGTCGGACAAGCACGTGTTCGGCTGTTATGAGTGTCCTACATCTTGCAGGTAACAGGAAGTTGACTGACACACTGGACAGTATCTTGAGCATAGGAAACCTCAAAGCCCACCTCCTACAGTGACACACTTCCTCCAACAAGGTTATACCCACTCCAACAAAGCCACACCTCCTAATAGTGCCACTCCCTTTATAATATTATGGAAGTCAATTACATTCAAACTACCTGAGTAGGTCCCCTTCCTTGCATATATTTAATCCCAAGCACGTGTTATTGCCATTTTTCTGAGTGCTCAGCGTGAGCTGGAACTTATCCAAAGGTTTACACTGCTCAGTGCCCCACAACTCTCCCTGCATTTCCATGACTCAATCTGAAAGCGTTCTTTTGGGTAACTTCTAAACGTTTCCCCATTTCTGGAGACTTTCAGTCCTGTTTAACAAGCACAAACGATTCAATTGATACACAGGATAGATTCTTCATCCACATCTTTGCATTCATTAGGGCCCACCATGAGCCAGGCATAGTGGCCCAGCTGTAATAGTAGCAGTTGGGAGGCCGAGGGAAGAGGATGACAAGTTCAAGGTCATAAGCACTTACTGTACACTTCCAGTTTTGCCTCCTGGGTTTCTACACATCCCCCAAGGAAGAAGCAAAAGGCTGTTTCCTGATATTTCAAAGACTGGCTCTTGATTCTCACCACTGCTGTGAACCTCTGCCTGCCCTGTCCAGACAATAGGCCTTGATCCCTGCTTCTGCCCACACAGAGACAATGCTTGCTTCTGCTCTAAGGGATACTTTTGCTTCTTAGTAGCTCATGTGCCATGCCCTCTCCCCAGTTTTGAAATCCACCAATGGGCAAACTAAAAGCCATTCTCTTAGGCCATGTACCTTCTTTATACAGGAGATTCCTGAGAGTCTTCCCATGGTCCCCAGGTCCTGTTCAGTGTCCGCTGCTACCTGGGAAAGCTTAGCTCAGGTGTCAGGTGTCCTCTCAGCTGTCCATCAGTTAGCTCACACAAAGCCTCCCTAACAACTTCACTCTCCTATGCTCTCCATCACACATGGCACAGTGTGGCAGTCCTTCTTTGTGTTATTTTGGGAGAATATTCTTGCCCCTATATCTCTTTCTTAGCCTGGAAAACTATTCATACCCCAGGGTTGTTGGTTCTAATTGCTTCTTCTGCAGGGATTTGGCTGCTCCATAAGGTAGAACTAATCACCACATCCTCTTGGATTTCACTTGTGTCGAGAGGCCTATTCTCTGTGGCCAGTGTTGTCACATCACTGTTAAATAGGAAGCACAGACAGAGTGTTCTTCCTGACAGAGGCCACATAAACAGTCCCCACAGGACCTGATGAGAATTTTTGACAATGTGATATAGAAAGCCCCAGCTCATAATTTATCCTAGGAATATATTACTTTTTAAAAAATTGTGAATGGTAATAAACTATTGTAGGGTGATTAATAAAGCAGAAAATATACAACATGGTGTTTAATCACTTGGGAGTAATAATTATACCTGTTGCAGTACATCTTCCCAGAGAATTCTCAGACAGATGTTTACAGCAGATTCCAGACACAAGCTGGGACATGGGAAACGTGTGTGTGTGTGTGTGTGTGTGTGTGTGTGTGTGTGTGTGTGTGTGTAAGATAGATAGATAGATAGATAGATAGATAGATAGATAGATAGATAGATAGATATTTTCCACTATTGTTCTATATGCTGGCTGAAATCCTCATCCTGTCCTTCTCTTAGCTTCAAAGCATGCCTTACTAGGCAAAGCTCAGCTTTACATAACCATCAACCAAGTTCCACGAGACATGTCCTGTCAGGTGCGACCCCACAGTGGTCTGGAAGCACATACCATCTTCAGTGTCTTCTGCATGTCAGGGAAACCGGTATGTCAGAACCTTGTCTGTCCCAAGGTGTGCAGGCAACCACAGCTCTTGGAAAGCACAAGAGTTCTTTGCATGGTGGGTTGCAGGGCTGGGCCTGCCCAGCAATGTGGGGAAGTCATTCCTATATGAATGGGGCTTTCTCCTGCTAGTACAACCAGCCTACTCATTAGAAGAGGAGGATCCTTACAGGGCTTTGCTGCAAACTCGGGAGGCTCTATTACCTATGGACATATAAATTGTGGGTGGGGGACTCAGCCTGAGGCCTAACTCCCTCACCAGCACATGTCTGTGACATACACTTGACCTCTTTGTCCTAATTTAGACAGTGTAGAAGTCACTCTACATTTTTGAAGAGGGTCTTGTGAGGATCTGGGGAGAATGAGGTGTGAAGGGCCTGAGGCCCCCTTTGAAGTCAGATGGCGGCCAATATGGGACTGTGAATTTCCAGTCATGGTCCTCTGGCTATGGACACCATCTCTCCCTGTCCTGTTCTTCCCATGTTCCTTCTCAGAAATCTCGTCGTGCACAGAGAGCCACTGTCTTAGGGGGTCCAAAGACAAGAGAGCTAGGTGACCCAACTGCAGAAACCTGCTTCATGTGACTTTGGCTTCAGAGCAGACGAGCCTTACAGTGCCAGGAGGCCTCTCCCATCTGTGTACTGAGGATGATGCAGGCATACTGGTCTGGGCTGCAAAACATGACAACAGTGGCCAGGAGGGTGGAGGTGTGTGGCATTGATTGGTGATTCCATCCACAGTGTGTTCAGTTTCCTGTTTTGTTTTTTTTTTTTTCTCTCCCTTGGATTCGATCATAGGACTTTCATTACGAATTTCGATACCAGATAGGAAACACTTCTCCACATACCCTGTACCGTGGACGAGACACCCAGTACTACTTTTTATTGCCAGCTGGTGAGACCTTAGACAATTACAAAGGTAAGTCACAGTGTCAACTATGTGGCTAGATATGCCTACTTATCCCTTCAAATACTTTCTCCTGGTTTCTAACAACTACAAAATATTAGAGGGGCCTAGAAATTAAATCATTTATTCACATCAGTGAATTCAGGCCCTTTACCTGTCTTTTAATACAGAAAGAATACTAGAAACAATCCCACACCTGAGGCCTGGTGTCACCTGATGTCACTCGTAAGGCATGTGACCATTTGACAAAGTGTCTGTTTTCACACAATCCAGACTGGTTAATGGGAATGACCTGTATTTTACTTTTATTTTTAAACTTCTCTGTGATTCTAATGTATAGGCATGAATGAAAGCCAGTAATGTAGAAGTTTCATCGATCTGAGATAGTAAGTTCAGCCCAAAGTCTGCACTGGTTCATCTAACTGATGTACTTGAATCTCACTTCCTCTTTAAAGTCAACAAAGTATTTTCTTGCTGACACCTTTCCCGACTCCTCCAAACTTTCCTTTTCTCCCAGACTCCAGTCACACTGAGCAAACTTCTCTGAGCTTTAGAATTATGTTCTGATTAGCATGATGATGGTTTTATATTTGCATCTGAACTTGAGTTTTCCTAAAGCCAAGCAAACAGACTAACCAGCACAATAGTCATTGCGGAATAAATGAAGGTGGCATTCAAGGATCTTCCATCTATAAACCTTTAAATACTAAAATTGCACTCACCTGCCTTCTGGAAATTTTGCTCTGGCCAAACACTCCCACTTCTTGGGGGTGGCTAGAGCTGGGTCAGAATAGCATTTGCCTTAGATAAAGATGAACCACAATAAGCATCCCTCTTATGGTGCGAGTTATACAACACCTGATATGTTCCTTACCTGAGAGCTGCAAGTAGGGGCGGGAGAACCTCTTTCCACTAGACAACCATAGTTGACAGAGTTAGATAGACGTCTAAATAGAAGACCTCGAGTCAGGGACTCAGCACCATGTTGGAATGAAGAATGTCTTAACATAAATCTATAGGTCTAAATCTTAGGTCACAGGTCTTGGACAGTGTCAGATAAATGTTGCTCAAATCCTTTATATGTGTGTGATAAGTACTGGTAACTGTTGTTACATTAGATCCCAATGACTATCTGAATTCATAATTTACAACAGGATAAATTGAGCCGTTAAGCAAAATAAATGCATTGGAGTGGATATTCAATGTTTCTTATCTTGCCCCATCTTTTGCATGAGTGAATATGGCAGAGTCATATCAAATTAAGTCTTATCTAAAACCCATTCCTTCTCTCCCATACTCTCTTGATTCAAAGTGCATTATCTACAGTGGGGTACTTATTAAACTGGTAGTTTCAGGGGCTCACATAGTAACTACTGGCTCAGAATCTTGGGGGAAGGTAGAGTCCAGAATTTAGGCTCCTCAGTGATTGGAATACACATGCCCAGGGCCCACATCCTTAAAAGAACTGACATCAAGTTAAGTCTCCAACCTTTAGTACTGGATTTCAAGTGAATCTACTATGTAGATACCCAGGGTTCACATATGTGCTGATCTTCCTGTGTGATACAACTCTACCTGTGGCCATCACCCAGACTGCAACATCTCCATCAGGTCTCATCACACCTTTGAGCCTTTGTTACACGAAGGGATTCCTAGGTCCATCCAGTAGCCATTTCTTGCTAGATACATACAGATGTTTTTTATGCAAACCTCCCCTCAGAATTCTTCTTTACCTTTGCCTGTAAATCTGCCTCCATCATCTAAGAACTAGTTAAAATGTGACACAAACACTGGACTGTGCATTGCAGAGTCAGGATTACATTCCCCATGACCCTGGTACTGCATTTCAGCACACCTTGTGTTTTTGTAGATAGGGACACTCTGCAGGCAGCAATGGTGCTACCTACCATGACCTTGTGAATGGATGATGACTTACCTCCACCTTCTGCAGCACATGGGAATGGCATTTGCCTGTCTGCCTGTCTGTGACACTCCCTGACCCCTTACCTGATGAGCACTCACTGACCTTACTATGGCGTTCAGATCTTAGGTTGGACTGTGAGGTCTTCCCAGAAGGACAAAAGAATCTTGAGGTATTTTCTCATACCATGCCTTATTTTTGAATCCCTGGTAAACAAGCCATTACCATGGGGCAGGAGTGATAGTGATAGGTCAGTGGTTAAGAGCATGCACTGCTCTTGAAGAAGACCTGAGTTTGATTCTCAGCACAACTGCCTGTAGCTCCAACCCTGGGAAATACAGTACACTCATCTAACCACCAAGAGCACCTGCATTTACATGTGCATTCCCTGACATAAACACATACACATAATTAAAAATAAATTTTATAAGACAAAAAAAAACTCAAAAAATATGACCAAATTTGTTTTGTGTTGGCTATCTGTTCCTGGGCATGGGGCCCAGGGAGACTCTGTTGAACTAATTTTTCCTTTACAAGAAGTTATCAGCTGGAGATAGCATAAGGGTTAGGGATGGAGGCTTGTGTCTACTTCCTCTCTCAGCACTGAGATGCACCTGGCTTAGATCTGTGCAGGCCCTGTGCATGCTGACACAGTGATTGTGAGTTCATATGTGGAACAATCCTGTTGTGTCTAGAAGGTCTTGTTTCTTTGGTGTCTTCCATCACCTTTGGCTCTTACACTCTCTCTGCCTCCTTTTCCACAGGGTTCCCAGAACCCTGAGGAAAGGGATTTGGTGGAGTCATCCCATATAGGACTAAGTGTTACAAGGCCTCTCACTCTCTGTACATTGTCCAATTATGGGTCTCTGTGTTTGTTCCCCTCTCCTGCAAGAGGATGCCTCTCTGTATGGCTCAGCACCACACTGACCATTGAATATAGCTTTATCTGGCTTCTTTTCTTTCTTTCTTTCTTTCTTTCTTTCTTTCTTTCTTTCTTTCTTTCTTTCTTTCCTTTCTTCCTCCCTTCTTTCCTTCCTTCCTTCCTTCCTTCCTTCCTTCCTTCCTTTCCTTTTTTTTCAGATGCCTATTTATTTTCCAGTGAGAGACAGAGCAAGAAAGAGTGTGAATTTGGGTGGGTAAGGAGGATCTAATAGGGGTTGGGGGAAGGGTCAGAGAAATCAGAATATATTATATGAAAAAGCTATTTTCAATAAAATAAATCTTTAAAATAAAAAGCCATCACCACTATAGCTCATAGTTTTGCTTAACAGATATTCTATTTACAGATTTGTTGGTATCCTCAGTGTGTATAATGTGGGAGGGAAAATGGCTTGCCTGAATTTTGCCCCATCTGTACCCTGTCACCATTATCCATACTATTCAGCTGCTGATGGTGTATGAAGACACTTCTCTACAGCTAGTGTCTGGGATGACACTCCTCTGTCATATTCTTTCACAGTCATTGTTTCTACTGAGATCACAGATGGCCAAGGCTCCAAGGTGCAGCCATGCACTGTGGAAGTGACTGTGCTGCCCCGTTACCATGGAAATGACTGCCCTGACAAGGACCTGTAAGTAATAGGGTGCAACAAAGACATCCTAATACAGAGGTTATATTCCCTGGGAGATGCAAAGAATTACTAAAAGAACAACATAAATTGTTCTTCTCTTGCTAGGCAAAAGCCAGGGTTACCCAGGACCTGTCTGTTTAACACCACTTACATGACACTGTGAACATGCTTCAGGGTCCCTGGAGTTCTTTCTTTTCATTTGAAAACATGTTTTCAAGATGTATTTAATTTATGCATCTTTGGGAGGGTAGTGGGGGTACCTGAGAGTCCCAAAGAAGATATTGAACCCCTGAAGTTGGAGTAGAGGCCTATATGAGCCACCTACATAGGTTCTGGAAACTGAATTTGGGTCTTCTGAAAGAGCAGCAAGTGGTCTTAACAACTGAGCCATCTATCCATTAACCAATTTAATTGAAGTATCATTTATACATTACCTAGCTTCCCTATTGAAATTCCTCACATCTACAGAGCACTGTGGCCTTTAGCAGGGTCTAGTTTGGGGACATTTGGTTATCATAACATCTTTGTATTAAACAGTAGTCACTCCTGAATCATCAACCCCAACCCCCCAAACCAAAATCTTTGTGTCTAAAGATTTGTATATTTTAGAAATTTCATGTCAACAGGATGATGAAAATATACACTTGAGTGTTCCTCTTCATTTCACATATGAATACTGCTGAGTTTCATCCATGATATGGCAGAAATCAGTACCTCATTTTTTAATTACTCAATAATATTTACTTTATTGACTCAATTTGTTTACTCATTGAACACATGGCATTGCCAATATTTTTTAGTCTGTAAGTCAGGTTATTCTGAAGATCCTCTGCAAGCTTTGGTGTGGGTGAGCATTTTCATTTCTCGTGGGTAGAATCCATGTGTCATACGATCCCTCTTGCTTAGCACTTCTCCAGAGGGGCTGCACTATTTATCATTCCCACCAGCGCTGACTGAGGCAAGTCATTTTCCTCTGTGCTGACTGTGCTGGGCTTAGTTTTGTGGATTGTTTTGTTTTGTTTTGTTTTGTTTTGTTTTTGTCAACTCGATGCCAACTGAAGTCATCTGGGAAGACAAAACCTTGAAAGAATGTCTCCATCAAATTGGCCTGTAGACAAGCCTGTGGGACATTCTCATGCTTAATGATTGATGTGCAAATGCCCAGCCTACTGTGGGTGGTGTCCCACACCTACCCTGGGCAGGTGGTCTTAGGTTATATAAGAAAGCAGACTGAGAAAGCCATGGGGAACAAGACAGTGAGCAGTGTTCTTCCTTGGCTCTATTTCAGTTTTTGCCTCCAGGTTCCTGCCTTGAAGTCCTGCCCTAAAATCCCTCCATAATGGACTGTGACATGGAAGTTGTCAGATGAAATAAATCCTATCCTCCCCAGTTTGTTTTTGGTTAGTGTTTTACCACAGCAATAGAAAGCAAACTGGAACAAACCATAAATGCTAAGGTGCATTTCCTAACTCTAATTTCATGACATGGCATATACATGCAGGTCAGAGGACAACTTTGGAGAATCTTTCCATCTCTATCTAGGTTCTAAGGATCAAACTCAGGTTATTAGGCTTTCATAAAAAGTATCTTTACCTGCTGAGTCATCTCTATGGCCTAAAGATTATTTTGTGAATATTTCAAAAATTTATTCTTTGGGGGCTAGAGAGATGGCTCAGCACTTAAGAGCACTTGCTTGTAGCTCTTGCAAAGGACTAGGGTTTTAGTTCCAGCACCCACATGTTGGCTCACAACCAACTCTTAACAGGTGATCTAATTCCCTCTTCTGACTTCCAAATACACCAGGCACACACATGGTACACAGACACACACGCAGGCAAAATACCCATATGCATAAAATAAATAACAAATTTACTTACTTTTTAATATATTCATATATAATGTGTTTGATCACATTCATCTTGAGTTTTACACACCTTGTTGATCTCCTGCTGTCATTCTGTCCATTACTGATAGCATTATTAGCTTTAAAGTCCTTCCTGTCCCTCCAGTGTCACCAGTTTCTTTTTCTCTTGTTAGATGCCCTATTTTCATAACTGTTTTGTACAACTCCACAGTGTTAAGTCTTTAGGCAATTGTGAGCACATTGTAGTGTGATAATGCATTCTCTGTTTAATAATGCATTGTGAGCACTTGTGCACTAGGGTTTTAAGTTTTTAAATGTTTTTCAGGATTTCATATTATATACAAGAAAAATATCTCTGCCCAAACTTCCCCTCCAATTCTCTCCTTTGCCCCAATACACCCCCTACTTCATATCTTTCGTTTCAAACAATCCATGTGCTGCCCATGGGAGTGGAGCTAACCACTGGAGCATGGGAATCCTCTGAGTGGCCCCATCCTGAAAAAAGAGTAAGTCTCCCACCCCAGGAACTATCCACGGCCAACAGCTCCTTAGCCAGGGGTAGAGTTGAGATCATCTCCCGGTCTATGCTGGGCTTGTGCTTGGCTTGATCTTGTGTAGGTCTTGTACAGGTAACCATGGCTGCTGTAAACTCATGATTGTGACAGTCATGTCATGTCCAGAGAACAGCATTCACAGCACTCCTCCCCATCCTCCAGCTCTTACATGCTTTCCGACTCTTCCACCATGCTTCCTAAGCCTTGAAGATGATGCAGTTAACACAGATGAGGGATGAGCACTCCTTCCCTTGTTATTCACACTTCGACTGATTATATATTTAGAACTTTTACCTTCCTGGTGGGTTGCCCCATTTTATGATTAGAAAATCTCCCTCTGGATCATTGAAACTTTCTCCCTGGTTCTTTTATTTTTTTAGCATGATATAAGTATAACCATTCTAGGTTCCTTAATATATCTGTCTGAATTGATGCCTACTTGTTATAGATTCAACCATAGCATGTTATAGACATTATCTTATGCAATGGATTTGTTAAACAAAGAAAGAAAAAGTTTAAACTTGCCATTCAGCATTTCTACAAACCTATGTTCATTTTCTTCCTATTTTTCTGCTTGTTGTTCATTATCTCTATTGTTTAGTCCCCAGATTCACAGGTGCTTTTCTCAAATTTGCTTTTCAAACTCTGCAGTGAATTTTTATTATTGTTAATGTACATATAGGTCCAGAAATTCCATTTGATTTTGTAGAAAATGTATAGATTTTCTTCATTTCTATTCTATATTTGATCAGTCACCATAATACTTTTATTTAATCTTCAAAATTAGCTGTGTTTAGTTCTTTGAACATATTTATGATTCCTGCTTTGAAGTCTTTGATCAATCCATCATTTGGGTTTTCTAATAACAAGTTCCTGTCGTCTATTGTTTTTCCTGTGTTTGGGTTGGACTTTAAAGTTTGTTTGGCAGACTCATAAGATTCCATTGAAAACTGCACCTCCTGTATAATAAATTCTGCCTCTCTGGGTATGGGCCTGGTTTTCCGAGGCTTCCTGGGACTGCTTTTGTTTACTTGGTGTTTTATTTGTATGATTATTGACTGTAGGAGACTAAATCTGTAAAACATATTTTCCCTAGTTGTGCAATCTGTGCTATTTCTTCTCAGACTCATTTGTGTGTTTTCTCCTTCACCTGGTTTCCTACAGTCTTTAGTCAACATGTCATATTGCTTAGTATGTGATTTATTGCTCACCAAGCATTTTTATTTAGTTGGAGTTTGTTTTATCTTTGGAGATTCCAGCTGAGTTATTCAAGTAAATGGTGTCTTTCAGTCATATGACAAAGACAGTGTAGAGCAAGGGCTGGAAAGGCACTGGCCCCATGCACAGGACTATAAGACATGAGGTTTCCTTTCCAACTGCAAATAAGTTTACCATTCCATTCATAAATAAGTAAAATGCCCAGTTAATAAAATCTGGTCATAAACCTGTGATTTTTGTACACAGCCATAAATATGATGTATCTTTCCCCTCTAATTTGGGTCTGAACACAATGAGCTCTTAATGGTTAGGCTGCCTGAACTATTTCAACTAGCTCTAGCCACTGTGTCTTTAGTTCTGGGCCACATTCCTTCATTTGTCATGATGCTTGTATACTGGTATCTGTTTGGCATCCTGTGTTTTTCAGTTCTAATCAAGGGTGATGTGTTGTTAGGATTTGGTAACATGTCTAATTGTGTTTTGAGTTTCCCCTACACAGACCACCTCTCCTTCATGTCATTCTTTTTTTGGTTCAGACTCAAGAACAAACTCCACTCCCCCTTTGGCAGAGTAAGTTTTACAATGTCTTCAAACCATCATGCATAGTTCTGTGTTTCCTTCAGATACAGCTCCACTCTGGAAACCCTGTCTTCTCTCCAGCTGGTGGGGAGTTACACAGAAATCAGGAACTACATCGCCATGACCACTGCAATCCTGAGTCGTTTGTATGTAGAGAGCAAAAACACATCTATGTGTGGCCTATGGTCACAGATACAGGATGTATTGATTTCTTCAGCATGCAAATTACCTTCCACAGACCAGGTACGGCCCTGAGCAGGGCAGGGAGTGTCTAGAAACCTGGACAGCAGCAGTCCTTTGAAAGCTGCCTTCTCAGCAAGGACTCTTGCTCCTACAACCCAGGCAGGAAAGGGGACCTGGTATGCAGGTCGCTAGGGTTGACTATCATTATGGATAATTCTCCTAGCGTTTTATGAATAAAAAGCATGCATAAATTTAATGTTTTTCTGTTAACAACCATAAGCCAAGGGATAAAGTAAAAATTGTATGCCTGCCCTTTCTTTCTTTCTTTCTTTCTTTCTTTCTTTCTTTCTTCCTTCCTTCCTTCCTTCCTTCCTTTTTTGGAAAAATCAATGTTTTTAAGTTTTTAAAGATTTACTTATTTCTTGTGTATGGTTATTTTGCCTATGCATATATCTGTGTTCTTGGTGCTCATGGAGGCCAGAAGCAAGCATTGGATCCCCTGGAACTGGAGTCTCACATGGCTGTGAGTCACCATGGGTGCTGGGAATTGAACTTTGGTCCTCTAGAAAAGCAGCCAGTGCATTTAACCACGGAACCATCTTTCCGGCCTCAAGTACAGTTTCTTAATAAATGTCTATGACTCAAAGATTACTGCCCTTACAGCGTTTCTGCAACTCTGATTTATAATGGTCGCTGGAGAACATTTCAATAGAATTACAGGATACTCGCTCTACTAGACCTAATAATTTTCCTTCCTCTGACATTTTTCTTCTACTTCTTCAAAGTTCCATTTAGTCCTGTCCTTTATTTCAGCTTCTATTGTATCAGTTTCCTACTAGGGTCTGGTAAGGCTGGCCAGAGGCACATCAGAGTCAAGCTGGACTGGAAGGAAACTTTGAGACAAAGGTCATGATCTTGCTACAAAAGGGCTGGCCTCTAGGAAGCCTCTTCATAGAAAAACACACTGTGTGCTCCATTTGTCCCTAATCAAGCTTTGTTTGCAATAATGATAATCTCTCTCTCTCCCTGCCCCCCCTCTCTCCATTTGTTGGCTTGTTTCTGCTGTTTAGGAAGCAATGATGGATTCTATTCACATATTGAGAGACCTCATAAACTTCCCTAATAAGGTAAGGGCTATTTTTTTCTCAGTGTTATTCTCCTGAATTTTGTGTAATTTTAAAGGCCATGATCAAGACTTGATATGATTTTGAATTTTATTTTATTTATCTTATTGAGATTAGAGACATCACTTTCTCCTAAATGTTCCTCTGAACAGCATTATCTACCTCAAGCCATGCCTGGAGACCTTTTGGTCATGCAGAAATAAAAGTAGAAAAGGGAATCAACAAGTGCCCTGGTCGGGGTATGAAGCACTTTGGTGGGCGGATTGTTCTTTATTGATAACTTGTGGTGTTGGGTTTCCCCATGGCCACGCCTCTTTGTTTTCTCAAATCTTTAACATTCCCCAGAGTCCTTCAATAAATAGGTGTCTTCACTATGCTGGTCTTTGAGAGATGACAAAAGAACTAAATTGGTGTCCCTCATTGCCACTAGTCAGCAAATCTTGCTGCGATTACATCTGTCTTCTTACCCTTTCACTAGAAAATAAAATTCAGAGCTCCCAGAAAGCATCCTTTCTGTGCTCAGGAACCTACCCACCACCACTCTGTGCAGCCCCAGTCCACCCTGTGCATGTGTGTGTGTGACTGATGTCCCCGAGATTGGGACATGTCCAACCTAAATAGCTGGTGCTGGTAATTTCATCTCCGTCATACTGTTCTCCAGTGTTTGTCTCCTTGGGTTGTCCATGATCAGCTGCTTCTTCTTTTATCCCTCTTCTAGGTGATCTCAAAGTATGTTACAACTCCCATTCATTTCTTTAAATATCCATTTAGTAAAGCCCACCCTTCTCCAGCAGCTCTCACTTCTAGGCAACTCTTTAGAGTAGAGCATTGAGGTGGTCCCTGAGTTTGCGGTCAATGCCCGCTGTCCGTCCTGCAGCTGTACCAGTTGCAATGGCTTTGCATATTCTTAGTGTTGAAGCTGAAAGATTCTCCACACTTCCAATTCTACTAGACAGCTCCTCTTAGCCTCCTTTTTTCCTTTACAGGACATGGCATGGTGGAGGGGGGGGGCAGGGATCTCATTTCATGGCCTCATGACTCAGTTTTTAGTTGCCATCCTGGGCTCTCCAGTTGCCTCCTCCCTGTCATATTGACATGGTCGGTGTTTCTCCAACATCCTCTCCTGGAGACCTCTTCTAGTCTATCAGTCTTAAATAGATGTGATTATATTAGACTGTGCATTTCACATCCTCTTCTAGCCTATTATTAGTCTGAAATCGACATGATTGTATCAGACTCTGCATTTCACATCCTCAGCCCAGCCTTCTCTCATGTGCTGTAAACCAGACTCACATTTCCAAGTTGAGAGCCACTCCATTTTCTTCCTGCTTCCTTTGGCTCAAGATGGGACAGCACTGCTACCCAGAATCGAGACAATCAGAGCATTATGTAGAAAAGAATAAATCAGCTAGTCACTTCCTCTCTCTTAATACCATTCTACAGCTTTGTGTTCACATTCAGGAACACGCAAACATTTCACCGTAGCCTGTATGCTTTGTCTCCTTTGATTTACGTTTTTCTTCACCTGGGTCCTTCAACCAACCACACTCTTGCTTTATTCTGGCCAATAACTAGGGTAGTTGGCCTTGTCCTGTGGTGCCCTACCTTTGGCTCAGCGGAGAACTGAAAATGGTCCTTAGACACTCCTCACAGATGTCACTGTCACCTTGCACCCTCTCTTCTCATTGCCTGGGCTGTCTCCTTTGGTAGTTTTGTTCTTAGCAGCTGTCTTGTGTATTTCTTTATGTTTCTGCTTTCTGTCACTGGAGTGTGAGTGCCACGATGACAGAGAAATAGAAGTAGAATGAGTGACAGACACTGGTGACCCTGTCAGCTCTTTTCCATTCTTCCTCCTAAGTCTCTTCTTCATCTTTAATACTGATTAACAGTCATGCCACATCTGGATTTAAAGGCAGGACTTCCCTTGACCACATCTCCCCTCTTCTACACATCTCCCTTCATAAAACACATCTGGTCAGGTCACCAGCTACTCAATATGCCTGATGGCTCCCTACATTATAGATAATGCTCAGATAGATTCTCCACACAGCACACAAGGACCTCACTGGCCCAGTTCATTATCTCTGTATCTCCCCTTGCACACCACCTTGTCTATGTTCTGTCATTCTAGATGTTTCTCATATTCTTGAAGGGGTAAGTTTTCTCCTAACCTAGAACAGGTTATTTCTTTTCCTTTGAAAATATTAGTTTCTCATCAAATCTGGTTTCAAATGCCATAATCTCCATGAAACTCTCAGGGATCTGATGACTGAGTTCATTTGACTCCACATAAACATAGCACTTGAATTGGGATTTGGGGCACATCTGTCTTCTAACTCTAATTCTCCCAGGATAAGCTGTGGTAAAGTAATATTAGCTGCTATAACAAAGCCCTGGTGTCCAAGTAACTGAACACAGAGAAGGCATTTTGTGAATGACCTTCTCATGGAGACTCAACTTGTCCCTCTCTCATTCTCTTGCATCTGGCATCTCCACCCTGTGACTTCCCAATTCAGGGGAGAAGAACACAGATAGGGTGTGCCACATGTCAGTAATATCACCCTGGAAGTGACAAGCCTTATCCCACACATTTTCCTGATGACTGCTGCACACATAGCCTCACTTGGACTCCAGGACCTGGAGTATGGAGTTTTTGCCCAGACGTGACTCCTCAGAAGGCTCGGGAAGGTGAAGGTGGTAAAGATCGGCCCATGCCTGCCTGTGGTCCTTTTGTCCATCTCTCAGAAATGAAGCTGAACATGATTACTATTTCCAAAGTAACCATTCCTGATATTTTTGCTTGTTTGTTTAAAAAATTGTGCAGTACAAAAATTGGACATAAAGCACCTTATGTGTTTTGATGGATGACAGTTCTTTCCATTTTAAACCCTATTTCGATGTTAGTTCTATAAGCAGTTTAAATGCTCTTCCAGGGGCAGAGGAGATGTCTCAGCCATTAAAATGATTTCTGGTCAGGCATGGAAGCCAAGTTCATGTCCCCAGAACCTGTGTAAAAAGCTAAGCACAGTATCTCATACCTATAATCCCAGAATTAGAGAAGCAGAGATCGGGAGAGGCCTGGGCCTTGCTAGTCATTCAGTCTAGCCAATTGGTGAGCTCCAGGTTTAGTGAGAGACCTAATCTCAAAAAAAAAAAAAAAAAGTGGAAAGTGATCATATGAATGTACACACAAACACACACACACAAACATGTAAATGTACACACATACACAAATAAAACTCAAAAAATTCACTTCCAAACTACCTTCTTTTTTACAGATTGGTGAAGAATTTCACTTTAAAAGCTATTTCTAAGTCATTGCTCATTATTGGTTAAATAGTTGTGACTATAAGAAAACAGAATCTACTCTATTTCACCACACACATTTATTTAATAGTTGCTAGAAGCTGCTAAAAACAAAAGAAGGAGATATTTAATCCCTGTCTTATAAACACTGATAAATAAAATTAAATATGGAAAGATATCCTTAAAATATTATGCTACCTGGGTGGTGGTGGCACATGCATTTACTCCCAGCACTCAGTGGCAGAGGCAGGCAAATCTCCGTGAGTTCAAGGCCAGCTTGGTCTACAGAATGAGTTCCAGGACAGCCAGGGCTCTTTTACAAAGAGAAACCCTGTCTCAAAAACAAAACAAAACAAAAACTGTGCTAATAGCCCTCTCATTAGGAGAGGGTCACAGGCAACAGTCAATCATCCCCAATATAAGCTAGGAGCTGTTGGATTACTACATGAGGAAGGCAGAATTGTGGCTCTTAACTGTAGCATAGTGAGCACATTTTCAGAGTGAGTCTTTATCAGTTTACAGAGTAAAGTATTCAGAGTTAAAAATAATGCCTGAGATTTTCCATTATAAAAAAAAAAGAACCTAAAGAGGGAATGTAAGAACAAATGCTGCCTGGAGAAGGGAGGGGCTCATGAGTATGCATCCTAGCTGAGCCCTGTGGATAGTTGATGGCTACTGGGGAAGGGAAAGTCAGTTTTCTTTAAAGGTGTGGCCCCTGGTAGATGGATCTCACTCTGGTGGATGATCCCACGCCCATTAATACTCGGGTAACAAATTGGACTTCGAGGAAGTAAGCAGATTAATTAGGTGAAGGGGTGGGAAGAGGATGGGATCAAAATACATAGTATCCATATAAAATTTCCAAAGAATTAATAAACATATGCTTATTTATTAAATGCTGCTAGTGAAGAATAATTGTCTAAGGAGAGCAACAGGTGTGCTGTGACACTAGCCCACTCTCTCTGCCTTGACAAACTCTCAAAAATGTTGTATAGTGAAAGTTTATAAAGAGGGAAGCTGAGAAGGAGGGGTTTGCTAGGGAAACAGAGGGTGAAGGTATTACAGGTAGAGGAATATACATGGCATTGGGGAAAAAAAAAAAACTTGGTTATTGGGGGATGATAAAAGTTCAGTGCAGCTTGAAAGAATGGATGTTGGGGCCAATATGTTAAAGGATTTATGACATGCTTTTTAAAATATGCACACCATGTTAAAGCATGAAGGGCTATAAAGGACCTTATATTTTTCCTTGGTCATTGTATGAATGGAGAAGTTAAACATCCTAGAACAAATTCTCGCTGGAAACGGTGTCCACACATCACCTAACACCAAACATGAGCTGGGTTCTGTTGCCTTGACCCCACGTTGAGTGGTTTTGATCCCTAGTAACAGGGAAAGAAGCAAGAGTCTACACACCACATGCCAGGGAACATCTGACCACATCCCCTCTTCCCATGCAGCTGAGCTGGCTGAGTGCCATGCACATCCTCACATATGCCCAGATGTTCCTCCATCAAGGTCAGTTCTCCAGGAAGTTGCTGGTCAACAAAAAACTGGGAATTGAACTTATCCTTCTCATCTCTGGAGTCTGGGAAGCTGCCAGAGAAGACAAGAGAAATGGGGACTATCTGCAGGAAGAAGGCCTGAAGATCATCTCCGACACGTTACTAGTAAGATGTTCTATCCACCTGCAGAACTGCAACCACAGGCCTGGGTGCAGCTCAGTGGTAAACGTGTGCTTGGCAAACACCAGACCCTTGATTCCATCCCCAGCAGATACACACACACACACACACACACACACACACACACACACACACACACATTAAACCAACAGACAAAACAAACAGCTGCTCCCTTATCACATGTTAGCCAGTATTTATATCCCTTTCCCCACTGAATATTAGATTTAGTTCCTGAAGAGCTCAGCTATGGTTCTGGGTGGCAGTTCAATGTTCAGAAATGTTCACCTGGAATGTTAAGTGTTTTGTGGCAGTAGTGTTCTGTGCCCAGTGTTCTGATAGTTTTTTATTTGGGATTTGGGACATACTTTTTTTTTTGCAGAATGATATGAAGTCACACAAAAGACTGCTTGCATACATTAATTTCGAAAGTGGCCCTGCTGATCTATGGTTGTTAAAAAAAACAAAGATGTCTATTTCATCTATTTCTGCTGCAGTGGTTTTGAGAAGTTGTCTCAGATATTTTATTTTAATCTTGTGAAATGGCCAATGTTCTGAGGAAGCAGTCAGTTAGTATTAGATGTTTTCTCTCCTTCCCCCCACCTGCCATCCCTTCCACTCAAGTTTGCTGGTTTATTTAGCCAATAGCTATCAGAATACTTTGGAAATTATAGAGCAAATAATAGTATATTTGAATCTGGCAGCTTGTCGTTATTGTTCACATGCACATGTTAAAATGTCTTCCGTCTGAACCTGTACTAAATCTCAGGCTTGTGCACACACCAATCGACCCAAAGGTTTGACAAAGAAATCATACTATCAAAACTCTTCTTATGAACTAGGTAGCACCAAAAGCATAACGATCTTTAAAAAAAACAAATATCAGTGAGATGCACCAAGATTGGAAAAAGCCATTTGTGCCTTTAGTATCATTGCCCTTTTGGTTTTGTATCCATTTGCTCATTCATCTTACGAGCATCCTCCTCTCCCTCCTGTGTTTGCAGGCCTGTCTCTCCCTGAGCCACCAGCGTCAGCTTCACATAAGCACTGGGCAGATGGAGTTCTGGACCGTTCTCCATCACAGCTTCCAGAGTTCTGTCCAGAACCTGGGCTTCATCTGGGTCCATTTCCCTGGTGACCTGGCCTTGCACAGTTCTGCTCTAGAGGAATCACACAGTCCATGCTACATCAGTCAGCTCATGGTCTTTATGAGCAGCCCTTATCCAGCAGGACAAGCTCCTGGACAGGTACAGCTCATGGCCTCTGCCCCTTCTAGTGGCAGTTTAAAACTTTCAGTGACTCGACTTCTGTTAAAATAAAAACAAATCAAATAACTCTTTGGAATCATCCTTGTTTCCAAAGAGAAGCCACTTTGAAGTGGCTAAAGATCACTCTTGCTCTGTCCAAGGTGGCCTGTAGAAGGCTGGTGACAGAAGGTGGGAAATATGTTTTGCACAGGCAAGACCAGATGGAGAAACAGAAGAGTTATTAGACCATACCACAGAAGGCACTGTGGGCAAGTCCAAGGGGCAGGGGGAATGATTAACCTTACTCCTGAGCTGTTTATATGGGGTCCATTTCTGGGTAGATGGGCGGGCTTCTCATGGTCATGTTAATTAGTACAGCTTCCAGCAAGTTGTTCTTTTGACACTGGCCATTTGGGCTAAGGTGCCATAGGTCATTAAACTCTAGTTGTTTGCCTAAGATGTCACAGGTGCTTGAAGTCAGGCTCCTGGGGATCGTGGCCTGATTGTTTAATTATCAGGATTTCTGTTTTTATTCTTGGTCTTTTGTTTTTACAAATTTCTCCAGAAAAATCTTAGCAGAATTAGGGCTAATTGGTCTCTGATAGGATTCTCTGCAGTATTCACCTTGGGGCATTCTAATCTGTGTCTGGGAGTCCATGGCCGGAACATGCGGTGGAGTGGTCAAGCCTGAAGCAGGTTTCATTGTTCCTAAAATCAACACAGAGTTCAATCAGAACAAAACAGAGGCCATGCTAATGAAGAGGTGTGTGTGATCTGTCCCGGGTTAGGGGTGTGGAAGTCTTCAGAAGGATTCCAAGGTCTTTGCACTTTGCTGTGAGCATCTACATTCAGAATCCACTAGTGCTACTGGGTGTGTGGATCACGTGAGTCAGGAAAGGCAGAGAAGTGGTGTATACAATGTTTATCACATTCTCTGCCTTCCCACCCAGCTCACCGAAGTGTGGTTCCTCCTCTTCCTCTTCTTGCCCCTCCTCCCTTCCCTCCTCCTCTTCTTCCTTCATCTCCTTCTTCTCTACCTCCTCTTCCTCACCCTCCTTATCCTCCCTCTTTTTTTAAAAAAAATTAGACAGCCGGGCGTTGGTGGCGCATACCTTTAATCCCAGCACTCGGGAGGCAGAGGCAGGCAGATCTCTGTGAATTCGAGGCCAGCCTAGTCTCCAGAGCGAGTGCCAGGATAGGCTCCAAAGCTACACAGAGAAACCCTGTCTTGAAAAACAAAAAACAAAACAAAACAAAACAAAACAAAACAAAATTAGACAGGGTCTCACTCTGTATCTGTAGCCATTGGAGTCTCTGCTTCCTGAGTGCTGGGACTGAAGACATGCACCACCACACATATCCAGATACTTCTTTTTATAAAAGCTCTTAACGTTTGATTTTAACTTAGAATTATCATTTTAGCAAGGAAAACATACAAGGAACATTAAATCTCCTCTTCCCCCATCCACACAAACCCTGTCAATCTATCTCAATAAACTCATTTTGTCTTATCAGAACTGGAAAGACAGTATGACTCCAGTTACTTCCTGCTTTTCTTTGCCTCTCTTTGTCTTTCTTTGTTTTGCTTGTTTGTTCATTTGTTTGCTGAGACAGGTTCTCTCCACACAGCCCAGCTACCCTGGAACTCACTGTGTAGACCAGGCTAGTCTGGAACTCACAGAGATCCACCTGCCTCTGCCTCTAGGAAGTACTGGGATTAAAAGTGTGTGCCACCGTGCCTATCTGCTTTTCTTCTTTGACTCAACTGTTGGCTTCATTTTCTTTGTTCTCCAAGGTGGGTGGTGTGGTGAGCCCTAGGCTCTACAGCTGCAAGAGCAGAAGACCTATTCTCAGAGGACGACTGAAGACACCTGTGACTGTGGAGTTTGGGGAGGAAGACCACCGGGTAAAGACAGCTGACCCACTGCCTCTGCTTCATTTAGCCTGGACTGGCTGCTTTCTAGTGCATTTGCTTTCCCCAAGACAAACAGCCTGACTTGCTCTCTTTCCGATGAACAGCACAAGAGAAATCCCACTATGTACACACTGATTCGGGATGAAGTAAATCTCCACCAGTTCATTGGGCTTTCTGAAAAACCCCAGGAAACATTACAGATACAAATCGAATTCTCTAAGCCGGTTACAAGAGCCTTCCCCATCATGCTGTTAGTAAGGTGTGTGAAGGTGGCAGCTATGGTGATGGAAATGAGATTATAACATGATGGAGTGTCCTTAAGGGTTTTTATGAACAAACAAGTGATTAGCTTTAAAGCAATAATAAGGGTCATCTTTTAAAGAAATTATATGTATGCCTACATGTACTAAGTATATATATATATTTAGAAAATGAGCTCCCATGCTTTTTAAATGTTAGATTCCTGCCTGTTAACTAGAATGAGAAACACCTGAGTTTCAGTCATGCATACTATGACACCATTTGGAAGTCTGATAACGCCAGAGTATAGACCTGGACCAGATTGTTCTATTGTTCCCGCACTCACTTGCTTCTTTTCTCTCTTTTTTCCCAGGAGAAAAATGTATTAAATTTTTTATTTCCATGGAGACTTGATAAGTTAATTCTCTTTCTCAGTGATGTTGAGTTTGTGAGATTAGATTGGTCTCAGCTAGTGGCTAGACTATGTGGAAAGGCTACTGGAGATTCTTTGGATTCTCAGGTTGAAAACACTGCTAGAAGCGGCTGTGGTTACCGAGTGGCAGGTGGGGAGGGGCAAAGTCTTCTGGGAGAACCAGCTCTGGTTATTTGGGTTCTGGGGGTCTCCATGTGTGGGCAGAAGTTAGCTGTTCCACTGCAGCTGTTTAAGCATGTGAGTTCCTCCACTGGCTGGGGGACTCAGGGGCAAGGGTCAGTGTTGTGTCTCTGCTGGGCAGACAGGCTCCATACACAGCTGAGTCTCAATTCACTGATTTGACTCTATCTGCCAAGGGCGCTGAGCCATCAGATGGCTAGAGGTTTCTATTGACTTAAAGAATCTGGATTTTTTTGCCTATTTAATTCTTCAAAGTCACATACAAAAGGGAGGTGCTTGGGATTTTCTTTATGTGAATAGTTTGAGCCTCTGTTCTCTACCTGCCAATTCCCCACTTCCTGACAGTACGATGTTCTCATCCCACAAATAGAGCTGGGTGTTATTCTTACTTTTTCATGAAGTAGGTTGTGGTTTGTTCTTTACAAATATAGGGGATAAAGTGTTAATGTGTGTGTGTGCGGGGGGGGGGGGTGGTGTTGGAGTTAAGGGGCTAAGCATACCAGGGGATGAAACACATTGGTTCTTTTTAGCCCTGACTATCTCCAACTATCCCTTTTTAGAGAAAAGTACGGGTTGTCACAAAGTGCATCAGTAAAGTCTACACAGGCAAGAAAAGCTGCATCTCACTACTTCCTGTTTGCCCCTAGGTTCTCCAAGAAAGCCACGCCTACTGATTTTCTTGTGAAGCAGGTGTACTTCTGGGATGAGCAGACTGTACAAATTTATGTACCTGCCGTTCCAGTGAAAGGTGAGTGGGCGCTAAGCCTTGGAAGTCTCCACTCTCTTTATGTGCAGAGGACTTGCTTGGGCCTATGTGTGCATGGCAGTGTTTTTCTTTCTTTTTGTATCAACATCCAAGTCTGTACCACCACATAAAGCTTAAAACATTTTAAGAGTAAAATTTATCAGCTTTGTTTTAATTAAAATTATATCCCCTTCTTTTTCCTCCCTTCAATCTATCCTTGCTCTTTCTTCAAACCATCACTATGTTACACATACATACATGCATACACATACACACAAATGCCTAAGTATATAAATACAACTTGCTCAGTTCATTGGATATAAATGGACATTTATCAAAATTTTGTAATATATCAAGGCTGACTGCTTGGTATTGGATAACCAGTCAGGTGGCTCATCCCTGGGTATGATCATTTCTTTCACTCTTATCATTCATTAGTTGCCTGTAACTCTTTGTCTAAGTGTGGGACCAGTGAGATTGTCCCCCTTCCATATTGCAGGCTCTATTGATGTTGTACTTCTTCCGGTCTAGTTTAGACAGTCGTGTTGTTGAAGTGACATGGATGAAGCTTCCCTAACATTTCTTTCAGGTACAATCTCACAGTAGATTTCCTAGTCATCTGGCTCTAAGAGTCTTTTCACCCATTCTTCTGCAGTGTTCCTTGAGCCTTAGTTGTAGATGCTTTGATTGGAATTGGACACTCCACCATCATTTGTACACTGTGTTTTGACCAGTTGTGGGTTTCTGTAGTTGCCTGCATATGTTGCAAAGTGAGGTCTCTTTAATGAGGAGAACTTTTAGATTTGGGGCCACTGTTAGAAATCAATTCCTAATATGTGAGTTTTAAGAAAAATCATTTATGTGTCTTTGAGCGTGGGTACAATGTTAGTGTTTTAACATTTTAGATCTCTGACCAATTTTTATTATTGAATAGAATATGAAGAATGGTCTGATTTTATTCATTCTCCCATTCATTCATTTATTGTGTGTGAAAGAGTGTATGGTATAATGTATAATGTATGTGGTTTATGCCCATATGTGTGGCCAGGTGTGCAAATCTCTGTCTGCAAAGCCAGAAAAAGATGTCAGGTGTCCTGCTTTAATGCTCTCCACCTTAGTCCCTTGAGACAAGGCTTCTCCATGGACCTGAGACTAGACTGGTGTCCAGTAAGCCCCAGGCAGCATCTTTCTCCAATTCCCACACCAGTAGATTACAAGGAAATGTGTAACTCCATCAAACATTTTATGCAGGGATTTGAACTCATGTCCTTATGCTTGTACAGCAAGCACTCTTATCCACTTGCTATCTCCCTATCAATTCCATAGTTTTACAAGCAACTAATATCTAATTGCCCCCAAACCATTTATTTAAATATCTCAGGAGAAAACTTTAAATAAGTGAAAAGTTAAATACTTTTACTTTTAAATATCAAACTTATCTGGAGATGATTAATTAAATTCACATGGTTGGTGTATTGTCCAAAGAAGCATAGTGTTTGACAGAGTCGCTAGTGGTCTGAGAAGAAGCAGAAATGGCTTGAATGGTATCTAAGTAGAAGCTGAACTATCTCCATCCATTCCTGGGTGGGATGATCCCTTTTTGTCAGGAAGGACTTGGAACATGGTGGCACTGGAAACACTGTTTTCCCCCCAGGCACTCTCACTCACAAATGAAAAGTTGTGGTGTGTTTAATTCACTGCAAATGCCCCAAAGCAGGAAATGGCCAGAATCTGATGCATTTTTCAGTCCTTCCCTCTTTGTCTGTCTGTCCCCAGTGGCCTTTCCACTTGCATTTGGGATGGAGCATGCCACTTGAAAAGTTCAAGTTTTATTGATGCATCTCCCCTCTTTTCTAGGGACCAATGTGGGGTATTTGTCCCTATTAGATGCTGATTATGACAGAAGACCTCCAAACAAATATCTTGCTGGGGCAGTAAACTATACAGTGAATTTCCAGTGGATCCAGTGTGTGTTTTGGGACAAGACAGGGTGGAGATCCGAAGGTCCTTGTCCACATCCGGGAAGTTCTCCTGAAAAAGTCAACTGCAGGTACGAGCATCCTACTGGGGAAAAAGGCCTGGGAATTTTAACAACTGGCTCTATTTTCATCCACATTTGTGTCAGTCCCTGGGGCCTTCTGTGAACGGTGTCCTCTCATGAAAGTTGGTCAGTCTTGATTGGTGTTACCCTAACAGAATATGCTTGCTACAGCTGTCTGCATGTCAGTCTGTGACTCCCAAGGAAAGGGGCTGATGTCTTCTGGGCATCCTGTTGAGCCACCTGTAATGACTGGATGTTGCAGGTCATTTAGTGCCCACTGAGAAATGAGACAGCGTGTGGATGGGCATGAGTCCATCTAATCCTTACCATAGATGCAGGACATCCTGTGACTATGTACTCTGTAGTCAGGCAGGCAGAGTCTCCACTGTTGTAATCCCTGCCGTTCCATCTCTGTGAGCAGAGGCATCTCCTGCCCAAAGGCTTGGACTGAAAGTTAGCTTCACATGCAAAGAGAAGTCTCTGTATGGACACAAGCAGCCTTCCTGGTCATTTCAGGATATCTGGGTCATATCACTAAAGTAGCCATTATGTATCACCTAGGCATAGATTTAACAATCCTGTAATCAGTTTAGTCCATTCATTTGTGCTGCCCTTACCTTCTCAATGGAGTAGAAACTCAGTAATTATTAGTATAGAAACAGTCTTTTCCCTGAACAATTAAGAACAATTAAGCCACAAGGAGTCACATACTGTGTTTGCCCATTAGGAGTCAAATGTGTTCAAATTGAACTGACCTGGTGACATTTGCAGTTATGTGTTACTTTTCCTGTGTTGAGTAGGTTTTATTCATATCAATTTTTGATTAGTTTCTACATGTATTCAATGCAATTGATTGTATTAGTCTCACGTTACCCTCCGTTATTCACCTTTCACTCCTGCTTCCCCTTCTGCTTTCATATCATTTGTTTATTTGCTTGTTTGGTCTTGGTTTTGGGGTGTGTGTGTGAGAGTATGTGTGTGTGTGTGTGTGAGAGAGAGAGAGAGAGAGAGAGAGAGAGAGAGAGAGAGAGAGAGAGAATCTTTTTTAACTAAAAGTTTATATAATATATTCTGATTGCTGTTTCCCCTTGCTATCTCCTCCCAGAACCTCCCCACCTCTCTATCCATCCACTCCACACCTTCTTTCTCTTTAGAAAACAAACATGCAAATAAAAAGCAAACAAACCAGAACAAAATAGCAAAAAAGCATAAGAAACACACACAAACCCACAAAATTGAAAACCATAATATACACACAAAAGATCAATGAACCAAACAAAAATACCCAAAGGTAGCAAAATATATAAAAATATCATCGAGTTCATTTGTTTTATTTCCTAAGTGACTGGAGTTCCATTTAGAAAGCCCTTACATGTGCCTATGTCTTACTCTCTACCTTTCCCTCTATTGGTGTTAGAATCTCCGGTTTTACATTTAAATCTTAGGGTTGATTTTCAGGGAGGGTGAGAGATTAGTACCTAGTTTCATTCTTCTACACATAGGTACTCAATTTTTCTAATACTATTTGTTAAAGATGCTTCAAAAAATAGTGTGTACTTTTCTTCAGTGTGTACTTTTGGTAGCTTTGTCAAAAATCAGTTGGCCGAAGTTGTGTGGACTTATGTCCAGATTCTCTATTTCAACCCATTGGCCTCCTTGTCCCTTTTTGTGCCAATGTTGAGTTGCTTTGCAGTAGCCTTTTATAATAATAAGGTGCCGTGGGAATTTATGGTGTTCTTTGCTATTAAATTATACATGAAAGCAGCTCTTTGTTCTCTATTACATAGTACTCCTCCAAGAGCCAGGGGCACAAAGGAAGAGCATACAGAAACTACCTGCAGGATGATAAAGAGGAGGCAGTTTTGTTTTACAAAAATAGAATTTACTGTAGTTGTCACGACAGGCTTTGCAATGATAGGATATTGGGAGGCTAGGACAGGTGTTTAAGGTCAGTCCATCATGAGGCTCTAACCTGAGACTCATGCAGGGCTGTGCTGAGCTGGCTCTGCCTGTAGGTGGCAGTGTACCCTGATGCCGGACATCTCAGGACAGTTTCTATAGCATCTGCCTCCCAGTACCCAGACTTGAGGCTCTGCGGTACATCAGAGTTACACATGAAGACATGACAAACTGGCCCACATCACAACATCAGAGTGACTGCCACTTCTTTTTTCCCAGCTTCTCATTGTCCCATCACAGATAGCTGAACTTACACACTTTTGTTACTCTGCTCTGCCTTCCCCTTCTAGCTACCATCGCCTTGCGCCTTTCTCTATCCTGAGAAGAAAGCTGAATGCCACTTTGGAAATGAGCAGCATTTCTGGGTTTCGGAGGTGAGTTCCGTTCTCCAAAGCAGAGTTTCATTTAATGTGTTCCAGAGACCACTTAAGAGATGCCCATGCTCTGCCGAGTTTATACTTAATACTTTCATAGCGTGTTTGTTTTCTGGAGCACAGATGTGAGGAATGATTGCCTTACATGTTATATTACTGTTTATACTTTACGTCCACTGACAGGAGCCTTATGAGCATCAGGAATCCAGTATCTTCCTTACTTTTAAGCTCAGCTATATTTCAGTGTAGACTGGGTCAATTATTACTGATATAATAAATATTTACAGCAATTGAAAATGACACTCTATTTTCTTTTCCTGATTTATATTGAATATTGTAGCCTCATTTCCAATAACAACCTTGTCTTAGGGTTTCTATTGCTGTGAAGAGACACCATGATTATGGCAACTCTTATAAAGGAAAAATGTTTAATAGGGCCTGGCTTATAGTTTCAGAAGTTTAGTCCATTATCTTCATGTTGAGAGTATGGCGGTGTGCAGGTAGACATAACACTGGAGAAGAAACTGAGAGATCTACATTTTGATTGACAGTCAGCAGGCAGAGACTGCCACACTAGGCATGGCTTAAGCTTCTGAGACCTCAAAGCCAACCGCCTAGTGACACCCCTCCTCCAATAAAGTCACACCTACTTTAACAAGGCCACACCTCTAATAGTGCCACTCCCTATGGCCAAGCATTTAAACATGTGAGTCTATGGGGCCATTCCTATTCAAACTACCACAAACCTCTATCCTATTTTAAGTAAGTTCAAAAGCTGCCATGTATTCGTAGCCACTGTTTCATATTGAAAAACTTTATTTAGAGTTTGGAATATGAGTACATTGAGGGCAAGCTGCTTTGAATATTTGCACTTACATTGGTAGAATATAAGACTGTACTTCACTTATGAATGGCACTTAGTAGATTAGCTGGTGGACTTGACAGGCAGCAAGTAGTCATTAGCTACAAATGACCAGTGCTGCCCCAGAGAAGGCTTCCAGCCAACCAGTTCTCAGAGCCTGGAGAACAGTACTTCCTGTCCTGGTTTGCTGAAACACCAATATTATTTGTGAGTAAACAAGGAACAGTGGGGGTGGGGGTGGTACTGCAGACAGGCACCCAAAGTCACCCCAAAGTGCTGGTGACATCTGAATGTTTCCAGGAAGTAATGTAGGAAATAAGGATGGGCTAGAGCCAGGAAGCTATGAGTTCATGGAATGTGGCAGGGAGCAAGTGTGACTTGGTTCTGATTCTGGTCTGGGAACAGAAAGGAGGACACCAGGTCAGGGACCAAGAGCATCAGCTCTTAGATGGAATCAGAGTAATGAGACAGGAGACTAGGAAGGCAGCATTTCCACATAGTATTGCCCTCTGCAATTTTGTCAAATACCCAACAGCCTAAGTCCAGGTACATTAAGGTTCAGCTGGAGGGGCTTTACATGGATGACTCTCTACGAATCTGGATGGGGCTGGATGATTGCTTTCCCAGGCAGACTTGGTGTGTGAGTACGAGGGACCAGGTGAGTACTAGCTGCCGGTGGAGAGCAAGCAGCCTCACTCACTGGGACAAGGGGAGGAAAAAAGGCACAGGGGAACATCTGGGGCTTCTCCTGTCTTGTTCTGCTGTCCTGTCTGTCTCCTGTCTCCTCTGCAGGAGGAGAACAGAATGTCACATCAGTACTGTGAGGCATGTCCATACAGGACATTCTTCTTTCTTTCCTTCTCTCTTCCATTTTTTACCATTCATGCTAAAGATTAAGCCCAGAGTGTCGCATGTGCTAGGCAAGAACTCTACCACTGAGCCATACCTGACATTCTTTTTCAATTTCCCAGTACAAGTTCCTCAGACCTGACAGGGTGCAGCTTCCTGTCATGCCATCTGGATCATCATAGGCTCCTTGGGGCATCAGTGTAGGCTGTGGGGTGCCTGCCATTGGCCACAGGCAGCTCTGTATTTTTAGAATTCCCACACTCAACCAGTATCAGGTGTCTGGAAAACACACCCATGATGACCAACGAGAGTTTGTGAATTTGTGTAGAGCTGATGCATCTTCCTAATGCCGGTTCCTATGAGAAATTCCCTTAATTTCGCTTCCTTTATTTACAGTCACCCACACAACTTGATTCCTGGTATTTTCAGTGTGTTTCTCTTGGTTCTTTATGGACTTTTGATGACTAAAAGCAGATGTGTAGATTGTCACAAGAAAAAGAAACCTGGTTGTATTTTTCTGGAAGAAGGTATCCCACCTGGCCACCAGCTGTATGCAGTAATCATTGACACTGGCTTCCGGTCACCAGCCCAATTTACATCAAAGGTAATATGAGTTCCTAACAATGCCTTTGGTGTGTCTAAGAGTGTCGATGGGCCTGATAGGGACAGGAACCTCACCTCCTGCCCCCTGGGCTCCCCTCCCCCTTTCTGACTCCATGGTGAAAAACAGCTTCAGAGATGGCTTTCTTGGGAGTGGGTCTCTGAGGGGTTGAGAACTGACTGGACTTCTCTAAGTTAACACTGAACCCATGGCCCACATCCAAGAAGGATCTATCGAGAAAAGAGCAAGAAGTTCCTAGGCACCCCAGGAACATGGGTTTCAGTGAGAAAACCTCGGAAATCTACGGGACCTCCTGTAGTAGTTCAGTACTTATTCCTAGCATAGGTGTGGACTCTGGGAGCCCATTCCATATAGAGGGATACTCCCTGAGCCTAGACACACGGGGGTGGGCCTAGGCCCTATCCCAAAGGATATGATAAACTCTGATGACACCCTATGGAAGGCCTCACTCTCCAAGGGGAGCAGAAAGGATATGTGATAGGTAGGATTTTAGTTGGAGGGGGGTAAGGGAGGAGGGGAGGGAGAGGGATTGATATGTAAAACAATCTTATTTCTAATTAAAATTAAAAAATCTGCAAAAAAAGAAGTTCCCAGGCTAGCCTTGGGGCTAAGTAGGAATGGGCTAGGTTGGGAGACAGAGGTCAAGGACAGAGAGTTCAACAGAGAAGCAGATGAAGATGAGGTTGTGGGTGGGGAGGAAGAGGAAGTGGTATGAGGGTCAAGGAGGAAGACCAGCCTAGCAACCCAGGGAAACACCTAGGCCAAGGTGGGCTGTGTAAGAGAAGTCTGCAGAGGTGTGTGATAGCAAGGTGCCTGACAAATCCACCAGGAATTCTCCACATGTATTTGATACACAGTCCCCGTAGGACTGGAGGCATGGAGAGTGAGTGTGGCCTCCCCTAAAGCCAGAAGATAGAGCCATGTGCTCTTGACATGCTGGTGCAAAAATGATATAAAACAATGAGACTCGATGAGTTAGACCAGCTTGCTAGATTCATGATTGTGCTTGGGGACAGTATACCACTCATCCACACAGAGTCAGTTGCTTCCATTGTGCAATGATTGGAAGCAAGAGCCTCCTAACAGCCACAAAATAATGAGTACCTGAAGGTGAATTCACCTAGCACATACAGAAGCATCATGGGAAGAATTTGCCCAATATTCAAAAAAGACCTAAATAAATAAATACAGCAATCTTAATGCAGTAGCTGAGACAACTAATTTCCAATTGTCATAAATCATAAATCAATCTGTAGGATGATGATAATGATGAGTGTGAATTGATCTATTCCTATATCCACATTGCTTGTTGTATTTGAGTTTGTGTTTTGTGTGCATTTATTTGCTGGTTTGTTGATACAGGATCGAACTATGTAACCCCAACTGTTCTGGAACTTGCTATATAGACTAGGCTGGCCTCGAACTCAGAAATCCAACTGCTTCTTTTTTCTAAATGCTGGGGTTAAAGGTATGCCATCACACCCAGCCACACTATCCATTTTACTGAAGAAGGAAAAAAAAACCCTAACATATAAAAAGAGTAAAGCCAATGACATCACTGCAATTTCAGAAAGATGTCTTGGGGAACAGGAATTATTGATTCTAAAGTTCATATGAAAGGAACACTAGCACATAGTAGAGTAAGTATAGTCTTAACAATCTGAAAGAGAACAGGGTGTGGCTCCCACCAGAAAGCCAGGCAAGAGTCATCACAGTGTAATGTCTTCTGGGGTTGGCTAGTAGACTTATGGGACAGCTAGACACTCAGAAATGACCCAGGTGTGTGTCAAGGTCTTATAGATCAAGGAGGAGTTTCAGCAACATATCTAGAACAATCATGGTCCCTATAAAAGGAAACGATATAAAATATTTAATTGACATTACACACATACACACAATAACTAAATTTCAGAAGTCTACAAAAAGATAATTTAAAAAATAGTAACTACTCAAAGCAAAAGATAATTTTGGATTAGGAGGTAAACTGATCTCTGTGAGTTCGAGGCCAGCCTGTTCTAAAGAGTGAGTTCCAGAACAACCAGGACTGTTACACAGAGAAACCCTGTCTCAAAAAACAAAAACAAACCAAAAAGAAAGAAAAGAAAAGAAAAGAGAGAGAGAGAGAGAGAGAGAGAGAGAGAGAGAGAGATTGAGAAAGAAGCAAGGAAGGGAGAAAGAAAGAAAGAAAGAAAGAAAGAAAGAAAGGCAAGAGAATAATGCTATTTTAATGAAAGATTAAGATTATACCACACCAAAACTGAAGCTTTCTGTGTAACAGATGCCAGAGAGAGTGATAAGCACAGTCCAGTGTGCTTCCCTAGGGTGCTCCTTATGGACGCAGGTACCCCACCCACCAATCCTGGCCTCACTCTGGTGTTCCATAGGCCCAGTGTCCAGCCACCATGCTCAAAGTAGAAGATGCCGCCCTCTGTGGAGTTCTGCCCTGCTTGAGGAAGAAAAATGCTGAGGAATCCCAAAGGGGCTCCCACTTTTCTAGATGAAGTTTGTAGCTGGCTATGGAGCAGACTACACTGCAGGATGTCAACCCTGGTCTGTGAGGGCTCTGCAAGTCTTGCAGGCTCCCCCAGCCCCTAGGCTCAATGCTGAAACCTGCCAGTAGGAAGCTGGGATGGTAAAGAAACACTGTTCTATAGACTGCACACCCTCAGTGACGTAGCCTCAGCTCTCGTTTCTGTGTCTGTTTGAAGGTTTTCATTGTATTATATGGTGAAAATGGATTCTCAGGAACCAAAGAACTCTGCTGCCCAGAGATGTCTTTGTTTGGAAGGAATTCCAGGCACACCTTTATACTGAGGTACTCCTGACACCTTCAACCACAAAATTTGGGAAAGGGGCTGGGCAGAATGGGGTATCACACAAGATGTTGCATAGGGAACTTTGGCTTTTTGAACATTATGCCTAAGATAAAGCCTAGAAAGAGAGTGATGAACACTGGCTCACATACTTAAATTTTAGGAAGGTTCTGTTTTGCTTTTGGTTTTTTAAGGTAGGGTCTTTCTATGTAGCCACAACAGGTCTGAAATTTGCTGTGTAGACTAGGCTGGCCTTGGATTTGCAAGTATCCTCCTGACTCTTCTGCCTGGGGCCTGGAATTACAAGCATGCCTAACAAATGGGATAGATTAACATGGGGTGGGAGGGTGGGAGTGGGGATTAGGGGTGTGGGGGGGGTGTGGGGGTATTGGAGTAGGGTGTTGGGGGTGAGGGTGTAAGAGTGGGGTGTGGGAGTGGGGTATGGGAGTAGGGTGTGGGGGTGTAGGAGTGAGGTGTGGGAGAGGGGTGTGGGGGTGGCGTTTGGGGTGTGGGAGTAGGGTGTGGGGATGAAGGCAGAAAAAAGGTGGAGGCTTACTAAGCCTGTGTATTAGAATAAGTGTTTTGTTTTATTTTTTTAACATGGGAAATTTTATTGAGAGAAAGGAAATGAGAAAAGGGGAGAGTGGGGGGGGAGACTGGCCTTTGGCAGAAGAGAGGAGAAAGGCTAAGAGAGAGAGAGAGGAGACAGAGAGGGGAGAGAGAGAGAGAGAAAGAGAGAGAGAGAGAGAGAGGATGCAAAGACCTGCCTGCTTCTTCAGAAGAGCAGTAGGAAAGAGAGCCTAGAATAAGTATTTTTTTATGTCACAAAACCCAATGAATCTAATTAGTGCCACCACTCCAAATCTGGAAGAGCAATGCTACATGGCATCCAAAGATGGGGAGTCAGGGAAGAGATCATTTATCAAGGCAGAGGTGTAAGTGCCTCACACTCTTAAAATGCATGAAAATAATGGAGTCATTTTTTTCTCATGAAAAAATTTATGTTTATTATAATTTACTTACAATATTTATTATTTTGGAGCATTGTTTTTTATGAGGAAAGTACAGTTTAACTTCAGACTCACATCAGAACAGGCAGATGGAGAGCTGAGTGACTTGGTTTAAGGAAATTATAGGCATTCCCTTTTCAAGATGTGTTCCAGGTCACACAGTGGATCCCAGAATGAGCAGAGAGCACTGAACCCTGGACCTACTTAATTGCTCCTTGACATCAAACCTAAGATAAAGTATGAGTTATTAATGAGGCATAGCACAAGATCATCAATCAGTAATAGTAAAGCAGAATAGCTGTAACAATACAGTGTAATGAAACTTCAAAACGTTGGGATTATTTATTTCTAGAATTTCCCACTAGGTATTTCTTTATTTGTGCTTGTTGGTGAAGAACTAAAACCAGGAGAAGTAAACTGGTGATAAAGGGGACATTAGAGTGGATCCTGAAGGCCTGTGTGGCCCTACCAGTCACAGTGCTCAGTGGAGCCCACCGTCCTGAAGGGCCATATCAGAGTTGGTGAGGTTTTTACAGGTGCTGAGAATACACATGGCTGATAAGACATTTCTGTGTGTCACTAGCACTCCTAACCAACTGGGACCACTGCAGAAGATCCGCCTCTGGCATGACAGTAGTGGACCTTCCCCAAACTGGTTCATCAGCCACGTGATGGTAAAGGAGCTACATTCAGGCCAAGGCTGGTTCTTCTTGGCCCAATGCTGGCTGGCTGTGAGCCTATGCGATGGCCGTGTACAGCGAGAGCTCTTCTGCCTGCGCCGTGGTCTTGGCTTCTGGAAGGTAGGCCCCACGCAGGTGACATAAATGTAATTGGCTGGTATTGTTTCGTGCCCACTTCTGCTTCTCTTTCCAAAGTTGTGATTTGAACTTTCCCAAAGTTATGTAGCTAACTGTCAAGACACCCATGTTGTATGACTTCTTCTGGAGAGACGTCAAACAAGTCTGCTCACCCCAGATAGGAACTGATGACCCAGCAAAGAAATGACTCCATCTAAGTCTACCTTGGTTAGACACTTGGTTTATGGATTACTTTATAAGGGTGGGGTGATTCAGCAGAAGCTACACCACTAAAAAGTGGCACCCTGGGGCTCTATACTACTTGCAGAAAGCTGCCGGTAAGTCCTCTCCATAGCAATGGCTTACTGTTTCTCTAACCTTGAAGAGGCTATTTGTGACTTTTGTTTCGTGAGTTCCCTGGGTCTCAGCCCCTCCCCCCTCCTCTGGTAGGGGCCGTTTAAGTTCACAGGAGACAGTTGCCGCACATCACACTTCAGGTGACATGACGCTTGAATCAGCTGACCAGCCAGTGAGCATCATTGCCTTTGCCACTTGGCAATCTTTACAGTGATGCAGTTCTGCAGTCTTTGAGCTGCAACAGTAACACATTTCTAGGACTTCTGCATGCTGGTGTTCAAGAGGGCCCAGATGAAGGGTTAACTCATGTGCCATAAATAATTCCACTGTCACGGAATACAAACAGGTTGTGGCTGCAATGTCTGAAAGTAGATAAGTGCTAATAGGTGACAGAATTGTCTAGTATCTCACAGATTAAGTATGAAATTTTCATTTCTGAATATTCCCATCTACTACCCATTGATGGACATTGGCTCATTGCCAACATTCACATTTTATATTCAATGTTTTGGTGGTGCACGCCTTTAATCCCAGCACTCAGGAAGCAGAGACAGGCGGATCTCTGTGAGCTCAAGACCAGCCTGGTCTCCAGAGAGAGTGCCAGGATAGGCTCCAAAGCTACACAGAGAAATCCTGTCTTGAAAAACCAAATAAATAAATAAATAAAAATAAATAAATCTCTTCATGAGTTTTCTTTTAACTAATTTAAAGGGCACATAATAGCCCACTGTACACTGCTATTTGCTAAGGCTACAGTACAATTATCCTTCCTTTATTTCCATAACAGCAAATGTCACAGAGACACTTCTTTGTGACTTGTGTTTCTGAAGAATGATTTCCTTTTTAAAAATTTTTGTAACATTTTTAAATGTGTGTGTGTTCATGTCACAGTCCACATGTAGAGGTTAGAGAACAACTTGTGGAACGTGGTTCTCTCCTTCCACCATGTGGGTCCTGGGGATTGGACTCAGGTCACCAGGCTTGGCAGCAAGCGCTTTTACCCTTTGAACTGTCTTGCCAACCTGACATTTCCTGGCTACTGGGTCTTGTTCTTTCCATTGTCACCATAGTGAGAAGTACCTGGCATTGCCAGTTCAGCAGAAAACATAGCCAATATGAAATCGAAACAACTATTTCCAAACAGCCATGGAAAAATGTTGGCACTTTAAACCAAAGACCCTACTTAACTGTAACATCCTTTGGGCAATAATTTCCATGTTTCCCCTGCAGCTATTGCTGGAAAACTTTAGGTAAGAAACCTGACTTTAGTGATTTAGTTGTCTGTGAACCCATATCTGGACTGGGTCTCAGGAATCAACAGTCACTTGGGAATTTACATGCAAAAGATATATCCTTAGTCTAGTAAACCTGTTTTGACTAAATTTGCTGCACTTATAATATTAGTTCAGTTACTAAATAGTTCTTTTCTAGAATGTTTAGCACCAAAAAATTATTCAAGTTGCATTAAGAATTTTAAAATTCAGAGAAATTCCACAAGCTATTGCCGACTTCTGGGCAGTAGACCTTGTAAGGCTCCCAAGGAGAAGGCAGGTCAGGTCAGTCCCAGCTCTCAGAACACCCGGAGCCGGTGCCCAGCTAAAATGTGACTGTGCTTCTGTGGGAAGTGCTGGGAATGCGGAGATTTAGAAAGTCTTTTGGGATCAGAAAGGAAAGAAATGGTGGGAGGGAGGGCCATGAGAAGAGGTCTCTGTGAGCCTGCACAAACGAAGCAGGGAAATGTTGGGACTAAACCTTCAGGTGGGATGTTGAACTGGGTCAGAGTCCTGGCGGTGAACACATGGTCCAGTGCGATACTGCTGAAGAGGTGGTGGGGTGGGGAGGATGGAGGCAGAACAAGTGACCATGAGAGGCATCTGCTTGCACCAACCCAGTGGCCAGGAGTTATCCAGCTGTCAGCTGAAAGAGAAAAGCCAAGAAATTTTGGAGTCTCATTCTAAAAGTTGCTGATTCTCAGTCAGGATTCCACTCTGTTCACATGTGTATCCAGGTCTGGGAAAAACACCCGTGCTTTCTGTTTCAGCTTTTCTATTCCAAGTTCACGGAGTACCTGGAGGATTTTCACATTTGGCTCTCACTGTACAGCCAGCCCACCTCCAGCAGCTACCTACACGCACAGCGGCTTGCTGTGTCCTTCTGCCTCCTGTGTGTCTACTCATGCCTCACTGCCCTGGTCACCGTGGGAGTTCATGAACAGGTGGGAGGCAGCAGATTTTCTCACAGTAACTTCCAAATCTCAGGCATACATTTTGTCCTTCTTTTAACATGCAAAACTCAAGAGCTCCGGAGAAGGGCTTAAGCTAGGAGCAGCAATCTAGCAGTGTGAGGAATAGGCCAGAAGGTAACATGACTGGAATTAGAGCTGAGAGGGTCTGCAAGTCCTCAACAGACAGACTGCTGCCCTGTGAGAATCCACATCCTGGGCTCCATACAACATGACATTCAGGGTGAGCAGAAAGAAGCTAATCTTTTTGAAGATTTATTTTTATCATTTTTTCTTTCTATGGTTATGTGTGATACAAGGAGAGAAAGAGAGGGTACCTTAGAGTCCAGAGGAGGGGTCAGACTTCTTGTGGCTGGAGTGACAGGTTGTTTGTGAGCTGCCTGATGTAGGTGCTAGGAAACAAACTAGGATGTGCTGCAAGAGCAACACAGGTTCTTAACCATGGAGCCATCTCTCCAGCTCAAGGTTGTTTTCTATGAAAATTCAGGATCATTCATGGGCCAGCCCCTGGGTTCACATGGCCCTCTAGACAGCTGGCAGAGACACTGATAATAGCTGTGCCAAGGTTGAGTTCAGTCATCTGTCAGAGGACAAAGGGTGTGGCAAATTCTTTATGTGGCAGTAGATATGGTCACATTTCAAGATATGCAGAATTTTAAACTATAATATGTTGGTAGAGCTTGTGACAATAAACAAAACATGGCAAAGAATTGTGATCAAGTGGCAAGGAGAAGCCTGCTATGCTCTCTGCGGAGCTCGGCTTCCCTGGAGTCCTCCAGTAGTCTGATCTAGGTTGCCTTCTCGTCCTTTGCTGGGGACATACTGAAGCTCTTGACATCTTCTTGTGGGCTTAATCAGTTGAGCATGGGTCTTGTGCATGGTCAGCTAACATTTGTTTGGTTCATACAGATGAGGAAAAGTTCATTTTGGCTTGCTCAACCCCCAGGGCAGAGGCAAGGCTTCTGGAAAAGGGACTTAAATTAAAATAGGAGTCATGCTCACACTGAATACATTTGGAATTCTGTGTGTTTTGATTTTGACTCAAGGGAATTAATTGCAGTGTAATTGAACCATTGCAGCGCTCCCTGGATGTGGGTCCCACTCTGGAATCCTTCAGTCTGGGTCTCCTGTGCACCATCTTGGCCTGTCCAGCCGCACAGCTCTTGTCACTGCTCTTCAGGTTCAGCAAGGTGTGTGGCCCCATGCTTCTGGGAGACCCCCAATGTTGGAAGCCCTTACCAACCATCTCTTTACTTCACAGGAAACTGCAGGGCATCTACGGGATGCACCACAGTGGCCTCTAGGAGGAGTGAAGACAGAGGCACCTCAGGGTATGGTGAACTAAAATCAGAAGCTGCCCTGGCAGTTGGTCCTCAGGGGCCATTCTCTTAAGTAGGCAGTATATACCTTGCTTTCTGTTTGTCTTGTTCAATGAAAATAAACATCACCGGATGTATTTTAAGCCACTTTTTTCTTGGACCACCATCCCTTGTAGACAATAATGTTGTAACCACCATTTTCCAGAATCATATGAATGATAGCCAGCCATCTCATGGCAGAAAAACATGGCTGTGTGTGGAGTAAATCCCTTCTCCAGAATCATGATTTTCGATAACTACCATTTGAAAACCTTGGATAGCCCCACTTACCACTCTTTCCTCTTAAGGATCTTTTAAGTTTTTAGCTACACAATTTTCTCCTTCTCTGTGGCTTCCAGAGAGTAGCTCTGGATGGTTGAGGGATTTCCCAGGCCTGCATCAGGATGGAGACATCCAAAGTTCTCATCTCGGCTCTGCCTTGTGTCTCAGGCTCACTCTGGGGAACAAAAGGGAGAAGCAGCTCCCAAAGTACCACAACTGTGCCTCCTAGGGAGTCACACATTTGCTCCCCTCTCCACCCAAACAGGCTCTGATCACAGTGGGAGACCAAGTTTGAGACAGCCATTCCAGGTAAGTCACATGATGTGAAGTCAATAATTCTACAGCATAACATGCTAAAAATTGGATTTCTCTGGCATCTTCCTGTGGCTGTGGCCTGGCCATGGTTACATCCAGAGGACAGCTGGGCTGGTCCTCCAGAGAATATAGGCCATTTCCCAGGTCAAGGAGTGGGAGTGACAACTAGGTAGGGTCAAGGAAGGACAGCATCTGGAAAGTCCCATGGGTGTGACCAATGAGATCTTGGTGACCTGTGGAAGAGAAGGAGAGACTGTGCTGCCATTTCTATAGATAGCACTTGGGAGCCAGGTGTCTATGGGCCTGAAACTCTATGCAAATGAAGGACAATTTCTAATGTTACCATTGTGGTTGCATTGCACTGGAATTTTGCTTTGGGGATCTGTGTGTTGGTGCCCTTGGGGTGCTGATACCCTTGGGGTGCTGTGCCCTGGGGTGCTGGTGCCCTTGGGATTCTGGTACCCTTGGGTGTTGGTGCCCTTGGATGCTGGTTCCCTTGGTGTGCTGGTGCTCTTAGGGGGCTTACCCGATTCCCACACTTTCTAGGCAGTGGCTCACTCTGCTACACAGCTCCATACCCCCTGTTCCTATTCAAGATACTCTCAGGCCCCACTTGCTCTGCATGCCATATGAACCCCTGACCCCCACCCCAAGCACTTGCCAAGGCCTTGGCCCTCATCCTCCAACCATTTTTCTTTTGGTGAGTTTTGCAATCTATCAACCTGTCTGCCTGGAGGTGCCTGGAGGCCACCAGCATTGGCTTCATGGTAGGAAGAGGAAAATGGAGGTTAGGAGCTGACTCAGAAAATAACATCCTTCAAAAGCTACCTGAAGCCTGGGCTTGACTGGGCCCCCATCTGACCATGCCTGCCCTCAGACTTGTCTGCAAAGGGCTCTAGTGTTTCACAAACACCTGCAAAAGTAGCACTGACTTAGCCTGACCTTGTCACAATTCCAGCATCCTGCATCAGACATTCTTCCAGTGACTGACGGAGCTTGGAGGATGGCAGCCAGTAGCAGTGGTATGGTCTGTCCATCCTTTCTTTCTGTGAGCGAGAAGAGCCACCACCTTCCTCCCAGGTCACAAGGTAAAGTCCCCCTATGGCTGTATTGAGTACCCCGTCCCCATTCCTGCTGACAGAACAGTGTTCTGTGCCCATACTGAGAGGCAGAGCATGCAGAATGTACTTGGTCCAAATGTCACTAAATGTTCTGGCCCCCTCTAATATCCAAACCTGAATATGAGCACAGGCTTATCTGAAGCCATGACGTCTGGCTTCAGTGCAGTCCTGCTGAGTCTGGCTTACAAACTTGATTCAATGCTTTTTAAAAGTCAGTGTGACACCCTATACTTTAGCTATTCTGAAGGTCAAAGCTCTACTTTTTTCTATGCAAATTAGAGTAATAACTCCAGCCTTAAATTATGGCTGATGCTCACTGAGCCAGAAAGGAGGGGAGATAAGAGGGAAGGCTGTGCCACTGGAGTCAGTAAGTCCTACTGGAACCAGGATCCTAGGGAGCTAACTTTATTTGGTCTGACTGAAGGGATTGAAGGGCCTGCTTAACTGGCCAAGTAGGAATGGAGGACAGGGTGTCAGCATATAACTGGGACTCTGGGGCTGCATAACATGTGAACAAATGGTCAACAGAGGCTTTGGGCAACAGTGGACACTTCTCTGTAGACAGTGGGCAGCAAGGACTGTATGCTCAGCTGACTGAGGCCATGCCTGACTCATAGTGCACACTAGGGGAGAAGGAAAAAGTCATGTCTATGTGTAAATGAGCACTCAGCTAGAAAAACTTACGGTAGAAAAACTACTAATCGGCAGGCTGCCCCAAGAGTCCTAGATACGATGGGCAGAGAGATGGGCTGGAAAGTCAGAGCTCAGCAGTGAGAAGTTGACTGGGTTGTGTAGAGAAATGACAGTTCAAAAACACCCAGCTATAGTGGCCAACTCCAAATTCCTCATTTCCCACTGCCACCCCTGCTCTATCAGGCAAAGACCAAAGTCCCAGTTAAAAGATGATCATCAGGCAAAAGAAACTCCCTCTTTATCCATTTGTTCTATTCAGACTTTCAAACTGATTAAATGAGGCCCACCCACATGAGGAGGCCTATCTGCTTGGTTCTGCCCACCTACTAAAGATTATTGTCCTCTGGAGCTTCCTCACAGCACCTTGGCCCAACCAAGGTGACAAGCTTCAATCATACTGTAGATGAGAATGAAAAGATCTGCTAACTTTCGGGTCTCTATCTTGCTCTTTCTTAGCTCCCAGCAGTGGTTTTAAAGGACTTGTGCCCCAGTGGTCAAGGGTCTGTCTGCTCTGGTCAAGATCTGTGGCCTGGGCCATTTGTGGGTCAGCGTCCCTGGCCTGTGGTTTGGGGACAGGATTCCTAGGCTACAGGTGAGTGATTAAGGATTTTAGACAACCTCAGGTGCTTAAGAGATATCCAGGATCTGTGAAGAGACGTGTGTTTCAGGGAACTCATGCAGTTACCAATGTCACTATTTTCTCCCATACTCCATCCCTTCTAAAGGTGACTACAACCAAATGCAAATCCCAAAGGGTCACTCAGCCCTGCCAGGTCTTCAACAGAAGCTCTGTATAGACAGAGTCCTGATTACCAAACAAGAAGCTGTGGGGGGCACAAAAAAGAGGGCTGGGGGTGGGACATTCTGACATTAAGCTCATCAGAAGAAAAACTCTGATGCTGGCCAAAGTAAACCATCTGTTGTTTGGTGTTGTTTGAAAAAAAAAAAATGTATACTGTTGAGCTAGGCTATGATAACACAACCAAGATCCTAACCAGTCCTTCCCACATGTTCCCTTTCACCTGGCTCCTGTGTGGTTTCGGCCACCTCTGAAGACAGGTGGGCCACCTCTGTGGCTCTAACCCATGGGTTAGGAACCACCTCTGTGGTTCCTAACCCATGAGGAGGAGGAGCCGACCAAGGCCCTTTCTTCCTGAAAATGGCTCTTCTCCAAGCTGCATTCCTGATCACTTTGTGAAGACGGGACAGGCACTAGAATTTTCTTCACACCTCAGTTTGCTTATCTGTAAAAGAGGGACACTGGATGAACTCAATTCAGAGGCATGGGGGTGAAATAAGGAGTCCTCAAAACACCACCACCTTCACTTCCCAAGTCCTATCTGCGCTCTGTTCGGTCTTCATTTCAGGTTTTCTTACTCTTGTGCTGGGAAGTGTCAGAGAGCTTGGTGTTCCCTCAACAGGAAAGGACTCTAATGGGCAGACAGACCTGGCACCCATCCCATAGCCCTTCCTCAACCACACCCCATACCCCATGTCTCCCTGCAGTGAAGGCATCATGGCCCTCTGATTGTAACTGTCTTCATGGGTAGCTTACTCCATGGTGTCGACTGACCCCTCTTCTGGACAGGTTTGTGCCAGAGCAGTGTACGTGGTGGTTGCACCTGCTGCTTCTCTCTGTGGTCTGCTGCACATTTGTCACCCAGCCACTCATGGTAAGATACTCCTCTGTGGCAGAGGTGCCTTCATCAGCAGGGGACCAGAGAGGAGAGGGACCAGTGGATGTGTTTTGGTGCTGTGAGTCTTCTCTTTATAGTTTGATTTAGATGTGATAAGAAAACCTGGGAGCCAGGGCCCAGGCTAAGCTCCACTTCAACCTGGTATTCAGAATCCTTATTTGAAAAATCCCCAAAGAGATGAACCATTTGTCTCTATCTTCAGTTTAGGAAGCTGTACCCTAGAGGCACCTTGGTGAAAGCCACACCCAGTGACTAGGTGCTGGGGACTTCAGGGTAGTGACTTCTGGTATCTATTTTGAACTGACATGAAGTCAGCTGGCAGTGCAGGGCCAGGAAGATGGCTCTGTGTGTGAGGGGCACAGACACCTGTGCAACACACCTCTCTTCCAGATCTGTTTGGCAGCGCTGGTTTTTGCTTGGAAAAGGAAACATGACAGCCAGTTTTTTGTTGAGTCTTTACATGATGCAACCAAGGACCTAGATTTGGAATTGGAAGAATACTCCAGAGCCCACATTCTTCATTTTCGCAGCTCCTGTAGTCCTGACAGTGCTGAGGAAGCTGAAAGGGTGAGCAGGATCGGGAAGTTTCAGAACTGCTCTGTTCCAACCATGCAGATGGGAGCTCAGACCTTAGTTCAAATTTAGCTGTACTTTTGTTGCCACATTGTGTGTGTGTGTGTGTGTGTGTGTGTGTGTGTGTGTGTGTGTGTGTGTGTGTGTTAATTTCTTATGCATCTTTTCTTACCCCAATCCCAGTGAAATCAGAGCCACAGGGTAATAAGTACATTTTAAAATGTAGAGGCAAATGAGAAATAAAATTCCTGGCTCCAGTTCCAGAGAAATTCTAGAATGTTTGCTTTTCAGTGAACACATAGAAAATACATAGCTTCGCTCTCACCCCATGCTTCCACACAGACATTAGCAGTCTCCATGTCCCAAGCCTAGGCCTGCTTCATGCCTTCTCTGGCCCCATCCTTCAACACCGTGGCTTCTGAGAAGGGACACTGCTCTACTCCCTCCACACCTGCAGGCCCCCACCCCTTCCTTCTTCCAAGACTCTCTTCCCCTGTCAGCATAGGCACCTGGATCCAAGCCTGAGGCAATCAGCAAGCCAGCTAGTCTAGTCTTGAAACTGAGAGGCCTTTGAGGAACTCAGCCCTGATCAGGCTCAATTCTCCAAACCTGTGCCTGTGCTCACTTTAAGCTGTGATACTCCACCTTCCCAGCCATGGTGCACAGTCCTCAGAACATAAGGCATACCCAAACCACAAGCCCAACCCCCAAGGTTCACTTTATAGTACTTGCTCTATATTTCTTAGCAATCCAGCAGCTCCAGAAGGAAGGACTGAGGGTCCCAGGGGCTGCTCCATGAATGTGCATGGAATGGGTAAACAGACCAGTGAGAAATGAATGAGTGACTCTTTCCCATGTGTTTGGCGCTTGGCTAGCATTAGTCCTGCCCTTAAACAGTTGTAGCTACAACATGGAAGCCATAATATTTTTGTTACACAAGGCAAACAAAAGTCATTTCATACTAAAATAAACTGCTTTAAAATCACTTTTCCAGTCTTTGAAGGCCTCTAACAGGAACTACTATGCAAATGCAATGCTCCTGTGATTGGACTGCAGTGGGCATGCCTCTCTTGTGAAGCTATGCTTTGTTACGGTCCAGATGCAATCCTTGCCAAAGTCGCTGGCTTGGGACATGAGCAGAGTTTTCAAATGGGCCTACTCTATCTCCCATTACCTCCCCAGCAACACAGTGTGTGTTAACTATACAAAGTCCCTCTTTGTCCCCAGAATGTAAGACAGAAAGCAAGGATGATGACTCTTGGGTTGGCAGGGACACCAACGCCTCTCTCTCTTTCCAGTGCTGACCCCAGTATCATGGTATTCTCCTCACGCCCCAACCTCAGGTCTTGGCTGCCAGACAACGAGAACGCCACCTGCGCTGGGCTCAGCTAGCATCCAGGGCCAAGTTCAGAGTGACCAAGGAGAGACTGAAGAAAGAGAGCCAGCTGCAGGCAGCCCTGAGGTAGGTGCAGACATCCCTGAGATGGGCACACACAACCCCAAGGTGGATGTAGGGAGCCCCAAGGTGGGCACAGGACAGAATACAATGAGCTTTCTTTGGCTCTACCTTCTTTTTAGAAGGAACAGTAAGAGATCTCAATCTGCACTTGGGAAAATCCTCCCAGATCTCAGCCTGCACCAGAACACATGGGACAGAGACTGGAGGAAGAAAACTGTTCTGTCACCTGCCTGTAACCAGTGGCCCAGAGCGCTGCACCTCAGCTCCATAGGCCATGTAGACTCATGTGCATCACCACACATCACACTGTGTTCAGCACTAGACCTGGCATTCTGCTCCTCCAGCTGGATACACAGGGCAATGAAAATCCAAGAGCAAGGGTTGTACCTCTTCATAGACATTGACTGGGCCCAGGGACTGGGGTTTGAAAATAACTCAACATAGTTTACACAGACATGTTCTGGGGCTCAACATAAACTCTTTTTCAAATTTTTAGATAAAACACGATTCTTAGTAACTGAGATAAACCTCTGAAAATTAGACACCAGCCATGATTTTTCTATCAGTGGTACCCATCCCCCTCCCCATCTCTGGTGGATACTAATGGTAGTTCCTGGAAGAACCTTCTGCAAATACTAGTCAATGCATGTCTCCCAGCTCTGAATTCTAGATTTCAGATTTCCTGAGTCTGTCAAGGATTTAGAAGCTCCCGATATTTTTCCCACTATAGTGTTGCTAAAGTATGTAATGTCACCCCCAATGAATCGTCTTTCTTAAAAATCCTTCATTATCACTTGCAAATGGTCAGCTCCCTTAAGTAAAGAACATATCCCAAAACAAATCCTTTTCCAAAGAAAAGAGTTGTGGCATTACTAGAAAGTCACATTTAAATTCTGGGAAGACAAGGCACTGACAAAGGCTTTAAAACTTGTTCAGTCTCCCCATAAAAGCAGAGTAGTTAAATTACTCCCAACTAAACCACTGAAAACATACATGACAGACTTAAATGACACATCCCCCCACACACTCACACTTAAAAGTCACAGTTACATAGGTACAGTAAGCATTGTGTACTCAGTGCCCTGAGCACCGCACCTCTGCAACAGCAGGACATGAAGGGAACTGGAGGCCACCTGAGCATCTGAGAATGGAGGTGGGGGGTATCAGCAGCTGTAACACATATAATGGAAAGCCAGAGATAGATATTGGGGTTCACACTGAAGATCAGAGAAGCAAAGCATCTGAGCTACCAGAGAGCTCTTACCTCTACCAGGCTGGGATGATACTGACCTCAACATGGCTGGAGACTAATTGCCCAAGACTGAATGCCTGCTCCTATCTTATATACCTCTCTAGTGCTGGGATTAAAGGCATGAGCTCTATTTCTCTTTTAGACTGATTCACTCTCATCTAGCCCTGGCTGGCCTTGAACTCACAGAGATCCATCTTTCTCTATCACCTGAGTCCTGGGATTAAAGGTGTATGCCACCACTTCCCAGCTTCTATGGCTGTGGCTAGCTTTGCATTCTGATCTTCAGTGGCTTTATTAGATCATAAACAATGTATCACCAAAAGGAGCTCCTGATGGGGTCTCTCCGGGGATTGTGCTCCTATACACCCCAGTTCACAGGTGCATGTAAAGGCTGGGTAGCTGATGTGCAGAGTTTGCTGAGCTGAGCAGAGCAAAGCTGAGAAACCCAACTCCCCAGGGTAAAGCCATATGCTGAAAGAGCCTCAGGCAGAGTTCACACCAAGGTGGACACCCAACAGCACAGCTAAGTACTGCCAGTTCAGAAGGAGACAAAGCTAACTCTTTTTAAAGTCTGGGAAAATACCACAAAAATGAAATTTTAAATAATCACAGGCAGTAAGAGATTTTAGCAAAGTAGCCAATAGGAAAATGAAGCATCAAGAGCCCCTGTCCTTTGCATGTTCAGTAAGTCAGATAAAATGCAACACCAGACTGTTTGGCACAGCAAAAAACATGTGTGTGATGGTGTAACCTTAGTGGGAAATACCTAAAACACACAGGAAAGTTAAGAAACAATCCTGAAAGATTCAAATGTAGACTGAAGCCAGTGGGACACTTGAGTCCCTAGTGGCATCGTGCAGAACACCCGTGCCTTCCTTCAGATTAACTACTCACTGCCAGGTAGGACAGATGAGCAATTGGATGGTTTCCCAACTTTGCCATTGCTGTTGTCCTTGAAAAGAATTGCTTATGGTGTAGGAAAAAGAAAACATGGATTCTAGCTCAAAAATACCAAAGCCCTGTAGTCTTCAACATGAATTAAAAGGCATAAGGATGAAATAATGGAGAACTTTTTTTTAAGGAAAAGTGCTATTTTTTCTAGTTGTGCCCATTTACAAAATAACTAGAGACAGCCTGGCTTCTGGTTTGAGGTCTGTGACAGAAAAGGACACAGAGCTCACATCACTTCTGAACCAGGGAAGCAATTGAAAATGAGCATCCATTGCCTAGGACTTGGCAGCCACTGGAAGAGGCCCATGTCTATCAGAGGGGCAACTTGGCATCAGTTCAAAGGCAGCACTTGTATGAACTGATGTTCCCGAAATATATTTAATGCCATCAGTTTAGAGTTGCACCAAACTAAGAGATACTCAGAAGCCAATTTTCTTAAATGTTAGGAAAAGAAATTATCCATCCTGCCTTCTCTAATTAACTCTAGGAAGCATGCAGCAGGAGAAAGATGTTCTCTTCAGAGAGATGGTCCAGGGCTCATGAAAGCAAATAGTAGACTTAGAACCTGAACATTTTTGCAACACATTTTAAATAGATTCGTGAATGTAAGCATTGCACACACAAAGAGATGGGAGTCCTCCCTTCCTTTCCTTTTTGTCTTTGGTAGCCTGTAGTCTCTACCAAGATCACAATGAATAATGACAAGAAGAGGTAAGCTGGTAAGCCTACAGCTCAGAGCACCAGTTTGGTCAACAAGTACTTTGCAAAGCAATCATAAGGAAGTGGAGCTATGAATTGGTAGAAACCTGAGCAGAAAAGTGATCAATGAATCTACCATATAACAGACTAAGCAAGGAAAACCATGGCTATCTCAACAGATGCACAAAATGTGCTTGGCAGAATCAAGCATTCATTCATGAAAGAAATAGGAAAAGTTCACAAAGTTGAATTAGGGAAGTTTCCATAAACAAACAACTGGCAAATTTACCCATGAAATGCTCTGAGATCAGAAACACTATGGGGATGACCCTCTCACCATTTCTGCTGAACATCAGGCTGTAAATATGGTGAGATGAGGGTGGGGTTGGAGGGAAGATCGATGATTCAAAAGAAAAACAGCAAACAGCCTACTGGCCAGTGGCAAAAAAGGCACATCCTTCTAAGATAACAATCAATGTTAAAAAAACAGATGGGGGCTGAAGAGGTGGTAGCTCCATCTCTGTACAAACATGAGGGCCTGAGTTTCATACCCAGCACCCATGTGAAAACCAGGCATACACTTGAAACCCCAGCACTGGGGAAGTAGAGACAGGAGAATCCCTGCCTAGCCAGTCTAGCAGAATCGGCGAGCCACAGGCTTCACCTGAAGTTGACTCCTGGCTCTCACACACACAGTGCACCTACACACGTGAAAGCCTGTATACATACACTCACACAATATAAAGCAGTTGAAGTCCTGCATGCCTGCAGTGAAGAATACTTGAACTTGAAAGTACAGTGCTGTTTACAATAGCATTGAAGAAATCCAAGTATTCAAATGAAAATTTAAGCAAACATTCAGGAACTGTAAGCCCAAATCCACAAAACTCTGCAGAAAAAAAAAAAAAAAAAAGAATACACTATGCACATCAACCCACAGAGGGCAGTGCATCCATGTGTTCCGAGTTATCTGCAGATTCATAGCACTTACTATAGGCTATACAAACGGATGTCAACAAACTGGTTCCAAAATAAGTAAGGGGATCAGTGGAACTAGAATAACAAAGTCAATCCTGAAAAAGAATGAAGTTAGAAGGCTGACACTGTGTAATTCTAATATATACTATGTAGCTGCAGAAACTTCTGTGTGTTGTTGGCCTAAACAATAGTCTCAGACCAATGAAACAGCCACAGGAATAGGCCAAATTGGATTTACTGACAAAAACATAAAGACAATTCAATGGGAAAGCTGAATACTGGTAACATAAAAGGAAAACTAACACATTGGGTTGAAATCCCACCTCTAGCTAAGGAGCTATTGGCAATTAATAGATGATGGGAGGAGAGCCAGTTTTTTTGTTTTGTTTTGTTTTGTTTTTTAAGGATGTGGCCTAGGTAGGTTGATCGAATTCCCATGGAAGGCCACACATTCCAGAGTATAAGGGCAGCACAAATTGTATTTGATGGGTTAAACAAAAATAAAGACACAAAGTTGGGTGGGTAGGGGTGGTGGGTGGATATCATAGGATTTGGGTGAAGAAATGAATGAATATGATCAAAGTACACTGTGTGAAGTTCTCCAAGAGCTAATGAAAGCGGGGTGGGGGAGATTCTTTTTAAAAACACAAAGAGTAAATGCAAACTTCCATCTCATGCCTTATAATAATACATCCTAACAGGGCATAGATGCATGCTCCCTAAAACACACTCTGGAGGTAAATAGGTATGTAGACACACAGGGTCTCCAAAGATGCTAATTCTCAAATCTTACTTCCCAGAGACATCTCCATGCACAGCCTCATGCTGCTGCTGCTTTTGTTTATAACATATGGGAGACTCTGCCCAGGTGAATATTCTCTCAATCAAGCTGTCAGGAAGGAATTTACAAGGTAGGAGGTTTGGGGAGCTCTTGCAGATGGGGGGTGGGGGAGTGTTGCACTAGTTCATGGTCACTAACTCATACCCAAAGAGAACTCCAAGCTCTGGGTTACTTTGTTCCAGAAGAGGGAGCCCTATAGATCCTCTACTCACTCCTTCAGTCATTTTACCTGTACAGACTGTGCTTAAAGAAAGGCTTTCATCAAGGCCTGCATATGAAGTCTGGGAAAGGCTGTTTAATTATCCATATTAACAGAAGGCTGGGCTGGTGCTTGGCATCTCATTTGGGGTCAATAGTGAAAGAAATTCTCAGAGCAGGAGGGTCATATCATCTATTTTGCAGAACATCATTGTTCTTCAACCAAAGGTTACAGTCTCAATGTATGATTTGTGGCACCCAATTCCAAAGTGCCACATGCTGTCAAGCTCTCTATCGTGTCTCAAGTGTTCATATGCTTTTTTACTTTTAAATGCAACAGACTTCCAAGTCAACATGACAAGGCAGGGCACACTCTCATGTCATCTGCCTTGTGGATATTTTGGGGTCTTGACACTCCTGAGATTAGGGTGCCCAGAGAGATGAGTGGACCAACTTAGTAGAACATTCCTTTGTCGGGGAATTTTGCTAACCCAGGCAATTTCTCCAAGGCACTTCAGCTCTAGCAATATGAATAATTGCTTGCTTTCTAGTGGCAGGGAGTATAACAACTCCATAAGTTCAGGGGTTTCCTTTCTCTTTCTGTACCCATTTCTGTAGCATTTTTATGAATGTGTTGCCTTGGATTCTCATTCAGTTTTATGTAAATATATTGTCACATTTAGGAACAGGAGTAGATGGTAGTAAAATCCATTTCATCTGTTTGATTGAAGGACATATTTTTAGAGTCTATAGACAGGGGAACACTGATCCCCTGTTAGATGGGGACTCACGAATGTCATTTCCTTTATTTTTATAATTTTACTGCTCTTTAACAAGGTACTTCCTGGCAGTCCCAGTACCTGGACTTGCCATGGCTCAATAATCCCTCCTCTTAGACTGCAGCTTTAGGGAAACTATGTGGTATTTTCTACACCCCATTTGGCAAAGCCACAGTTACCTTCCACTTTGACAACTTATTTCTTCCAATTGAACATATACGTAGACTATGCCAGGAGGGGGCGCTGTGAGCAAAACAAAGAGACCGGGGGGCGGGGGGGGGGGACATTTTCTGTAGATAGGGAAATCAAAATACTACAAACACTGATTTGGCTAATTTACTTCTGTCTCATATCTCATGATTTCCTTTTTACTCGAAATTTCTCATATGCCTCAATTCAGAAATATTCCAGCTGAGATAATATCTGCAAGAAAGCTATGGCACTTGGCCTGATATGCTCAGGTGAACTTTTAAGATGTTGATGCAGTTGGGCTTAAACTCTTTATGTTTTCTACAACAAAGAGAAACCTCACTGCTTCTTACAGTTCTGGTCACCAGGCAGGGCTATTTTATATATACTGGTTCAAAAGGAATGTTTAAAGTGGATCCTGTCTGCCTTCTTATCCTCCAGTACTTAATCCTAAAAATCAACAAATCCTGAGGGGCTGTTATTTGTAGCATTCCAGAGAGAGCTGGGGACAGAGCCCAGGAGAAGCAATCCTATGGAATCTGGGAAGGGCTCTCTTGGCTCCCTGTGACAGGCAGTCCTTCAGCTCCAGGCTGCAGTGCCCTCCTCTATAAAGCTCAGAAGATGACAGTCTAGATTTCTGTCTCTAACAGCAACAACATATTACTCTAAAGCAGATTGTGTGACATTTAATCTGTATTTGAAGTGCTTCTGAACTCAAAGCCTTCATGAAATCCCAAGACAACAAAACTAAACCACAAGTAAGGCACCAGTAACAAGAGATGGAGCCAGGCTCCATCCCAGTGTGCTCAGAGATGACTGCTCCTGTCTCTTCTCAATGAACTGCTGCTACAGGTCCATTTGATAGAATCGCTGTAATTAGTACCCACAGGACCAGGACATGCTTGGACCCTTTGGTATACTTCCTGCTCTCCAGTGTGTCAGGGAGGAGCAGGAGATGATTCCTGTGGGTGAGGGATGTGTGAGCTCTGGGTCACAACACAGTGCTTCTTTAATGATGTCCCAACAGGGAGCGAATATCAGGGAGTGATGACGTTTCTCTAAATTATGCAAGCTTGGGGTAGGGGTGCAGTTTGGTGATAGATTACAAACTAAACATGGGCAAAGCTGCCTTGGTGTTGATCTCCCAACACCTTCAAAAGTATTGTGGGGAGCTGGAGAGATGATGGCTCAGCCGTCAAGAGTACTGGCTGCTCTTCCTGAGGACTCTGTTCTGTTTCTCACACCCAGATGGCTGCTCACAACTATCTGTAACTCTAGTCCCAGGGGACCCAACGCCCCCTTCTGGCTTCCAAAAGCACATATGTGGTAGACAGACATGCATGCAAGGAAAACTCCCATACATATAAAAATAAACAAAATTTTTAAAGTTTTAAGTATTGTGGGAACTCAGTATGGCTATGTACACTAGTTTGTTTTTTAAAAAGATATGGAGCATCCTAAGTGACAGGCATGCAGTCAGCTTGTCTGTCAAATATCCCTCCCTGTCTCCGGCTCTTCCACCTTCTCTTTGTATAGTGCTCTCTCCCAAAGGTGGTAAATCTTTGCAGAGCTTTATTGGTGCCCCCATCCTGACTCTGCCCCTTTCCATCCTCCTTCTGGGAAATGTACTGTTACTCCATCGAAGCCTCTAGATACATCAGCAGTTCTCCCACTTGCTCAGAATTTCATGTTTGACCAAATTTCCAGAGAAGTGTGAGATTCAGAACTACCAGTCGGTAGTTGGCCTACATGGATTAGGTTCCAAACGTGCAAAACATCAGAACAAATACTTTATGGGTAAGAGATGATCTGTACTCAAGAAAAGGGAACGAGAGCACGAGAAGGCTCTATGGTTAAGAGTGCATAGTGCTCTCCAGGAGGACCCAGGTTCGGTTCCTAGCATCCATGTGCAACAGCTCACAGACGCCTGTAGCTCCAGCTGCAGGGGACTCAGTTCTATCATTTGGCCTCTGCAGTTACCTGTGCACACATTACAACATTACACACACACACACACACACACACACACACACACACGGGGGGGGGGGAGGCAGGGAGGCAGGCAGGCAGGCAGTAACTAAAACCAATCAGATCAATGACTTCTGGGCTTTTTGCTCACACATGCTATGAGAATGTTGAACAGATTTACAGATTTACATTATTTGTAAATTGCCGATGGGGGTATTTGTTTCTCTCTATTAACATATTTGAAGGCTTTTCCTTGCCTGTGAGTAGACCAAGGTTTCTGTCCCACCTTGCCCTGCAGCCGTTTAGGCCCAAAGAAACACAGAAGTTTATATTAATTATAAATTGTTTGGCTTATAGCTCCGGCTTCTTATTGGCTAGCTCTCTCTTAATTTTTAACCCATTTCTATTAATCTGTGTATCTCCACATGGTCTTGGCTTACTGGTGATGCCCAAGTCTCTTGCTTTCTCCACAACTACATGGTGTCTCCCTGACTCTGCCTACTACTACCTTTCTCTATCCCTGTTTGGATTTCCCACCTAGCTAAATTCTGCCTGTCCATTGGCCAAAACAGCTTTATTTATCAACCAATAAGAGAAACATATACTCACAGCATACAGAAGGACATCCCCTATCACCTTTGGATTCTTTTTTTAAATTAAACTGTCCAGCTTTTTTTTAACATGGTTTATAAGGTATTACAACACATTTTGTGTGTTTGTTTGTTTGTTTGTTTTTGTTTTCTGTCACCTCTGAAAGTCACCCTTTAGGAGTCCCTGACCACCACCTGCCCAAGCTCTCTGGCAGAAAGCACCGTCCTGCCAGCTTTTGTGGTGGGAATGCTTCTGCTGTGGCTCTCCTCACACGATGGAGGCCATGTCCCTGAACATGGAGTAAGAGAGGCCTGCAACTGGCTTTCTGCCTGGTGCAACAAGCTCAAGAAACCAGCTCTCTGTAGCTCACTTAACCTTCCCTGGATCTGAGCTCAGCTGACCTTCCCTGCATCTTAGCTCAGCTGACCTTCCCTGGATCTGAGCTCAGCTGACCTTCCCTGAACCTTAGCTCAGCTGACCTTCCCTGGATCTGAGCTCAGCTGACCTTCCCTGGATCTTAGCTCAGCTGACCTTCCCTGAACCTTAGCTCAGCTGACCTTCCCTGGATCTGAGCTCTGCTGACCTTCCCTGGACCTTAGCTCAGCTGACCTTCCCTGGATCTGAGCTCAGCTGACCTTTCCTGGATCTTAGCTCAGCTGACCTCCAGCAAAAGCATCACAGTTAGTGACCTCACCTAAGGCAAAGCCTACTTCATTTTCAAGTGTTGAGCATCTCATGGATTTGGATATTGAGCCAAAAATAAAAATACAGAAGTGTTGGTGGGTGAAATGTTGTACCATTGTAAAGTCAAAATATTATCAGTTGAAATTGTTATTATAAGCTTCACATACATGCATACATACAAACATAATTCGTTTCCGCACAGAAGGAATTTGGGCTTGTTTCCCAGTGTCTAGAAGAGTGCCCAGTACTTAGCAATTATACAGTAGTGTTTGTTGAATGAATGAGCAAGTGAATAAACAAGAGATTTTTTTTCTACTGTTTCTCTCACCTCTGCCACTGCAACATGAAATCCGGGGTTGTACCTCATGTTGCAGTTTGCTTTGGCTTAATTCTCACAGTACCTAGACTGTGAGTGGGAGGGAAAAAAAGGCAGAAAAAAAGCAACCTTTCCCCTCACTTGGAATTGTTCTTATGGATTTGTGTGTACTTTTTGTTTTGTTCTTGGATTAAGAAATGCCAGATACTCCTTTGGGAAGCCGAGCGGCACAGATGACTGGTGGGACTGGACTGTGAGCACATTGCTGAATGGGCTGTACCCAGAAGGACCTGCTGCTGGAGCCTGGGGGGCTCAGGTGGGCGTTCATCTGCTGTGTCAGAATTCATGGGGCAGTGAGAGGAACCACAAGACAGCATAGGGTCTGCTCTATGACACCATGGCAGGCAAAGAAACCTGTTAGTCTCCTGAGATTCTATGATGGTTTATGATGGCCTCCTAAGCCATTCACACCCTCCTTTCAACACTTGCCAGTCCAAACAGGACCTAGGTACTTTTTGACAGGGGTTCTGGTGAGACTGAGGAAGAAGCTAGCTTGTTGCTAGCAGGACAAGGACTCAGGAGTCCCCAGAGCAGAAGAGGAGCTCATTGCTAAGGCAGCATCATTAGGGAAGTTTCTAGAAAAGGGCAAGGCTGGTCCTGAGTTTGTACTGTCCCTTCCCTCATTCATAGTTCACTTTCTTCCCTTTTTGAAAAATAGAAGCTCTTTGCCCTACATTCCTCAAACATTTTGTCCCTCATTTCATTTTCTTGTATTCCAAGAGTATCATGGAGTCACCTGGGGTCATTCACATGATGGGGACTTCAAGGGGAAGGCAGTTGAATGCCTTCTTTTTCCAGAGGATGCTGAGGAAGGGGTGTTGGCTGCATCTGCAGACGGTTGGTTTCTTGGGTGCTGGTTGCATCCTCCCTCAGTTTTTCAGGATAATGAACTTCTAAGTCTGCAGATGGGGTGACCTGTGCTTCCCCAGCCTTATCAGCCCAATGCTATACAGTGGCCATCGAAGCTCACGATGCTCTTACACTCTGAGTCTCTCCCTCTTTCAGCCTGGAGCTCTCGGGGGGCAGTGCCATCTAATAGGCCCTTCTGTGATCAAGCAGCTGAAGGTTTCTTCTGGTACTGCATGCACAGTGAGTGCACGGGGAGACACAGGGTCGGGGCTGGCAGATCAGCTAGGCTTAGACTGTTGGGAGGAGGTGTTAGCTTTCCAGGTGCCAGAGTCAACTTTCCTTCTGCTCTTTCCAAGCACCCTCTTGCACCCTCTTCATTCTTCCTCAGAACCACTCTCTTCACTTCTAGAGTTGGCATTCTAGACAAAGAAGGCTTTCTTCTAAGACTCTGAAGCTAGATTTTTTTGTGTGTTATTTTCTGATGGGGAAGGGTGCCCAGAGACAGCATCACTCCATAATGCAGTGTTCTGCAGATTGGCCAGCCCCACACAGCCAGCTCCTCAGCTGCAGTCATCAGCAGTCATAGCCTTGATCTTTCCAGTTTGAGACACAACCCAGAGATCATGAAGGAGGCTGGAGAATGGTCCTTGAGAGTAGCAGGGTCCCTGACCACATAGTTGGCTGTATTCTGTGTGGGCAGAGTTTGGGAGCCCCACAATGCAGATGGACTTGGGGACAGAGATCCATTGGGGTTACTTGAATGGTGATTTGTGCTCTAGTCTCCCAGGCCAGTCTCAGAGCTCATGGAAGATGCACTATCTACGAGTACTCGTGACCTTGATCTTGAGAACCCAAATGTGACCCATGGTGGTCCTGAGGCCTGTGGGGTGAAGAAGGAGAACTCCATGCACAGTCTAGGAAGAACAAGGTCAGTGAGCATCAAGAAGAGGCTCCAGGCCCTGTGCTACCATGTGAGGCATGTCTGATGTAGGCTCAGCTGCTGGGCAGGCCCTAAAGGGGCCAGCACTGCTAAGGCCTAAGCAGTGTTCTTGCTTCAGAACAATGGTGTTCAGACTCCAGTGTTCAGACCCAAGTACATAGAGGAGGACAGAATGGGACATTCTTTAAAAGTAGCAAGTAGGCCAGAGCCTACAGAGTGATGGAATCTTTGTCCTTTGATCACTGAGTGCCAAGTGGGGAACTCACATGGTCTTGATTATTTGGCCTCTAACTCCTAGAGGAACATAGATGCTGCCTTGAACTGCACTGAGAAAATGAGGGGTGGGTCTTCCAGCATGTGTAGATACAGCATGTGTAGACACAGCATGTATAGACGCAGCATGTATAGACACAGCATGTGTAGACGCAGCATGTGTAGACACAGCATGTATAGATGCAGCATGTGTAGATGCAGCATGTATAGACACAGCATGTGTAGACACAGCATATGTAGACACAGCATTGTAGACACAGCATGTATAGATGCAGCATGTGTAGACACAGCATATGTAGACACAGCATTGTAGACACAGCATGTATAGATGCAGCATGTGTAGACGCAGCATGTGTAGACACAGCATGTGTAGACGCAGCATGTGTAGACCTAGCATGCATGCACCATGCTTCCTGTAGCTCAGCCTGTAGTCAGGTGCCCTGCCAGTTCCACAGGATGCCCTGGGCCCAGGTCACGGCACAGCCTTCATCACAGCACTGGGCTTTGCATAGGAAGTCAATCTGTGTGTCATAGTATTGTGCCAGAGAAATTAAAACAGGACATGATTTGCTACTAAATATGAATTAGTAAGGCGGGTTTTTTCTATCCATGAAGTCCACTGTGAAGAGAAGGATGTGGCTATTTGTGAGCTCTTGGGGAGGTCTGCTAGGCATCTCTCGACACCATCTGTTGGCTGGGATTACATCCTTGATGCAGGAACAAGAAAAAGAAGGACAAAAGGGACAGTGGGCTCCTGGTCGGGGCCCTAGGCCACAGAAGGACTGTCAGAAGCCTAGGGGTCATCTGTCTCCATGAAGGCTTGCATTGGGTGGATTGGGCATGGTGCCACAAATGGGGTTTTCCTGCCCTCCCTCTGAACCTGCTGTTTTCCAGGCATGAAGTGCATTCAGCCCTGACTGCCCTCAGGGCCAACAGGTGGATCGACCACAGCACCAGGGCCATGTCTGTGCACTTCACCCTCTACAACCCCCCAATGAGACTCTTCACAAGTGTGACCCTAGGTGCAGAGTTTCTCCCCATGGGAGGTCTTGTCCCCTCATCCCTGGTAGAGTCATTCAGCATCTTCTACAGTGATTCAGTCCCACAGTACCTTCTTATGCTTTCTGAGGTGAGTTCACCTGCCCTGGGCCTCCTGGATGGGCACAGGTAGCTGGGGCTTCACATGGCTAAATACCTCTATAGGTTAAATACCTTCTACTTCTGAGAAACTAGGGCCCTCCCATTGACCCACCTGCACAATTCTTATTATGTCTCTTTCATGTAGTATGAATCATAGAATAGGTGTTGGCACTGGAGACAAAGAAACCAACCATCACCTACAAAATGAGCACAAGTATTCAATTGCCTCGAGGTACTAAATTCGTCATGGGATCTTAGTCAGCCCCAGCCACCAGAACAACATACTGTCATCCTGCACTGTCCAACATTTAACTTTTATAGTCACCCATGATCTGAAAATGTGGAGTGGAATATTCCAGAAGTAAATGATGCCTTACAGTATATCATCGTGTAATTACAGTGTGTTGTTATAATTGTTCTATTTTATTATTGCCTATCACTGTTAATCAGTTACTATGCCAAATTAAGAAATTAAGCTTTATCATAGCTATCTATGTATTTATAAGAAAGATCCAATATTAATAAGGTTTGTCACTGTTAAAATTTCAGACAGCCCCTGGGAACTGCCACATATCCCTGTCAGGTGAATAGGATTACTTACTGCTCAATGGCTGGGAGGCTTAACTAATAGACACCTATTTAACAAAGATCTTGCAGCTAGAAACCCAAGATCAAGTGCTAGGAATGCTGGGCTGTAGCGAAGACCCCTTCCTTGGTATTGAGAAGCCATCTTTTCACTGTGTCACACAGCCTGGCTCCATTTCTGCACCAGTGAACAAAGAGAAAGTATGTGCCCTTTGGGCCTCTAGTATGTGTATAGACTCTATTATTATAGAAACATGGCCCTACCTCATGCTTGCACTTAGCCTTAACTATTTGCAATGAGGCAGGCTTCTAATAGAGACATTATGGGGTTTGGGGCTCCAAGATATTACTCTGGGGATATATGCCTGCCCCCAGTCCATAGCACCAGGTGTCAGTGGTTCACATTGCCTTACTGAACAGCCAAAAGCCTTAGCAGCCACCCTCCATGGCATGCCACTGCCTCTGCATCTTCTTATTCCATGTTTCTCTCTGAACAACCATGTCCTGCTTTTGGGCAAGTCAAGTCTACTTGACTTCAGGAAAGGGAAAGGAGTCTAGGGACTGTTAGAGATAGCCACGGCTGAGACTGGAATGGAGGATAAGCATGAAGCACAGTGTGGATTCCTGGGAAGGGCTGGAATAGGCAAGGCTCTTTCCTTGGGCACCAAAAAAGAAAAATAGAAATAGTCAGAAAACAAAGTAAATAGTATGCTAGTGTGATATCTTAAAATGTCAGAAAAAAAAAATGAAGCCATGTTGGGCAAAATGTCAAGAGTTTGGAAAATCATATCAGTTTTTTTTTTTTTTTTTTTTTTTTTTTTGGTTTTTCCAGACAAGGTTTCTCTGTGTAGCTTTGGAGCCTAAGCTGGCACCCGCTGGAGACTAGGCTGGCCTCGAACTCACAGAGATCCACCTGCCTCCCGAGTGCTGGGATTAAAGGTGTGCACCACCAACGCCCGGCTTCCTGCCCTTTCTTTTGGCTCTATACTACAGAGAAAATGGAGACACTGGCTGTGCAGCCTCTCTGATGTAGTCTCTATTGTGTAAGAACAATGGCACTAAGGGACTTTTATCTGGAAGGAAAAATACATTTATCAGGGTCTTGTCAATACTACTTCCAACGTCACTGTGTTTCCCCTCTGTAGTGGAGAGGCAGTCTTTGGTATGACGTGGCAAAGTACACTGTTTCACACCTTCCCTTAGGACTCAAAGCCAACTTGGTTCTGACTATGTTTGCAGTTTATTAGCGTGGATCCACAAAGGCACAGTACACATAGAAGGATGGGGAATGCACAAAGGCCCTGCTGATGGGTTTCAGTTTCCTGTAAACTTGTGAATAAATTGCAGGCTGGCATAGAGAACTGATAGTGGCTGTGAACACCCACATGCCTTATTCCTATGCCCACAGGATCAATGGCACATCTTAATGCTTTCCATGGAATTGGGTCTCTGGGAGTGCTTAGTGTGAAGTGATACCAAGCTGCCCAGGTGCCTACCGAAGGGCTAGTTTGTTATCAAATGCTGTCAAGAAGGAGAGGGGCTTAAACCATATGGGCAATGGAAACTGCCGGAAGTCTGAACCTTGAAAAAACTACTTAGCTGACCCTTGCTTTGTCTCACTTATTTCCATCCCTTCCCAGCTGGTGTTCCTGGTACTGAACATGACCCACCTCTGTTTCCAGCTCTGGGGAATGGCCACCAATGGCGTCCTCAGCTACTGGAAAAAACCAAGACACTGGCTGGAGGTAACCTCTCTGATATATTCTCTAAGTAGAAAAATACTTTTATCAGGAAGTTGTATAGATACCATTTCCAATGTCATTGTGTTCCCCCACAACAGTGTGGAGGCAGAATAGCATTTGAAATCAGGTTTCCTTGGCATCTGATGGTGGTGGTAGTGGTGTGTGTGTGTGTGTGTGTGTGCTCATGTTCATGTGTGTTTGGGTATATAAACGCGTGAAGGTCACAGTCATTTCTCAGATACCATCGATCTCTCTTTTTAAGACAGTATCTCTCATTAGTCTTTAAATAATCAGTTAGAGCCAGGCTTTGGTGGTGCACACCTTTAATCCCAGCACTCAGGAGGCAGAGGCAAGTGGATCTCTGTGAGTTCGAGGCCAGCCTGGTCTCCAGAGCGAGTGCCAGGATAGCCTCCAAAGCTACAAGGAGAAACCCTGTCTCGAAAAAAAACAAAACAAAAAAAAAAAAAGAAAGAAAGAAAGAAAGAATCAGATGAGGCTATCTGACTGGAGAGTCTAGGAATCCACCTCTCTCTGTCTCCTCCACATGGGGATTCCAAGCATGTGCTATCATGACGGGTATTTTTATGTGGGTTCTGGACATTGCACTTATGTCCTCAAGCTTACACTTTACCATCTAAGTTATCTCCTCAACCACCAACTTAATGTTTAACAGGCAACTTGTCACTGGAGGGTCAGGAATGCCAACTGTGTCCACCCTCAGCCGATTGAGAGACCTTTCTCCCCTGTGTTGCAGCTCTCTATGATTGGGGTAGCCCTGGCCTACTATGCAGCCTCTGGTCACCTCACTACCCTTGCCAAGAATGTCAATGACCAGGTCCACAAAGGACTTCATCAGATGTCTGTGGATCTAAGTCTGATGGTGTCATGGAATCAGGTATGATAGGGAACTCAAGGCTACCTGAAAGAAGCTATAACTGATGTTGATCAATGACATCTGTCACACAAGGACTGGAAGTTTCAGTGTGGTAGATTTGTTCTGTTGAATGATAATGCTATAAGCTCGAAGATGGTGCCACTTGAAGCAGTGATGGATTTGGCGAACTTCACATGTGCCCACTAGCTGAGCATGCTATGTAAAGTAGAACTCAAGAGCCTGGGATGCCAATGGACTTGCAGCAGCATGAGGAAGCAGGTATCAGTCAATAGTCTAGAGTAAGGAGACTGTCACTAACATGCTTAGACACATCATGCCTGCCTTCCTGTCCATCTGGTGATGGTCTTAGATGCCTGTATTTTCAATAAGTGAAGAGCCTGAGGCTCAGGAAAAGACTTGAGGTCATGAAAGGGAGAAACACCATCTCTAAGTTCCTGTATCTCTACCTCCTAGGCTTCCATCTGTAGAATGGGATCTCTACCAAGAGGACCAGGAGGAGTTTGCAGGATAGGCCTTATAAGCCCCTGGGAGAAGACCTATAGATCAGGAGATCCTATCACAGTAGCTGGGCTCCCTGGAGGTCCACAGCTTCATGCTACAGTGGACATATGCAAACTGAATCTATATTCCCATCTTGTTCTGCTGTAGCCACAGCTAACACCTCTACCTACTCACAGATTCTCTAAGCCTCTTTTCTAGCTACCTTGATGGCTGTCAATGCCCCAGGGCCATCATGTACCTAGAGTACCTTCACACCCTGGACAAGATGCTCCCAGAACAATCTGAAAAGAGGGGGTACTGGTTCTCCTCTAACCTCAGTGCTCCCAGCTCCACCTCCTCCCTGTGACTTCCCTATGGATCTTCTTGTGATGATGCACCCTGGACCCAGCTTTCTTTTCTGCTCAGTGAGGGGCCTTAGAGGACACAGGATTGTGATGTTCCACACCACAGTTCCAGTCTTCCTTTTCTGGATAACTGGTACCACTGTTATCGCTGTCTCCTGGGAGGTTATATCAACCTCCACCCACCTTCTCTTCTCTGCCTTCTCACCATCTACACTCTGAATAAACTGTGGAGCAGAAACACAAGAGTGTCCCTGAGACAACTGCTGCAGCTAGGGAAACTGAGGCCCATAGGATGTAAGGACTTTCCTATAGCCAGAGTGCCCCAGTCTTGCAAGTGCCAGAGACTCATCAGCCTGGGGGCAGTGTGTTGAAGGATCTCAAGCAGAGGAAAATCTGGATTTCTTCCGGGAGGACAAGACTACAAATCATCTTCCTTTTGCAGATGTCACTAGACCTGTGACTTTATGAGTCAGTCCTGAGAGAGCCCTTGCATGAGGGAAGCTATGAAGCCATACTTTGTACTCCTGAGTGTTGAGCTCCATAGGTACTCATGAGTCCCAAGGCTAGGTGCTAACCAGGTAGACATCATCTTTACATCATGAGCAGCTGGCCTGCCTCCTCTGCTTCCTGCTCATCATCACCCTTATGGTGCTGTGAAACACATTCTTTGTGCACATTGCTGATCCCAGCAGGAACTCGCTGCATGGAGGGCACCATAGGCCATCCCTGTGCTAAGCACCAGGAACAGAATTCCAGACACTTCTGCACCTTGGATTGTAATTGCTACGACCTGGGGGAGTCTTGTCTGCCAATCACAAAAGTGAGGAAAATCATCCTTTCTGTCCACACAGGCAGGAAGCTCTGTTCCTTTCTGTCCTAAAACAGGAAATCTAAAGACATGAAGTACTACTTAGCCTAATACTTCCTGGATCCCCCAACATACAGAACCCCAGGATGCTGCTCTCTGGGTTCTCCCAGCTGTGGGTAATGTCTTTCCACACAATAGTGAACAGCTAGACTGTGCAAGTGCCTTTGGTTCATCTTAGGATGTTTCGTTCTCAGCCTCAGCTATTCTAAGAAATATATGCAGTTAAAGCAGAGCTGGGCTAGCCACAGTCACCCCAGGATCTTCTTTCAAGCACTTAGCAACAGCATGACTTGGTTGTCTCATACACCAAGAGGCCAGAAGCTCTAGGAAGTTTATCAGCTTGTTCACTGCTATTCCCCAGCACCAACATGGGGTCAGATGATGACTCTTCTGTTCCACTGTTGGCCTCACTGCCTCATCGCTGGTAGGCTTTCTGGTCTACCTTTCCTGTGTGTCTGTATTCATTCACACTTTTTCTACCAGGGAGTTTAAGCTCACTTTCTGTCTTTTCTACCTCACAACCACAGCTATACATCAGCCTGGATTCCAACTCCATCAAAGCCTAGAGTTCCTTTCCCGAAACACTTTGGAGGATGCTCTTCTCATTGTGGTGGTCAGAGCAGCTCTTCTAGGAGGGATGTGCGGAGAAGTAGGAGTCTGTGAGGACACACTCAGTGAACACTGAGCCTCCAAAATGGATTCCCCTTTCACAGCCTTTTTCCTCACAGCATGCTATCTTTCTGGTCATGTTTGCTGTTACCAAAATCATGCCTGGAATGACTCCCTCTTCCTTGAGGCTTCTAGTATAGCCTGGTGCTACTTTCTGGGTCTTCACTTAGCTCCTGAGTGAGAGCTAGCTTGGTGAAGTTTCATCCTGCCCCACACTCACATCAGAGTTCTGGCCCTGCATCAATTGTCCCATCACCAGAAAAGTATTCCTTTTCACCACCCAGTCCCTGTGTACAGCTCAAGCTGATTAAAGTGAGTGCCTCCAACTCTCCTCTGCAGGGCTTAGCTTGATGAACTGTAAAGGAGTTTATAAATTTGGGATGCAAATATTTCCATTTTACTCTGAATATACATATTATTTTACATATGTTGATCTAAATAAAACACTAAGTAAATTCCCCTGCTTATTATCACCCGTTAGATTGCAGCTACCAGGAAATTTGCAGTTCTGCCCACATTGTATTTCACCTACCAGTAGGGATTACAGGGCCAACCATCTCTATTTTTTCCCCAAGCACAGCATATCTTACCAATTACCTGAGAAGTGAACTGTGATGTACATATGGTAGGCCATCAGAACACTGAGTCCAGATGTCCTTGTAACTGCAGCCTACGGCCTGAGCCTCAGCTTTTCTTTAACCCTAAGAGTGGGCCAGGATTCCTCATGTTTTAAATATGATAGGAACATGGTGCAAAACTTAAGGGATTTTTCTAGAATGAGAGAGAGGAAGAATATGCATATATATCCCTCTTGGCATATGATAGGTATCCTATAAATTAATATGATAATGAAAGAAGTTAAGAAGTCATTCTGGTATCCTTCCAATTAGATGTAGGCAAGAAAGGGATCCACAGAGAGACCATAGCTTTGCTCTCTAGTGTCATGGTCACTGGCTCCCTGAGAGTATAGAGAAGGAACAGTCAGCTCAAATTGAGATGTACTCCAAATACAAAATACTTGCTGAATTTCATAAATTTAATATGCAAACGTCTCCATGTGTATGGAATGTACATACTGTTTTACATGTGTTGGTCTATGTAAAATGCAAAGTAAACCTCGGTTGTGTATTTTCAACTTCTACATTGCAGCTACCAGGAAAGGTGCAGTTCTGTCCACATCCCACACTGTAGGTCTCCTAGCCAGTACTAGCTATGCTGTCATTCATCCCTGTTTTTCCCAAGCACAGCTGTGTCTTACTGATTTGAAGGGGCCACAGGTGTGCCAGCCCCACCCAACTGCCTCAGTTGTCAGAGGTGGCTGTTGGTAATTTCCCAAATAAACTGAGAACCTTATCCTTTGTTCACATGCAGTTCTAGCATGCAGCATTCATTTATTTCTCTTGGGGAAAGTAGATGAGGGCATGCACAGAACGAAAGGCCTTTCCCAATGAACTATAGGCAGGTGCACAGCTTTTGAGTGACCAAGGAGTCTTGGGTACCTCTGTTGGACCTGGACTCTGAGTGTGCCCCTGGGTCATCCTGCTGTGTGTCTTTTGTCCCATAACTGTGTTTATTTGAGCCAGTCTTCACAGCTATAATGTGGGAACTCTTCTGGTTATTATAGAATTAAATTTTCTGTATCTTCAAGGAAAGCATTGGTAAAGTGTTACATGACTGGGAGCACACCCTGTCACTGCTGCCACTGCCATTGCCTTACAGCACAGTGGACTGAGGCTCAGAGGGGAACCAGCCAGACCTACTCTGCTGTCTCTACCAGCCTGGCTCTTCTGAAGATATCTTACAATGTGTCTTGAATCCTGCCTCTGCAGACACTAATGCATAGTGTCCCTGGGATACCCTGTGTCCCGGGGAGACCTGTAGTCTAAACAACTCCTTAAATGGATATGTGTTTCAGCATAGCTCCCAGGTGTGTGCCTGTGTCTACATGACCTTATTATCATTGGCAGGACATACTGACCCGCTGTGTTCTTCCTTTAGAGGGCAAGATGGCTCCATGGAAGCCTCCTGTTCCTCTGGATATTGAAATGTGCTCACCTCCTTGGCTTCCTAAACACCATGACATCCTTCTCCGAAGTGACATGTTCCTCTCTCTCCAGAGCCTTCGCCCCAGCAGTAAGAATTCTCCCCCTTCTCCAGCCGTTTCCTTAGTCAACCAACAAATTGGCTCATCCTAGTCAAAGAACAGCAAACTTCTCACAGGGCAACACACCATCCAGAATTCTAGCCACCTAATCCATCACAGTAGGATTTAGATACGGGGTATCAGCATTATAAATTGCATTTGTGACAGCAATAGCCATGATTTACTAAACGCTGGCTTTGTGTTCTACTTTCCCACAGCATTCTATGGTTATTTTCTGTGGTTATTTCCACCTGCATCTCTCTCTGTGTCAGGGATGCTTGTATGTGAACACAATGATCAGAATGGGGTGTGGGCGGCAAAGGTGGCTTTCTCAGATAATGGAGCAAGAAGCTGAGAGAAGGGATGAGACCTGCCTTGGGACTGTAACGTTCGGGTCCTTAGATGGCCACATGCTGCTTCTACATCCATTTTGTCAGCTGAGTCCTGCACACAGAGACTCACACACCAGAACCCATTTTGTATTATTTACCTCACCCAAGGAACCACACAGCATCCATAGAACACAGAAGCAAACCCCAATCGGGACAAAAGAGCATCTTGGGTATATGATGCTCAGCAATTTGCATGAGTTCTTGGCAATGCCTGAGCTCTGTGCCACCACAGGGCAAGTCTCCATCCAGGGATGGGCCAAAAGTTCTGACTGGAGAGTGGAGGCCCAAACAGGCCCAGAGTGCGGCTTAGGTCCTGATGATGCTCCTAGCTGCTGATCCTGAGCAGGTCCTGGCTGGGAAGAGCTCGCTCTAGCCCCATGGGCCTAATGCAGCATAAGTTCCTGCCTCTGCCACAGACAGCATTGCTATCAATCTGAGAGAGCTACTTGGCCATGTGGCTTCTGTGAGAACATTCTGGCTCTCAGGCCAGGGCTCACACAGGCCCATAAGTGCCCAAGCAAGAGTTTCCTGCTCCGGAGAATATGGACCTCAGCCCTTGCTGGGCTGTGCTTGGAGGAACAGGTCAACAAATGAGAGCAGAAAGAGCCAACCTCAGAGTCAAAAACAGCAACATTTAACCCAGGCTGCCCCTACCCAACTCATAGATGTCACCAGAGGCCAGGTAATAAACCTGCCATGAAACACCTTAGAAATTATATAGATCTAAGTGGTCCTTAACTAGCAATAAACTGTTAAATGACCATCATAGTAGCAGTAGCCCATATAGGAGAAGTCCAATGTATAGTGAGGATGCTCATGGCCAAAGGCTGAAAGGGCAGGTCACTTTCAAAGGTGGCCAGAAAGGGTGAGTCTCATTACAGTCAGTCATCCATCACAGGCCCCATGGCACATGTGTGGGAACTGTGACCTGGCCATCAGACAGTCTCCCAAGCTTCAGTGGAGGGACGATGGAGGTATGGGGATAGAAGAGCTCTGATAACAGAACTACAAGGTGGCTTGGAAGGTATAGACTCAGGTAGAAACATAGAAAGAGACCTGGGAGGGACAGCTCTGTTGGAAGCTTACCTCTTTGGGATGAGATCCTAAACTAGAAAGGCTTGAGCCATACACAAAAATTCCCCGTTTCCAAGCTTTAAACAACTTAAAATCATTTAGAAGTCCCCCAAATAGCCCTCTTCCCCAAAGAGAGTTGATGGCTCAGCATCCTGGGGTTTTCTCCCTGCAGCTCTTAGGGGCCCTGTTGCTGGCTGCCCATTCCCACTTGTACCGGTTTCTGCTCGTCACCTGGACACCATCCTCCAGCACCTCTACAGATGCGTTTCCTAGGCTGCTGCTTCAGTTTCTTGGAAGAAGCCAAAGGGACTCACTGAACAATCATGTGGAGCCTGACCATCAAGCTATGGCTTGTTACCGTGGGGCCCTTTTTCTGCTGGTGGCAACTCTGTGTTTCAGAATGGTACGTAGATACCTTGATGCAGCCTAGACTTTAAAGTCCAAGTTTATAAAGGTTTCATCTGCTATCAGGACAAATGATCTCTGTCCACATAGACAGATACGTCCAGACTGCTCTGGCCAGATCTCATGAGAACAGACACCCCCCCCCCCAGGATCTACCTGATCTGCCCTGAGACTGAGCTGGGTATAATCAGGTTGATTCTTCCTTCACTGAGAACAGTCCAGCAAGGCCACAGCTACTCCTGCTGAGGACACCGCCCCAGCCCCCACCCCACCCCCACCCCTTGCTGACTCACATCTCTTCCCAACCTCACCTTGATCTTAGGCTGCTTCTATTGAATCCCTCCTCTGTACACGCCGCTCGTTTTATAAGATGATGTTCCGTGTGGCACGGTCACACACCCGGTCCCAGTCTTCCCTTAAACTCTAAGCAGGCCTCACCCAGTCATGGTCCTAGATAGTCCTTTCTGTCTCCCTTTTAACTCTAGCCACATTCAAAGCAGCTAACTAAGAACTCTATCTTCCCAGGGTGGTTCCTGGTACATACATGGTGAAGCTCAATACGAGTTAAAGGAATTGGTCAATGCTTTCTCAATGACTTCAAATTCTTTGTTTTGTGAAGTTCTGCCAATGTCCTTTTATTATTATTATTATTATTATTATTATTATTATTATTATTATTATATACAACATTCTGCCTCCACGTATGCTTGCATGCCAGAAGAGGGCACCAGATCTCATTGCGGATGGTTGTGAGCCACCATGTCGTTGCTGGGAATTGAACTCAAGACCTCTGGAAAAGCAGCCAGTGCTCTTAACCTCTGAGCCATCTCTCCAGCCCTCTGGCTATGTTCTTATTGGTAGATTGTTAAACTAGAAGTGTCTGCATGTGCTCACACCCTGAAAGCACTCAGGCAGGTCTCTCAGCTCATTTCAAAGGTCCACATTCCCTGCTCACTACTTTCCAGTCATCCATCCATCCTGTATTCCTTCCTCCATCCTAACTACTTACCCTCCCAGTCAACTACTTATCATTACTTAGCTACCCATCATCCATCTGTTTACCCACTAATACTTTCACTGGTCACTTATTAACTCTCTTTCCATCTATCCATTTTAGGTATAGGATGAGAAGCACAAATAACAGTGTATGTGTGTGTGTGTTCCAGTGTGCTTCCATTTGGAGGCCAGAGGATAGTTTTGAGTGTATTCCTCAGAAACGGCCTTTTTTTTTTTTTTTTTTTTTTTTACCCCCTACGATAAGGCCTTTCATTGGCCTGGAACTCACCAAGTAAGCCATACTGGCTAGCCAGTAAAATCTAGGAACTCATCTGTCTCTTGCTTCCAAGTACTAGAATTAAAACCAGACATCACCATGTCCAGTTTTGTTTTGTTTTGGTGTGGTGTGGTTTTTCAAGACAGAATTTATCTGTGTAGTCCTGGCTGCCCTATAACTAGCTCTGTAGACCAGGCTGGCCTTGAACTCTGAGATCTAGCTGACTCTACCTCTTGAGTGCTGGAATTAAATGTCTGCACCATTGCACCCAGCTTCTTTTGTTGTTTAACATGAGTTCTGTGGTTTGAAGTCAGTCCTCAGATGAGCAGATGTGTTGTGTCCATCTGCCAGCTGTCTATGCTTCCAGCTCTCCATGTCCCCACACAGTTCTGCAAGGGCTGAAGGGATTCACGAGAATGTCAAGAGCAAAACTGTGGCCATGAGAGACAGCGAGTGACAGACATTTTTTGAGAGGTGTGTTGACATATTTCCACACAGCAAAAGCCCTTCACACTATAGGGCACACATACCCACACACAGGCTATAGCAGAGTCAGGTGATGGAAATCCAGAAGAGAGAGGGGAGAGAGGTCTTGGGGAGGGGTATTGACATGTTCAGAGGGTGTGGCTCAGCAGCAGAAGCAGGAAAGAGGCTCTGGGTCAGTGATTTTGTAAGCTTTGGCTCCTGGGATCTGTCAGCACAGTGTCTCCATTTCAATGGACAACACCCTGTGAGGTTCTCCAGGGTGTCCAAAGCAGACAGACACTAAGTGGCTAAAATTTTGCTTGTTTGAGCTATTTTCCAAAATAAATGGGATGTGAACTAACATGCCTCAGTCTGCAGTGAAGAAATAAATAACCCAGGGATTCATATCCGGGGCACAGTGTTGACTCATCTTATTAGCACACATGAGGACACAACAGCCTGCTGGGTCTCTGTCCTTCCCACCTCCCAGACACAGGCCCACACTCTGGCTGAGATGGTGTGTCATACACAGAAACACCACTGTGGGACAATAACAGCATGCTTCAGAGTAAGATACATTTTCACTGCTGAGCTCAAACCGTAGTTCCATACCTGAGTGGTATTTCCCTCATTTTGTGTTGCCAAGTTTCCTGAGAAGTCCTTAAGCAGAAGTAGCAGCAGATATAATGTCCACTTCATAGCTTATCAAATTAACAGTCACCCCATAGCTTGGTAACACAGAGTCTCTCTCTCTCTCTCTCTCTCTCTCTCTCTCTCTCTCTCTCTCTCTCTCTCTCTCTCTCCTCCAGATGAGGGCTTCCCTCCTGACTTTTTTCCGAAAAGGAAAGTCTTTTCACAGAAAATCTCTTGTGATACTTAAAAATGTTGCTGTTTATTCATGGCGTAAATTCCTCACCCTTCTGGGGCTGGAGACGACAACTCTGGAGGAGACTGGACTGGCTACGGACCACGTAAGCTGTGGGACCTTGGAGCAGTAGCACACTCGGGTTGAGGACCCTACCATGCAGGCTTGCTTTCTGCAATGAGAGCACCATGGTGATTCTGTGCCAGCTATTACTGCAAAGGCTCAAAATTAGTTCTCAACCTAGTGGATCTTACAGAATCTTCCCTTAAAACACTCAAGAACTCAGTGTTAGCAGTCTCCATCACTGCTCAATACATCCTTATAATCACCCTAAGGTAGAGTCTCCAGTTTTTACTTGAGTTACTCACTTGCATTTGGCATTTGCTATCAGACCAAGCTACTACCAAAACCATGGAGCCCTTGGCACTTTGGGTTGGGGACTCCAGACACTAATGCAAACAAGTCAAACCTAGGTATTTTCACAGTGCATTCTCAGCCATCATCCATGACTGCTGTTTATACAGCATTTGGTGCAGTCCTGAAGCCTGTGAGAAGCGTCGTCGCACTGTGTGTTTGGATAGGGCTTACTGCCTGTCATGTGCCCATTATTGCCTTCACATTCATTCACGGGTTCTTTGTCAAGACATCATTAGCTGTAATAGTTATGAATGAGGCAGTATGTACACACCACAAACGAAGAAACCAATACATGCAGAAAGAAACCAGTCCAGCATCCAGGGCTTCTTACTTCTGGGTCCAAGATATTTTATATCATAGTGAAAACTTTCTAAAGTTGGCATCACTAAATAATTCAGATAACGGGGCAAAAGGAAAATATCACATTCCTGTATGCATTTACTAATCTAGTTTTCTTCCCTTCAGAGTTACTACCTGGATGAATTTTCAAGTCTATTGGATGAACTTCTGGTGAAGATCGATGGTTTGTCTGACAACCTAGAACTTTCTATCCTAGAAGAGCAATGGAGGAGGACAGTGGAGGCAAGGGCAGTGGATAGTCCTTTAGTTTGCCTTTCAGGGTGCCAAGCTACTGGGGTAAGACTGTGCAAATTATTTTTGTTAATTTTCTATGCAGCAATTTTTATATTCTGAAGTTGGTTTGAAATAGTGAGATGGATTTGTATAAAAACCCTCTAAGAACAGTATTAGTGGGAAGATGTGCTCTGGCCAGACTTGCTTAAATCATTTAAAATGTATGGCAAGACTTCAAGTTTCCAGTGGTGCCATGGATATCTCTCTGCCCCATCAGTTCCCATTCTAACTGTAATCAATAAGGAGCCTGAGAAGCAGAAATGGAAAGCGCATCTCCCAGAGATGAGGGATATCTGTTAGCACAATGTGACAGGCAATGCAAAGCTGCGTGCTGAGTGCACTGAGGATTACAACAGAGGGAAAGATGTGCCTATGGATGCTGCCATAGGTGAGAGCATGCACAGGACTCCAGATGAGCACATGCAGAGGGGCCAACCAAAGGCGAGGGCCAAGGAGCATACATCTAAAAGCAATTGCCACAAAAGGGTGACACTGGCAAGCAAGGCATTCTGTCATGAAAAGTAACTCAGTGAAGAAAATCTTTATTTGAAAGTGGAGTACGAAACTAAGAAGAAAGCACAAATATGAAATAACAAAAGAACAAGTAGTGATGGGCAGGGGTGGCTCATGCCTTTAATCCCAGCACATGGGAGGAAGAAGCAGTTGGATCTCAATGAGTTCAAGGCCTGCCTGGTCTAAAAGCGAGTTTCAGGACAATAAGGGCTACACAGAGAAACCCTGTCTTGAAAAACAAAACAAACAAACAAATAGATAAATAAAGTTGACAAGGAAGAAGAAAGGAGTTTCTCTATATCCATGGATATGGAATGGAGAAATGCATGTCTATACACAGTGAAGGGAAGAATAAGAATAGATTTGCAAGAAAATGAGCAAAGGACCAGGGTCTGAGAAAACTCAGCAAAAGTAATATTTTTTAAAAAGTTAAAATTTATTTTAGGAATAATAATGGACAGAGAAATCTGAAAAAGAGAGCTGTGTATAAGTCAGAGAGAAGGTAAAGATTGAGGTCTATACAGATATTTTTCCACTGACAATGGGGTTACATACTTAAAAACCCACTACAACTTAAATAGGGTACATAGAAAGGCATTTGATCAGCCAAGACTGCTGGTGGCAGAATTAGCAAAGCAGCATGGCACAGGACCTAGTCCCACTGGGACTAATCAGGATCCGTGACTCTGAGAATGGCCTCTACAGACAGAATGCATCATTGTTTTATCTACTTATCTATCATCATTTTTGGTTTGTTTGTTTGTTTTCTTTCAAGACAGAGTTTTGCTATGTAGCTTTGTAGACCAGGCTGGCCTCGAACTCACAGAGATCGATCTGCTTCTGCCTCCCAAGTGCTGGGATCAAAGGTGTGGGCAACCACCACTTGGCTCTATCTTCGATTTTTATGTGTATGTATGTGTTTGCATGAGTTTATGTGCACCATGTGTGTGCAGGTGTCTGTGGTGGCCAGAAAAGGGCTTTAATGGTCAGGTCCCCTGGAACTGTACTTACAAGCACTTGTGAGCCACTAAATGCTGGTGCTGAGGAATGGACCTGAGTCCTTTGTAAGGGTAGTGCTACCTTTTAACCTTTGAACTCTGAAACATCACCTTAACACTGAAAAACTGTACTTTCAACTATCATAAGTCAGAGACTATCTGTATATCTAAAAAGGAACTCTATCCCAGGATTTTAAAGAAGTGGGCTTAAATCTGTTTAAATTAGAGTAAAATATAAGGGTCAGTTACTAGACTTAAAGTAAGAGCATCATTCTTTTGCTGTCTAGATAGCATGGCTGCCTGCTTCTACATGATTTAAAACTTAAAAAGCTATTCTGCTTTACTAATTATTATTCTAATTATTAAAATAATTTGAAGGCTCGTCTCAGCAAAAGAGGGACACATGAAAGGACAAGTATAATTTTTGAGAATAGGAAATACAATGGCCAATTGCATTACAAATTTGAAAAGCAAGAATGCACATATATAGAGGGATTAAAGAATAAGTAGCTCCTACAGCTTGCGTGACATGAAAAGACTGAAAGTCATAACAGACTTTCGGAAGAAAGAGAACATGTGAATGCCCGTGCCATGAGATCTGAGGATAATAGGAGTAGAACCAAGGCTGGCATGTACTATTAAATCACAACTTACAGGAAGAGCTAAATGAGGAAACAGTTTATATTCGACCCAGTTCATCAACAAAATTCTCATGCACTCAGCAAAGCAGGAGGGTGGGAATCGTAAACATGAAACACAACTGAGCAAAACAGCAAAATAAAGTGATCCATCAGAGGCAAACTTGTAAGCCGTCAGCCATCCAACAGCTAAACATGACAGTGGTGAATGCCAATATATAAAATGCAAAGGGGGATATAGGAAACACATTTGGGGAAATTGGGTGAATAATAAAAACTTTGGGAAGACAAACTGCCTGTCTATAATCCGATGCATCTAAATTGACAGTAAAAGAGAGAAAGCTGAACCAGAGTTCGCATGATCACCCTCTGAAACCACTAGCCCAATGTGGTACAAGTGAAATTCATACTCCTATGAAAAAGCCAAGCCCAGAGTGCCTGCAAACTGTTCCTCACCACACAGAAGGAAATCTTTCAAATGTGTTGTCATGAAACGAGAAATACATTGATTAAAAACTATACAAACATATCCCAAACTTCAAAAACTACCAGTCTTGCTGATTTTGACACTAAAATAATCTGCATAAAACATTAGCAAGTAAGATTCAGCAGCAGATTAAGAGAGTAATATCCCAAGGCCATGAGTTTTAAAATCAAGACTACTTTTAGTATTAAAAATACATTAACACCCTTCACCAAAACAGGAGTGAAGTATCATTTGACTTTCTCCACAGCTGTATTTAGTGAAATCCAACATCTCTTCCTAATGTCTAAAGTCCTCTTTTAAAGGGGTAGACCCCAAATAAGATATCTCTGTGTACACAGACAATTAGGGATACATCAGATCTCTATGTATACAGTCCACTAGGGGTACATCAGATCTCTGTGTATTCAGACCACTAGGGGAACATCAGATCTCTGTGTATACAGTCCACTAGGGGTACATCAGAGGCACTTTCACTAAAGATTAAGGAAAACCAGAAAGTTGTTCATTCGTAAATCCCACAAAGACATTTTTAAATGGTTCTGGGCCTCAAGCTAGGGACCTCAAGTGTGCTTGAGTTGTTTTTGTGAATACAGTTTAGGCAAGAACTCTAGCCAGAGCTCTATCTCCAGCTGCCACTGGACCATGTCTAAGACATAAGTATCTTCCCACTGTCACCTGTCAGCACACTTATGAACATCTATGTCATGACTCCAAGGGCCAGAATTACATGTGTGTCTCAGTAGTTCTCATGTGCATATCATGTACTCTCATGAGCCTTTCCATTATGTTTATGCACCAGGATCCATGCTGGTTTCCTAACACTCCGCAATGTTCTTGCCAGAGACAGCAAAGACTCATAATCTGTGCCCCAAGGACAAGCTGTTCTTGTGTGACATGAAGCGCTTGGCACTACCACAATCATCAATTTTACTTTCCTCCCACTGGAAAGTGCGATTGTTTTCTGAACAGTCACATTATGAGACATTGATCAAAGGCATATTACACAAAAGCCACTGTAGCTGGGTTTGCCAATGCCTGTAGCACCCAGGTTCCGCAGCACAAGTTAGCTGTCCTTCTGGGAAGGAGCTGGGTGTCAGTGGTCCCCAACAAGCCAAGCCCAACTGGGTTTTTGCAGAACAGACTCCCCTTTGTGTGATGGAAACCAAGGAAAGGACCCATTTGATTTTCCTAACTGGGGGCAGTTGTTTTTCATCTTAACCAATAATAATTAAGATCAGTATCTATCTAAAACAGCAGGAGAGGTTGCCTGGAGCTACCACTAACCACCTGCAAATTGCATTGTTCTTTGTGCTTAAGTGACTCATAGCAACAGAACGCTGTGGCTGCCAAGCCCACCGCCTCTTCTCGCCCCTGGCTCATTGCTCATTCTGTGATTCTTGGCTCGCCCTTGCCTCTTAGCTACCTCCACCTACAGTCAAAGAAAAGTTCCTACTCCTCTTCTTGCTGTTTCCCAGGCCTCTCACCACTCACCACTTCTCTGCAGAAGCTAGCTAGGCCTGAGTCTGCAGGGGCAATTGGGAGATGCTCTGCCCCATAAAATTTCCTTTCCACTTGATTTTGAGTCCAATTATGGCAGGATGAGTCATCCAGAAGGGGGCGCTTTATCTCAGGACACAGCTGACCTGCTCAAGTGGGGCATAGCTCCACCATAGAGCACCTGTCTAGCATGCAGAAGACCCTGGCTTCCATCCCTAACAAAGCCTTTTTTTAAAGTGTAATTACTAGTCTCCTTCCAGGATGGAAGGAGAGAAGGTTTTTGTAGGTGAAAAATTTGGATTAACGTTCTGCATCTGGAGGATGAAGCACAGGCCATCTATCTGTGTTTGCAGAGAAGCTTCCAGTGCAGAGGTCAAAGGCTCTGTTTCTGGGCAGGTCCATGCTATGAAGTTGAATTCTTTGGGTCCCTGTTCATTTCTTGCAGCTTCTTTTCTTGACTCTGCCAGTTTGTGAGGTACCATGGGCATGATTTAGAGCATCTAACTACACAGCAAGCCTCTGTCTAGAGCGGCACTTCTCAACCTGTGGGTCGTGACCCCATAGGGGTCCCATATTTGATGTTTACATTGTGATTCATAACAGTAGCAAAATTACAGTTATGAAGTAGCAACAAAGTAATTTTATGGTTGGGGGATCACCACAATGTGAGGAACTGTATTAAAGAGTCACAGTCTTAGAAAGGCTGAGAACCACTGATAGACTTCGTGCTTATAACTGGCTTCCATAATGTGCTTCAGTCAAGCAGTGTTATCTTAGGGGTGGGTACAAGGTAATTTAACACACTAAGCTGGAATCCTGGAGGATGAGGCAGGCTGTGGTTCAAGTAAAGCCACACTAGCCCTCACATGAGGAAAACAGAGGGTCCTGAATGGCCCTGCTCCTTCTGACATAGCATAGAAGTCTCCAGGTCCCACCGCTGAGCTACTGTTGATGGTGATTCATTTGTAACTACACAGTGGGGACTATGGGCACATAGTGCAGTCCTATGCCACGTGTCCTCCCTAGGACAAAGAGAGCACTGTGTCACTCCCCACAGGACTGCTGAGCAAGGCAAATGGAGTTAATATGAACACGTTCTCCTTCCTCTATATGGGTTTAATCTAGACTACTAAAAAATGAGTGTCAAGGTCCATGCATGTGCCTGTCACCCACCCTGGGGACTGAGAGGGCAATGGTGAGCAACACTGAAATGCTGAAGACGAGCTGTAGCCACCAGGAAGATGTAATTTCTAATGGCAGAAAATAAGAATCTCAGAAAGATGAGCAATAATCTGGGCAACTTTTGTGCTCATTCGAATCTGGGTGTGATGTGCCTTTTCCATGACACTGACAGGGGCCACTAACAGTGCAGTCATGAATGAAAGTGATAGGCCTCTGGGAGGAACACACCCCTCTGGTCCCAAGATGCAGTTAACACTCAGAGGAGCTGCTGTGTTCCTGGACTCCTATATTGGCTCTGCCAGTGCTGCCAGACCTACGGCACGATCCGTGCACTCTCTACTACTGAAGACACACAGTAAATGCTTAACAAGCCGATTAGCAAGGGGAAAGTGATAGACGGAGCCTATAGCTGGAAAGAGCCAAGAAGGGCAAAGGTTGGTGGGCAACTCTGAGGGCAGGATTTTCGAGAACTTTTGGGTTGTTCTTTTTTTTTTTTTTTTTTTTTTTTTTTTTTTTTTTTTTTTCCGAGACAGGGTTTCTCTGTGTAGCTTTGGAGCCTATCCTGGCACTTTTGGGTTGTTCTTATAGCTTTATTTTTAAAGTTTGAAATGACTTCCCACTGAAAAGCTTTTGAAAGAGTCCCTTGTGTTGCTCAAGCCCAGAGACTGCACAGAGACGGGGTCATCGTGGTGAACAATAGTTTTAATGGTTCTTAGAAGGCATTTTCCCCTAAGCTTTTCTATACTTTTAAGTATATCTTGGTATTTTTTTTCTTGGATGGACATCACAAGAAAAGCTCGTTAAACTTAATAGAATTGCTTAGATGTGATTTACGACTATTGGGTGTATCGGGAGTGCAGAAACGTAAAACGCCCCATCGATGCTGAAGCAGAGAGCCTCTGAGATAAGCAGTCTCGGCTTCCACACTGGGTCTGCTGAAGTGGCTGTATAGGGAGGAATGTTCTGCAGCCCCTGATTTATCCCCTTCTGGCACACAAACGCCAGCCAAGTTGAAATACTGGTATGCACATCCCCTTTCTGTGGATGTGTGCTAGTCCAGCATTAGTGACACTGGATATAAACCAGGACTTCTGTGTCACTGTGAGCATGGAATTTATTTACGAAAGCTGCATTCTCTCTAGTGGGGGGTGGGTCAAGGGACTGGAATCTGAATTTTCCAGGGTTAGAATGCTGTATGAGATGGCTGCTTTTGAAGCAGTTTCTGTTTCATCGGCTTTGAGCAAACTTCAATAACCATTGTCCCCAAAGACTAGATAAAGGGCTGCATTAGTTCATTGGAATGCAGTAACAAATATCACAATCAGAAATATGATGTCTCACAGTCTGGAGCCCTGGGGTCCATGGCCCCAGAGGAGAGCTTGACAGGCTTTTTACCCAACTTCTCTGTACCGCCTGGCTTGGGGTGGCCTAATGCTAATTGGCATTCTCCCCATCTGTGTTTCTCCATGGTCAGGTTTTTTCTTTCTGTAAGGACATAGCTGTGCTGGATTAGGGCCCACTGCGATGAATGCTTCTCACTTCCCTCGTAATTCCTGGGCATTAAAGACTAGCACTTTAATATTTCCCTCTGGGGAGAAAATAGCTCATCACAAACATTTGTGCAATTGCAAATCTCTAAAAACAAGGTTCACACAGTTTCACATTAATTCCGGAGTTCCTAGGAATCCCACTAATTTGATAAAAGTAAAACAAAACACTCACATATTTTTTTTTCACTTTCTCCTTTTAGTCTGTATAGCTTTTACGAAAGCGATACTTGTGACCAGCAAGATATCTCAGTGGGTAAAGGCCCTGCTACCCAGCCAGGCAACCTGAGTTCTCAAGGAAAGAACCCACTCCTGCAAGTTGTCCTCCCACCTCCATCCACACTTAAGGTGGTACAAACGAGCATACATATGCAGTCAGCACACACACACACACACACACACACACACACACACACACACCCATAAACGCCAAAAGGGGGCTGTCTGAAAAATGCACACGGGAATGCACAGAAGAAGCACCCGTGGCAGAACCGGCCGGTCTAGGGTAGGTAAGTCCTGTGGCATTTGGAGTCTGGAGTCTAGGAGCCTCTGGAGTTGAGGTACCGTGGAGTTTCTTGCAGAGAGGCGGCAACCAAAAAAAAAAAAAAAAGAAAGAAAGAAAGAAAGGAGGGAAGGAGGGAAGGAAGGAAGGAAGGAAAGAAGGAAAGAAGGAAGGAAGGAAGGAAGGAAGGAAGGAAGGAAGGAAGGAAGGAAGGAAAGAAGGAAGGAAGGAAGGAAGGAAAAGTAAAAAACAAAAATCCCAAAATAATCCCAAATTCACTTAGAGGCAAAAAAGAGAAAAGAACCAAGCCGGCTGCGTGGTGACTTCGGCGGGAGCCCTGTGTGCAGCTCTGGCCTGTGCTGGTGGCTGCAAAGCCACAGGCACGTGACTTTTTCAAGAATTTATGCCTTAAAGTTGGGCGCCAAATGTAGCATGAGTTCTAGCAGGTCTTAATAATAAAAACCCGGAGTCAGATACTGGGGTAAATTCTGAAAGGTCAGAGAAGTAAAGGAGCCAGACACTAGAGAGACCTCTTACCTCTACTGTATCCTCAGACCAAGGGGGCAATCCTGTCTCAATGAATCCTCAGACTAAATGCAATTTGAGCTTCTGTCTCCTTCTGCCTTATATTCCTCTCTCCGCCCAGCCATATCACTCCTGTCTCCACTTCCCTGGTGTTGGAATTAGTCATTACCAACTGGCTATGTGTTTCTCTTTTAGACTGGATCAATCTCATGTAGTTCAGGGAGACATCCACCTGCCTCTGCTTCCCCAGTGCTGGGATTAAAGGTGTGAGCCACTACTGTTAGGTGTCTGTCTATAGCTAACTAGTGTGGCTAGCTCCTCACTCTGATCTTCAGGCAAGCTTTATTTGTTAGATCACAAACAAAATACCACCACATTCACACATACACACTCACACACATATATGTACACTCAGACACATATATACACACAATTTTTTTAGACAGAAAATGATATTTGGGCCCTAGTACTTGATGATATGAAAAGTTGATCATCTCAGTTTTGAGTTTGTTGTTGTTGTTTTCTTTTTTTTTTTCTTTATTTTTTATTTATTTATTTATTTTAGTTCTAGTTAGGGAACAAGCTTATTTCAAGTCCCTTCTCCCTCTCCCTCCCCTCACCCCCAAACTTCCTCCCCCACTCCCAGCCCACCCCCACCCCATCCACCCACCACTCCCCAGGCAGGGTAGGGCCCTCAACGGGGGGGGCTCTGCAAAGTCCACCAAGTCTTCCTTTGCTGATCCTGGGCCCTTCCCCATGTGTCCAGGGTCAGAGTGTATCCCTTCATATGGGATGGGCTCTCAAAGTCCCTTCTTGCACCAGGGAAAAATACTAATCCACTACCAGAGGCTCCCTGGAATGCATAGGCCTCCTTATTGACATCTATGTTCAGGGGTCTGGATCAGTCTTGTACAGGCCTCCTGGACAGCATCTGGGGTCGATGTGCTCTCTCTTGTTCAGGTCACCTGTTCCTGTGGGTTTCTCCATCCTAGTACTTTTGTTTTGTTTTTCCCTGGATAAGACTGGGCAATACCCAAAGATTAATTCCTTTCACTTAAAAGACATTTTTAAATAGGAACATAGTGCTCTTTTTCCTAAGCATTGTGTGGTTGCTAGAGAGTATTCAAGGGCCTCAAAATCCCACAGCCACACGTTACCAGTCACTATGATGTTGCCATGATTATTTTATCCACTTTTTCAGAGTTTGGGAAAATGTAAAATGAAGTTGTACAAACCTATTTTGGCTAACAGTCTCCTTGGCTTCTCTCACTACTGTAGATTTTCCTTACAATAGAACTAGTCAAAATTATGAAGGCTCTAGCCCTTGGCCTTGATCTACTAGTGGCCTTAGAAGGTCTTCCTTTATAGAAGGCGTGAGTTGACTAGTTTTCCAGACACATGTGGTCATGTGACTTCTTTCTTGCAGTCTCTTCTTGAATCTGCAAAAACTCATGACATTTTTCCCATTAACCTAGTCCTACTGCCTGGAAAGAGCAGGAAAACTAGATCAGGAAGCTCAGGAATGTGAGCTGACCTTTGAAACACACAGCAACACCCTTCGCCCTACAGGGCCCAAGTCTCCTGTTTCAAAACCGGGGTGACACAATTGGTGGCTTTTACAGGTAGCTGGTTCCTTGGATGCTGAATCATCAAGAGAGAGGAATTTGGTGCCCAGCACAGGAAGGAGCTGTACTTTACAGAAATGGATACTATGTGACACTGGCAGAGGGGGAAGACACAGGTCTCAGAGCAGGCCCCAGAAGTAAACTCACACAAATGTGACCAACACACTTTTTAAATTTTTATTATATATGTGTGTGCCTCTCTCTCTCTCTCTCTCTCTCTCTCTCTCTCTCTCTCTCTCTCTCTCTCTCTCTCTCTCTCTCTCCCCCCCCCCGGTGTGTGTGTGTGTGTGTGTGTGTGTGTGTGTGTGTGTGTGTGTGTTGTATCCACAGAGGCCAGAAGCGGGCATCCGATCCCCAGAACTGGAGTAACAAATGGTTCCAAGTTCTCATGTAGATGCTGAAAAGAGCTATCCCTGTCTAGTGCCAGCAAGAAGTATTGGTAGCAAGGGCTTTGTGTTATCTGATAAATTAATTTAAAATATTTGTGATTTTCCCAGCAGACAAGAGAATGATAGTAAAGACAAGACCGTCCTAGACATCAGATTTCTCCAGCTCCTGGCCATCTTTTCCCTGGCTGTGTTTGCAAGGTGAACACTCCACACAAGACGCCTGCTGAGCCAAAGCAGCTGCTAGCCATCCTTGAGCTGCTCTTGTTTCCACCCCATGAGAGCCCAACTTCACCCATGACCCTGAAACATGTGTTTCTGTGCTACCAAGCTCTTATGTAGGTGGATGAGGGGAGGAGGCTTTGCTCTTTCAGATTCTGTAAGCTGAAGTCATTTTGGAAGCTTCAGAACCCTGGATTCTACAAGTTCACTGTAATGTGTCTGTATTCGTCAATAGTGTTTCCTCCCCACACACAGGCAGGATGTGTGTCTAGGACAAGCTGACCACCCCTCCTTCCCCACACAGAGATACGAGGTGCTTGAACTGTGAGCCACTTTCAGTGATGTTATGGTTGAGTGAGTCAACAGCTTACTCCTTAAAAGCACAATATGCATTTCAGCTTATTTTTTGCCATAAAACACTCAGCAGTGTTTAGGCAGATTGCATCCCGTAGATACATTGGCATAGCAAGCAGCCAGACAGTGGCTGCAGAGATCTGTGTTATCAGCACACACTGCCACCATGATTTGCCTTGATGCGTGCTCCTGGACAAAACATGTACCCCATCTGCCTTGCTAGAAAAACATCAGCAAAATGTCTACTGTCAACAAGGTCTAATTCCCATTCCTTTGGATGCACATTTGCCAATGGATCCCAAAAATAAATGGAAACATTTGTGCAGGGGCAAGACCATGGTCTATTTTGGGTTCTCTTGGGTTCTTCATTGACCTCAGGCTAGGAAAGAATATGTTTTCAAAGACTCAAGATTCTCTCCACAGTACAACAAGTCCTGATTTCATTGCTTGAGAAGACCTTGTTCATCAACATTTTTTGTTATTGTTGTTGTTAAAATTAGGTCACTGTTATTTGGTAAAATTCTTCCCCAAACATTAAGTCTTGTATTGCATTCAGGGTTGGTCTGCTTCTAAGAAGACAAAAGTCTTAGAAATCAGGGGAAGGGCTGAGTCCTGTGAGTTCCACAGGGTCAAAGACTACCTTTGCAACACAGGGGCCAATCCTGAACATGAAATTCTTGGAAGACATGGATCTACAAATTAGCAATGTCATCTCCTATTGCAGACATCTCCAATGTCAGTCTCCTATTGCAGACTGACACACATTGAGCACAGATAAACCTTGCGTTCTAGCTGCTCAAAGTAGAATACAAATTATAAAGATCTTCAATGACACAAAGTAAGCATTCCCATTCCAGGGGTGAGGGGGAGGAGTGAGGGCACAACAAAAGAAAGAGTCAAAGAGGAAAACCCAGCAGGACAAACACCAAGCCTTATAGCTTCATTCAGCACCTAGCATTTGTGATGACATCAGCTAGCCTCCAACAGGCCTGTACCTACATCCTTCTTCTAATAACACACATTGGCTCTCTCTTGGACTGGGTCTCCCTGGTATCTTGACAGTGTCCCATGTTTCTGACATCTCCAACATCCTGGGATACACACTGCAATTTGGGTTTCACCTCTAAGGCTTTACATGATGACCTCTCTGAAGGGACTCTGACCTTGCTATATATCGCCTGGCCTTGCCAGCTTTTCCTGAAGCCTTATCACAAGTCTGGATGACCCTGTAACTCTTACATTCTGCATATCTCCAAAGCCAACCCCATGTGAACAACAAACGCCAAGCTGTGTTTCCAGTTTGAGTCATGGCTTGGTTCCCTGGGGCCACAGCTACAGCAGCCACTAAACTGCCTGTTTGGGCAGGGAATGTACTTCCTCCGATAGATAGTCATATTTAAGCTGGTGTGTCCTAGAGGCTCCATCTTCTCAGGAACTCTCTTTAAATATAAATATTTGTAAATATAAATATTTAGATTACAGCCGAAGTTTTCCAAGTGTGAGATCAGCCATCAAGGCTCCTTTGCTAGTATCCCAGTACAAAGTAAACTGTTTCTCTTCAAGAGGATTATTCTCTTTAATAATCATAGTGCCTTTGTCAGTACTCACCTGCTCTAAAACCTTAAATATACTCATACTTTTTTCTTGGACAAATGCATATCACTCATGTCTTTCTGCTCTGATTTTTGCTTTGAATTCTCACTTGTGGATCTATATAAATTCTAAAACCTCATAAATCATGTCCTAAAGAACTATGTCCAATTAAAAAGTCATATAGTATAGAAAATAGTAGTAATGTATTTAATGTATTTATTTTTCACTCGAAAAATTAAAAAAGAACTGCTTTGTGATAGGAATGTGGAAGAGTTTGGAGCTGCAGATTAGAACAAATTGAGCAGCAACCATTCCACAGCCCAAATACTATGTACACTGTTTTGAATTTCCTCCATCAATTAGTTTTGAATTCAGTTTCACTCAAATGGTAGAACACAAGCAGTGTGTAGCTAGATTCTTTGCCAGAGTGTAGCACAGTGGCCTCTCTTGATTTTCAATAGAGTCCTTGTTTCCCTCTGAAGGTCCATGAGCCTGGCTTTCACTTCCACAATACCATGTATGCTGTTAACTGTGTATGCTGTTAACTGTGTATGCTGTCCACCATATATTGTCCTAAGTATAGCAGAATATCGTTAGGCATCATTACATTGACTTTTTTTTCTCCAGTCATTCTGTCTTTTCTAATCTGCAGCTCCAAACTCTTCCACATTCCTATCACAAAGCAGTTCTTTTTTAATTTTTCGAGTGAAAAATAAATACATTACTACTATTTTCTACACTATATGACTTTTTAATTGGACATAGTTCTTTAGGACATGATTTATGAGGTTTTAGAATTTATATAGATCCACAAGTTAAGGGGTTAATTTCTGATGAAATTCTGGATATAATTATGTATGAATATATCCAGAGAGTTAAGACCATTCACATTTAGGAATATTATTGAGAAGGGCTCATTAATTCTTGTGTCTTGTTGGTTATTTATTTCTGGGTTGGATTTTTCCCCTTTTCTTCCCTATATCATGGATTGGCTGGTTTGCTGATTAGGTGCAATGGATTCTTTCTTGATTCTCCTGTATTCATCTGTTCCCCTCATGAAGTTTATTCTGTTGATACTCTCAAAGTAAGGCTGTCTTCCTTCCTCCACCATGTATGCTGCTCACCATGTATGCCATCCACTGTGTATGCTGTTAATTGTGTATACTGTTAACTGTGTAAGCTGTCCACCATGTGTGCTGTCCACCGTGTATACTGTCCACTATTTATGCTGTCCACCGTGTATGTTGTTAACTGTGTATGCTGTTCCTTTAAATTGGCAGTCATGAACTGATTTAGTCTGTGCTTCTCTTGTACTATCCTGATTCCTCCATATATTTTAAGAGACAGCTTTGCTGGACATAGCAATCTTGGTGGACAGCTATTTACATTCATCCCTTGAACTATTTCCTGGCTCTTAGGGTTGCTAATGAGCAACTGATGGTATTCTCATGTATGTGCCTTTGTTAGTTGGCATTTTTCTTTATAGATTTTAATATTCTCCTTCTCTCCTTCTCTCATCTTGACTATAATGTAGTAGAGAGATCCTTCTCTGGAAGATCCATTTGAGGTTCTAAATGCTTCTTCTGCTTAAATATCCAGCTCTTTGCCTGGATTTAGGAGATTACTGCTACAGGAATTTTATATGCCTTTCATTTTTATCTCCATTCTCTCCATTCTGTGAATTCTTAAGTTTGTCTCTGGTTGTACCCAATTCACAGATACTATAAACTCTTTTCTTCATTGATGTTTGAATGCCACAGTCCATTCTTTTTCCCTCCATCACTTTCTTCTGCTGGAGCCAGTCCATTGAGGAGGTGGTTTTGTTTTTGTTTGTTTTTAATTAGTTGAAATATATTTCATTTCCAGTATTTCTATTTGGGTCCCTTTTTTTCAAAATCTTAATTTCCTTACTGACTTTCTTATATGTGTTTCTGACTTTGTCCGACATTTCTGACTTTCTTTTTCATGTCTTGAGGCAATTTCCTTACTCCCTTGATCTGCTTGTTTGTATTTCACTGATGTCATTGTCGTCTTTAAAATATTTTAATTCTTCCTTTAACACTATCCATTGCACAAACTCTGAATTCAGTTGTTGAGGAGTAGCAGTGTGTTGAAGGACCCGTGTTGCCTTGCTTCTTATCTGTTTTTATGCATTTCTGTGTTGCAATTTGCACATCTGGGGATCTTATAGAGCTGCCTACAATTAAAAGCTCAATCCCCAATGCCACTCAAGGAGGAGGAAAGAGTAACACCAAGCCTAACAAGATACACAATCACATTTATAATCAAATAAGAGTGAGGATGAACATTTAAGGGGAGGCAGAGTAGTAATAAATTAAATCCCATTAATATACCACTATTGACCAAAAACACGAACTGGAAAAGATAATGTAGAGCAATGTGGAGTTGAAAAGTATTAAGGGTGAATGTAGAGATATTACATGAGTGAAATAAAGGAAGAAATGGGGAAAGGAGAAAAAGTTAAGTAAAGTCAAAATAGAAAGAGAAAAATGATATGAAAAGGGAGAGGAAAGACCAAAATATTTAAAGGAAGAGGCAGAAGGAGGGGAGGAGAAGGAAGAAGGGAAACAACTGCCCAAGAAGGAAAATAAAAGTGTAAACAAAATCAGATAAAAACAAAAGCACTTTTAAAAACACAAGATCTAGAGACCTTCTGTGTAAGCTGGTAGATTATAAACTACTTCCACATGACCTGGTTAAAGGGAAAAATCAATTCTAAAAAAGAACAGAGTATTCCAAAAAGGAAAAAATTAAGAGCTTTGGAATCCGCAAGGTGACAATAGACTCCAACAAGTGAAAAGCACCAAGAAAAAGCCAGGTGACATGATGAGTAGAGCCTTCACAAGCCCCAAATCCAACTTCAGGCTTTAGTGAGACAGGCAAATGAGTCAGCAGTGCAAAGCCCACCAACCAGACATAAGCCAGGGAGATAACCCTACCCCCTGGAAGACTAAGGACAGAAAACAACTGACTTCAGCCTGCCACAGCCCTGGGTTGTGAGAAATTACCTATCTTTGCAGATGAACATGACCTTATACTTAAGTAACACTGATAACTCGGCAGAACACGATCACAGCAATCAGCATAATACAGAGTCAATACACAAAACTCAGTAAAGAAATAAAGGAAAACTCAGCAGCTGCAGGTAAAATGAACAAAACGCGCCACAATAGACATAACAAAGGAGGTGAAAGAGCCGGGCGTTGGTGGCACACGCCTTTAATCCCAGCACTCGGGAGGCAGAGACAGGTGGATCTCTGTGAGTTCAAGACCAGCCTGGTCTACAAGAGCTAGTTCCAGGACAGACTCCAAAGCCACAGAGAAACCCTGTCTCAAAAAACAAAAAACAAACAAACAAAAAAAAAAAACAAAAAAAAAGAAAAGAAAAGAAAAAAGAAAAAACAAAGGAGGTGAAAGACTTCCTTCCCTGTGAAGCTTTAGGATACTGAAGAAAGAAGCTGGAGACACTAGAAGCATAAAGAATACACTTGACCATGAACTAGAAGAAATAATGTAAAAATAGCTATTTGACCAAAAGTATAGTTATAGATCTAGGGAAATCCCTGTCAAAACTCAATACCACACTTCTCAGAATTAGAAAAAAAAATGCTAAAATTAGTATTGAAGCACAGAAATCCCTGGATAGCCAACACAAACCTGATCAAAAACAGAAACCTGATTTCACTTCTTACTTACAGGGCAACAGTAACAACAGTTGTATGGGACTGGCATAAAAACCAGACATGTGGAAAAGTGGTCTCCAGTCTTAGCCATCAGGAAAAGGCAAATGAAAACTGCTTTAAGATTCCTCCCTATGGCTCATCAAGCAAAATGGACAAGAAATGCTGACAAGATATGGAACATAAGAAACCATTATACAGTGCTGGTGGGAACAGAAACTTGAGGGGTCAGTATGGAAGTCGGTGTGAAAGTTTCTCAAACATCTGAAACTAGAACGACCATGTGATCCAAGCATGCTCAGTTAGGGACTTTGAGGACTCTGAGTCAATTTACCACAGAGGCACTTGCCTGTCCGTGTTTACTGCTGCACTACACACAGTAACTAGAAAGTGGAACCAGCCATCTCCAGGTGAATAGATGATAGAGAAAGTGTGGAGCATGTGGACAATGAAATTATAAAAGTATGAAATGGTGGCACTCAGGAAGACATAACACTCACAGGAAACTGGATGGAACTGGATATCATCACATTAATCAAAATAAGCCAGACTTAGACAAATACTACATTTCTCCCTCTCATATGCAGAATATAGGGGTGTGTCTGTCTGTCTGTCTGTCTGTCTGTCTGTCTGTCTGTCTGTCTGTGTGTTGGGGGATACCAGGAAATTAGAAAGGGGACCATGAAGTGGAAACAACTTTAAGGGAGTAGGGTGTGAGGAAAAAGAGAGAGTAATGGAAGTTATGCAATGCGGAGAAGAAGGAATGGTTGGTGAGAAGAAATCAGGCAAGAATGGGACAAAGGAGATGAAAGGAGATGGCAGGAGAAGTGTTAGGAACAAAGCACAATGATGAGTATGTGTGAAAAGGCCATAATGAAACCCATCACTTGGTATGCTAACTTAGCAGTAAATAAAAATAAACAGACTTATATGCTGTTTACTACAGAATCAGTAAAAAGCAAACCAAAGACTGGCCTGACCTGCAATCTAATCTGCTTTAGTCTTTCTTCTTCTTCTTCTTCTTCTTCTTCTTCTTCTTCTTCTTCTTCTTCTTCTTCTTCTTCTTCTTCTTCTTCTTCTTCTTCTTCTTCTTCTTCTTCTTCTTCTTCTTCTTCTTCTTCTTCTTCTTCTTCTTCTTCTTCTTCTTCTTCTTTCTTCTCTCTCTCTCCCTCTTCTCCTCCTCCTCCTCCTCCCTCCTCCTCCTCCTCCTCCTCCTCCTCCTCCCAATTTGGGCAAGGAAGTAAATCTGGAATCTGTTACTCCAGTTTTATCTGAAAGCCATTTATTAAGATGTAATAATCCTGCCAATCCTAGTAGCACAGGCCAGGGACCGCGCATGCTTGTGGAACAGAGCAGAAGATGGATGTGGTAGAGACCTTCGCCTGGTCCTACACCCTCAGAGCTGCTGGCTGAAGAAAAGCCTGCTTGCAATCCTGTGAATGAGGCAGACTGGGGTCTCAACTGTCTCCTGGATCATTTTCTCCTAGTTCCTGCAGCCTCCTGGGAGACAGTTTCTCCTCCAGTAGTCACTGGCCCACACTGAGGGTTCTCTCCCATCTTGGTCAGTCTGTGACAATCCACCCAGACTACTACTGAAATCCACACTCTTTGGGGATCACTGAGGATGAACATTCGAGTATGCTTGCTGATGACTTGACCACTTTCTCTAAAAGGGAATTAACTGTTCACATATTTACCCAACTGATCAGTCGGTATGTGCAGCTTAGATCTAATCTTTGGTTGTTTCTGTAAGACTCTAGTCTAAGGGGTCATGTTGCTATATGCATTAATTTTTAGCTCCAAGACCAGGGAAAGACAGACCATCTGTAGTTTTGGAAGATAATGGCTCTGGGTTAGGACTATTTCATGGTGACACTATGATGGTTGAATTGGTCTACAACACATGCCGGGGAAACTTGAAAGCAGGGGCTACCTTAAAGACTGCCTTGGAAGCAGGGGGTGCCTCCAAGTGGACTAGGCTGGCCCAGTGAGACTGTACTCCTTCCTGCTCCACTGTCCAGTAAGGGAGCTTAGACAGCATCAATCCTTGGCCTCCATCTCCAGGCAATGGATTATGTCTCCTTCACAAGCAAAGATACTACCCTGGGCCTCAAGTCCTTCTGTATCCACTGCTTTCCCAGAATTGCATTGCATGAGTGCTGAGTAAAATGGTAACTATTATGCTCCTTGGAACTCTGTGCCCATACCCCCACAAAACAGCAGAACTGCCCAATTTTGAAAATTCTTTTAAGATAAGAATATGAACTTTTATGGAGACAGTTTTCTTTTCACAGTTTACATTAGTGCGCTCTCTCTCTCTCTCTCTCTCTCTCATATATGTATAATTACTTACTAGAAGTAAAACATTTTTCTAAGTTCTTTGAGATCTTAATTAATCTTTACAAAAGCCCAGTGAAGTAGGTTGTATATTATCTCCTTTTAAGACTGAGAAAAGAGATAAACTGGGCTATAAACTGGGAACACTTCTGGACCAGGGCACATTGTCTCAGGGATACAGTTGTTAACCACCAGGCTCCCTGGTACCTTTGTAGGGGTAGGGAACTAAATACAGACACTTACACTTACATATTAGTTGATTTTCACATTGCTGTGACATAATACAGGGCAGCATAACTAGGAGGCAAAGGGTTTATTTGGGCTCATGGTTTTAGGGGATTTTGTCCACCCCAGAGGGGAGGCATTCAGAGTGGCATTGACTTGCAATGGTTGATTGCCCAGATAGCAGCTAAACCAGAAGCCAGGAAAAATAGTCATACACCAGGGCTTGGCTCTGTCATCCAAGGTCCACACTTTACTGTACGCCTTGGTAATGCAGATGCCACAAACACAAAACAGTGCCACCAGCTGAGAAGCAAGTATTCAAGCACACAGCCAACACTACCATCCAACTTTGCCTGGCATCACATTTTACAGGTCAGAAGAGCTAAGGCTCAAATAAGCTGTCAGTTGTTCAATTCCCACAAACAAACGGGAAGCCAAAGCGAAAATCCAGGTCCATGTGTCTTCAGTCTGTGACCCTGGTCACAATTCGTAGTTTGGTTTTTCCTAAGTGTTTTGTTTGCCAGTTGTGTTTGAGCTGAGCATGGCCGTGTTTTTTGTTTTTTTGACTCTGCCTAACATGGAACGCCTGAAATTTTATTTTATAGGCTTTGTTCTCCCTGCTGAGTCTGCTTCTGCAAGTTATCATCTAGATCTAATAATGCACTGAACAAGACCAGAACAGAGTCTATTTATATAAGATTTCTGTAATAAAGTTCTATTTTGTAAAGTGAACAATTGAATGTTGTTAATAATGCTCTCTCTCTCTCTCTCTCTCTCTCTCTCTCTCTCTCTCTCTCTCTTTCTCCTTGGCTTGACTAATTCAATATAAAATGGTTACTCACACTCAGCTTTGAAGTCAGCCAGGCTACTGTGTTTGAACTCATTTTTAAAGCCCACATTCTCAGATGAGAATTTGCTAAGGAGATTATTAAATTTGGAGGACAAGCCAATATTCTTGGCTACTAACTAGTTTTGAAAGGCCTGGTTTAGTGTGTGTGCTGCTGGAAGCAGATGGACCGTGTAGAATTACCAAGAATTCATTCTCTGCCCAAACAAAAAGCACAATGGTAGATGCTTTGCAGACCACAAACTTAAAATATACTGAAATAACTTTCAATTTATAGGGAAATTATAATGCAAAATTTTTAAATCACAAATTGCAAGTAGTATTTATAGAAAACTTTTATTTTGAAAAGTGTTTATTACAAATCGGGAAAGTTTGAAACTAAAGCATTTTAATGTTGAACACAAAAACCCAAAGGAAAATAAATAAAATAGCCATAAACAACATAAGAATATAGACATTACAAAGATAGGCATCAAAGCTAATTAAGTGTGAAACTGGACCAGTGGAGTGACAGCACCTAAAGGTGGGGTTTTGAAAAGAATGCCAAGGCATAGAAATCTATAACAGAGTTAATAGAGAAACAAATATCTCAAGTCAATAAGAAGAAAGATAAACAAACGAAAGACAAATTCATCCCACCAGCAAAGAAAAATTTTAAAAAAAACTATCATCTTGAGTGCAACACTTATGAAAAGATGAGTAAATTTCTCATTTTCTAGAAACATGCAATCAATTTTTCAAGGCAAATAGGAAATCTAAATCATAAACATTAAAGAGATAGAATCAGAAATCTAGTGGTACTCAATGTAAGGGAGCAGCTGCCTGCTGATATTCAAACTTTATTCTACACAAACGCTTCTGGAAAATTAAAATAGGAGGGAAATGCAAGAAGCTTGTTACATGAAACTAGAATAATCTTGACTTCCTCAAAGAAAGTGGAGGAGTACCTTACAGGAAATGAAAATGCAAGAGCAATCTTACTAGACTGTGCGATTGTCAGGGGAGAGAGCCTGTCCAGCTCACATGAAGCCCTGGATTTTGTCTCTAGCACTGCAAACAACAAAGACAATCTTTCTAATTAATGCTCATCATTTCAGAAATCTGAAGGAAAATACTAACACAATTCAGCTGGCTATAATGATGACATGAAAAGTGGGTTTATCCTGGAAATGGAACCATGGTTCCTTGGAGAAAAATAGATTAATTTAATCTATTACATTGCACATGAAGAAAAAAGGCAATCCATAAAATTCAACACTGATTCATAATAAAATCATACATGCTAGTTATGAGGGAAATGGGATGCCTATGCTAAGCCAATAATAAACATCATAACTGACCACACAGCCTTAGAAGCATTGCCATGAAAACGGATGTGTGTGCTCCCTGCCTCTGTCCTGTAAGTAGAAAACCAATGCTGTAAGATGATGAAAACAATCAACTAGAGGGATGTGTAGAGACCAGTAACTCAAATAGTACTCAACCACAGGAGACATGATTGCTCATTCTCCTCCCCAGACCACAGACAGTCAACTGACAAAATACCTTAGAAGACCAGCACACCAAAAATGACTGATATTCCCACCAGTGACTGGGCATGAGAAGTTAAAACTGCAGTTATTATGGGATGCAGCCAACAGCTGCACTACCCTGGTAAATCTATGAGGAGATGTGCATGCTGTTTACTTTTGAATTTACTGACCACAATTGAAAAAAATGAGAGAAAACCGACATCCATGGAGATTACGTGTTTACATAACGTGTGCCCATCAAGTTAGTGTGCTAAGTCAATGTGTTTCTAACTGAAATACCAGTGAGTCTCTGAAATCTGGGGCATTCCTCAAAACTTAAGACAAGAAGCACAGAGCCTGGAATAGCTGAGAAAAAAAAAATGGTTTGCAAAGAAAACAAATGGAAGAGCTTGAAGCTCAACTCAGTAGATAGTTGCCAAAAAATGTAACTTTTTCTCAGTTAGAAACCCCATGCCTTCATTCATTTTCTCATCTATGCACTAGTTTCTAATTCTACTCTGTGGCTCTGCTCTCAATTTTGGGAACAAATCAGTGAAGGAAACCAACAGGATGTTTGTTGGTAGTGGCTTACCTTCCAGAGGGTGGGACATGAGGTAACAAATAAAATATACTGGATAGCTATCAGGAAGAAAAATTGCATGAGCAAGAGGAGTTGTCCATCAGAAGAGGTAAGTGGAGAAGGCTCCCTTTGGTAAAGAGAGTTTTGAATGGACTTCAGAGGAGCTACACAGCTCTCCCAGGTAAGTGGCAGGAAGGAGGAATGAGTTGCAAAAGCCAGCAGATGGGAACATAGTCAGAATGGGAGCAATGGCAAGTGTTTCCGAAGTGCAAAGAGCAACAGGAGGAAACAGATGGGCAAAGCAGCCAGCAGCCCTGGGTAGTTGGTCTTGTGGACATTGGTTACAAATGTCATTGTAACTCAATGCCCCGAAGGACACACAAAATGAATCTCTAAAGACCTGGCCCTGCTGTGATGTTCCCTACAGTTCCCTGCAGGGAAACTGTAGCGTGAAGGAGATGAAAGAGAGACGTGAATGCTTTAGGGTGACTGCTTGGGAAACTCTGTGTTAAGGTAGAGCAGGCAGGGTGTGCTCCAGGATGTCACATCAGGCATCAGTGTCCAGAAACTCTGAGCACTTGGGGGTTTTGGGGGCTTTTTGTTTTGGTTTGTTTGATTTGGTTTGGTTTTCCTTTGGTTTTTAGAGACAGGGTTTTTCTATATTGCTTTGGAGGTTGTCCTGGGACTCTGCTCTGTAGACCAGGCTGGTCTCGAACTTACAGAGCCTGCCTCTGCCTCCCAAATGCTGGGATTAAAGGCATGAGCCACCAACTCCGGGCCAGAAACTCTGACCACTTGTAACCTAAGCAGCTGTGGAAGTGATTTGTGCTCCACCAAAGGGATCTTTTATATGACAGGGGGAAAGGAGGGGCACCTACTAAAAGGTGCTAAGACATATTCCCGTGTCAAAATCAATCAGAATCACACCTCAGACTACAGGGTCTCAAGCTCCTAGAGTGTTCAAAACCTCATTTAAAAAGTAAGACTGATCTGGTTTGTTGTTGTTGTTGTCGTTACTGTTGGCTTTGTTTAAAATAAAACAAATAGGAAACAATTATTGTTTGGGAACTATTTAAAGGTAGGAACCAATTTCCTAAATGAGAAACAAAACAACTCAAAAATTTAAAAATAACTTTACTATTTAAAATGTTCCTCTGAAGAGAACCTATTACTGCCACTTTCCTACGCCAGTATAAGCATAACTACAGTATGAATACATATTCTCATACCCATAGGTAGTTGTGGCCATCCCCCTTATCAAAGAAGTTTGCTTTCATCCCAGCAGATGGAGACCACTACAGAGAGACAACTACTCAAAATGTAGAGAGCACCACCTATGGGGTTGATACATCTAGAACACAACCCTCATACCTACCAAAAACTCAGAAGACATAAAGGAAGTGGGTGAAGAAAGACTGAAAGAGCCAGAAGACCAAGAAGTCGCTGCAATATGGAGATTTCTAAATACAACGGGGAGATTGCACCCATGAGATCACAACAATATGGCTGCCGAAATAAGACCTGAACAATGACAACACCAGTTAACATGCCAGCGTGAATGAGGAAATCTCACAGTGCCCTCTCACCACCAGATGAAGAACTACAGCCAATTAAAACTTGCTGGGAGCATGGGCACCCTAAACAGTTATTCAATAGCAAGTGGTCAGCTTTAAGGATATATATATATATAGGCTTGGGAGATATGGTTAAGAACACTGGCCAGTATTCCAGATAACCCGGGTTCAATTCTCAGCACCCACATGACAGCTCATAACTGTCTGTCACTCCAGTTCCAGGGTATCCAACATACTCATACAGGCATACATAGAAGCAAAAACACCAATGCACATGAAATAAAAATAAATACTAAAAAAGAATATATACATACAAACAACACTATATACCTAATCAGGTTCACATATTTATTTGCATATATATATATATATATGACAATAATAATTAAAGAATAAGAGGCCATGAATTTGAAAGGGAACAGGGGAGGGGGATTATGAGAGAGGATGAAGGGAAGAAAGGAAGGAGAATGATATAATTGTATTTCAGTGAAATAAAAAAATTATTTAGAAGAGATAGAGGAAATGATATATTTTAATTAAAGATTAAAACTTATATACAATTTTCCTCTGAAACAAGAACTCATGAGCAAATTGAGAAGACAAGCACCAAGGATCTAGGAGGTGGAAAACCCCAGGCAACTGTGGAAGAGTTAGTGTACTAGACCTACAAAGAACTGCTCTCAGCCAATCAGAAGCAAGCGCATCTGTAGCCAGATAAATGATGTGAAAAGGCAAAGGGCAGAAAGAGGCCGAAAGAATAGCTAATCCTGCTCATGACAAGCCTGCCGCAGCTGTGATTGATCAAGGACACACTTAGTAAATGGCTGCATCGTCACTCAACACCTGGCGGCTTATCACAAATTAAAGGGTCTCCAACACAAGAGGTAGACGGGAAATGAAGGAGCAAGAAAACTCCCAGATGTAGCAGGGGAATTCAGAGCCCCGAGATTGCTGAGGGAAACAATGGGGTGTGTCACAAATGCACTTCTCATGTACGCGAAGGGAGGGGACAAATGGCAGGTGGCTGTGCACCAAGAGATCTGGCTCTCCCAGCAGCTTCCTGGTGGAGACAACCAGGCCTTGCCTGCTCTTTCCTGGGGAGGCCAATCAGAGTGAAGCTGTATCTTACTCCAGGAGAAAACAGAGGATAGGGTGTCCTGCTACCTGCCCAAACCACTCAGGCTCCCCAAACTTGGTACCTCTTCCATCACTTGACTTGCTGTTCATGCTAGGGCCTCTGGGTCCTCCAGGTCCCCCTGTGGACCCTGAACCTCGGCAACCAGCTTATTTATGTCAACACTGCTGCAGCTCTGTCTGTGACTGTGAAGGATTCCTGGAAGGAAGCTGTGTCTACAGGACTGATTGACTACAACTGCATCGAAGTGGGGGGAGTTAGAACATTGCAAGTCTAGAGCCAAATTTTCTTGGGGTATCTTTAGCCCCTTAATAGCCATGTTTTGCCCCCCTTTGTATGTGATGTAACATCATTTGTTACCAATGGATAAATCCTTTGGAATGTATGTATAGATCCCTGTTTCAGGTGATCAAAGTGCTAAGACCACTGTTAGAGAGCATCAAAGGCTTATAACAGAGTTCCCCTGCTTTGCTGTAGCCTGCCTACTTAATGTATCCACAAGTGTATTTGAAAAGTTGGTTGATTTATCACTTTGCTTTCTCTGTCACTATAAAAAAGTTCATGAAATTGATACCATTGGGTCATGGTAGTTATAGAGATCTGAATCTGTGTTCCCTAACTGTGGTTGTTTACATTTGGCTCCAGAATAAACGTATACCTTCTTTTCTTATGTGGTAAGATAATGTAGGAAATTACCAATATGGAACCAGGTACAGGCTGGCTACAGAGTCCCCTACAGTAAAAGCTCTTCCTCTCATTGAAATAAGTCATGATGTTCCCTGTCTCTGGCACAGGAATCTTGCATCTTATGCCATCACCCTTGAAGCTGAAGTAGCCTGCCCTGTGAGCCGGTAGGGGTGAAATCTCACAGCTGCCATAACCTTGGCAGCAGCTATCTATAATCTCCATCACCATGATTGGCTTCTGTGCCGTACAGGAAATAAAATACTGTATGCTAATTAAATGAGTATAACTGGGTCTGCTAATACTATTAAAATGCACAGTCAGTCTTCAGTGGATACAAACTCCCTACAGAGTGGCATTGTTACTGAACTGTCACTGCGGATTGGATACATTCACATGAAACAAAAATATAATCCTCTATGGCAATTGGCAGTTAGAAACTTCAGTTTAAAGACAAGGACCCAATAAGGCTCCATGATCTCTGTACATTATTATTTAGTAACTACTAGGAAACAAACACACATGTGGCAAGATATTAGAATCTTGTAGGCGGTGCATGGGCATCCTGGTGTTGTATTCCATACTGTTTTGTATATATCAGAATGTCAGTGGACTGGTTCTCCCAACTTTTGACCATCTGTTTGTCTTAGTCTCATAGAATGATCGTGTATTTTCTTACAAGTATGAACCTAGGCTCTCATAGAACATAAGAACTTCTAGGGCTGGTGGGATGACTCAGTTGGTGAAGTTATGGTCACACAATCATAAAGACTTGAGTTTAGACAGCCAGGTCCCACATTCAAAACCAGGTCCTGCAGCACACATCTATAATGCCAGTCTGGGGGTACAGGAATCAGAAGGCTCTAAGAGGATTGCTAGACAGCCAGTCTAGCCAATCAGAAAAATGAGATGGAAAGATTGCCAACGATTGACTTACACACACACACACACACACACACACACACAGAGAGAGAGAGAGAGAGAGAGAGAGAGAGAGAGAGAGAGAGAGAGCCATAAATGTTGACGAAGTCAGAAATATGATTTTACATATGGAACATCGGAACATCTTTCAAGTTAAAACATCCCTCAGACCAGAAGCCTGGGGAAAAAAAAGCATTGGTAATTAGGCTAACATCAAAGAAATGGGAGACACTTTCTTAAGAAAAAAAAAAAATAGTCCTGATGTGAAGATGGAGAACGGCCCCCTTGGCTCCCCACTCAGGCCTAATTACTACTTCTTTCTTCCTCCTGGGCTTGGTCCTCCTGGCCTCTCCTGACCCAGCTGAATGCACAGAGTGGACTGATATGTACACAGACTCTGTGTCCACATGGCTTTGATTTGGGAGAAAAGATGAATCGCCCGCAAGCTGGTAATCTGATCTTTGCCCTTCTGCTGGTAAACAGTTAAAAGATGCTCAGTGCATTCCCCACCTCTTGACATGAGAGTAGCAAACAAAAGAGGTGGGGAGGGGCCTGGCTCCAAGAGGGGAAGCCATTCATCACCTTCAGGGAAAGGAATGTAAATAGGTTCAGATTTAGTCTCTAGTCCTCCCTAAGCCTAGGGGAGGGGGGCTCAGAAATACTCACCTTGTTTTGGTGAGTGGGCTAAAGGCCAGAGGTCAACAGGGCTGCTCCAAAAGGGCCACACAATGAGAGGCTGTTTAAAATCAGAATTCTTTTCACTCTAGCTTTGCAAAGCAAAGGGGTCACCATAGAGCTGAGTGTGGTGGGGTCCTCTGTGTGTGTCCTGCCCCTTTGTCACGGGGCAATTCCAGCAGGAAACACAAGAAGCTGTGTTCAGGGTTGTCTGCCACAAGCAGCAGGGTTTCCCATGCCATCATTGCCAAGGGATGTCTCTCCACCTTGGGGAAGGTCTAGGGGGTAGGCAGCTGGTCAGCTGTGAAATGGACATAGGATGGCTCATTTCACATGAATACCCACACCATGGGCAGGGTGAAGCCTTCTGGCCCTCACCTGTGCTCATCGTTGAGACTAGACACATTGGCCGACTTGTGACTTGAATCTTGGACATTGTCATCAGAGGGAGTATCAGGGAGCTGAGCATACAGCTCAGCCCAGCTGCTAGGTGCTGGCTGTGAGAGGTGGTCTTCCAGGACTGTGACGATGGTACCGCCTCTGCAACCATTGCTGCAAGTGAGTATTGCGGTTCCGTAGGCAGCACTGAGATTTCCAAGAGTTCTTGTGTCCTTGAACAGGATTTGTACAGGGAGATATGAATAATATTAGAGGAAGAAACAGTCCACTAAAGGTACTTCTGGAGGCAGAAGAGGACCAGGGCTGGGGAGGGTGGGAGGCTCACTGGCATCCATGCTTGGCTCTGGGACATTAGTAGAGCTCACCTCTTTTCTGCACATTTTATTGTACATCAGCCTCAGTAGAGAATAGCTCCCAGTCTGGACTATTCTATACCCTAATTTTGAGCTCACTATTCTCCCCAAGCCTCCATCCAATCCTCAACCCCAGCTGTGCTCAAGGGTGTTGATGGTCAGCAAAATGAAGAATCATTTCCGGGAGCTGAGGGTAGCACAGACACCTCCAGAAGCCTCGTTACCAGAGTTGTTAGTGTTGGAGACTGAGTCCTGGCAGCCCAAACACACTAGGCTTGGCCACCCCTCTTTAATGAGTCAGTTAAAGAGACAAGCAAGGGGAGGGCAGGAAGAAGGCTTTGTGGGTAAAGGGCTCACTGTACAAGCCTGATGATCTAATTGCAGATCTCATCTAAATGCCAGCCACCCTGCAGCTGGAAAAGGCTAAAATCATCCTTGAGGTGCCTTGGTACTTCTCTCCCAGACCCGAGTGAATGAACATTCACACCCAAAATACAACATGTAAGCACAGCCCTGGGGGATGCAGGTGCTCTCTGGCCAGCCATCCAGCTGAAACAAGAGCTCCAGGTTCAGTGGAAACTGTGTGCTGATTGGGAGTAGGGTGGAAAGATAGTGAAATGGCTTGTCAGATAAAGGCGCTAGCAGCACAAGCCTAACAACCTCAGTGCCATGGCATGTTCATGTCTACACACACACACACACACACACACACACAGAGAGAGAGAGAGAGAGAGAGAGAGAGAGAGAGAGAGAGAGAGAGAGAGAGAGAGAAAGAGAGAGAGAGAGAGAGAGAGACTTAATGTGACCACAATGGGATGAGGGGCAAATGAAGAGGTTCAGTGACATCCTACATGAGGTTTATATTTAAATACTGGGCAAGAGGCATGCAGAACTAAGTAGTCCGGGCCAGCCTGGTATGGTCCTGCCCAGCACTGACCATCATTGACTCAGCTCCACTCTCTTCTGCATGGCGATCTGACAAGTTGCTAGACCTATGTGAAATTTCTTTCAAGTTTCTCCTCTGCTGGCATTAGACTGCATCCTTTCCTTCTCCCAGCAAGAGGCCCTGGAGAAATTCTAATTTGGGGGAACCACTATTTTAATAGACTGATGGTCAAAGGGAGGCCCACAAGTGTCTCTTTAGAATCCCCACAAGTGGTTACAGATGGCTTCAGTGAAACAGGGATAAGAGAGGGGACAGAAGGCAAACATTGAGATATAGAGAACATTGGGAAATGAGTCAGGACCTGGGGAACTTCTCAGTTGTCTTCTTGTATATTGAAGGAAAATGCAACTAAATGTACTTTTGTCAGTAACTTCCAGCACACACCATTTCCTAAGCAGTGGTCACAGGCAAGAGTGGCCCAGTGCCTCCATGATAAGCATCTCAGAATACGTTTTTTTTACACTGTTTGCCAGGGGGGCCCTAACCCAGTGCCACAACCCAGGAGACCTGAAGAACAGACAGTTCTGTCATGGTTCTGCATGTTCTGGACCTGGGTGGTCCTAGATCTAGGTATCATGAGCAGGTAGCAAGAGCACAGGGGTTTGAGCCTTGGCACTGTCATTTCCTTAATATGTGACTTTCCAGCCCCTTGGGGACTTTGTTCAATGGATAAAATGAATAAAACCTTAACTTCCTTACTCAGGTTTTTTATTTGTTGGCTTTTTTTGTTTGGGGGGGTCTGGTTTAGGAGCAAAACTATGTTACCATATTGCACTTGGTGGTGTGCTGCAGATTTCTGGTGATGCCCATGGTTCCTAGGGCACTCTGGGAAAACCAGACTGTACACCATGACGGGAAGCAGATGATCAGGATTTGCGTGGGTTAGCGGGCGCTGTGTGGAGGCAGAGTGCTCTGTCATCTCATTAGTAGTTCCATGTGTCAGAATCGAATCAGCCGCGGACCTACAATTCAATTACTTGTCTTATTTTTTTATTCAATTGTTTCCTCCTTTCCTTAGAAAATTTAATTTCATCTCTTTCCAATGAAGATCTTAGAAAAAATTGAATCATTGTTTTATTTTAATGAGCATGATCAAGCAGTGATAGATAAGGCCAGCTGGAATGCAGGTTCAGTGGGCTTACCTTAAGGAAGCAAATGATGGCTGTGCAATCCTCTCCAATGAAGTGGGAAGATGGTACCCACACCTCTGAAAATGTATGATCATCTGGGAACCTACATGGACCAAGAAGGCAAGACTGGAAGGACATACACCGTCACACCCACTTTTCAAAAACAACTGATGGCTCAATCACAAACTTCAAGGTCTTTCTTCAAAGCAGAGCAAAATCCACTTACAGAACAATATAGCCCATAAAAATTTATTCCAATGCAACAAACACATTATTTCAAATTGCCACAGTTCAGTTCTGAAGTGACGAGTCTTCCCTTTCCAGACAAAGCCTGGCTTCATCACGTGTTTCCAATGTCTATGTAAATGAGGCTTGATGTGCCAATGGGCCTACCCAGCCAGGCTCTGGGCACTCCCTGGACTCTTCAGCAAAGATTTCCCTGTGACCTGAGCCCTGATGGCTAGAACTGTTACCCACCATAGAGGTACACGTAGCTGAGCAACACAGTACTGGGCTGGGCACCTCCTCTTCAGCAGGCAACCAAGATCTGACCCCAGAGAGGAAGCTCTTGCTTTATTGGCCAATCATCAGCACCTGAGGTTCCTGGGGTCTCATTATGTCCCTATAGTGTTACTCAGGAGCACTTTGTCTGCCTTCATCTCTGGCTCTGCTCATCTGTGTCTCCTCTTACACACATTCCTCAAATTCACAAGTTCAAGAAAGTAGATTCCTCTTTCCAATCATCATCTTTTCTTAATGTGGTAAATATTCATCTTGTCCACCACCTTCACAATTCCCAGAGAAACTTGTGTTGGAAACAAAAGAGGCAGAAGCCATGCCTCTGCAGTCAGCTGCTGTCTCTGCTGTCCCGCATCCTGAGTCAACCGCAATGGAGAGCTGGCTGGCTATGTGCTCCCGTGAAGTAAAGAGGAGGGACAGCAAGGAACAAAAAGATTTTGACTAATTCCTGAAAAAGTTTAAAAATGTTATCTTCCATCCTGTGTTCCCAACAGTACTTTGGTTTGTAGGTAAGCATGACATTTCAGTGGCCAGTGTGACAGCCAGTAAAGGGCTACACTGTCCAGGTCAGACGAAATGTCTTGATGAGTTGCTGGTGAGATAGATACCTGGGCAGGAGAGAAAAACTTTCCTTCCAGTCCCTGGGCAGGGAGCTACTGGGTCTGGAGCTAGAGGAGAGAGAGAGTTCTGACTCATGGGTGGCATGCCTCTTGCTATGGTTTAGATGTGAACTGGTTCCTGTGTTTGCCTCATGGGTTCAAACTCTTGATATATAATGAAAGGTAAGTGTGTTTGCCCCTAATCTTTGGAAATATATGAGAAACTGAATTTTCATTGAGCTCTATTCTAATGTAAGTGTGGTACCCAGTATTGCCCAACACCTTCTACTCTAGTGCATCATAACTCTCTATTTCACTGATGGAATGAGTGTTCATCTGTGCCATGGACATCACACCGCCTGCTGACAGCGTTTTCCCTGCCTTCAGGCCCACTGGGTAGACATTTGTAATGGAAGGTCATGAATAGCACACACTAGAGCCAGGTCAGGAGACCAGGCTTTGAACATGTCCCCTCATTAGTCACATGGCTTTATAGACCTAAGCCTCCCCTAAAACCTGAATATTTGAGCTCTCAGAACATCAGGAGCTTAAGAGCTTTCTGAGAGGAGATGGTTTGACCATTTAATCTCCTCACTGAGACACTACAGTACTAAGAGAACAAGCTGCCTCTTGGATGCATGAAGTTGGACTGTGCAGACCCTCATCCGAGTCTGCTTTTGTTGGTTGTGAGAAGTTTGGGCAGAGTTGGTAATGAACCTCTCCTATTCAAGCTGAACATCAAACAGTAGTAAACCATCCAGAGGAACCCAGCAAACTCATCCAGACAAACAGACCTTCTCCCTACCTTCTAGACAGTGTTGAGGGAGGGACTGAGTGTGGTGTCTACTCTAGAATAAGATTCTCACTGTGATGGTTCTCATCTGAAGTGAGGGAGGCAATTGCACAGTAAATCTCAAGATACACTGTTAAAGTTGTGTGAGATCAAGCACTCTTGGCACAGAGCCAACTTGTTGATTAGGGCATAGGTCTCACTGACTTAAGATTTGGTATTTAGAAACTACAATCATGAAGAATAAATGTAGAGGACATTGCTCTAGATAACAGGAGAGTAAAGAGTTATGACATCCAACTGCAATGTGGGATTTTAGACCAGATCTTAGGTTTATTAGAATATGCATGAAAGACATTTTGTGAGGAAAGGAAAACATTTGGATCAATACTAAATTTCTTAGGAATGATAATGACCCCATAACTGTGTAGGAGAATGTGGTTGGTGAAGTATTCACTCATGAAGAATCAAGATGTCTGTCTGTGTAAATAGTTTTATAAAAGTGTGTGTGTGTGTGTGTGTGTGTGTGTGTGTGTGTGTGTGTGTGTAGGGAAGGGAGCCACAGAGAGACAGAAAGTAAATGCAGATTAGTGTTAACCTTAACTGAATCCAGGTGAATGGCTAGGGTGGTTCAGTGTGTTAATATTTCATTGTTTTATAGGCTTTAAAATGAAAGAGTTGAGATAAAATCAACATTAAGTCTAAGTCTTCCCCCGAGGAAGGAAATGAAGTGGGGCCCCATAGCTGCAATTCCACCCACCCCACTGGCCCAGAGGCTGCAATCATCTGGAGGTGGTCTGAATGGCTCCCTGCCTCCATGGCAGTTGAGTGGAAGACACAAGTTGGTGAGCTCCGAGAAACTAAGATTCATGAAGCCTCCTACATCCAGTTGCTAATGACCACACGAGTCTCCCCCACCCCCTCTCAGATTGTCCCTGTTGTCCCAGCACCTGGAGAAGGTAGCATTGAAATGTGCTTTCCACCCTTTGCCTGAAAAATGTCCCCAGAGAACAAGGTTTTTCTCTGCAGCTAAAGAAACTTCTGTTGCTCCAACCCTCACTCAGATGCATCTACTCCTAGACCACAGGTCCAGGGTGCTTCTAATTCGCTGTGACCTAGAGATCCATGGAAACCAGGCAGGCGTGGAGCAGATGACTCTCATCTTCCAGGGGGATGTAGTGTGCACTTCCACTTTTTCTAATAATTCACTCTGCTTCCGGCCACTGCTGTGATTTATCTCTCCATGTGACAGAGCTGTGCCTCCAAGATGAGCTGGTGGCAAGGAATGCATGACCTGTTTGTAAAATACGAGCTGCCTGCATGTCAGTCAGCTGCATGTTACTGATAAATCAATAGCTGGGAGTGGGCTCAACACAACGGCTTTCTTGACAGAAACCCAAACTTCTGTTTTTACTTCACAATTACTATCATTTAAGGGAGAGTTTCAAAACCAAGTCAGAAGATTATCACCAACATTCAAGGGTGAAAATGTCTCTCTAGGACACTGTAAAATTATCTCCACCATGACTAAGCCTTGTGTAAATTTCAAATGAATGTTCCTTATGAATTTGATGCTGGTTGAAACATTTTGTAAAGAAACATCCCTGGACCTAGTGTAACTTCTCAGTCATTGGCTGGAATCACATGAGCATAATCAGTCATTCCACTCTCTCCTCGGCTGGGGACATGCACTGTTTAGAACCTAAGCCTTGAACACAGCACTAAGAGACTGAAAACAGGACAAGACCATAGCCCTAGGTCCTTACATCTCATCTCTTCTGTAATCACTGTGTTGATCTGCCTTGACCATGCTTCACTCCTCCCTGGAATCATCATCTTCATTTCTAGATCTACTTCTGCTGTTCAAGCATCATGGTCTCTCCTCCCGAAGTTCATTGCTTTCTTGTTTTTCCATCTCAACTCTGTCAACATTCACAGCTTGTTTTAAGGAATGAAAATTGGACTTCCACACTCTGCCAGCTTTTCATACTTGTGCACGGATTCCTCTCTTTCTTCTATATTGTTCCAGGAAGCAGTGACACTGACCAGTATAACTGCCAGCATCACCATTTCCCTCCCTGTGTGTATGGAGTAAACATTCATAGTAGGTGTGGAGTGTGCTCCTACCATGTGCTTGATGCTGGAGTGCACCGGGAACATAGGAGGGCTCCTGTCACATCATGGAAGGAACCTTCTAGAAGAGAGAAACAAACAACAGAAATATAAGCCCTTTAACCATCAATTCAGGAGATTGCACACTTCATAAAGAAGGCAAAATGAATAGGGGGACAGAGATTTTCTGACGAAGGCAAGCCGTAAGGACACAGACGTAGTTATGTGAAAAGTTATGGGAGTTGGTAGGTAAAGGCCCGGATTGGGGTGATGAAGGAAGATGAGAGGAAGGGAGGAGGGCTAGCAGGGCCAGAGCAAGCATGTCCTTGTCAATGCAGAAAGACCTGCAATGTAGTGAGAAGCCAAGGGACAATGGGATGCACAGAGATGAGGTTTGTGGAGTCTCTGGCTCCTGGCCAGAGAACAGGTCAGGAGGGAGAAGAGGAGCAGGGAAGTTAACCAGGCAACTGTTCACATAGCCCAGACAAAAGACAGATATGGGCAAGGCTGTGACTCCATCTGAATTATGCTGTGCAAGCAGAGCTCAGATGGTAGGATTAGATATGAGGGAAGGGATGACAGAGTCAATACATCCTAGGTTCTAGGAACTAGACGATGGCCACTGTGAAAAGCCCCAGAGGAGATCTAGGGGAAAACATGCTGCAGGAAAACCCGTGGATGAAGGTAGAGTAGGCAAGGGAATCAGACATCCGAGCACTGCTAGAAGAAGGTTCACCCAGCTGAGGCTGACTGTTGACGGTGGGTTGACATGAGATGATGAGATGGGTTGACATGAGATGATATGTGGTGATGTTGATTATTGGGGAGGAGGACTGGCAACTATGTAGCTAGCTGGAGTAGAGAAAGGGATGAATGAATGGGATGTGAGATGAAGATAAGACACATATGAAGATAAGACACACTCCATAGTTGGGTAGACTCTGGCTCAGAAACACCTCTTTTAGAAAGCTTTGCCTAGCACCACACACACACACACACAGAGAGAGAGAGAGAGAGAGAGAGAGAGAGAGAGAGAGAGAGAGAGAGAATTGATCTGTCTGTGTAAAGCTAAACCCTTACTTTCTCAGTGGTGGGCTTGCTTGACAGATCTAGCCCAGTGTTAAGGCTCCTGACACCATCTGGACCTGGTCCTGAGTGGGTTACTCTTCTGTCACCAACACTGGATGGAACCATCTGTCAGCATTTGTCTTGTTTAGACAAAGTACTCCAAGATATACGAAGAACTCTCAAAACTCAACACTATGAAAATGTAGAACCCAATTAAGGTTAAAAAAAATTAAATTTGGAAAGACCTTGGCACTTCGCTAGAGAGAATATACGAATGGTATATGGTCACACAAAAGGCGATCAACACCAGCCACTATGAGAATTAAAATGGAATGCCATGATGTAACTATTGGAAAGGCCTTTAAGGTCAATGCTGTTGTATACAACTAATATCAAGGGTTGATGAAAACAGGGAGCAGCACTCTCTCCCATCATATTGCTGGTAGAAACCCAAAATAGTGGGTTCATTCTTAGAAACATGTTATTCCTACAACTCAGAGAATCCTTCAACAGTTGAATGGGAGGCAGGGTACATCAGATATTGGATTCTATCAGGGACAAAAAAAAAAAAAAAGAATGAACTATTGATCCACACAACAGAATGAATCTGGAAGACCTACCCCTGTGTGAATGAACTCAGTCTTAGCATGTGTGATTTCCTTAACGCAACCCACTGGAAAGGACAAAACTACACAAAAGAGATCAATGGTTTCCAAGGATTGGGGCTGGGAGCAGGGTGCACATAACACAGAGTGGGGGACAGTGATGGATTGGATCTGTATAATTTTTTTCTTGGTTTTTCAAGACAGGGTTTCTCTGTGTAACATATTTGACTGTCCTGAAACTCGTTTTGTAGACCAGGCTGACCTCAAAATTGCAGAGCTCCACCTGCTTCTAAAGAAGTGTATCACCACCACCTGGCTGGGTCTGTGTCTCAGTTGTCATATAAACCTATCAACATGTTAAGATTCATATAAAATATGCACACATCTCAGTATCAGTAGACTAAAACAACTGTTGGTTCTCATCAGAGACGATTCTGTGCAGTCAATGGCAGTAAATACAGAGACTCAACTGATCAAAGTGTGGAGCTTAAGTGTCGTGGAATATTCAGTTGTAACTACAACATCATGATAGGTTGTCCATGCTCAACTGGATGGACCCACACCCATTCACTAATTGGACTAATTAGATAATAATAATAATAATAATAATAATAATAATAATAATAACATAGTGTTGGGAAGTAGAAAGGTGTGGTTCTGGAAGAAGCTAGGAAGGGGTAGAAGGTGAAATGATCGAAACACTTTTTGTGCATAAATGGAATTCTCAAAGGATAAGTAAGAAAAATAAAATTAAAAAGATAGACAAACATTGCAACTGCCTGTGCAAATCATCACTTGGATAAATGAGTGTGTCAAGTTTTTTCTCAGCAAGATCAGTTTCCCTCATTTCTTCATTCCAATCAAAATAGATGACAAAGGAGAAACTCTGCCTCTGTGCCAGAATGCTGGTGGGGCAACGGCATGCCCTGGCCTCCTCTGATGTCAAAACCACAGTCCCAAGGTCAATGAGTCCAGGGTAGCAATGTTCACAGATGCATGAAGCATCCCTCTTCTGCCCATTCCTCACTCCTCTCTAGTTCTGAGATAGTAGACTGGAACTTGGCTTCCTTACATAAATGATGGTTCCTAGTGTGCCAGGTGTTTGTAAGGCCTGTACACATGTGGTATGACTAACATGGCTATCACCCTCCCTCCCATAGCCACAGTGTTCTTCTCTGCCTTCCATCCAACAGCAGCCCTTGTGAGGCAGAGCCAGCCTATCCCTACATTCAGGCCTCTGGCAACACATCGTGTCTAAGTCCCCTTGCCTTTGCAATCTGATCCCGCAATAAGAAAGGGTCTGGGCCCAGGTCTGGCGCATCCCATTTGGGTTTGATTAATGAGACTGTGGAGGGTCTTTGGGCCAGTGTTCTCTGAGACATTCTTTCCAGCACTGGAAATGCCAACTATCTCTGTTTTTCTTGGGGGAGGAGAGAGGAAATGGTCTGTGGCTAAAAACAGAGACTCACTTATTTTAATAAATTGTCGTGAAAAGTAAAACAAACATGACCCAGATCAGAAAGGGTAAGTCTAAGGATGGAGGCGCCAGGAAGGAAAGAGCAAGAAAGGAGCACAAAGCATCTCTCCACAGCTAAGCTAGTGGTCCAGGCAGCTACAGTGCAATGCATCTCTCCACAGCTAGGTTAGTGGTCCAGGCAGCTACAGTGCAAAGCATCTCTCTGCAGCTAGGCTAGTGGTCCAGGCAGCCACAGGGAATACATTTTTAGTGAAATCCATTCATCAACACTACAGCATGCTTGGCATTAGGCAAGGACACATCCCAGAACATGGGTAATGTTACATGTGTAGTTCATAGAAATTACAAAAACTAGGCTCAGAGGAGATGGCTCACTCTATGTTTCTGCCACATAGGCACAAAGACCCAAGTGTGGTCTTCAGCATCACACACAAAGCAGGACATGACAGAGAGAGCCTGTTAACCCAGCCCTGGAGAGGCAGAGACAGGAGGATCCCTGGGGCTTGCTAGACAGCCAGAATAGCTCATTGGACAATTTGAGGTTCAGTGAGACACCCTGTCTCAAAACACAATGTGGAGAACATTAGAGGAAGGATCCTGAGAACACTTCTGTCCTCCACATGTATGTGCAAACATGTACAAGCACAAGCTGCACACACACACACACACACACACACACACACACACACACACACACACACACTTAATAAACTAAAAAGTGAAAATAAATTGGGGCTGGAGAGATGACCAGTGGTTAAGAGTGCTTGCTGATCTTACAGAAGACTAAGCACCCACATCAGACTCAGAGTCATCTGTAACTTTAGTTCCTGGAGATCCCAAAACCACTTCAGGCAAACTCACACAAATAAAAATCATCTTAAAATATATAAAAATAAAAATTATGAAAACCAACAAGATCCCTTAGATAGCTGATCAATCAAAAGTAATTATTCACCATAAAAAGGAAATAATTATGAGGCCTATGTGTGTGGGGGTCAATTCCATTAGTTATTAAAAAGAGATTAAAACTGAAAAATGAGGTACTTCAATTGCCTATGAAATTAACAAAGCATTCAAAATAATATACTTATGCTATGAGCCCCAGGACACACACACACACACACACACACACACACACACACACACACACACACACACACACGGGAATATGTAGAACAGAAATGTAGAACTGTTATCTATGGTCACCGTACCAGGTAATAGTACCTTCAACTTCCTATTTGTCCATGACTGTAGCTTCATACCAATTGGTCAGTCTTCACCTCTCATATCCTTGCTCTCCCCTAGCCGCTAGTAACTTTTCTATTCTCATCTACTATGAGATCAGTAGTTCTTAGAATCCACAGATGAGAGAAAGTGCCTGGTGCCTGTCTTTTTGGTGCCTGGTTTATTTCATTTAACACAGTGACCTCCGGCTCCATTCATGTTGCCACAAATGACAGGTGTTCATTCTTCTTCTGAGAGTCCATTTAGTACCTGCACCACATTGGCTTCTTTTCCTTTGTACGTATGCTCAGTAACAGAGTACCTGCATCACACAACAGCTCTACTTTAAACTTTTTGAGGTTTGCTTTTCCATAATAGCTTTGCTATGTTCCTTCCAACAGTGTGCACAGCATCCCACATCCTCAACAGCTCTTGTTGTCACCAGTCTTTTTGATAGGAACCATTCTAACTAGGCGATGTGATATTTCATTCTACTTAACTACATTTAAAAGTGATTTAGCAATGCAGTGCACATTGTTTAGGAGAAGAAGGAAAAAAATAGGTCCCAGTAACATGAACCACCTGTCAAAGGCAAAAGGGATCAAAATACCAAGAAAGAAGCAAACAGATCCAGAATTACACAGCTGTAATTTCTTAGGGACTCCAGGCAAAAGCATGTCCTAGACAGCAGCAGACAAAAGGATCTCTGCTCTCCACATGAGAGGGAAGGTTTCTGTGCCAAGCTAGACAAAGATGGGCTGTGGCCCACCAGAATGCAACTGGCCTTTCTCAAAAACTGTCAGCATGTTAAGCATCAGTTAAGAAATAGTGTGTCATCAGTGGCCAGGACAACGCTTGGCTGAATGTCTTAACCATTTTGTCAATTCTGTAAGATGTGAGATGAGATGGAGGTCAAATGGCCAAATGGCCATCATGGTGCAGAGTGCTGTCGTCCTGTCAAGCCAGATTCCTACATGTATTGAGAACCATACAAGGCATCCATGCTTTTAACCCATGGTTTAGATCTTTTAGCCAGTCATCTGTACAGACAAATTTTACACACACACACAAAAAAAAAAAAAAAAACCAGACTTTGCACATGGAAAAATCACCAAAAGAAGCAACTCAACTGAAATTCTGTATACAATGTTATTTATCACAGTGTTTAGAAATAATCCAATATCCTTGGATTTTTCAAACCATTTAGTAAGTTCTTGCAAGGAACTGCAAATGCCTTGGTTAGATATTTATGGTATTGTGTTGAATTACAAAACAAGATATAGAATTGTTTAGATAGAGTAGGTTTAATTGTACAGCCATCATAATATAATTAAAAGAAACGAACAAAATAGTCACTGTCATATCTTATTCTTGGATGTATTTAATTTTTTATTGCCTTTCCTGTTTGGCACTTCTAATTTTTTTTAATAAAAGTGTACTTTTAATGGAAAAAATAAACACAGAAGACAGAAGGATAGGCTCAGTAATTCCAAATCACCCCTCTGCCATCTATCACTTGTTAGAGGCTCCTAATCTCTCTTGAGTCTGTTGGTATGACTGACCAACATAACCTCTGTGTGATGAACTCCTTACAGTTGTCACTCAGAGTAAAGAGCCACTTCCTCTCCCCTAGATGATGTCAGCAATTGTATATCAGTCAGTCACCTTGCCAATACCACTCATCAGAATTCCATAAGCCACAGCTCTATTGAGCTATCTTAAGTTAGGACTATCGGTACACAGCCAACAGGCTGCAGATAGGAATAACTGATGTGACATTCCCACAGCCAGTTACTCCTGCCTAGAGGCATTCCACAGTGAAGCCCACATGTGAATCCTTATTAACACATTGGGTCTGTGGGTGCCAAGGGAAGATTGGTGCAGACATGGGAAGCTCATCCATGATGTGGATTAGAGGCAGTATTCCCAGCCAAGTTGGGTAAAAAAGTCAAGGTCACATATACCTGCTCTCGTCTAGGGGTGGATACTCTCAGTGTCATCTCTAAGCCAGTAATGCCACTGTCACTGCAGCCACTATGCCACTCTGAGGCATTCTCCCACAACTAAGAACATGTCCACACACACTATCACCACCTACATATAAATCACAACAAAGAAGGCTCATGCCCTTCACCATCTGCCATCATCTGTCAGCCTGTTAGTTTCTGCTGATTCTGAAACAGATGATGGATACAGCAAAGGAAAATATACGAGTCATGCTGAGAAATGAAAAGCCTGCTGGCATGTGAGTTCTAGCTACAATACCACTTTAGAGACCATCCCTGATGCTCTGTGGGTCAGGGTGAGCATTTTGGTTCCAAGTGGCCACTGGTGCCTTGTGGAGGACATTTGGGTACCCTGAATCCTATGTACACTTGCTTAGCTAGGCAGCCTTAGGCCAATTCTGACTCATGGTTAGAATTCTTGGTGCTGCTACCACCTCATGGTAACACATCCTGTACTAAAAAAACTCCCTGTTCCTTCTGCGGCCAAGTTGGGATGTTCTGGAGAACACCAGACTTCACCTCAGCCTCCTTGAGGGGTATCACCCAGGGCTGTAGAGGCTTTTGGTGGGGTCTTTCCACCGGAAGTTAGCTCAATGAATGACTCCTCCCCTCACCCCCACACCCTAGAAATAGCCAATGTGTGCTCTGTGCCAAATGCCAAAAAGTATTTGTGGACAAAGAGGCACAAGAATCACATCCTAGGAGCTACGGCTCCAGTTTGGTGCAATGATCAATAACTGCCTGGGAGGTGAACAAAGCACTGTCTTAGAGATGGAGAAATACTATGAACATATTGGAATAATTCAAGCAGCATAAAGGATGCAGGAGACCGTGGTGGAAAGCCAGCTGCAAAATTAAACAAGGGGCTGCTAGAGACAGGAGCCATCCTAGGAAAGACCTTAGGAGGAGGGATGTGTGGGGCTGTGGACAGGACAGGAATCTGAGATACACGAGGCTCTGGGGACTCATCAACAACCAGGAGGTGAATGTGCCAGGCGAGATGGAGAGGGACTCAATCAAAGGGACTCTGACTTTACATAAGTAGATAGGGACACAGTGTACTCTGAATAGTCAGGAACACTGTATGTCCTGAGTGGACAGGGGAACTTCATGCTCTTAGGGGACAGAGATACTCTGTTACCTAGAGGACAGACAACACATACTGGAAACAGCAGCACATGCAAGTGCCCTAATAGAGGAATAGTGGAGAAAATCAAATCCCATCTCTGTCATCCAAATAGGACTTAGGGCCTCCCCGTGGGAAACATCTTTGGACCTTGGTTTCCTCATCTGTAGAGGAAGCTATTAATAAGGTTGTGAAATCCTTAGCTCTGTGTAGGATACATGGAAAATCTGCTGTGTGAGCATGTAGTGGTTAATTGAACACTGGGCTATTCGGGAGAATACAGTAATCTCCATACCAAAGCCACCAATCACAATGAGAGCACACTCGTGCTATCTTACCTGTGGACACTGGCCTCTTCTCCACCCACACTTCACACCCCTGCATCTGGACAAAGCAGGCTGGAGGTGTTCGGGATTCCCTAGAGGGGCTGGCACAGATCTATGGGTGACACCTTTGATGTACCCTAACCATGATTTGCCTGTGTCCTAGGCCCATTGAATGACATGGCAGGGAGCCACAGCAGGCAGAAGACAGGAAACTAGATGTTTCTTTTGCTTCTAAATGTCCTGTGTACACAGATCTCCATCACCATTCAGCAGCTCAGAGCTGAAGTGACAAGTGACAAAACTTTCTGTCTCCATCCCAAAGGGCCTCCTCCCTCATCTCTGTCATCACCACATTTAATATGACCACATCTGGGAAGAGTCCTCTCCAGACTCATACTCACCAGCATGGGCATGTACTTTGCTGAAGGACTTGGACATGGATTAATCCATCACTTGGTAACTATAGAGGGGCTCAACACAAACATACTCTGGATTAGGAGCCAGCTATTTTCCAAGATAAAGTTTAGGGTATAGAATATCAACATACAGTTGCACATATTTTACATGCCTGGAAGCTTATCATAGCTTTGTATAATATGGTCCAAATAAATTATGCTAGCATAGAGAAATGTGCTTCATCCGAATGGTGACTGTTACCAGAGCATGCTCTCACTGGCTCATGTTACCTTCTCTTTTCAAAGGACAAGTCATGTAGAAAGTTTCAGTACCTATGAGGCCTCTTCAGAGTAAATGTAGGCCATGATTTTAAAGGGTCTGAGGGAGGGAGGGGCTTTGTGTGTGCAAATGTGGACAAATAGTGAGTGTCTCACTCATGCTATATGCTGAGCACTGAGACAGCCTGAGGAAGGCAGGCCTGGGGGTTAGTGGATGTCATCCTTCCTTGTCCTGGGCCCCACTGAGGAATCTGATGTGCTGTGTTTATGTAGTCAGCTTTGTAAGAATAAAATTTAGAGGTGAGGAAGGAAAGAAAAGGTATGGAAGAAACAGATTTCAGGCAAAGCTCTGAGAACAAGGAGACTGGGGTGTTATGGGAAAGGCATGCAACGGCTTTTGGAGCAGTTCTCAGGCTCCTGTGCCTGGTATCTGCACCTCCCATGGAAGTCTGCAATGTAGACTGTGCAAGGCTACACTCTCTCTGGAGACTCCGGGTGGGGGTGGGGGATCTATCCTGTCTAGTCCTGGTGTTCTCAGCTACTCTTAGGCTTGTGACAATATCCTTCAAGCTTCTGCTTCCTCCTCATGCAATTTCCTACTGGCTCTAGTGTCCAAATTTCCCTCTTCTGAGCTCAGGAGTCATATTGGATTACGGCTCCCCTCATCACCTCATCTTAACTTGACTATATCTATAAAACCCTATTTCCAAATGAAAAAAGCATTCATGGGTACTGGAGAGTTGACTTACCATATCTTTCTTTGTTTCAGAACTGTGTGTTATTCCACTTGATAGAAACCATGAGAACAATACTCTTCCCCAAGTCACATATAATTCCAAAGGGAAGAGAGACTTCCATATCTCAGATCTTGCTGGCCTGTATAACAGAGATAGTAGTTTACATTCTTCAAGATAAAGGACAAAGACTTTGATGAATGGTTGATTACCATGTATAAATCCAGATGTGAACATATGTCTTCATTTAATGATTCTCTGTGGACCACTGCTAATTTGCCTCCTTCATCAATTACCACTCATGCATAAAGAAATGCTCCTGCATTGTTTGGGAAACGCAGCAGAAAATTTAACAATAGGCCAGCAATGACCATGACACATTTGTGCAGCATCTCAAGGTGTCATCTATGAATTTGAGTTCAAATATTGATATATCTTTCAGGGGACACAGTTTGACACACAGCAGCAACACTCTATAAAGAACAACAGTGTCCCCAGTAAACTGACCGCACCAGAAACCATCACCAGGACTTGACTATCACCAGTCTCCTGTGTTCTGACTGCCCCCTATGCCACTCTACCTTTGGACAGAAAACCATGCCTAGTTCCAGGGTCTGACTGAAGCTTAAGTGTGTCTGCCAAAGACTCACATACTAGAAGCTGAACCATGATATAATGTGTTGATTAGATGGTGGGAGCACCACTCTTAGAAGGGATTAATGTATTTCTCAAAAGACCAGTTAGTTCCTGCAAGAATGGGCGCTTATCATAGAGAAAGTCCGGCTTCCAACTCCATGCTCTCGTGCCTCCTCAGTCTGCATATGAGCTCTCACAAAAACACTCCTGCCCTTGTTGCCAGCTGCCATGTTGTAACATACCCAGGGGCCCTCAGCAGGACCCCAGTGCTGTGCTTTTGGACCTTTCAGTCACCAGAATCATGAGCCATGGAAATCTCTTTGCAAACTACCCCACTTTGTATATTTTTTCAATAACACAGACAAAATCATCAGTTTTCAGGAATTCTTACAAAGCTTATCTTTGGATAAAACATTGTCAAGAAGGCCATGGCCTGGGCCTGCCTCGCTCAGAGCCCAGCTAGTGTAGACACTGGTCTCATTCAGGAAAACAAACAGAGCCTTGAGTAAAGTTAACATACTGCCCTTGGAGATAATTAGGTGAAATCATTGTGAATTATGAGTAGGAGAGATTATAAAACAAGGGATGCCAAATACATGCCAAAGGAATTGAATAAATGTATTTGAAGAGGTGGGAAGTGCTCGAATTTCAGTGATCACAAAGACACAGTAGGTGAGGCCCAGCCCACCTAAGCTGAAGATCCAGGGTAGGTGTTTGCATGTAGCATTGAAGGAAAACTGTGTGGTGTGGTGTAGGCATGCCTATTTTTGGTGAGGACTGGCCCTATCTAGACCATCTAGTAATGTAATCTGTTTTGTTGTAGTCCTTTTTAAATTATTGATAATTCTTTAGGTTAACATACAAAGTATGTTTGATCATGGTCTGCCATTCACATGTGCCATTATACATGGCTCTTACTGGTTCTATTCTACCACTGCCTTCTCCATACACCCCACCTGCAGCTGGTTCCCTTCCTTCTGCAACTTAGTCCTCATTCCCACTTTCTTCTTATGTGTATTCCATTACCGCATTATTTCCCACCTCCCTTAAGGCCTATTCCTCCCATCATGTAATCCCTTTTATAGATTTTTTTTTTACCTGCAAACATACAGTTGTGTGTGTGTGTGATTTTAAATCTAGGTACCAAATATGGAATTTGTCTTTCTGAGTCTGGCTTAATTAGCTTATCATGATTTCAACTTAAATATATTTTTCCAGATTCCAGAAAACTGTCATGACTTCAGTTTCCTTTGTAGCTGTGGTAAATTCTATTCTATGTATGCAACTCAGGCTGGCTTCATTTCCTGATTGTTAAGAACAATAGAGTTGTAAACATGGGTGTGTAAGCATCTCTGTAACATGTAAATTTACACTCACGTAGGTAAATACTCAGTGCCATGCTGGGCTGTATGGTAGTTCTACTTTCAGGGTTTTTTTTTTTTTTTTTTTTTAGTAATTTCAACACTGATTTCCACAATGACTGCACCACTGTACATTCTCAATGAACATGAGTTTGTCTTTCTCTGCATTCTCTTTATCCCGGAGCTTTAACTGGGAAATTAGTTGTCATGACCCAGAGGGACATGGAGAACACAGCAAGAAGGGGAAATCCTCTGAACTCATGTGCAATCTAGTGAAACTGGCACAGCTCCTCAGGAGACTCATGAGCAATACCTACAAAGCCTGAAATTACAACTACAGACCTGGAAACCATGCACAGATGCAGACATGAAAGGTACCAAGGATGCAAGTCATCTACATGAAAAATATCCCATAAGAAGTCTTACAGTGGCATGACTAGTGAAAATTACAAGGAATAAAATGACACACAAATGTCAATGTGTGAAAATAGAAGGCCATGCCACATGAAGGGGAGTGAACACCACGACATGAAACCACATGGACAAACCTCACCAATCTGAGGTCAACCCTAAAAGCCTGATCAAAGGCCTACTTAATACTTAATCCCCACAGTAGGAACTTCATAGGCAAGGAAACTCATTGCAAACAGGCAGAAAACAGCTCCAGCAAAGCAAATGATGATGACATCGGGACCCAAAAATTAATGCTTCTGTAGACACAATCACAAACTGCTTATAGACAATGAATGCACAACTGATATGCATCTATTTAGCTACTAAAATTTAATTCCTTTTATTTGATTTGCTCTGGTTGTTTGAGACAGGATATCACTGTGTAGCTCAGACTAGCCTTGAACTTACCATGTAGTCCAGGCTGAACTCTTATGTGGTGATTCTCTTGCTGATACCTTCCAAGTCATGAAATTGCAGTTGTGCACCACCATGCACAGCTCTAAATTTCAGTTCTTAAACTAAGCTTTAAACTTTAAAGCCAAAGACCTTGTTGCCAAGATGCCTGGAACTACAGTGGAAGATCTGTTTGTACTGCCATTATGCTTTTTAAAGAGAACAAAGTCTGCTGCTATACACAGTCTCAAAATTCAAAAGCTTTTTCTGTAAAACTTTGAATCCACTCCTAACTTAAAAAATCAAAATGCTTCTAGCATATAAATAGTCTTATTCCCTTCTAAACGATAGCCACATTAAACAGAGGGCTGCGAAACCTTCATTTGAGCAGTCGTATTTTTACTTAAAAATATTTTTAAAACATAGCACATCTGGATCTTTTCATTGTGAGCAATTCCTTTTTAAAGTTGCCTTTTAAACATCTTTATTCCCCAAGAAAGGAACTGGATCCCTTTGTTGACTTTAACATTTGGAGAGAAGATGTTGAATTAGCAATTTCCCATGTATCTAGATATTTATTTTGTAGCTGTCTCTTGACTGACTCATCAGTCCCTGGCCATCCAACATGCTTGTGTGTGTTCACAGTAGGTTCAGGTGTGAGGGTTATATGTGGGGGGAGGGAGAGGATGGAGGGAGAGAGTGAGGAGAGGTGGAGACAAGAGATTCCAAGAGCAATGGAGAGAAGGACAGTGTAGAGAGATTTGGTATAACCTTCTAGGACTCTTGAGTTCTCCCTTTAGGGTTATTCAGGTACAACCAACTTACCTGATTTTGACATGGTAATGGACAGTCCCAATGGTTTCTAATTGTATTTCTTCACCAGTGTTCAATTTGCATATGTTGTTTTGTTCTTTCTACACAAAAGCCCTCCCTACTTCCTGTGTGAATTCAGGATTTCTTCAGAGCTAACTCTCCATATGTTCTGGGTAGGCATCTGAGGCTCCAATAAAAGAGAGAAAGCCATCTTCCTAGTCCCACAATCAAAGTGATGCTCCTCTGATTTTCTACCTATTACTTATGTCCCTTGCATGAACATTTAGCTTGGAATTAGCCAATTTTTTAAAATAAAAATCTCTTATACCTGAGTTCTTTCTTCTTTGTTCTTTTTCCTTTATCCCTGCAGCTCAGTTGTTGAGTAAGACCTGCTCAGCCTCAGCTCCCTGATCTGAAGCAAGAGCAGAACTTCTTTTTTTTCCTCCATTTTTTTATTTGAATTAGAAACAAGATTGTCTTACATGTCAATCCCAGTTCCCTTTCCCTCCCCTCCTCCCCTACCCCCTCCCCCGCAACTAACACCCTACCTATCCCATACCCTTTCTGCTCCCCAGGGAGGGTGGGGCCTTCCATGGGGGATCTTCAGAGTCTGTCATCTCCTTTGGGATAGGGCCTGGGCCCACCCCCATGTGTCTAGGCTCAGGGAGCATCAGTCTGTGGAATAGGCTCCCAAAGTTCATTCCTATGCTAGGGATAGGTACTGATCTACTACAAGAGGCCCCATAGATTTCTGAGGTCTCCTCACTGACACCCATGTTTATGGGGTCTGGAACAGTCCCATGCTGGTTTCCCAGCTATCAATCTGGGGAGCAAGAGTTCCCCGATGTTCAGGTCAGCTGTTTCTGTGGGTTTCACCAGCCTGGTCTGGACCCCTTTGCTCATCACTTCTCCTTCTCTGCAACTGGATTCCAGTTCAGTTGAGTGATTAGTTGTGGGTATCTGCTTCTACTTCCACCAGGTGCTGGATGAAGGCTGTTGGATGGCATATAAGTCAGTCATCAATCTCATTATCAGGGGAGGGCATTTAAGGTAGCCTCTCCTCTGTTGCTTAGATTGTTAGTTGGTGACATCTTTGTAGATCTCCAGACATTTCCCTAGTACCTGATTTCTCTTTAAACCTATAATGGCTCCCTGTATTATGGTATCTCTTATTTTGCTCTCCTCTATTCTTCCCCCAACTCAACCTTCTTGCTCCCTCATGTACTCCTCAACCCTCCTCTTCTTGCCTTCTCATTCTCCTAGCTCACTCACTTCTCCCCCCATGCTCCCAATTTGCTCAGGAGATCTTGTCCCTTTCCCCATCTCTGGGGGACCATGAATGTCTCTCTTAGAGTCCTCCTTGTTTCCTAGCTTCTCTGGCAGTGTGGATTGTAGGCTGGTAATCCTTTGCTCTATGTCTAAAATCCATATATGAGTGAGACCTGTATTATAAGAATTTTGAGTCTTTAAAGAAAGAAATTAAAGAAGATACCAGAAAATGGAAGAATCGCCCATGTTCTTGGATAGGTAGGATCAGCATAGTAAAAATGGCAATCTTGCCAAAAGCAATCTACAGATTCAATGCAATCCCCATCAAAATCCCAGCACAATTCTTCATAGACCTTGCGAAAACAATTCTCAACTTTATATGGAAAAAAAAGACCCAGGATAGCCAAAACAACCCTGTACAATAAAGGAACTTCTGGAGGCATCACCATCCCTGACTTCAAGCTGTATTATAGAGCTATAGTCCTGAAAATAGCTTGGGATTGGCACAAAAATAGACAGGTAGACCAATGGAATAGAGTTAAAAACCCTGATATTAACCCCCATACCTACGAACACCTATTTTTGACAAAGAAGCTAAAGTTATACAATAGAATAAAGCATCTTCAACAAATGGTATGGCATAACTGGACGCTGGCATGTAGAAGACTTCAGATAGATCCATGTCTATTGCCATGCACAAAACCTAAATCAAAATAGATCAAAGACCTTAACATAAATCCAGCCACATTGAACCTATTAGAAGAGAAAGTGGGAAATACCCTTGAACGAATTGGTACAGGAGACCACTTCTTGAATATTACACCAGTAGCACAGACACTGAGATCGATAATTAATAAATGGGACCTCCTGAAACTGAGAAGCTTCTGTAAGGCAAAGGACACAGTCAGCAAGACAAATCGGCAGCCCACAGAATGGGAAAAGATATTCACCAACCCCACATCTGACAGAGGGCTGATTTCCAAAATATACAAAGAACTCAAGAAGCTAGTCTCCAAAACACCAAATAATACAATTAAAAAGTGGGGTACAGAACTAAATAGACAATTCTCAACAGAGGAATCTAAAATGGCTGAAAGACACATAAGAAAGTATTCAACATCCTTAGCCATCAGGGAAATGCAAATCAAAACAACTCTGAGATAACATCTTACTCCTGTCAGAATGGCTAAAACCAATGACAGTTTATGCTGGAGAGGATGTGGAGAAAGGGGAACACTCCTCCATTGCTGGTGGGAGTGTCAGCTCGTACAGCCACTTTGGAAATCAGTATGGTGATTCCTCAAGAAAATTGGAATCAGTCTACCACAAGATCCAGCAATTCCACTCTTAGGCATATACCCAAAAGAAACACATTCATGCAACAAGGACATCTGTTCAACTATGTTCATAGCAGCATTATTTGTAATAGCCAGAACCTGGAAGAAAACTACATGCCCCTCAACTGAAGAATGGATACAGAAAATGTGGTACACATTGGAAAACTCTGGAAAATTTCCTCTGAGTGATACACTCAGAGGAAAAAAAACAATGGAATCTTGAAATTTACAGGCAAATGGATGGAACTAGAAGACGCCATTCTGAGCGAGGTAACCCAGTCACAAAAAGAGCAGAACTTCTTAAGAAATCTTTTGTCAGATTCTATTATGCTTGCTTGCTCTCTATGGTAATACACTGTGATACTTCACAAGCCCACTGGGAGGCACTGCTCATGGTTCCTCCCACTGGAGACATGCCTCCATCCCCACCCCATCCCACCCCACCCCACTCCGCACTTCTTGTTATGGAAAATTATAATGGAGTCAGTTCCTTGTTCCTTCTGCCAAGTGTAACCAAAAAGCCTAACCATGTTAGATAAAACACAATAGGACCCTGAAGCAGAAAAAAAGATAAATTGGCTAGAGTAAGATCCTGGTTCACCAAGTGAATTCCTTGGAATTTCTTCTTGCCTACTATGTGCCAAGGGCATGGAGAGGGCCCTGGGCATAGAAAAAAATGACCCAAAGGAGCAGTTCTCTGTAGACAAAGTGCTTGTGGCAAGGCAGATTAGCAAGACAGAAAACAGAGACTTTCAGCTACCTGTCATCCAAATATTTCATTAAGCAATTGTCTATATACTCAGAAAAATGAAATCAAAAAGAAGAAGGCCACAGGGAAAGTAGAAGACATAAATAGCCAGATGGATGATTTAGAACTAAAAAACACAATAAGATTTGAAATCTTATAGGTGATCTTCAGAGAAGAAAGAATCAGTGAGCTGACCTCCTCCCTGGGAAATAGCTCTCGTGGTATCCAAAGGTTCTGTGCACATTGCCAAGAGAAAAAAGCAATCAGTATATCACACAGCTATACAGCTTATGAACAAAAGAGTGGCAGGCCAGGAAAAAATCCTCAAAGTACAATAGTGGCACTTTTGTCTCAATAATAACAACTGTCTAGTTGGACTTGCTCAATAGAATGGAGTTTACAGCTAATGCTGTAAACCTAACCAACTACCATGGTTAGAGAGGCCATAGACCCTAGAGGAGAGTCTACTACTACTGTCTTGTTCCTAAGTTAATTTCTTAATGTATTCTAGATACTTACCCTAATATCCCAGATAAGTTCTAAAAAAAAAAAAAAAAAAGCTTATTTTACAAAAGATGGAGACTATTACAGTTATCATAACTGGTCAAAATGCAGAGAATAAGTGACCACTTTTGCTCCTATTGTTACAGCTACATACAAGGCTCATGGAACAGAACAGAACAGAGGGTAACAAAGATTGTAAGAGCCAGCAGAGGACCAGGACACCTGCTGCTCCATATTGTCTTCTAGGTATGACAGAGAAGCTACACCTGTGAAATTTCAACAATATGGTCCCCTAAACAAGACCTGTGCAGTGACAACACCAGCTGACATGCCAGCAAAGATAGGGAAATTTCACGAGGCCCTACTGCTGGATAAGGAGCTATAGGTCACTAATGGCTGTTGAGGGAAGAAGAATCAGTTTTATCCATGGATGAGCTCCATGATAGGTTGCCTAGTCCCAAGTAATCATCTCTAAACACATTTGTAGCCCTAAAAGAAAACAAAATGAGTACATATTACATTTTTATTAATAATGATATTCTGTGTAATAAAATGAAAATATCATTTTTTTTTATAAAAACCAAGAACTATCAAGAAGTAGTAGAGTCAAAGAGACATTCTCAACACTGAGGCCCATGGCGCTGCCTCACTTTGGTCTGTTCATGGGTAGTGGCTTGTAGACACAGGTAAGACAGTGTTCTTGCCCCTCCTCCATGTGCCTTATAAGAGGTTGCCACAGGAAACATCAGTGGTGCTTTTCTAGTTACAGTGTGCATAATGAGTCTTATTTTGGTCTATCACTCAGAAAGAAAAATAGATGGACTGTGGGGAACTGTGCTGAACTTACATTCTTCTTCATCATTTCCATCAAAACCACTCCTGGGAGAGCATCAAAAGCTGAAGAAACTAAAATTCCAAACCAATAATCTATCAGCATCAAAAGAAAACCCTTCCTAACCAATGTTGTCTTAATTAAGGTTTCTATTGCTGGGAAGAGACACCACGACCACAGCAATTCTTATAAAGGAAAACATTTAATTGAGGTTGTGGCTTACATTTTCAGAGGTTCAGTCTGTTATCATCAAGGCAGGGAGTATGGTGGTATTCAGGCAAACAAGATACTAGCTACAAATTCATCAGATGGCAACTGGAAGTGGACTGTTTCACAGTGGCGGAAGCTTTAGCAAAAGAGACCACAAAGCCCACACCCACAGTGACACACTTCCTCCAACAAGGCCACACCTACTTCAATGAGGCCACACCTCCCAACAGTACCACTCCCTTTGGAGGCCATTTTCTTTCAAACCACCACAAATGTGTAGTAAAGTCTAAATGCATGGCATAATAAAGCAGAGACAGTAGAAGAAAAAGGAAACAAATATTTTTAAAGCAATCATTACATGAATGTTAATAGGAATAACTACAGTTATACTTGGAAGAAGATGAAAAAGCAAAGTACAAAGACCCACAGGAAAACAGAAGATACAAAGACAGGCTGAATAGAAATTTTAGAACTGAGAGGCGGACTAGTTGAAATGTAGGATTTTGGGGGCGTCTTCAAGGGAAAGAGTGGAAAAGAATTCATGACTTTGACGACAGAGGCACAGAGGCTACCCTCCTGAACAACAGAAAAAAAAAAAAAAAAGCCCCAGAGTCCTCTAAGGCTGTAACCAAAGATCTAGCACTCGTGTCTCCCCAAATCAGAGAAGGACGGCCATCTGCCACTCCTTCATCTGAGATGGAGGTGAGAACTGGAGCTGCTTCTGCATGGAAGGAGAACTGTGAGGCCTGTGCAACATCCAGATGGGAAGAATACTTCTTGTGTGTGCCACTTACATATGGAACGAAAGCTGTGCTCTGACTACTACCTGAGTCCTGCTTCTATGCTCTCTCCCTTCCCTTCTGTTGCCAAGAGTAGATTTCCACTTCATCTCCTATGAGACTTGGGGGAGGGGAAGTAAATGCTTGAGAAGTAACCTGGGATATCACAATAGTTCCTCAGCTAAAATGGGTGCACACACACACACACACACACACACACACACACACACACACACACACTTATAACAAATGACTTCCCTAGAAAGATAAGCAAGTAGACATTAAGAGAAACAGAAAGAACAAGACAGAGATAGGAGTTGGCATAGGCGCACCATGGTTTCTGCTCGTCATCATTCCTGCACGCTTGCCACATCTCAGGGTCTCCAGGGCAAGTCACAGCCCACCATATGCAGAAATGAGCACTGTTTACTGCTGTGAGAACAGAAAAACAAGTCCATTATGATCCCAATAAAAGTCTGGTTTCAGTGCTTAATGTCAAATAACAAGTTGATGCTGCATGGTTGTTGTTCCGAACACTGAGGAAATGTGATCTCCTTACACTTTCCTAATAAGATTTCCTCCTGCTAGTCTATAACTCGTCCAGCAAAGCTTTAATTTTAATTTCCTCCTAATAGGGGCATTTATGAATTCACCAGGTTATAGAGGGTTCAGAACCAGCCAGGCTGTCAATGGTTGCTCAAATCGTGCTCCCTACAGAATGACACATTAATGGAGATCATTACATCTTCCCAAACCAGAACAGCACTGCCCAGAGTAATCGGCTTACCCTGCACCATCTGGCCAGAGTGCCTCCAGCTGGTCTGCTGCAGATGCGCCAGGCTGGATGTCAAACTATCTAAGACACAAAGCCCAAGTTGGAAACTGGATTGGCTTTTGGGTGGAATTGTGGTATTCTCTGGTTTAAGAAAACAACTGGGCAAGAGTTCTGGTTGAGCCAGTCAGCTTGGGCAGAAGGCACTGAGTCCTGCCCCTACTTCCTAATGTACCACAGTAGGGTCTCCGACATCCCTATCCCCTGTACAGAAAGGTATTCATGAACACTGTACCCTGTTCTAAGGGACAGGGAGTTTTAACTTTCCCATCTCACCTGATCATTTGTTCTATCTTCCATAGTGGGAAGGGTGACAGACTCACTCCACAGATGAGGAGTTCATGGGCAGTAAGTAAAGTTAGAGGGGACAATGGAATTTTCTTCCTATTGTCTAAGTCTGTCTGTCAGTGTACCACTAAGCAGCACTGCATTTTAACTCTTCTTCTTCATCACCATCATCATCATCATATTTTTGCAATGCTTACTGTTGGCCCAAAGCCCCGTGTTTATTGGAGTATGGTAAAGAATCTTCCATAAGGGGAGGGGTTAAGCTAATGCCCTTGAAATCCACGGATCCAAGGCCAGCCTACAAGTATTCTTCTACAGACCTGTCTGTGGTTTCAAACTTCTTCATGTTTCCAGTGGAACAGTAGGACATGTGATGCAAACTGGACAAAGTGTGACCTGGCTATTCTTGTACCACCTTTTGCCTGTGTGTTCTGTTCTGCTGAGGGAAGACTTGTCTGCAGATGTGCCATCAGGATGTGCAGAGTAGATGTCTCATTAGAGATGGGAAGCTGGCTAGAGAGTTTCCCTCTTTCTGCACAGGAATCCAAGGGGCACACCTGTACTGCAAGCCAAGAGGCACACCTGCACAGCAAGCCAAGAGGCACACCTGCACAACAAGCCAAGGGGCACGCCTGCACAGCAAGCCAATGGGCACACCTGCATGTGAAGGGCCTGGAGATGAGTCACTAAGCATATCATGAGCTAAATGTCTATCTGATAAGATGCATAAATATACCCCACTTTGAAATTGATTGGTCAGGACTTGAGGGCTTGTTGGGGTTTGGGAGTTTCTCAAAAGGCAACCCTGCTCATGGAAGTTTCTTGTGAAGTTTCGAAGTTTCCCATACATGACTTGTGGACATCTATAGGCATGGGCACAGAAGTACCCAACCCACTAGGTTGAGGCTATTCCTTCCTAGGGAACCCAGGCCCATTAGCATAAATGAATGAGATACTCCTATCAGCATAGCTGCGGGGGGCACCCTTGCTTGCCTAGAGGGGCAGGTGCTCACCTTCCTACACTCCATACCACTGAAATACCAGGACCTCAACGTCCAGAGAACATCAGAATCACTTGGATAAAGGATGGAGACTATCAACCATGTACCCTGCACCCTAATGTGTACCTCATACTCTCCTCTGACCTGTCACTCATAAGACTGCACATTTTCACACTGCCTCCAAATACTCCTACGCATCCTCACTACTGGGAATTCCAGAGCAAATCCTGGGTAGGTGTGGAGCCCAAATCCCACAGCTTCGGCTTAAGATCAAAGGAAAGGGGAGAGGGAAGATTTCTTGGCCTTGGGTAATTTTCGTCCATAGGCAAAGATCTGCTTGTATGAAAATCTCAGTTCCCTGAAATGTAAGCAGTATTAAAAGAATCCTGATGTTGTTATCACCAAATATTTTGAATGACATTCTTCAAAGGCTTCCTTTGTCCTTTTGTCAGGGACTTGGGGGCTTTTTAAACCAAGCTCTGTCGGTTTCTACATTGGGTTTTGCCAGTTGCACAAGTTAGTGGAGATGAGTGCAGCTTGGACGTGGGTGGTTCTGTCAGTGGACACAGTAAATTTCTGATCTCTCCTTATCACTCATCCTCCCCACTCTTTCCCATCTGTCTGGGGTCCCTTCCCCTCTCCTGATTCTCAGAGCAGAAAACATCAGTGGGTGACACCATGCCCTGCCAATAGGACACACTAGCAGGGCCAGGAAGGTGGAGCCAGGAAAACAGCAATTCGACAGACCTACCACTCCCCTAAGAGTCCAGCAATATCTGTACATCCTTCAGCTTCATCAAGACATTTCCCATCCACATAGATAGTACCACCCACACTGGGTCATCATTGCAGCCAGATCCCAATATAGTGACTTGCGTACTGGAGGGGAAAAGAATATAAGAGTTTTCCATCAAGATGAAAGGGGCTAAGAAACAGAAGAAAGAGGCAGATCTCAGATCATACAGAAAACAAGTCATCGGAGACTTTGAAACCGCAGAGTATATGAAGCATTAGCAAGACCCTGTGGCAAGGGGAAGGAGCTGTGATGAACTGTAGCCAGCTGGAGCCTACACAGACATTTACAAAACAACTACCATCTAATATCAGGAAGAAACAATATGGATGCTCAGCTGACTGCTAATGTTCTTGATGATCCATTAATAATAGTCCTGATCTCCCAATAATAATATTAATAGTAACCAGGATTTGGATGCTTGAGATGATCACCCAGGAAGCAGTGTTGGTCACAAACCAAATGGGTCTGATCATGTCAAGCTGGACCTCTGTAACTTGGGATCAGGACCCTCCTCTTAGACCCAGGCTTAAGGTGACCACAGGAATAACAGAAGTAAACTCAAAACTTTTGGGGGACGCTGAGGTCAACTGCAAACTCAGTAGCTATTTCACAACATCCTCAGCCTTTACCATATGTGACCCAGCTTCATTCACAGATGGGCTATATCATCAGGGGTCACACAGTTCATCCACATGCCATGCTACTGTCTTGGGCTCTGCTCTTCTACACTACCATGGGGAACCATCACTCTATTACAGCATCTGTCAGGAACCTTCTGAGTCTCTTGCCACAGTCCAGTAGCCACACAGGCCTGATGCCTCCATAACTTCGGAACCTGGTCCCCCACAGGTAACTGATTATGTATTGGTATGTATGAGCAATTGTGGAACACTGTTGTGTTGCCAACACAGTATAAATAAGAATTAGGAAAAATGCAAAATTGAATTTGAGTCTGGGAAGTATTAATTCTTCAGAATGGTTGATCACTGGGAGAACAGAAGAAGGTGAGGGTTTGGAGATGAATCTGGAAAGGTGAATGGCAAGAAAAGGGAAAATTAGCAACAACGGGTAGAAGCACGCATAAGGTACATGGCTGTATTTGCTCCATTAGTGCTAGGTGTTATGGGATTAATCCATACTCTCTTCTCTCTTGTGTTGAAGACCTATCTCCAGGACCTCAGACAGGGCTGTATTTGGCAATAAAGTCTTTAAAGAGGGAACTAGAATGGAGCCATTAGGGTGGATCTTACTGTCATGTGACTCTATACTTACAGAAAACGAGATAAGGGACATGAACACAGAGGGAGAGGAGAGGTGAAAGCACCTTAGAAGATGGTGTCTACAAACCAAAGAAACCAACCTTGCGCATACCTAGTCTCAAACATCCAGATCCTAGACCTGTGTTAGCCACATGTCTGCTGTTGGATTCCCCAGTGTGCTGGTACTTTGTTACTGCAGTCCAAACTGATAGCACACCAAGACAGATACAATCATTACCTTGAGCTTGGGGAAAATGAAGTTGAAGTTGGGCCTGGAATTGCCAAGTTTCTCTGATTTCAGCCCCTGCTCTTCCTACAGTACCAGGACACAGTGTCCTTTCTAATTCTCCAGAGCCAAAGAAGGAAAAGTCACACCTCTCTTTGTCAGGATGCAGAAAGATGAGCAGATGTAACAGATCTTTATGAAGTGGAAAGGCTAAGGGGAAAAAATCCTGGGAAGGAAAAGTATATTGTCTCATTAAAGAGCTAATTATTCTTTCTATCTCTTCAGTATGGCTTCACAAGGACGGTCCTTTGGCCAGGTGGTTGATTGGACCAACTGGATTAACTCTTAAAGGGAGCAAACAGTGGCACAACTCCACCTAGAGGTAGATTATATCATTTTGGCTAGAAAGTGACAGCTTTCCCTTAATTGACTTCCAACGCGACTGTAACAACAGGAACCTGCACCACCAATGCCCGGTAAAGACAGTTGGTTGATCCACACCTTGGCCAAGAAGCAGTGAGGGCTCCAACCCCAAATAAGCAAATACCCAGAGCACAGGATAACTTCAACACAGACACAGGATGGCTCAGCCTGGAGGTTCTTAACTGGAGAGGATTTTGTCAGCATGGGCCATTTGACAGTGTCTAGAGATTTGGGGGGTGTTGTTCCTGGTTAGTGATAGCCACTTCTACTGCACAGAAGCCAAAGGATCTGGGGCATTGTTTTTGCTCAAGGAAAGACTCTAGAGCAGAAAAATAACCAGACCCAAAGATTCTGTGCCAGGGCAAAGAATTGCAGCCATCAGTGTCATAGGACCTCAATCATTCCCTGTGTGCCTCACTGGGGATTGAGAAACTCTGCACCACAATCACCTCTGCAGGGAGGTGGGGCTTGTCTGGGTAAGTAGCCAGGAGAGGAAGTATGTGTGGATCACTTCTGTGCAAAAGAGTAAGCACCTGGTAAGAAGTGTAAAAAGTATCTGTTCACATTTCCCCAACCATGAAGGCAAAGGGGATGGTGGACCACAGAAAAGGAAGCCACAAGCCAGATCCCTGCACAGGAAACATCTTTCGGCTCAGGCACCAACCCCTGGAGGATTTTGCCAGTGTGAGAGGTAAACTCTTGAGAGTGGAAAGACACAAAGATCTGGAAGATGTTGTTAGTGCAGTAAAGCTTAGCTTTCTCTGGGCAACACATACTGAAGAGGACTTAAGCCAACTTTCTAGGCTGCTCCCCCAGCCTCAGCTTCCTGGTGTGCCAGCCATATTGTGCAGTTACATGGGCATGAGTGTGATTGACTCAACCTGGCAAGAAAAGTTTGAAGGACTGTTACCCTATTTCCAGGCTTTGTGCTGTCTACACTGAGGTTCACTCTCACCATCTACACACAGGAAAGAAGAAAATGAAAACTTGGCTTGGAGATAGGAAAGTCTCCCAGCAACTGAGAGCTACAGACAAAATAGCCAGCAAGCCCTGAACTAGCCCTTAGCCCTTGGAGAACATCACGATTGAGAACAATCTGCCATTTCCTTCATCCTCCTGCCATACTACAAGGAATGAAAGAAATGCATTTCAAACAATGAGGACTTGTATTTAATTATTATGATTTATTAGCACTGAGTCCATGAAGCAGTCCCTGGACATGATATTTCTCATTCCCCAGTGCGCCTGGGAGTCTGCAAAGCCTCCTGCTGCATCTTAAGCAGTTCTTTTCATTATTGTCATTATTATTTATAGAAGCCTGGCCAGAGGGTAGCAGGGTAACTCCAGAAAGTTCGTAGCAAGTTCAAGGCTTGGTCACAGGCCTTGAGAGAATCTATGGCAATCAGAGAATAGCCTTGCAGCTGGGAGAGAGGATTCAGCTGCCTAGATCTCAGAGACAATGGCCATCAGTCTGAGGGCTCCAGGGACCATGGTTTTCAATCTGAGGGCTACAGGAACCATGGTCATGGGTCTGAGGGTTCCAGGGTCTGTGGCCATTGGTCTGAGGCTTCCAGGGGCTGTAGCCATTGGCCTGAGGGTTCCAGGGGCTGTGGCTATCGGTCCGAGGGATCCAGGAATGGAAAGGTGCAATGTCTGCACTTTCTTCCTTCAACAGCATGTTGAACATTTTGAAGGACTGCCAGGGTGCTGCCCGCCAGGTTACACCTTGGATATTCCCATCAACAGTGGAAGAAGGCTCTTCTTGGTTCTCACCAGCACTTGTTGTTTTGTTTTTTTAATTTGTATATGTGTGTGTGTGTGGTGTATGCATGTATTTAAATATATATATAGTGTGTGTATGCATATATGAGCACATGCATATGTATGCCTGTATTGCACATTTTTGTGATCTATGCATATGTGTACACATGTGTGTGTTGCATGCATGTATATGCACATGTGTGTGCTGTGTGTGTGTTCATGTGTATGCGTTTTCCAGCCTTGTTATGGCATATCACTTTGATCACAGTTAACTAGTGAATGAAAGTGGCATTTACTATAGTTTCCTTGCATTTGCCCTATGTATCTTTTCACTGAGTATCTTTTCACATGCTCATTTGCATATTTCTTTTGGAGAAATGCCTATTTAAGTCCTTTGCATCTTTTCCAATTCTATTTTATGGACCAATTGCAAACGACTTCCTTGAATGTTCTGAACATCAGAGCCTTAGCTGGTGAATATAGATAGAGATGTGTTGCAAACAGTTTTTCCATTCCTTAGGTTATCTTGAGCTATCCTCTGGTGCACAAAACTACTTAATTTTAGGGAGCCTGAAGAGATAGCTCACAGTTAAAAGCACCTGTTGCTCTTGCAGAGGATCTAGGTTCCCCAGAACCTACATGGTGACTCACAATCATCTGCATCTCCCATTTCCAGGGGATCCAACTCCCTCTTCTAACCTCTGAGGGCACCAGGCATACCCATGGTCCACACATATACATGCATGTAAAACACTCATACACATAGAAAAAAAATAAATCTTTTTAAAAGTCATTGCCAAAGGTAATTTCATGGAGATTACACCCTGAATTTTGTTCTAGAAGTCATGACATTAATGCTCACTCATAGATCTACAAACTATGCTCAGTTAGCTGTGTATAGTGTAACGGGTGGGTAGACCTTCATTCTTTAGCTCCTCCTCACTGCATCATTGGCTGTAGAGATTATTCATTCTCAGCCAGGCGTTGGTGGCTCACACCTTTAATCCCAGCACTCGGGAAGCAGAGGCAGGCAGATCTCTGTGAGTTCAAAGCCAGCCTAGTCTACACAGCGAGTTCCAGGAAGGCTCCAAAGCAATACAGAGAAACCCTTTCCTGAAAAAACCAAATAATAATAATAATAATAATAATAATAATAATAATAATAATAATAACAATAATAATAATAATAAGTGAGAATATTCATTCTCTCCAGTCCAGGTACAATAAATTGACCATAGACATACTGGCTTGTTTGGGACCCAGGAGCTGTTCTGAGTGCTTTTTTACCTTACAGAATTACTATGTTGATTATTGAGAGGAATAGAAAACTCTTTGGGATTCAAGTTTTAGAACTGGCAGAAGCCTCCTCATTCTGAATGATTAGGTCAAGGCTTATTCAGAACCAAAAGAATTGTGCTCATAGAATAGCAGTCTCTAAGGAGGTTCCAGAAACACCAGCTGATCCAGTTTGACAAGAAAGTCATATATCAAAAACTGTAAAAATACCTCATTAGAGGGTTAGAGAGATGGCTTGATTTACTGCTCTTCTGGAGGACCACAGTTCAGGTCTCAGCACCCACAGCCATCTGTAACTCCAGTTTCAGGGGATCTGATTCTCTCTTCTGGCCTCTTCAGGCACCAGGCACACATACAATGCACACACATACATGCAAGCAGAACACTCATGCACATAAAAAATAAAATAAATAAACTCTAAAAACTATTATTTTAATACTTTTAGGCAATACATCTGCCTTAAAAACTTTAACAAGATCTAGTTAAGATTAATTGACCATGCAAGTAAAAGAATTCAGAGTTTTGTTGGTTGCTATGTAAATATTTGGAAGATAAAGGATTTTCCCATATCCAACATTATCAACAAAAAGAACATCATTTTTTGAAAGGATTCACTGACAATAGAAAAAAAGGTATAAAATACTATGGACATTTAAACTTTAGATTTACAGAAGGTATACTGAGAGTAACTTGGTGACTAGGCAGTAATTTTAAGTCAGTAATACAGAACGAGCCAGATGGTGTTTTGCAGCTTTGTGAGCCATGTGATCTGTGTCTCTGCCTCTCATTTCTGTCTTTACAGTACAAAAGCAGGGGGAGCCAAAGCATAAATGAATGAGAACAACTGCATTCCAATAAAGCTTTATTTACTTAAACAAATGGGGTATGGAGGGACAACTTGTGCCATGGGATTAAGTTTTTCAGCTCAGCCTCTGCTATAAATAGTTGTCTTGCTTTTCTACAGTAAATTTCTACAATGAGCATCAAGTTTGCCCTTTGGAAATATTTCATGGGGATAAATTATTGAAGTTTGGACTACTGAGCAAAGGAGTATAAAGTATTAATGTCTTGACATTGATAAACTATAGCTTAAATCACTATTTATGAGGATAGTCATTTCATAGTTGTAAATATTAGAGACATTATCTTAAAACTGTAAAACAAATCTTAGAAAGTTCAAGCAGTTGGATGAAGAGAGGGCTCTGCAGTCATGGGTGGATACTGCTGCCCCTCAGGTTATAAGTTCTATTCCCTCAGCAGTCAAGGGTGGATACTGTTGTCCCACAGGTCATAAGTCCCAGCACCCATGTCCGGCTCTCAAAACCACTTGTAATTCAAGCTCCCTGGTCTAAAACACCCTCTTCTGGCCTCTGCAGGTGCTGTGTTCACATGCACATGCTACCCCAGGCCTATCCACATCCCATGCATATGCACATAATTAAAATGAAAGAAAAATATTTTTTGATTTTTGAGATTACTATATAATTACATTTTTCCTTTCTTTTCACCCTCCCATATACCCTTCCTTGTTTTCTTTCAAATTCAGGACCTCTTTTTTCATGGACTGCTATCAGATGCATATGTGTATATGTGTATACATATGTATTCCTAAATATGACCTGCTCACCCTGTATAATGTTACTTGGATGTATGTTTTCAGGGCTGATCATTTGGTGCTGAATAACTAGTGAGTGTGCTCTCCCCTGGAAAAGACTATCTCTCTTGCTCTCAACACTCCTTAGTAGTTCTTTGAATAGGGTTGAGTTCTCATGGGCTCCTCCTTTGGTATGTCTATTGGTGTCATCCTTGTTCATCTCACATGTGGCCAGTCATGATGGTGACACTTAATGGGTGTAGCTTCTGACATTAGGAGGAGACACAATCTCACATGAAACTTCTGATCCTCTGGCTCTTACAATCTTTCCACACCCTCTTCTGCAGTGTGCCCTGAGTCTTGGGTATATTTTTGTAAGTGTACCCATTGAGACTATAGGCTCCACAACTCTGCATTTTGATTGGTTGTGGTTTTCTGTAATGTTCTCCATCTTTTTTTTCTTTAAATGAAAACATTTAATTGGGGCTGGTTTACAGTTTTCAGAGATTTAGTTCATTATGATCACAGCAGCACACATGGCTGCACACAGGCAGCCATGGTGCTGGAGAGGTAGCTGAGAGTTCTACATCTGGATTGGCAGGCAGCAGAAAGAGGGAGAGACATTGGGCCTGGCTTGAGCATTTGAAACCCCAAACCCACCCCCAACCACACCTCCTAATCACTGTCAAGTAATGCTACTCTTTAATGGGCAAGCTTTTGAATATATGATGCGTGGGGTCCATTTTTATTCAGACCACGAGAACCCCTAACCAGTGCTCTGAATCCCGCACTCTACCTTTCAGACTCCACATCTCCTCTCTGTCCCCTCCCTCAGTCCTTCTTCAGTTTCCTCTCTAAATTTTCCAGCTGGCATCTAAAGATCTCTTCTTCCCTACAACAGTCCTTCAGTTACTTTTAGCTTTACTTTTTAGTTCTCTTCTCCATTCATAGTCAAAATATGACAACCATCTTGAGAAAGAAGTTAGTATCTGCCTTATTTAGAGTTTCCATTGTTGGGATAAAAGAACATGACCAAAAGCAACCTGGGGAGGAAAGGGTTTCTTTCATCTTCTAGCATGTTGTCCATCAGCCAGGAGAGCCAGGGCAGGAGTTAAAGGCAGGAACTGAAGCAGAGGTCAAAGAGGAGTGCTGTCTTCTTTCATGGCTTGTTCTGTCTGCCTTCTTTATAGTATCCAGGACCACTTGCCCAGGGGTAGCATGACCCACAATGGGCTGGAACGTGCCTATTTCAATCACTAAGAAAATGCACTACAGTTTTGACTACAGGCCAGTCTTACGGAGAGATTTACTAAACTGAGAGTCCCTCTTCCTAAAAGACTCTAGCTTGTGTCAAGTTGATGTAAAACTAGCTATCATAGAAACTTGCTATCGTGTGGATCCTAAGAACCATTTATCTGCAGGTGAATTTACTCTCTGCCTTTCTGACCTCACTCCTTTTTCTGCATGAGGCATTTTCCATATCCTCCATAGTCAGCATCAGCTGTGGTTTTAGCTTCCCTGGTTTTCATTCCCCTATTCTCATCTATGTGACCTTGGAAAGCACTGTTAATTCAACTTACCCTTAGCCCAGTCCTTCCAATCCTTGACAGATCCATTCTTTGGACCTTGCTGAGATCTAGTAAGAAACCACAAGGAAACAAAGAACCTGAAATTGTGGCTGGCTCAGGAAGTGTTCCGCCTCTTCTTGAGTCTCGTGCATAAAATCCCCTTGCCTCTGTAGCTCACCCATTACCTTAAAACTAGGATTAAAATATAACCAAATTGATATATCAGTAACAATGTTGAGATAAAAAACAATGTATAAATAAATAGCCCCCATCAGCATTATTCAAAGGTTAAATTTACCAAAACAATCTAATTTTAGTTGCAAACCCACAGCTCCACATATAGGTAAAGATTGACGTAACTGCACCTGGAAGTAAACTCATAAGTAAAGATGCATTTATTGTATTTACATAACTAGGTAGGTGCAGTTTAAAAGTTTGAATCTCACAGGTCTTTCTGTAGTGCTGCGTTTCAAGAGAAAACAATAAATATCTTCAGTAACAAATGTCAGGAATGAAAACTTTCTTTCCATCTGACAGGCACTATCAGATTTGCTGAAATCACAGACACAAGTACACTCAGGAGCTATGGAGAAAGGCACAGTTCTATGGGGTGCATTCCCCCACCCCCACCCCGGAGAGTTCCCTGATGGCAGCAACACTAGTTCTCTGGGCTGCATGGGGCTCTCTGCCCCATTGGACCTGAAAAGTTTCAGAGATTGGAATACAAGAGAGGTTATGGAACATAAGAATTGCTGTGCATCCCGGTGGCCGGTTTCTCAGGGAGCAACTTGTGGCAAGCCTGTCCATCATGTTGTTAACCAGCTAATGTGCCCAAAGCCCTCTCAGTCCATTTCAGAGACTAGAGCGGGACACTGCTGTGGGATCCTTGGGGTCTTGAATTCTTGCTGGGTTGATAAGGATTCCACATGTATAGTTTTTGAGGCTATCCTCTTGAATCCATCCTATAAAGCTCCCAGGAGATACCCTGGATCACAAGAGCAGCCCACAAGCACAGGTAGATATAGAGTACTTGATGCTAAAATCCACATCCAGCTGTTGTTTTCAGTTTGTTCCAGCATGATAGACAATCACGGGGCAGGTGCTCCCTTGAGTCTTTAGCTGGGCTGAGGGTGGTAAGCACAGTTTTGGAAGATTAGAACTCATGCACACTTTCATATGGCTGGGACCAATTTCATATGCCAAAGTCACAGCAAACCTGGGAATTGGAAAATTCTGATTTTGGATGACAGACATCAAGGAGTGGCAGCAGGGGTTGTAAAGTGAGCAAATTTCAACAGCTCCAAATATGAGGAATTTCCCATAGGTTTCAACCAGAGAGAATTGAGTGAGATCACAAAGCTTATGAAATGCCTTGAACAGAGCGCTAACAGGTTGACTCCCTTCCCTGCAAAGTGATTGGAGCCAGTGGTTTGCTTAACTTCCTGGCTTTGAATTATTTGTCCCTTGTTTGTTTGGGGATTAACATACTAGAGGGTTTTCAAGGTCCCCCAGCATCTCTCTTCTGACACAGGGGTGTCATATCATTGAGGGTTTCATCAGGGCCATCCCAGTGAAAATGATGACAGTGATGAAAGCGGTGACAGTGAACTGCAGCTTGTCACTCCAAGAATCCTACAAACATTAACTGGACCAGTGTTTGGTGGGGACCTTGACTTCCAGACAAGGAGGTCAGGTGCTTGAGGCTTGTCATTGCTGTGTATCCAGACAAGTATTTTATCAGACCTCTTGTATGTCTCCCTGGCTCTTTCTTCTCTGCTCCTGTCTGTTCTCCCTGGGAGGAGGACTCACTGGTTCTGCCCATCTCCTCACTAGAGTGAAATGCTAATGTTCTCTGTTTTTTTTGAAAAGGCTAGCATTTAGGCCTATGACCTAGATTTGTGTCCTAGTTTATGTTCTCCATCTTTTGCAAGAAAAGAAGTTCCCTTGATTGGGGTGAGGACTACACTTATCTGAGGATGTAAGGATAAACATTTAGATTGTTGTTAGTGATTAGGCAGGGTTCTCCTCTAATAGCCATACTTTGATAGCCTTTGGGTAGATGGCTAGGTTTCCAATACATGACATGGTTTCCCTCTTGTTGAGCCTGTGTTATGTCCAATTAGAGGACTGTTGGTCACTGCCTAGGTATGCGTGTCAATATAGCACCCTTAGGGTTATGGGGTCTTGCTGGTCACTTGATCATTATTATGGCTCATAGGCATCAATGCTGGAAAGCTGGCATGATACTTTATGGTACCATGAAAGCTAGCCCTCATGGAGAGGACATTCAAGTCAATTCCGGCATAAAGGCCTCTGGGTTCTGTGTCTGAACTGCATAGGTTATGTACTTCTTACCCTAGCCACAGTGTTGATGTGGAGACTTTGGCTGGCTGCTTGTTTGGAGCAGGGTGTCACTACATGATTTTAGCTCATTTCAAAGTCCTGGGCTCAGTACATCCTCCTGTTTCAGCCTCCTAATTAGCTGGGAGTACCTGTGTGCATGAGAGACAATGCTTTGTGGCATCCTTCTCAGCTATCACCTCTCTGGAGACTTTTCAAATAATTTGTTTCTTGTGCTACTGTCCTGATATTCATTAGTATAATGAAATAGCATAGGCAGGCTAACAGTATGAAGAAAACAGGTTTGTTGAGCTTTCCATTTTAAACATTCGAGAGTATGAAATGAGCTGCCGTTAGCTCAATTCTGATAACTATCATTTTGCAGGCAGGAGTTCTGGAGTGATACAAAGCATCACTGGCCAAGAGACAAAGAGTGTGTCTAGGAGCACTTGTCTATCTTGTTTATGAAGCCATCTGGTGGACTCCATCCTAATGACCCCATCTAAAAAGAACTCTGCCCCTCACTATAGTGGACTTGAGTTGTCATCCTCTTGCTATATGACCATCAACATCTGTCGTGATTACAATTCTGAGTGAATTCAGCAGGCAGAGGGAGCAGTGGATGTTTTAACCATAGTGTGTGCTATTTAAAGATGATCTTTTCATGTTTATTCTTAAAGGCTTACTTTGAAGATTTTAATTTGGCCAAGATGGAGAGTTTTTAGTTCCAGGGCTGTGAAATTTTTGCATATGACTGAAGTTGGGATTTCCCAAGCAAAGTCTTCCTGATAGTTTCCAAGGCACTCCCAGCCTTGTCCTTTTCTTGGTCACTCCTGGAGAATCCTGCTCCCAGTAGCGATCAACCACTGAACCTGAAATTAGCAGACACTGAATGCCTATGCTAAGGTCCCAGATCCCGCTGACCTCCTTATACCAAGTACAGCTGCTGTGTTTCACTATCTCACATGACGATTTCCATGCCCCAAACATCACTTTAAGTGTAATTATGGGAGGTTATCTTGCTACCTACTTAAGGTAAGAGAAAGCATTCCTTATTCCATTGCTAACTTGTCTCTTACAGATAAATGGGTGCCTGAAAATGACTCAAAGCTAGTGATTAGCCATGTTACTTGAAATAAACCAAACAGTTTTAAACTTGTAGGATTATAGCAGAGAAGTCTGAAGGGTTCAACACCTGTGAGAAGAGTTTCCCACAGAGCTAATAGCAACTGTTACCAATGTCACAAGGTTGTTGTAGTTATTGGTTGTTTAACCCATTTAGGTGGAAGCCCACATAAGGACCCTGAGTGTGGGGCCTCTTCCCTTGGTGGCTCTGAAACAGTTGCCTGCATGCAATAAAGGGCTGCCACTTCTCTCACAAGACAAAAGCCTCTGAGGAAGACTGCTCCAACACTCATTTTACCATGAGAGTGAAGAAATGCTAACAGCTGGAGCCATTTTTGCCAGCATTCAGCTGGAACAATGCTGGGTTTAGTTTAGTCAAGACACCACATGGTAGCTTGCCCAGCCTGGGAGCCCAGAGGCTACTGTGAAACCCTAAGGGGCTCCTCCCTGCACAATCCCAAGGGCACATTCAGTTGACTCTGCCCCTCTTTCTCCTCATTTCTAAACCTGTGATCCCTGGCTGGCTTTTGACTGGAATGTCATACAATCCTGTGTTTCTAAGAAGAACAAGGAAATTCTGTCCTTGTAAGCAATTGTGGTGTCCACGAAGGAGTCACAGCCTGGAGCTGGCTGTCTTGCATGCAAAGATCATATATTTTGGACTGTTCAGAGGTATTTTGCCTCAAAAGTTGTTGGTCCTGTGTCCACCACAGTAGAGGCCCCCCATGCTGACCACTGCTCACTTGAAGATCCTTTCAGTGGATGTGACTCTGCAGATCTGTATGCTACATGATTAGAAATTTCCAGTGATGGAAAGATCCAGGATGTGTCAACAAGCAGCTGCATAGGATCCAAGCATGAGCCCCTCCCTCACCCATAGCTCTTTCCCCTGAGCCTCTGCCTGTTTCTTATCCTGCTAGGTGGGTCTTTGATCCCTAAGGCTTACCTGACCTTGGGGTTATCTGCTTGATTAGGGGCTGTTCAGAAGATTCCCAAACTGACCCCAGCTCGCATATTCTCTATGCGTGGCAGAGACCATTTGCAGCCTCAGGCACCCTGAGCACAGCTTTGTCTGCAGAAAGCACAGCTTTCTCTAGCATGAAGAGTGGATGCACAGCTCTGATTTCAAGGGGCAGTTTATCTCCAATCTGTTCATATTTTGGAGCATCCTAGTTGTTTTTTTGTTTGTTTGTTTTGCTTTTGGCTTTTTCTTTTTGCTTGTTTATTTGTTTGTTCCTATGACATATTTATATTGCTTACCTGGATTCAAGGAGTGTGCATTAGGCTATTAGGCTGGCTGCCCTGGGCCCCAACTCAACAGTGTGAAACAGGCAGTGTCCCTCCATCTCCAGCCATAGGTGCATCCTATCAGCTCCTGGGGAGATCTCTGTTTTCTTTTCTATACTGGGAACTGGACCCAGCCTCAGGAATGCCAGGCTGGACACACTCAGTATGTCACCAAGCCAGACAGCAATCCCATCTCAGGAAACTTCTAAGCACAGATGTGCAAGCCTGCCTCCTACACTTAGCTTTTGGGATATAGTCCTGCTAGACTATGTTTATAGTCTTCAAGTCTTGGACTGTTCATCAGTGGTGGATTACCCACGGCCTACTGACCTCCAGTAATGCTAAGAACCTGTGCACCCTGAAGTGAAAACAGGACAATAGAACCAGAAAGGTCCCTGGGGGATGTTGCCCCTCCAGTTGCAGGCACAAGTCCTTTCCAGGCCTCTGTCAGCCTCACTGTAGCTACCTACCACCAGTACCAGCATATAGAGACTGTGTCATCAAGACTGAAGGGGCCAAGGCAGAAAATGAGAATAGAGATCTGGGTGTCACTGAGTGAACAACTCACATGTGTGCCAGACTCACTGACATAATAAAGGGCCTTGTCCGTGGGACTTGCGACCAGGTCTACCAGATGCCCTGCCAGGAGGACAGCCCCTCATGGGTGTCTGCATCTCCTCATCTTCCATAAGAAGCAGACCTACTTGGAGTGGGATGACTGGGGTGTTGAGAAGAAGGTATAGGATCCCCTGGAGCTGGAGTTATAGGTGGTTGCTAAACCACTCAACATGGGTGTTGAGAATGGAATTGGGGTCCTCTGTAAGAGCAGCAAGTGCTTTTAGCCACTGAACCATCTCTCCAGCTCCACAACACACTATCAGTATAGTGTAATTGAGCCTGTCATCTCACTGGCAACTGCCAAGGTCATGTAGGCTCCACCTGTTAGGCTCTGTGCTAGACCCAGGTTTCCTGGCTCTTTCTTCCACTCTCAACATGGCCTCTCACAGACACTGCCAGACTGGAGAGGCCTGTGTTGATGGACAGCATGGTTCCTACCACCATCCTGTCAGAGACAATCCAGAGTAAACCTGATGAGTGTGTCTCTCATCACTTTAACCAAAGACACAAGAATCTCCAACCTTTTGGGTTTTCAAAAAGAGAGAGACAGAACTCAAAACATGAAAAACTGAGGGTGTGTCCTGAAGACATTCTGTGGGTATGCTCTGTTGCTGTTCTCACTTATGTGGGAACAGAGGGCTATTAGGCTCCCACTATTCCACAGAACCCCATCCCTCGCTGCCAGGATGCTCTCAGTCTGCAGCTCAGTCCACTGAACTACCAAGAGTAAGCTTTTCCAGTGAAGACTGTACATGTGCTCATGAAGAATATAATCTGTGTACATGTACATACACATATTTAATGTGAGAATTTGTACTTAATATAAGTGACATTGAGTTTCTTGCTTAGAAAACATTCAATAAAAGGTAGATATTAGTTGAATTTTATACAGCTCTTAGGAAATGATAAATTTCTAGTATAAATGGTTTTTTGCTTTGTTTCGTTTTGTTTTTGAGACAGGGTTTCTCTGTAGCTTTGGAGGCTGTCCTGGAACTTACTCTGTAGTCCAGGCTGGCCTCGAACTCACAGAGATCCACCTGCCTCTGCCTCCCGAGTGCTGAGATTCAAGGCATACGCCACCGCCACCCAGCTATAGAATGGTTTTTACAGTTAACTATCCAGTTCATTTCTTGTGGCTATCCCTTTTTAAAGCTCTGTCTAAGACATGCAGTTCTGAGCTTAACTTCAGTCCCTCTCCTCACTGAAGGTTATGGAAATCTACAGCTAGCTTTAATAAGAGCCACTTAACATATGGCTCTGCTTCTGTGTGTATTTTCTCATCTGTATGTCATCAGTATTGATAGAAATTAATACTTCCCTTTATACTGGCTTCAGTGATAAGTAAGCTGAACTCATAATCTGAATCTATTCTTTCTCACAGCTCAGTTCGATATTTTCACTGAAATCACTCCTGGCTCTGCTGGATCCTGGCTCCCTGGCCCTGCTGCTCAGTGGCTGTTGCACAGAGCCAAGCAATAGAACAGAGAGGATGTGTCACATCAATCGTATCCAGCCTACAGACATGGCAGCCAACACAGCAAGTGGTCATCAGACTCCTCAACTAGCATTCCCTCAACACACCGGAAATGATTGACAGAAGAGAACCATTTCAATGACATTAGAAGTAAAGTATTTTATTTACTGTGAATATAAACCTTATTAATTTTTGCTAGTTTTATCAAATATTTCCTTATGCTCTATTCTTGGTGTATGACTTTTAAAATTAACAATCTGAGAAGAGGAAAATGCCAAAGAAATGATACAGAAAATTTTCTCACAGCTAAAGGGCATGCTGTAGGGCCATCAGCCTTGAATATGGCTGCACAGTTTGCAAAATTTCACAAGAGCAGTAAAGGGAGACCCTTAAAGCCTTAAGAGGGAAGGGTGTCAGCAGGTGGTGGTGGCACACGCCTTTAAACCCAGCACTCAGAAGGCAGAGGCAGGAGGATCTCTGTGAGTTTGAGACCAGCCTGGTCTACAAATCTAGTTTCAGGATAGCCTCCAAAGCCACAGAGAAACCCTGTTTTGGGGAAAAGAAAAAAAAAAGAGGGAAGGGTGTCGTGAGAAGGACAAAAGGCAAAAAGCTCATGATTACCAGCTGCCTCAGAGGCAGAAGAGGGGAAGAGGGTACCTTGGGAGGTACAAAAGGATGGAATGAGGCCTGCTGACTCTGCCAGCTACTTAAGGCAAGGATGAAGAGGTGCCTTCAAATATGAGGGGAGGTTGTGTTTGAGCTTAAAATTCTCTGTTCCATTAAATTATCAATTGTCAGCCTAGAGTACTGGCATTTTCCAATGTGTGAGGACTATGCACCAGTACCTGTCCTGTATCCTTCCCTGCTTCTAGAAAGATAAAGTGTGGTCCCTCAGCAGCTTAGTCCATGGGTTCTAGGACTGACCATATACCTACATCCATTGATGTTCTGGTTACAACAAAATGATGTTGTAATCACATATAATCTGCATTCATTCTCCCATGGACTCTAAATTATTTGATGACTTTGGATATCTTGTGGTGCCTACTACAGGGTGGATGCTGTATAAGCAGTGGTGCTGTGTTGTTTAGGGAACTGACAAGGAGAAAGTCTACATGTTTTACATGGATGCAATTGTTTCCATTACTTTCCACCTTGGTGGGGGGGGGGCGCTAAATTCATGAATGTGGAAACCACGCATACACAGATGTGGAAACCACGCATACACAGATGCGTCAACCACTGAAGAGAAGTAAAGGAACCATGGTAGGCAGGAAAGCAGGTAAGGTTTGCCAACTTGAGGTATAGACATGCTGATGGTAGGAGCCAGTGCTGCAGTTTGCAAAACTCCTAATACTCAGAAACCACCTCAGAGCCCAAACACATGATGGCTCCAGCACTGTGCATGGTCAGGAAATTAGAATCCTGTGGTAGGTGTCATAAGCAGACTTGGGGTGGGTGGGTCAGGCTGAATCGGGTTAACAAGGATTGTCAGTAGTATGAAACAGAAAACCAGATATCAGACTGAGTACCCAGAGAAAATGAGCTTAGATTAAAAAGAAAATACTAGCAATGTAAGAAAATATTGATAATTTCAATGAAAATATAAAAGAAAATATAAGCAAGGAACACAGCACTTAGTTCAAAGGAACAATGCTTACAGGGGGGACAATAATGACTTATTTTTTAACACAGCACTGATACCCCTTGATGGGTAACACAGCACTGGGGTAACACCCAGTTCCACAAAAAGTCAGTGTCATTGCCTACAATCAATGAAAACTGGAGTATCGATAATAGAAGGTTTGTGGAAGTATGAAAAGGGGCAGGAAAGAATTGTTCCAAGAGCAGGAAGCTGCTGTCCCTAAGATGAAGGGTTGTAGTTGCAACAGGGCACAGAATGCTCTATGTCTTCACAGAAGTATTTCAGGTTCTTAAATTTTATTAGATATGGGTTCATGTCACCTTCCTGAAAACTAAAATTATTTTTAAATATTCCTATGTTGACTGTCTTTTTATGTGTTCTACCAGTGTCTCAAGATATGCACCATGCTGCTGCCCTTTCATTTGGCACATAATTACTTTATATTTTCATTCATTCCACACCTGCCTTCTCTTTCTCTTTCTTTTCTTCTAATCCTGGGGTTCTCAGTGCCTTTCTTTGGTGTGTAATGGGAACATGGAACATGAAGGAAAGCCACCAACACTCTGCTTGTAACCTCTAGTTCTCTAGACAACTGAGACCACTGTGTGCCCTGAAGGCCTATTGATTTCAGATTTGGTTCATAAGTATTTTTAGTTTGACTGTTAGATTTAGTAGAGTAAACATCCTTTTCATCTTTCCCTTATTCCTTTACCACATTTCTAGATACTTCCAAACTCCAAAGTCCACCCCCCATTCTAGTGGACCCATGTCCCTAGAGAGCACTTTCAGGAGCCAGCTGCCCTCTCTGGAGTTAGTCACTTTTCCCTCAGTATAAGATATATCTTAGGGGATGTACTAGTCAGCGTCCTCTATATATATATATATATATATATATATATATATATATATATATATATATATTTTATTTAATATACTATATAATAAATCACACACACATGGGATTTATTAGAGTGGCTTACAGGCTGTGGTCTAACTAGTCCAGCAATGGCTGTCTACCAATGGAGGATCCAAGAATCCAGCAATGATTCAGTTCACAAGGCCTAAGGTCTGAGCTGTACACCAGAATACTGAAGAAGTGGGCTCTAATGCAAATGAAGAAATGGACTTGCTAGTGAGAGCAAGAGCAAGAGCAAGCAGACAGCAAGCAAGCTTCCTTCTTCCATGCCCTTTATATAGGCTGCCAGCAGGTGTGGCTCAGATTAAAGATGGATCTTCCCACCTCAAAAATCCAGATTAGAAGTGCATTGTCCCACTTCAAACAATTTAATTAAGAAAAAAAATCCCTCACAGGTATACCAGGAGGCTTGGGTTTTAGTTCATTCCTGATACAGTCAAGTTGACAATCAAGAATAGCTACAAGAGGGGGTTCATCAAAGGAAGCATGCATGAGTCTTTAAATGACTCAAAGATTGTTTTCTGTTCTCATTCTTGATGGGCAGTTTCACAAGAGTAGACTTTTCCTTCAGAACTTTGGAGTCTTTGTTATTGATTTGTAACAGTCAGGATTCACAATGCTAGTCTGATGCTAGAAACATTCCTGATATTTATTAGTGACTTTTCTTTTTCCTCAGGAAGATGTTACTGTCTTTATTTTTTCATTATTGGTGTCCTGAAATTATACCACAAAGTTAAGGTGTTAAGTATAAAGCAGCTTAAACATGAAAACTCCTGGGAATATAGCTGACAGTTCAGCAGGAAGATGATAATGTCCATAGAGATGGTAGTCATAATGGTGGGGATGATGATGATGATGATGATGATGTTGGTGTTAGTGATAAAGGGAATGGTTATAAGATGGTGGTGATAAGGAGTTAATGGTGACATGAATAATGGTTATGGTGGTGGTGGTAGTGGTGAAGATAACTCAGATAACGGGTATGGTGGTGGTAATGGTGATAGAAATAATGTCTATAGTGGTGTTTATGATAAAAACAAAGGGAATAGTTGTGAGGGTAGTCGTGATAATGGTGGTGGTGATTATAGTAATGGAGGTAATGGATGTGGTGTTGGTGATGGTGATTTAGATAATGGTTATGGGGATGGTGGTGATGAAGACAATGGCTACAATGGAAGTGATTATGTTGGTGATGAAAGTCATGATTATAGATTTAGTAGTGATGAAAGTACTGACTATTGCCATGGTAGTAATGATGATGGTGATGGGATAATTGTCTTTCGTGGTGGTAGCGGTAATGGTAAAGACAGTAATGGCTATGTTAGTGGTTATGACAATGGGGGGCAAGAATGTGATGCCTGCCTATGTTGGTGATAATGGTGATGGAGGTGGTGCCTATGGTGGTGGTGGTGATGATGGCAATGGAGGTAATGGTTATGGTGGTGGTGGCAATGATGATGATGGAGGAAAGGAGGCAACTACTCTTCACTCTTAAACTTCTAAATAGAAGTTATCCACATCATCTCTGCTGACACTTTAATGACCAAAATATGTCATGGACAATATGAGACCTTAAACAGTATAGACAAAGTTCAATCTCTCTAGAGTCCAGAAGGACAAGCTTGGAAATAACTCAGTCAGGTCCCAATCAGTCATTCCTCCTGACTTTGCATATGATCATAAAAACTTGGCCTTGCTAACATTAAAGTTACAGCATCCTCTTTTTCCCGTCCTTTCTTCAAGATGGAGCCACCTGCTGTGTGAGTGTGTATGTGCTTGAGACATGGCACACATGGATTCATGTGTGTCAGGCTGGCCTTAAACTTACCATGAAGCTGAAAATGGCCTTGGACGTCTGATCCTCCTGTTGGAAGTTCCTCAGTACTGGTGTTGAACTGCCCCTTTCCCAGAAAGCAAGTAGAGACAATGGGAAAGGACCTTATTGCTTCTCTATGAAGAGAACAAAGTGTTGAGCACATTTGTTTCCTCTTGGCCACAAGAGATGTGGTCTAAGAGCCCAGTAGACTTATTAACCAAAATCCTTCTCGTCCTCAGAGCTCTAACTCCCTGATAGGAATTTAAAAGATGGCTCTGCTGGTGACTTAGAAACTGGTTTGAAAGAAGACAGGGATACTGCAGTCCAGAAATAAAGACTGAAGATATCCTGGTAAGAAATGATGATGATCTGAAGTACACATTAGAAGAATCAATCTAGGAACTAGGCCAAGGGAAGATAGGAAGGCTAACATGACTGAGTCCTTCTCATGGCATGTGAAAATAGCAATATTGTAAGGATTGGGGGGAAATGGATGCAATTGGAAGGTTATAATCACAAAATGAAAAGTGGTTGCAGTGAACCCTGATGGTGTACCAAGCTCCCACTTTGAGTTCCTTAGGTTGTTAAGGAACCAACAAGGGAAAATGTCTTTTTGGGATGATGGAAAAGAATGCGTTTAAAGGAAGCTAAAGGAGTTCATGGTCTCAGGCCGCAGAGCTCAGCAGTTTCAAATTCTTGGCTAATATATCTGGTTCCAACTTTTCTGGCATTTATAGCCAACAGAGACTCCAGGTTACAGAGACAGAAATTTTGACAACAGAAAACAGATGCCTCCAGTGGTAGAGACTAAATATTTCCTGTAATGGAACTCATGGAGGAATTTATTGCAAAGCTCCTTGTAGTAGACAATAAATTCCACTGAAGTTTTACATGAGTTATTAGACTTCTTAGTACAGAGCTCCACATGTGCAGGAGATGTGCCAATGAATGCTACTCAATGGGGTCTGTGGGGAGACTGTTCCATGCAGCCTTACATGTTGGCTGAACCTCAGAGAGCCCCAACAAGGGAGACTTCTGTCATTAGTCAGAGGCTCTCTGAGTCGGCTTTACTTAGTCCAGCCCTTACCCACATATGAAAACCCTGAGTCTGCTCAAAACGCTTTATTTATCATGTGAAGGTTGGATTTTTCCTTCATGAGATGGGGAACTAGTGAACCATTTTAATTAGAGAAGAGATAGGATCAAACCTGTGTTCTGAAAGGATCTTTGGTTGTGTTGTGGATTATAAATTAGTATGGGATGGGGAAATGAGAGGGCAAGAAACCAGTTAAGCAGCTTTTACAAGATGAGGGGAGAGATTGCAGGAACAGTCTGGACTAAGGCTAGGTTTGTGGTACAGAGAAGTAGATGGGTTTGAGTGGAATGCTGGAAATGAAGTCAACAGAGCAGAAACAAGTGACTAATCAGGCAGTGGATGACTGATTACTGAGGTCTGGGCCCCAGGGTGATGTGTGTGGCCTACAGACATGGATACAGCATTCAACAGTAAGGGTCTCATGGAATCTGACAATGATGATCTCACAGTCTTGAGACTGAAGAGAAAGGCTAGGCATCAACTCCGAGGCCCATTCACAGTTGGAAAAATTTGTCCCGGGATCTTAAATAAAGACCAAACAGGTGGAGGGAGAACTAGATGAGGAGCAGTGGCTAAGACAGCAGAGAAGCCACCAGATTAGCAGCTATAATCAAGGTAAGATTTGTGTCTCAACATCAAGAAAGAATCTAAGTGTCAGGAGGGAGACAACCCAGATAGCACAGCTGAGGGCTGGGAAGTGGATACCTTTTGTGTCCTCCCCAAGGACAAATGCCAGTGATTTTCCAGATGTACATGTTGGGAGAATGTGGCTGTGCCTCAGCTCATCAGCATGCCTTCTCCATGGCCATCTCTTCCCCAGACCCTAAGACTTGGTGCCTGAGATGTGGTTCCTCTCGCTGGTTCACAGTCATCTCAGATTTAATTTTTGCATTTCCCAAATATCAATTCTACCATATGGGGAAAAAGACAAGCTGAGAAGTATAAATTGATTTAATAGTTTAAAACAGATGAAATAGATTAAAAATATTTACATAAATACATTTTGCATGATTTCACTTGAAAACTGAGATTTTTTTTAATCTTCAAATGTTTAAAGAAAGATAAGAATCCTACTCTAAGACTCAAAAACAAAATTTTGCTTTCCTCCTGACAGGCTTTCTATAATGAGAAACACTAAAAATATCTGAAGGAAAATAACCAGGACAGATTACTCCTCCTGCCAGCCCACACCCTGCTGCTTAAGAAAAATAATAAATAAGAACCAGCATTGTGGATTTTCCAGAAGTCATAAATTGTTTTGATATTTTTAGTAATTCAATAACCACATGTTTAATATGAGTAAAATATGTCTGAAAATTACGTGTTGTTCTTGGAGGAGGTTGAATTTTCTACTTGCACTTAATATAAAACCAGTGTACTTTTTAGTAGACCATCTGAAAAGGTCACACTTAATGGTCCAAAATTGCACAGCAAAGATATAAGTAAATAATCTTATCACTTCTCTTAAAAATGTTTCACATTTAATAGCTCTGTAGAAACAAAATTAGATTCCAAAAAAGCCAGTTAATCTTCAGGCATGGGGGTGGTGCTCATGAAAAGCAGAGCTGGTGTTTCCCATCTGGCTGGCAGGCCTGTACACTGCTCCGGAAACACGCCAGGGGTCTGTGGGCCTGGCCATCCTAAGCCCCTGGGTATCATGATCCCGGAATGTTCACACGTTTTCAAAGCCAGTCTCTCAAAACAATGTAGGAAATAATGGATGCCTTATGAGTTAATTGGTAGCACATAAAAAAAAAACAGTTTTGAAGAGCAACACAAAGCGGGTTAACATTTTCTTAAATGAAAATAGGATTTGGGATGACATCACACAATCCCCTTAGAATATGGTGGCTCAAGGCTTGTGCATGCCAAGTGGAATGCTCTTTGTAAAACTTCAATAATCCAAAGACTCAGGTATGTGGACCTTGTAGCAATGTTCTACAACTCACACAAAGAAAAGGCACGTTTGCTAAAGCATTTTCCATGTACCAGAAAGTTGTCTTGCTGCCCATTCAATTCAGGAAACTACTCTGTGAGGCAAGGATGACATGAAAAGTACTGTGCAGAGAATCAAAGTAGCTTGTTCGTGCAAAATAAAACACTTTGGTTACCTACAATAACCAAGCACATAGTTAATATTTATACATATGATTAATGAGCAACTTTATATATAGTCTTTACAAATATATAACTATACAAGTTGTATAAATTGTTCATACTAAGTAGCAATAGCAATTATAAGCCCAGTGATACAGTAAACTGAACCACACAAGATACCTTGATGATCATCTGGTCTGACAACTCCTTGTCCTCATCCCTATTCCTCATGTTCCTCCTCCTCTTCCTCATCCATCTCCTCCACCTTCTTTCCCTCCTTTATCTATCCACCCCACAAACATTGATGAATGTCAGCTATTTCTGTGTGTACCATAAATACATGACCTGGTGTCAAATGAGAGTTGAACATTTGGAAGATACAACGCTACAACCGTTTGAAAAACAGTTTAGTATTATCTTTTCTGGAGACGTTGCAGTGTGATCTGGGCATGGTCAGAAGACTAGGAACATAGTCTCTGGAACCAGAGTCACATTTCGTTTAAGACCCAGCATGAGAAAGAACCCAGTGTCCATCAGCGGTAAGTGGACAAATAGAGAGAGAGATGTGTGTGAAAACGCACAGTCACTGTATGAGAGCAGGAGCACAGCATGTAGAGAATAGTGGACTCATCTTCCAGCGGCTTCCTCCAAAATACGCCTAACAGAACTGTTAGGACTCCTGTGTAGATTGTACACTATGAAGAGGAGCAAGAGGACCGATACAGAATCAGTGCAGTGCTGGTGCTGAGGCAGAGCTGGAAGACAGGAGGGAGGCTCAGAACAAACTGTGGCATCACTGGGATTCATGGGAATCACATAATTATTTGTTAACCTACACCTCTTAAGGTAATGTGATAGGTATTGTATTTCACAATAAAATGGTTGTCAAAACATTAACACCATGCCTCTGAAACACACACACAACTGTAAGTATAAACACATACAAGCATCTGACTGTATTCAGTCATTACGTGTGCTTATAGAAACATTTTCTTTTTACTGTCTCATCTTCAGGTTTCAGTAGTTTCCAAAATTCACATAATAAACAATCACCATTTTAGTAAAGTAAAAGTTATCCTAAAACTGAAGGAGAAAACTTCCACTCTGGACTTGCCTGATTGGTCGCTGCTCCCAGGCTACAGATACTGAAGTGGGAGAAGAGAGGTAGGGGACAGCCGGCATTCCAGCAAAGGATTTATGACTCTGTCTGGACTAATAAAACTACCTAGTGACTTGCTCCTGGCCCAAGCCTAGCCTTTGTGTCCTGGGTTGGCTGAGGAATGTTCTCTCTGTTTTGACAGCTATGATAGTCCACTAGGCAAGGGGCACCCTAGGGGCTACAGAACAGAGCCCCTTTTGTGTGTCCCCTGCCTAGCACCAGGGGGCCCTTCTCATCCCTTCTCTTTTCAGATTGCTTAGCATCCTTTTAAGATGGTGACTAGATTCAATCACAGCTTTGTGGTGTCTCTACTTCTTGTTTCTTCCTTCTCCTGGCTGCAAAAGCTTCAAAATCTTGCAGCAAGAGCTTCCTCAAGCCCTAAAATCCATGAGCCTTCACTGCTTTGAGGGAAGGTTGTAACACCAAGGTTTGGTCACCCAATCAGGACAAAAAGCAAGATGCTAGGACCACAGCTTACACACACACACACACACACACACACACACACACACACACACACACACACTTACGATAACAATAAGACCAAAAGACAAAGACTAGGCCACCAACAGGCTCAAGAATCACCAGAGACTAGCTCTGGGTACACCTTAGAGGGGTAATTTAGGTCAAGTTAGCTTCTATGCATGACTATGGGGTGTGCCCTTGATCTGGTTCATTGAAGTGGGAAGCCCCACCCACTGTGGGTGATACCATATCCTAGGCTGGATCCTGGACTATACAGAAAAGAGAAAGTGAGCTGAATACAAGGCCTCATTATTCTCTGCTTTCCCAGTATGGACACAATGTGACCATACAGTCTCCCACCCTTGCCATCTTGCTTTCGCTGCCTGCTGCTATGTCTTTCCAACTATAATAAACTTTATCACGGTTTATAGTTAAACCAAAATAAGTCCTTTCTCCCTTATGTTGTTTCCGTCAGGGTATTTTATCACAGCAATGAGAGAAACTGAGACAACAAGCTTCCTAAATTATTAGTAGATAATCGGAATACTAAATAACTTATCTCATGATGGACAGGGAGCAGAGAATGTGGAAAAGGACAAAACATATCTTTCCACATCTGTTCCCAGTGACCTACTTCTTCTCTCTAGGCTCAACTTCCAGCTTTTCACCACGTGTTCCTTACATTTTGTTACTGTGCTAAAAACACCAACCTATAGAAGTGTTTATCTGGGAGCACAGTTCCAGAGGGTGAGTGTGTAATGGTGAAGAAGCCACGGTAGCAGATGCAGGAAGCAACGAGAGTGATCTGGAAGTAGAGTGAGGCTCTAAACCCTAGGAGCTTACCCCCTGTTATGTGCTTTCTACCTTCTATGTCCTAAAAGTTACAGAGCCTCCCTAAACAATGCCACCAACCTAGACCAAGTGTCTAAATACATGAGCATATGGGGGACATTTTCCATTTAAACTGAACCCCGCATCCCAGTGATGTCATCAATCAAGAGATGCATTCATCTCATAAGACAAGTTGTATGTTGTATACCTCCAAATGCCTCCATAGTCTTAACAGCCCCAGAACTGCTCAAGATAAATTCTTAGCTTGGAGGCTCTATAAACTATAAAAGAAAAGAAAAATCCTCCATGATATGCTGACACAAAGTAAAATTTCCACTCTATAAAAGAGAAACAGATAAGTCATTAAAGGATGGCAGACCAAGATAAAACCAAAAACCAGCAGGACAAAAATTTAGTTCTATAGCTCCATGTCCTCATCAGAGGCACATAGTGTTATAACTTAAGGTCCAAAGGGCTTGGATAGCCCTGTCCCTGTAAGTTACAGCATACAAGGCCCCTCTCTTGATTGGCTCTGCTACAGTTTTCTTCAGCACACATTGCAGATTTCTACCATCTCCTATTTCCTTGACTCTGTTGCCACTTACATTTCACCTTTGTAGCTTCATTCAGAATCAGCTCAGGGAATAAGGACATGGGACCTGTCACACATTTCCAGGCCTCCCAGGCTTTCCTTTGCAATCTACTGGAAACCTTCCTGACCTTTGTACCCTGAGAGCCTCTTACATTCTGCATGCCTGCAAAACTAGCATCATGTGGATGACACCAAAGCCTACTGTGAGGTTAGTCAGTGGTTGTATCCAATGAGAACACTAATGTCTTCTTGCAGCATGAGCTATATTAAGGCCTTTGCACTACAATTACAGTGTCTTCTGAATGTCTGATAGTTGAACAATGGAAAATGTTTTCCTAAAAATGGCCTGTGCCAGAAGGGTGCCACAGCATGTTCTTTGCCAAGCAAGGCTTTTATTCTCTATAGTTAATTTATCTTGTTCTCACCCAATCACCCTTTCTTGTCTCCCTTCCTTTTTCCTAAATAGTCCCCTTTCACTTTCATGTCATGCTTAGTTGCTTTTCTGTTACCCTGACAAAACACCATGACCAAGGCAACTTATAAGAAAATGTTTAATTTGGGACTCACAGTTGCAGAGGGTTAGAGTCAATGACCATTGTCTTAGGGTTTCTACTGCTCTAAAGAGACACATGGCCAAGGCAAGTCTTATAAAGGAAAACATTTAACTAGGGATAGCTTACAGTTTAGAGATTTAGTTCATTATCTTCATTGCAGGTGGCATTCAGAAAGACAAGGTATGGAGAAGGAGCTAAGAGTTCTACGTCTTGATCCTGAAGCAACAGGAAGTGAACTGTGTGTCACACTGGACATAACTTGAGCATAGGAGACCTCAAAACCTACCCCCCCTATAGTACACATTTTCTCCTACAAGGCCACATCTACTCCAACAAGGCCACACCTCCTAATAGTGTCACTCCCTTTGGGGGCCATTTTTTTTCAAACCACCACAACCATCATGGTAGGGAGTGTGGCAGCAGGCAGACAGGCATGATACTGAAGCATTAGCTGACATTTTTACTCACAGTAAGAGGCAAAGAGAGAGTACTAACTGGGAACAGAATGGGCTTTTGAAACCTCCAAGCCCACCCTCATTGATACACCTCCTAGTCCTTGCCAAACATTTCCACCAGTTGGGGAGCAAACATTCAAACATAGGAGCTTATGGGGTCCATTTTCTTTCAGAATATCACAATATCTTTTTTTTTTTAAATCTAGGTTCCACATGTGAGAAAAACATATGTGTTTTCTGGCTCTCTGATTCTGGCTTTTTTCATTCACATGATGAACTCAGGTTCCAGTTCTATTTTCCTGACTCCCTCAAAAATTGTGTTCTTCTTTATGGATAATTAAAAATAAATTGTGTAGTATTTTTATGCATGTGTGTATGAATATATATATATATATATATATTACATTTTTTATCCATTCAGCCATTGGTGGGTACCTATTGTGGTAAATAACTTGGCGGGTGTCTCTAGGTATACTGACACAGGGGTTTTGTTGGCAGGGGCTGGGAGTGATACCCAGAAGAGGTGCAATTGGATCACAGGATAGCTCCATTGTTAATTTTGTGGGCAGCCTTTATACTGATTTTCAAAGTGCCTGAACTTATTCACATTCCTACCAATAGTATGTAAGGGTTTCTGTTTCCCAGAATTTGCTGTTTGTTTTCTTGATAGTAGCCATCCTGCCTCTGACCAGAGAGAATTCCAGTTTGGTTTCACTTTGCATTTCTCTGAAGGTTGAAGGTGTTCAACATTTTCTCATGTATGTATTGCCATTTTTACTTCTTTCAAGAGCCTTCTATCCAACACATTTACCTGCTAGTGGATTATTTGTTCATTTGGTGGGTTGGGTTTTTTTTTACTTTTTATATATTCTGGCTATTAATTTCCTGTCAGAAAAATAGCTGCTGATTTTCTCCCCAATTTGTAAATTGTGTCTTCACTAAGTTAGTTGAGTTTTGGTTTTGCTATATAGTGCTTTCTAACCAGGTGAAATCATATCTGTCCATTCTTATTATTTCCTGGATCATTTGCATCCTTGAGCCTGTGATGAGTCCATCTGTGGTGGGCCATGCTGACTCCTGCAATGTCCTCAAAGTATGTTTCTCATTGTCCAAGTGCAAATTGTCTGACTTAAGTTTGATGGTTCAAATGTCTTTCTCAGACACAGTGCCTTTTCTGGACAACCTGGAACTTTTTAAATCTTTCTGTTCCACTTTGTTTCCAATTTTCATCCTAAACCTGAATAAAACCTTGATAATAACCATGCCACAGCTTGTCCTTGAACTGCTTTAAAATGAAACCACCAGATTTGCTAACTCCATTAGTTTTTATTTTATTTTTTATTTCTGTTGTTGTTTTCAGTATCACTCTGCAGCCTAGAACTATGTAGCCATGGCTGGCTTCAGACTTACAGCCTTCCTCCTGCCTCAGCCTCCTTAGTGCTGCTGAGATTACAGGCATGAGCCACTGTGCCTCCCTCATAGTCTTAGGACATGGGGTAAATGCAGGCAAGTTCTTTGTAGGATGTAGCATGCCCTGCCTGCAGCCAGATTCCCAGCAGAGTTCTCTCCCCCACCTGGATCCTAATGAGCAGGCTCTTCACTGATGTGGTCAGCATTGTGGCCTTCAGAGCTTTGACCAGATAGACATTAAGCTCTATTTTTAGAATTTTAGGACTTCTCTATCCAGCTTTTCTAAAAATTTGGACATTCCTTCCCCACACCAGCTCCAAAAGTTGTAGAACCATTCGGTTAAGTTTAGTCATGGCAAAAATATTTCTTTCCTGTTGGCTTTTCATCCTGATGACAAAAACCAGCCAGAAACAATGCTAAGGTGAAAATATTAATTAGGGCTTACAGCTTCAGAGTTTCCCCTTCATGGATACCGGGATCTATTATTTCCAGGCTGTACTGAGGCAGAACATCACAGAGGGGAGCATGTGGTAGATCAAAATGGTCACCACAAGGCAGACAGGAGAAGAGACTGGGAACAGAGAGCAGAGAACAAGACACATCTTTGCACATAGCCTCAATGTCCTACTCTCTGGTATAGTTAACTTTCAAAAGGTAGGTAGGTGCGAGAGTGCGTGCGTGCGGGCGTGTGTGCGTGTGTCTAGCCTTGAATTCAAGAAGCTCTGCCTGCTTCTGAGTAACTGGTGGGATTAAAGGCACGCACCACCATGCCCCACTTGGTTTTGATTTTTTTTTTTTTTTTGATGCTTAAGCTTTGTCTTTTCTTTTCTTTTTTTAAAGCTTGAGATTTCTCCTGTGGAATGTGCTCCTGGCTGATTGGCCCTCTGCCCTCTCAGAGAACTCTCAGTTAATCTCTTTTCTTTTTTACATTGTACCAAACTAGGCAGCATCCTATTGAATCAACTCAGTTCCCTGGGATGGGCAGCAACAAAGAAATGGGCGGGTGTGCTTTTACAGATACTGTTGGTGTGGGGGCTTCCCCTCTAAGAGGGAGGTAAATGAATGGAACTAGTCCTTGAACCTGCCATGGACTCCCTCAGCAGTGACTTCTTTCTTGACACTTTCCAAGCACTGACGCTTGATGAGAGTGTCTCTCAGTCAAAACAAGAGAAACAGTCACTTCTTCAAGTGGACAAACAATAAGAGACACCTCTGAGGAACATGAAGAACCATGAGCCATTGCACAATGAAGGGGTAAAAATTGTCAGTAACCATCACAGAGAAATGGGAGTCAGTAGGTTATTGTTATAAAGATGCTCAGAGACTGCAGATAGAAAGGACATCAGAAAATAAGGTCACTAAATGAGAATGCTCGGGGGAGACAGCATTGGGGGTTCCACACACAGGCCGGTGTTCTGTTGCTTTTAAATCTTGGATTCCATTATCAAACCAGCATGTTGTATCACATCTCTGTTCATATTCAGCATCCTGGTACCTTTTCAGTCCCCCTTCCTCTAAGGCCCTTCCCCCTGTCAACCCACTTCTACATATATAACACTGTTTATTTGTTTTTCTAAACTTGATGTCAAACATAATGATCTTCCATTCTAGAAATACATTTTTTAAAAGAAATCATAAATAATGGTGCTAATAAATGTAAAAACTCAACTGAAAAAAATTTGCTAGGAGAGTTAAAAATCAAACTCCATCAAGAATTATAAGAGATGAAGGAAAAGAAAAAAAGAAAGAGTTAAGAAGTCTATTTAACAGGTAATGGTGGTGTATGCCTTTAATCCTAGCAATTGGGAGGCAGAGGCAAAGGCAGGCAAATTTCTGTAAGTTCAAACCCAGCCTGATCTACAGAGTGAGTTTCAGGACACCCAGGGTGGTTACACAAAGAAACCCAAACCACACACACAGAGAGGGGGGCAGGAGGAAGGGGGAGAGGGAGAGAGGGGGGAGGAGGGAGGGAGAGAAGAGGTGTTATTTAAAAGAAATAATATCACTGGGCAATGGTGGCAGACACCTTTAATCCTAGGGAGACAGAATCAGCAGACTGGTCTCTGAGTTGGAGGCCGGCCTGGGCTACAGAGAGAGTTCCATGATGGCAAGAGATATACAGTGAAAGTCTGTCAAAAGAAAGAAAGAGAGAGAAACGGAGAAAAAGAGACAGAATATCTGAAAACTTAAGAAACCTGGGAAGGATATATTACAAGCAAAAAGAGAATGGATCCAGGCATGATGTGGGTCATTCCAGTTACCCCAAAACTTGTGAGGCTGAGACAGAATAATTGACATGAGTTCAAGGTCAGCCTGGGCTAGCTACATCATGAGCCCTATCTCAAAGAAAGGAGGAGGATGCAAAATAAGAGGTATGGGGGAGATGACAGGAAGGAGGAGGAGCAGGAAGGGGGAAAAGAGCAGAAGCAGCAGGAGGGGTAGGAGGAAAAGGAGGAGGAGGTATTCAAAGTACTAAAGGAGAAAAAGTTCCACACCACACTCAGAAAATCTGTTCTTAAGTGATGAGAGCCAAAGTTCAGCATCACTAGAATTGCTGTGAAGAAAAGTGATGAAAAGAAGCAATTTAAGAATGCTAACTGGAGTAGCATGGAAACATAGGAAAGTATAAATGCCTCTGGAGATAGGTATTCAGTCAAATAGGGAATACAGCAATATGTAAATAATGTTCATCTCCATATAAAAGTTAGAAGAGGGGGCTGAAGAAATGGAACACTTCCTGCTCTTCCAGAAGATCTCGGTTCAATTCCCAGCACCCACATCAGGTAGCTCACAACCATCCATAGCTCCAGTACCAGGTAATCCTACTCCCTTTCCAAAAGCAACTGCATTCAAGTGTACAAACCAACATAATGACAGACATACTCATAACCAAAAAGTTAAATACAGCCAGATAGGGTGGTGTACATTTTAGATCCCAGTATGGAGAAACAGAGGCAGATAGATCTCTATGAGTTCAAGGTCAGCCTGGTCTGCACAGTGAGTTCTGGGGCAGCCCAAGCTATACAGCAAAAGTATGCCTCAAAATAAAAGTTAAAGATAAAAGTATTATAAATAACTATAACTACCATGATTTGTTCATAACCAACAGTATAAAAATACAGAAAAGGTGATGAACAAAGATGTTGTGTGGCTTTTTAATACAATCAGTGTTGTTAACAACTTAAAATAGACCATTAAAACTGAAAGGCAGGGGCTGGAAAGATGCCTCAGTGGTTAAGAGCACTGGCTGTTCTTCCATAGTCCTGAGTTCAATTCCCAGAAACCACATAGTGGCTCATAGACATCTATAATGGGACCTGATGCCCTCTTCTAGCATGTAGGTATACAGTCAGACAAAGTCAGACTCATATATTAAAAATAATGATAAATAAATAAATTTTTTAAAACCTGAAAGGCAATTTGAGTAAAATATATGTTCACAAAAGTTTTAACATAGAATATGCATAAAACATAAAGAAAAGGAAATAAAGGTGTACACTAGTTTTTAAAACTCAACAAGTCACAAACAAAAAATAGCAGGAGGAGAGAACAGAACCGACACTACAAAATGGTCACAAAGGGTGATAGAAAATCCTTATTTATCAATAATTAAACATGGTTGGATAAAATTTCCATCCAAAACACATGGAGTGATTGAATTTTAGATATTCAAACATACTGCCTGCAAGAATGCGAGCTTAGCTTTAGGGACACACACACACACTGAAAGGGGAAGAATTATATTCACATATTCTACAAAATGACAAGGAAGATTATTATATGATAAAAGGGAGCCATGCAGAAAGAGGGTAAGTAAATTTCAACATAAATGCACCCAACAGTGTAACCCCAAAATATACAAAGCCAATGAAAACAGCTGCCAGGGAGAAATGGATGCCGCACAAACACAGAAAGGGACTTCATCACCCTGCTTTGAATAGAATACCCACAGGAACTCAAGGAAGAAGAAGCAGCCAGAACAATGCTAAAGACTAAAACATGTACAGAGTATTCACCACAATAGCCGCAGAAAATCTCCCTAACCTCATTTATAAAGAGAACATTGTCCAGGATATATTACGTAAGACCAACAGCAATTGTTACTGAAACCATATCATGTCTATTCTGGCTGCAATAAAACTAAAAATCATAGAATTCACAGTTCGTGAAAAGTAAATAGAGCACCCTTAATCAACAAATTGTCAAAAATAAAGGGGGAATTTTAATTTTTTTAAAGAAGATCTCACTGTGCAGGTTAAATGGAAACATGCCTACTTGTCATAGACCAGAAGAATTAAAATGTTCACACTACCCAAAATGATCTACAGATCCAATGCTATGTTCACCAAGACCAGAATGATATTCTTCACAAGTAGAAAAAAGAAATGCTAAAATCTCAGAAACAAACCCAACAGAACAGAATACGCAGAGAGAAACACATTCATTCTTCTACATTCACCTGCACTTCAACAAGCTGCTAAGATCACACTGGGTCAAGGATAGATTCTTCAAGAAGCAGTTCTACAGAAAGTAGATGCCAACATGCCGAATGTTCTGGACCCTTATCTCACTTCAGCCCAAGGGGAAAAATGGGTTAAAGACTTAAATATAATACCTAAACCTTGAAAACTATGAGGAAAAAAAACAGGGTAAAATATTCTTCACATTGATCTTGATGATTTTTTTTGGATCCAGTACCACAAAGCATAAATGATAAAAAGCAAATGATTATAAACGTGGCCAGAGTGGAAAGGTGATCTATAGAGTGAAAGAGAGTATCTTTAAACTATATAAAGAGATTAATATTCAAAATATATAAGGAATCCAAACATGTCACAAGCAAAAAGCAACAATCTAGGCTGTCAACATGGCTCAAAAGAAAAAGATGCTTGTCATCCGCCTGATGGTCAAGGTTCCATCCCCAGGACCTGCATTGGAACAGAGAAACCAGCTCTCACAAGACATTTTCTGGCCTCCACACAGGTGGTGTGGAAAGCATGAACCCCACCCCACTCCCCAGTCACGCAAATAAGCCAAGTTTTAAAAGTCAAAGTCCCACAAATAAGCTCAATTGTAAAATAAGCTAAAGATTCAACAGACCGCAAAGGCACACACTCACATAGCAACAAGTATACAAGTGTATGAGTACTAGCAGAAAAAACCTTGTCAAAACCTTAAGAAGTGGGCTGGAGAGATGGCTCAGCCGTTAAGAGCACTGACTGTTCTTCCAAAGGTCCTGAGTTCAATTCCCAGCAACCACATGGTGGCTCACAACCACCTTGAATGAGATCTGGTGCCCTCTGCTGGCATGCAGGCAGAAGACAAAATAAATAAAAATAAATCTTGCCGGGCATTGGTGGTGCACACCTTTAATCCCGGCACTCGGGAGGCAGAGGCAGGCGGATCTCTGTGAGTTCGAGGCCAGCCTGGTCTCCAGAGCGAATGCCAGAATAGGCTCCAAAGCTACACAGAGAAACCCTGTCTCGAAAAAAAAAACAAACAAACAAAAAAAAAAAAAACCAAAAAACAAAAACAAAAAAACCTTAAGAAGATACACCACTTCTAGATAGCAATCCACTGGTCATTAGGACCATAAAGGCTATCATCAAAAACACAAAAGATAGGAAGTTCTGGCTAACAAAATGAGAGCAGACTGAAATGATTGGATTTCAAAGGGATATTTCTCTTATACTGTGTAATCTGATCTCACTATTTGGTGGACTGTAATGTGCTGACATTGGCATCCAACATGTCTGAGTGAATGAGATTTTATTATCCTCTTTAAACTACTAAAATATTTTCACTGAAATTTTTTGAAAGGTTAGCCAACTGTGTGAAAAACTTTTGGGCACATATCATCTAGACCCTTCTTTCCCTAAAAATACAAGTTTCATTGTTGTTTGCTTTGTTGGTTATTTTTCTTTTATTCTTTCTTTGGTTGGTTGGTTGGTTGGTTGGTTGGTTGGTTTTTCCAGTGCTAGAAATGGAATCCAGGGCCTCACATATATGAAAAGACAATTTGAATGAGGTTTTCAAAGAGCCAGGAAAGAGACCTTCACACTGTTCCCTGTGTTGAAACTTGCCCCAGTGAGCTCAGTCTTTTATAACAAATTACATACTGAGAGGGTGAGACCTTGATTCCACCCAAACACACATACACAACACACACACACACACACACACACACACACACACACACACACACACACTCATAAATTCTTTTTCTTTTTAAAGTCTGTAAATGAATCATGGGCATTCTACACAGGAAAATTAGTCAGGAGTCAAAAAGAAAGGAATGCAGGAAGAAAGAAAGAAAGAAAGAAAGAAAGAAAGAAAGAAGGAAAGAAAGAAAGAAAGAATTTGACAAATATTGACCAGATGGAAGAGGGCAGAAGTGCAACACAACCCCAGGCATTTGAAAGCATATTCATGAATAATATTTTTAAATGCACCATTAGTAAACAAAAGCAAAATGCAGAAAGTAAAAGCCTGATGAAGAAAATTTAAAAGTGTTGAATAAATAAGAGGATATACCAAGTTCACTGATAAAGTCAACAGCAGTAACATCCATTTGATAAGCAAAGACTCACAGTGTCTGTATACAGAGGGAGAATAGCTCTGAATGCTATCCTAAAGACAAGCACAAACAAGATCCTTTTCATGAGAAATCCCACTGTAGCAGTTCTCAGAGGCAGTTCATCCACAGGCACATAGTGTGAAGCATAAACTCATTCTCGTGAGTTAGGCAGAGCACTGCTCCTCCCTGAGAGGGGTTGAAGGCTGGCAGACATTGACTTAGGTTTCTTAAAAAGAGAACGAAATCTTTCAAGTTGGCTTGTATCTCTTTTGCAGATGACTCCCTTGGCATGTGCAATTTCCAGCATGACAAAAGCAAAACAAACCCATGTCTTAAGACTTTGCATTTGGAGACTGGAGAGATGGCCCAGGGTTTAAGAGCACTGGCTGCTCTTCCAGAGAGCCTGGGTTCAATTCCAGCATCCACATAGTGGCTTACAGCTGGCTTTTACTCCAGTTCCAGGGGATCCAACACCCAACACCCTCTTCTAGCCTATGTGGGCATTACACACACACACACACACACACACACAGTATAATTACATGCAGGCGAAACACATACACAATTGTTTTTAATCTTTAAAAAATACTTTGCCTTCATTCACCCAGCACTTCCATTCCCATTTTTCATAGCGGGGTTAAGTTACTGTCATCATTTCCTGAGGACACAGGGCAGTGCTGCCCTATTTTGGCCCAGGAACCAACATCAAGACATTCTTGCCTTTTGAGTCAGTGCTAGGGGACTTGCCCAGATGCAAAACCCCTCTTTGAGCAGTTTCAGTGTCTTAATTCTCACCATGGCAAGCAGACCTAGAGAGTATAGCTGCCACCCCAGCTACCCCAGGCAGAATGTTTGGCCAGTGTAGGGCCAACTTATGTGGACCTCAAACATTGTTACATGGCTTAGGGGTATGTGTTGAGGGGTCTTTTCCAGAAAACCTACAGGGAAAGAGGTCCAGACAGCCCAGCCAGAATCTCCCCAAGTTTACCTAGAAAACATCCTGCTGGGCTGAACACCCTCCATTCAGTGTTATGTTGTGGGAACTTCCCACAGAGCTAATGGCAAATCAAGGGCTCTATAGACAAACACTGTTTGGCCCCGTCACTAGCAAATGAGTAGAGACTAATTTATGAGAACCACAAATATCAGGAGGCCCAGGCCCACTAGCCACCATTGTCACACTGAGCCCTCCCTCACCCAGATCCATCACCCTGGGAAAGTACAGGTCTGAGATATGGCTGGATCTTCAGTCTCAGGCAGGAGACAGCAAGAAGTTGAGATGCAGGGCAGCCTGTGTCTTTGCCCTGGTTACTGGATGCCACACATCTGTTTCCTGACCTGTAAACTGTGATCAGGAACCCCAGCCCCCAAGGCACTGTGTGAATAAGGGTAATGTGTGGTGAAGCCTTAAGAATGCTTTAAAACACTTGTGGGAATCATTGTTTCCCAATCTTTATCCATCCTATGCTCCCCGGGAGACAGTTTTATTTTGTTTCCTGGGGGCTTTTATGACACTTAAATATAATTTGAGGATATGCTGGCTCCTTTTTCTTTTCTTTTTCTTCTTTCTTTCTTTATTTTTTCATTTTTTTTTTATGTTAACTTGACACAGGCTGGAGTCATTTGGGAAGACAGTTTCAATTGGAAAAATGCCCCCATCAGATTGGCCAATAGGCAAAACTGTGGGGCATTTTCTTCATTGGTTATTGGTGTGGGGAGGGCCCAGCTCACTGTGGGCATGGCCACTCCTGGGCTAGTGGTTCTAGGTGATATAAGAAAGCAAGCTGAGCAAGCCATGAGGAGCAAACCAGTGAGCAGTGTTCCTCCATGATCTCAGTTCCTGCCTCCAGGTTCCTACATAATCAACCCCCAGCCACAAGCCAACCCTCTCTGCTCTTTCAGGCTTTTGGGTTTTGTTCTCCCACATCACAGTGTAGAACTATCTGTAACTCCAGTTCCAAGAGATCCGATACCTTCTTTTGACCTCTGAGGATACCAGGCACACATACATCCATGTATGCAAAATACTCAAACACATAAAAGCAATTTTAAAAAATCATATCAGTGAAGTTACCCTGCTCTGTGACACACCACCAGTGGCCCTTGAATCTCTTGACTGAGAGTGAATTTATAAGGTTGCTTGGTAAACTCTGAATTAAGCAGATTTTCTAAGTGTTGATTTGTTTCTTTATTTACTTTAAAAAAGAATCCCATTTGCCAAGAGAACTTCCTTCCTATGAAAATAGTGCCCACAAACAAAATCTGCTACCTCACAGTGGCAGTTTTAAGGCATCAAACACAATTATCTCTATGAGACAGAGAATGCCAGGGCTTGGAATACTCAGTGAATTAAAAAAATCTGAATAATTACAATTATAATAATATCTCTCCCCTTGGAATATTTTCACCCACGTGGAATGAATTAAATGAATTTAATGTTTCAGATGGTCCAAGCTAGCATTTTCTGCACCAGTAAAACTGTGCTGAACATTTCCTTCCCAAGCTTTATGCTCTTAGTGAGCTGGAGGAGAGAGAATAGAACAGACAATGTAAAGGAAAGATGTGGGCTTGAGACAGGGCCACCTCCTTCCATCCTCCTCAGTGATGTGTTGTGCTCCTGTCAAACCATCATGGAAGAGGCATGGGCCATCTATTGTGCCCTGAGGCAAAATGCCTAACATGCAACACAGAGAGCCATATCTCCCCTTTATTCACAGATTCTGCCCTGATCAGTCACCGTCAAGGTGTATGTGAGTGTATAGGCGATTGTGCATGTGTGAGTGTGGGTAAGAATGAGTCAGTGGGTGGGGATGTGTACCTGAGTACAAGTCAGTCTGTACGTTTGTTTTCTCAGCCCTCTTCCACTGTTCTGTCTCTGTATATTTGCCTTCCATATTATCTTCCCCACATACCTGTGCATTCTATTTATGGAGTTGGCAAAATCTATACTCCCCTGCCTAAAATCCTCCAACTCCCCTTTCTTCCACTCCCAGCCACAGCACTGTGAAGATTTTATATTCCCCACCTGCCCAGGCCCCAGCACTCCTTCCCCTTTATGAGCCTAACTGCAGCAGAGCCCACACAGGCCATCTTGAATCTTGTGGCCTGGCAGGTCCTTCCTCACTGTAATTAGAATTCTTGGGTCTCCTGTTCACCTGTAGCAAGGTGTCTTTCTGTCAGCCCATATAGAAAATGTAAGCTCCCCTGTACAGAATGTAAAACGTGGCCTCATATACCCTATTCTTGGGTCATACTTCCCAGGCATAGAGGTGCTCACCCAAGAGTGTGCACGATGGAGAGTTAAGCCCGTGGACAGTACTGCTGGGTCTGGCCCCCTTGAAGTTACCTGTGTCTTAACTTCTCTGAGTCTCCAAACCTTTTCATCGTCTCCCCAGTATCCTGTATCCTTGAACCAGGCTCTAGGGATATATGAGGGAACTGTGCTTGGTCTGTGGGGAAGACATTAGTTTAACTTCAGAAGGCACAGGAAATACCAGGTTCATATCCAAGACTGCTTCACTGTAGGAATCCAGGGGAAAGAGCTGAATGAACTGCAAACCTGTCCTTCCACAGGGAACTAAGGCATTAAATCCAAGTTAGGTAAAAGGTGAGACACCCAGTTTCAACCCTCCTATGCTTTCTCATGTGCTGGTTTCATCTACATAGCAATACGTCCCTCTTTACAGCAGATATTCATCCTCCACCTACTCTTGTTAGGGGAGTGATGGATGAACAAGGAGGTCTCTTGTTCCCTTTCTTCCATGTGGCCACATGTTGTCCCCTTTACAATGGCCGCTCTTCAATTTGCTTTTCCAGCTGAAGACACTGCCGTCACCATCAGGTCCCTCTCGCTTCTCCAGGGCCTTTGTAGGGCTCCCCTTTGATGTGCTTTTTCTCATTTGTTTGAGTACTACAACTAGATTCTTGCAGCCTTCAATTGAGGGACCAGCTGGGTGGCCTTGCTCTTTTATGCAGAAGTGTTGAGAAAGACCTGTCAAACCCTGGGGATAATTAGCCTTTATTTCTTCTCATTAAGAGAGATTGTCACTCAGCACAGATGTGGCCCAGGGGATGGCTGCTTCTCTCACCCCCTGCATTATGGTTACCTGGTGGGTTTGGAATCCAATTTCTATCTTCACATTCCTTGCCTGAAATTGGACCATTGTTGCTTCACAAGCCAAGTTTGTATATTTTCTTCAAGGAATACAACTATAATCCAAATGTCAAATGAGATGACTTGGAAGCTTGAGGATAAGCAAATAATCCTTGGTGAGAGGAGGAGCTAAAATAATAAAGACAGGCTCATGATCCTCCCCTGGCCAGAGGAAGCCATATACACATCTCCTTTAGCTGTTTATTTGCAGATCATTGTAGATCCACAGGCCTTTGCAAAGATAGTCCAGAAAAGTCCCAAGAATGCATCACCCAGTTTCCCCCAATCTTCCTAAACCTGGGAACAGTATGAAAAGCCAGAAGTGCCGATCAGTGTGTGTGTAGCTCCATCATGTTAGCATGTCTGAGGATATGTGGACATTGCAATCTATGTATGGGTTAGTTCACAATACAAGTATCTCTTCCCATCACCTCTTTGAGGATGGGTCCCTTTCTCCTCACAACCCTAACCACTAGTTTGTTTCCCAAATATTATAGCAAAAGGCAAAGAAACATAATGCTCAGTGTAGCCAAGGACCTGAAGATGCACCTCATCAACCTCACCAACAACACAACACTGCTCATCTCTCAGAATGGCTACTGTTAACACAGCGATAACACCAGGCGATTCATGGTACCGCCTGGAAGGAGAAACAGTGCAGCCAATCTGGGATTTATTTTCACCACTGCATCACTTTTAGTTTTCATTCTATAACATAGATTTCTCCAAATGCCAAACAATTCATCCTTACATATAGACAGCGCACCTCCAGACTCAAGCAGATTAACAAAATGATCCTTCCCATAGATGTCGTCACTTTGATGACTCTGGGTCCCACCTGCACATTGGGCTCACAACTGACATTGTGGGGATCCTAGAGCTGACCCTCACAGCTCACTTGAGAAGACCACTGGAGAAGTGACAGCAGCATCCACTAAACACACCGTGTGTTTCTGGGCTCTGTGGTCAACCCAAATGTTTCACGGTTAGTCACCATATGCCATGCCTCAAGCATGGGTATACCTGTTCATGTGATTCTAATACACAGAAGCCTCAGTCCTCTTCTGCCTCTGTCCAAATAGTCCTGTGCCCCCCGAGAGCACTTTCTATCCTATCCCAGAGTCCTGAGCCTCCTTTTAGCATCTCACTCACCATTGGGAATTTTAGCTTCCTGGAAACCTCTCAGATGCCTGCTGTCTTTCTGAATGCTGGTACACAGAAAGTACTCAACTACCTTTATGTGGTAAATCTGTAGCAAGCCTACTGAGAACAGTGCTTACTTAACTACACTTTGCAGCTGATGTGAAGGATGGAGCTATGCAGCCTAGATTTCTAACTAATGTGACAGGTGGACTACCATCTTCATGCGATAGACAGAGCGTGACTGTAGAAGAATTTCCAAAACATACACAACTTTTAAATTCAATCCCAGCTCAGTTCCACCACCACTACTCACATATTGAAGTCAGGTCTTTCCAGATGCTTGAGACAGCCTTCAGCTTAAATGTTGCCATGAGGAAGTGTCAAAATTAGGCCAAGAATAAAATGGACACCAAAACAATAGAAGCCATCTGTGAACACAGCTTGGTGCCCACGTAAGATACACTTGCCACTCCTGTGACATCTTAGTGAACACTCTGGGACCTGTATTGTTTTTATGAATTAAGAGCATGCACCCAATCCATACAAGGGCCCAGAGGAGAAGAAAAGGAAGAAACTTCGAGAATGCCATTGTCGCAAACATATGGAAACCAAAGTTTTCTGGGAAAAAAAAAATAAGAAATAGCACATGTCCTGGTTAGTTTTTATTGCCCACTTGACACAACCTAGAGTCACCTGAGAAGAAGGAACCTAGTTGAAGACTTGCTTAGACTAGATTAGCCTGTATCCATGTCTGTGGAACATTTTCCTGGTTGTTAATTGATGTAGGATGGCCCAGTCCACTGTGGGCAGCATCATCCTTAAGCAGGTGGACCTGGGCTGTCTAAGAAAAGTAGCTAATCATAACCGAGAAAGCAAGCCAGCAAATAGCATTCTTCCACAGTTTCTGCCTCCGAGTTCCTGCCCAGATTTCCCTAAGTCATGAACTGCAACCAGTGAAGTAACATTTAAGGGGGAGTAAACTCTTTCCTCCCCCCAAATTGCTATTGGTCATGACATTTGTCACAGCAACTGAAAGGAAACTAGAATCTCATCCAATATAAGGAGGTCACAAACTTCCTCTGTAAAGGGCAAACCATAAACATTTTAGACCTTTTTGCCCAAATGTTCTGTGTTTAAGATATCCAACTCAGCACTGTAGTGAAAACCAAACTTGACATGTAAGTTGACAAGTATAACCTTGAAAGGAAAAATGAGACAACAGAGTATGAGAGCATTTTCTAGGAAGCCCCACACAATCAGTTCATTGTATGCTTATTACAACTTTATTTTTCAGTGGAAGGAAATGACCAACACAGATATGGGCCCAGGAGAATTTTGAGGCAGCTAGAAGGGACTTAAGGTAAGTATGAGTGAGCCTCTCAATCACAGGAAGTCAGTTGAGTCCTGCTGCCTGACATCAAGGGGTGTGTAGTGTACACATGCGTCATATATTCCTTCACACTTCTTCCGGAGTATTGAAAGTTTTCTGAATGTAATTCAGTGTGCCATCTCTTCTAGCAAGTGCCCTTTTACATACCCTCTTCCTCATGTGAAGATCTCAAAAGGTAACATTGGTCATCATACCCAAGAGAGATGGGTCCCCTGCCTTGGCCCTTCATTATACTGACTTAACCTATGAAATATTTTTTATATGGGCATCCAGATCCTATGCCTTCACATAAGAGTATTTCATCCTTTCCCCAAGCTCCTGCTCTCACAGCTCCTAGCATTCTGGCTAGACTGTTAAGTAAGGGTACCACTCACCTAGCAAAAAAGACTTGGATAAAAGAAAAGAGGCAGTTCCCAAAGTAGACCTGTTGAAGTAGAGGGCAGGTGAGCAAGCTATGCATTAACAAAAACATCGTAACAGAGATGAGGAAGGGGCAAGAGAAGAGCAGAAAGCTCAGTCTCCTATCATCCCTGGAGAAACAGAACAGAACCAAAGCTCGGGTTCTGCCAGAACACTGAGAGTCAGGAAGAACCAGGGGAAGCAGCCACATTTACCCTAGGAACAGTAGAGCCTCCCCAAGGTAAAGGACCAGGCAGGGATTCCAAGCAGGACAAAACAAAAATCAAGCACCGATCTTTGAGAGCTTTTATATCTCTCATCCTTTGACAGCAGTGAGGGGCAGCAGTAGGCAGGCATGAGTAGTAGCAGGTGATACCTTCCAGGGTTACAGCTCTCATGCAGATACAGGCTTTGAGGGCCAAGACCCTTAATTCCATAAGTTCTATAGCTCTTAGGCCTAGGAAGTTGGGGTGCTCAGTCCTTTGTATTGTACTCCTGTCATTGCAGCTTCTGGGCTGTGGTGCTGGGATTCATCCGTCCTTAGCAGCAGCCAGTAGATGTTGTGACTGTTTACAGGTTACAGCTGGCCAGGTCTCATGTCAGGACCGCGACTACACAGGAGATAGCTGTTCTCACTCCTTTTGTTGCTGCTGTGATTCCTACAGTGCCGGCCACCAGTCTCACTCTCGTGATCCCACCTCTGCTGCAGCTGTCACAAAGCAACCTGCTGACCCTTCAGTTCCTCCTCTGCTGCTCTTCAAGACAGGCTGACAGTTCCCACAGCTCTGCTCTGGTTCCTTCCAGGGCTGTGTGCTCTGTGGTTCTCACAGTCCTGCTTCTTGTTGGGATCTTACGGTTCTCATAGTTCTATTTTTTCTGCGGGTCCAAGTGACCAGCCATTCCCATGGTTCCCCACTTCTGAGCATTGGTCTCTCCACAGCTTTGCCTCCCATGTGGGTACCAAAGCAACTGTCCATTCTACTATGTCTAAAGTGGACTGTGCCAGGATACCTGCTTACGGCTGATACCATCCTGTGTCATCACCATCACCACCATCACTGCCATGTTGTCTCTGCTCTCCCTGTTTTTTTCTTCACGTTACCAGCTCAGCCCAGTCTACTAAAAGTAAACCAAAGAAGCCTTTTGTTGGGCCTAATGTTGTAATGCCAGGGCAGGTGATGCATGCATGATGTCCGTCAGCCAACTCACCAAGTGAGCCCAACAGCCTAGTTATTCAGCCAGATGAGGTGCACCAATAGCAACAAACTTTGCACATATATGAGGGTTTGTGTTTGCACCACTCAAAGTTTTGTCCCTTTTGCACCAGTCACAGCCACCCTTCTGCTAGGCTGCCAGGGAACATGTGCTCCTCAAATAAATTATTAAAAAATATATGCAACACATTCATAATTCAAGTCTCAGAGGCAGGCTGACAAATGGTTCTTATTTCCTGTGACATGTGCATGTCTAAAGGCAGAGCTCCATTGAGCTTTTTAGCCCCCATTCCACCCCAAGAACAACTTGATAGTTGTCCTGAAAGTTTGGAGAAGAGAAAAAGGTCCCCCAGGATCTATCCACCACACATCACCAAGGAAATAAACTTTACTCTCTCCCCCAAGGCTTTCTCCAAGGCAAGTCAACACAATTTATCCTGAGGGTATTTTTCTCCATTGTACATGTCATGCAGTGGCTATTTTTAGTCAAGGCATAACCTTTCATTAGGCAGGATTTCCACATTTATTTATTTCCCTCCGTGCTGTTGATAAAATGTTTCTGAATTTTTTACTGCTACACTGTCACTGAGAAAGCAAAACTGCTAACCCTGTCCCCAGGGTACTCATTGCCACATTCCCAGAGCCTGTGATGTTTGCATCAGCCTTCATAGCTATTTCCCTGCCGTCAAGGCAATTGGTGTTTACACTGTATTTCGAAGCAGACATTGCTGGACTCTGCCATGGCAGTCTCCAGGCAACAAGCAGCTAGAACAGGCCACTGGCCCCACCCAGCCAAACCCAGCCCTGTGTGTAAATAGTAACTTTTGCCCAAATTAAAAGCTTACTTGCTCATGGCCTGAGAGGTGAGTGACTGACTGATTGGCACGTCACTAGCATCACTAAGGGATGATAGCTTAGGAAGGGAAATTTACCCTCCCGGCTCAGATGGAATGTCTCGAAGGAAGATGGTAGTACACAATTGTTCATGGTGGCATTGAAAGGTTAACTAATATAGGAGTTTATTTTGTTCATTTGTTTATTTGTTTTGTTTATTGAGACAAGATCTCTCTCTATAGTCCTGCTTATCCTGGAGTTAGCTATATAGACCAGGCTGGCCTGGAACTCACAGAGATCCTCTGGTTTCTGCCTTCCAAGTGCTGGAATTAAAGGCGTGTGCCACCACACCCTGCTTGGATTAGCATTTTAAAATAATCTATTTGGATTTGCAGCCCTGGCTGGCCTTGAATTTGTGGTGCTCCCCCACCCCACCCACCCCCTCATACTTGCATACCAAGTATTTCACAGACTGAACTATCTCCCCAGCCCAGAGCAATGCATTTTTAAGCCCTTCTAAAAAAATCTTCTGAATCATAATGTTTTTTTGACCGTGCTCACTCTCATACACACTTCCTGGGCTACAGGAGCTGTCCCCACCTCCAAGCCACGTGAGGCCCGTCCGGTGGTTGTGTATAAGGGATGATCAGGACACTCGATTCCCACTCTGATTATCAGCACCCCTGTTCCTGTTTCCCTTCCCTGATCACCACCCTAGGCTTCCCTAGAGTTCCTTGCTTCTGGCAGCTGTGGCAGGGTCCCCAGGAAGGCAACTGTGTCCTAAAGGAACAGTGAACCATGGAGTCAGTAGGAACTCCACAGCTGCAGGCTGCAGAAGAAGACACAGTGGAAGCCATGGGAAGACAGCAGAAGCTCAGAGGAGACATCATGGGGGCCAGGGAGACACCACCCTGGGGAAGGGCAGCACCGTGGCAAAGTTGACTGCTATGACACTTCTGGTCCAGGCCTCCAGTTGAGCAAAGATTGTCCATGAATGCAGGAAGGGAACTTGAGCAGCTGACTAGCCTTGCTGTTCCCAAACCTTGCATCCCTTGCCTATACCTGGGATAAGAAACTGAAGGCCAAGGCTGCCCTAAAGATACCAGGTCCAGCTAAGCCGGAGAACTGGCCAGAGCCAAGTGTCCCACGAACAGATGGACAGCAAAATTGACATGTGGGCTTCTGCAGGAACCCTTCTAGAGAATACAACCTTCCAGACATCATGGTGGCTGAGAGGAGACTGTTCTAATCAAGTGGCTTTCAGGTCCAGCTAGATAACATGAGGCCTGGGCTCCTCTCTTCCGTCTCATGCCCTTTACCACCCCTGCCTCCCATGTCCTCCACTCTGACCCCTGATCCTCCCCTTCACCCTGGACTTACAAATGACCCATGGCAGGGAAAGAGGACTGCCTCAGGCCTTTGGCCCTGAACTGAAGTTCTACCTCTAGATATGCAACCAGGGACAAGTTGCTCAACTTCCCTGAGGCTTTACGCTTCCCTGAACAGTGACACGTAGTGTGTTCAAAAGAAATCTAAATGCAAGGTCAAGCATGGAAGAAAGCACACTGCATGAAGAAGCCTGGTGGCTGTGAACTTCCTGCCTCCAAATTTCCCATGAGCTCCAAGCTGGATATCAGTGATAACTGAGGTGGAAATCCCTCCTCCCAGTAAACCAAAGAGAAGTGTACTGTCCCCAGACTTATTTAAGGGACCTTTTTCCATGCCAAGGCTTGTGTGTGGCACTGGCAATATTACAGTTTCTCTCTAAGGCTGCTAACGCCCTGCAGGTAAGGGAGGAACAAAAATAGAAACCACTGGACCAGCAGGAAATGAACGCTGCAATAGTAGCCCTGCTTAACCAGTACTTACCCTTCGAAAGTGTTAAATACTGTCAACATAGCATCTTGATTAGCTATCACAACACACCTGTAGGAAAACCAGTGCTCAACCCATTTCATAGATAAAGAGTATAAGGGACAGAAACACTCCAAGTTAGTGAGAAGCAGAGTCAGATACAGACCCAGTTCATCCCATCACCTAATTCATGCCCCCTCAGCACCAGGCACACTGTTTTAATGTATAGTTTTGTAGCCAATGTAAAATGCATCTCACTGGTGCAGTGGGCACATCCATCAATCATCGTTTGGGAGAGCATGGTCTGGTTCTGCCTGGTCACCTATGCTCAGGAGAGTGAATGGGGGTCTAAGGAGCAGAGATTATAGGAGAGGTGGTTTAGTTAGGAGGCAATGGTGTGATGGAGAGAAACTTGAAGACTTAACACCAGATGAAAGAAAATGGTCTGGGGAGAATGTGGGGAAAAAGTTAATCCGAGAATGGTAATGTACACCTGTCTTAGTAAGGACAAAACCTTGTCTTACTTGGGGCTGACCCCCTGTCAATATACAAACTCATCACTTTTCAGCTAGAACCTTTCCTTTTTCTTTTATCCCCAAGATGGCACATTAATATTAATGTCACAACATAAAACATAAATAACTTTTAAAGTCCCACAGTCCTTAAAATTTCAAACTTGTCAGTAAACTTCAGTCTCTTTAAAATATCCACTATTTTTAAAGAATTCAAAATCTCTTTTACAGTGCTAAGCCTCAGCTGTTCTCCATGACCCCTTCATGGGTTCAAGACCAGTACCACCTGGGTGACACACTCCCAAGTTCAGCTGCCAGAGCAAGGTAGAACTTTGGCCACCTCTGCAACACAGCTTCTTTGTGTTGACTCTCAGGAAACACTTGTCATCACCTCAGTTACGCTGATCTCTTCTGAATCATAGCTGACTCTTTAGCCCCAGCTGAGCAGCATCCATTGTTCCAGCAAAACAAAAGTTTTGCTTTAGTGGTTCTGGTATCTCATTAATCACAGGCAATTCTTCAGCTCCACAGCTGACCAGACACCACAGATTCTTCACACAAAAGGCCAGCTAGAGTCTTTGCTTCCCTCTGAAACTTCACAAGCCAGGCCTCTATCTTCTGCCCTATTCTCAACATTCTTATCTTCCAGGCTCCTACAGAACAGCTCACTGAGCTCTCACTGCTCAATGGTTTTTCTACCCCACAGTTCCAAAGTCCTTTCACAATCCTCCCCAAAACAACATGGTCAGGTCTGTCACACCAATACCCTACTTCTGGTACCAACTTGTCTTAGTTAAGGTTACTATTGCTGTGAGGAAACACCACCACCAAAGAAACTTTGGGAGGGAAGCTGCCAACTTGTCTCCTAGGGTGTCTGTACCACTAGCCATTCCCTCAGGGTCTGGTTTCTCATAGTCCATGGGCTGTTCTTTGTGATATTATTTCTGTTTGGGGCTTGTGGTCTTTGTAGCTAGTCTGGCCATTATCCTCATAGGATCTTTGGTGAAATGAAGGATCTAGGTTATGATAGTTATGATATTACCAGTTTTCTTGGTATGGACCATGCTTTTGATGTCCTTGCTAAGAGCTTTGGATTCTGAAGCCTTTGTTTTATCTTCTCCTGAAGATTGACAGCTTTACCATCTATATTTGTCCTAGTGTGCTTTCTGTTGATGTGATAAACAATTACCAAAAACAATGTCAGGAGGACAGGGTTTATTTGGCTTACACTTCCACATCTGCCCATTATCAAGGGAAAGCTGGGCAGGAACTCAAGGCAGGAACCTGGAGGCAGGAACTGAAGCAGAGGCTGTGGAGGAATACTGCTCACTGGCTTGGTTGGCCAGCTTTCTTATATACCCCAGGACCACCTGCCCAGGGGTGGCACTGCCTGCAGTGAGCTGGCCCTCCCTCATCAGTCATTATTTAAGAACATGCCCTCACAGCCTTGCCTACAGTCCAATATAATGAAGGAATTTTCTCTATTGAGGGCCACTTTTTCCAGACAACTCCAGCTTGTGTCAAGTTGACTAAAAACTAACCAGCACAATATTTAAGCTCGTGATTTATTATAATTTTATGTGGGATGTGTCGTGGTTTGGGTCTGGCTTACCTGTATTCTCCAAAACTCACTCCAGTGGTAGCAGCATTAATATTATACAACCTTCAGGGCTCGGGTAGCTTGGTGGAAAGATAAAATGTGAGATTGTTCAAGGTTCATCCTTGCCTATAGGTGTTTGATTTCTCCCACACAGGTTGTGAGGCCTAGTGATTGGTAACTGTCATGGAGAACCCCATCCACTGATGGGATGGGTTGAGTTAGTTTGTGAGAGTAGACAGTTACAAACTGAGGTGTCTTCAGGTGCCTGGCCCCTTATTTATTTACTCAGCCTTTCTGCTTCTCCACTCTACCGTGTTAAGTCAGGCTACATTTGCCAACATCCCAGCATCATGCTTTTTGAATCTTTCAGCAACTAAAATTGTTAAACAAATAAAATCCTTTGTTTTTAAATTATTCAGCCTCAGCTATTTTGTTACTGCAACCCAAACTAGATAAAGATTAATGATGAGGGAAGTGCGTCTGTATATGTTTTTGTCTTATTGGATGATAAAGTACAGTTTGTCCAATGAGGCAGCATGTTAGACAGGACTAAGAGTCAAGGAGGATTCTGGGAAATGTAGTAAAGAAGTGGTGATCCAGGCAGGAAGTGACATAGCAGGGAGACTCATATATAAGCAAGGGCAAGAAGGAAGTCGTCTTTTCACTCTTCCTCTTGCTCTCTGCTCTGAGTCACGATGTGAGCCTGGGAAGACAGGATGCTTCCCCTTGTGTCCAATAAGATAAGTCTTATAAAATATTTAGATTTATGATAATTAAGACTGAGTTAGTAGATGAGAAATCCTAGTCATTGGCCAAGCAGCATTTGTACCTAATATAAGTCTCTGTATGTTACCTGGGATGTTACGTGGTGGCGGGCAGAACTTGGGCAGCCTGGCAGAAAGCGCCCATGTAGCAGCAGGGTTCGGGTGGCTTGCCGGAAAGATTAAATGTGAGATTGTTCAAGGTTCATTCTTGCCTATAGGTGTTTGATTTCTCCCACACAGGTTGTAGGAAGACTGTCACCTGCTTTTGCAAGTCAATAATCAGTGCAGCTCCATGTGTAGGTCTCTTTTTGGATTCTGGATCCCACTCCATTGACCTGTGCATCTATACCTTCAACCCTACCACAATCTTAATTGTGCTATTTAGGAATAAGTTGAAATTAAATAGACACATTGCGCCAACTTTATTCTACTTTCTTAAAAGTGTTTTAGCTGTTCTAATCCATTTCCACCAACAATTTAGAATAACCTTATCTATAAAATGCATTGTTGGGATGGAAAGAGAAATGTGCCCACATCAGCATCTTTATTCAGTTGAGCCCTCCGATGCAGGAGTTCAGGAGGCCATCATTTAAGTAACCAGGTTTCATTCCTCTTTGGCATCTTTCAGGTCTCAGGATACAGCCCAAAGTATTTTTCATTACATACATACCCAAAGGTTTCTATATTCTTGAGCAGCTATAACCAATACTCATTTTAAATTCCAGTTTCCTTTGTTTGTCACTATTACATAGAAATCTGGGGCACTTTTCTGTGGATCTTGCATCCCACAAGCTTGCTGAACTCATTGGTTCTAGATGTTTTTGCTAATCCTTGAGATTTGCTGTCTAGATAAGCCTAATATCTGCCTAGAAAGATGTTTTATTCCTTCCTTCTGGATGCATGTGCCTTTTACTTCCTTTTACGTGGTACTACACTGACTCTGAGCACTCACAGAGACCCCCACCCAAGAGAGGGAAGACCCAGATAAATGAGAAGGGTTGGTTATTCCAGGGAGGGCAGTCATGGCCTTAATGAGTGTAGTGTACAGCTTAAGCCAGAGAGGATAGGCCTGGGTGGCTGTCTGCAAACCTAAGCTGACTGGCTCTTGTAACTCACCCAAATCATCTGCACCACAGTCTGTGACTTAATAAACACTAACACCTGCTGACTTCCATGACCATTGCTCTATGCTTTCACTTGAAAAGCTTAGCTTCTCTGTCTTCCATGAACAGACAATGAAAAATAGCCACACTTCTAATTTCCACCAAGAGAAGAATGTGCACACTGAACATTGGCAGCTTCGGAGTCAGGAAGCCCAGTAAGGCTCTCCCAGTAAGGCTAAACTCAGCCCTGAAAGAGAAGCAAATCTGAATAAAAATTCATGCAAAAGAGCAGGGAACCCTATCAGGCTAGGGACAAGAGGTTCGAGAGACAGCAGAGATAAAGGGCATCCTTTCCAAGTGCCTGAGGTCCGAAAGCAGCTGAGGAAAGTATCCAGCCAGCCAGGAACTAGAGAGATGGCTCACTGGTTAGGAGTAATTGCTTCTCTTCCACAGACCAGGATTCAATTCTCAGCACTCACATAGTGGCTCTCATCCATATGAAACTCGAGTGTCTGGGAACCTGACACCTCTTCTATTCTTCATGAGCACTACATGCACCTGGTACCCAGTCATACATGCAGACAAAACACCTGCACAGTTAAAATAAATAATTTGGTGGATGGATGGAGGGCAAGTTTGGGAAGTTTACAGAAAGTGAGTGGATGAAGGTCCATAGTACCTTTGTCTTACAGGCCACAGGGAGCCCTGAAATCCTAAGCCCCAGCATCCAACAAGACTTCAATAGTCAAGTGTGGGAAACAGCCTGCGAAGCAAACATGCTACAAGCATATGTGTGCCATGTGACTGTCAGATCTTATCTTAAAAACAAATGAGTTCAAGTGGAGGATAAAGGAAAACAACTCTGAGCACACACATCAGCATCTGCTACCCCCACAGACGATGTGTACCTGGAAAGGGGGTGCCCAGCCAGCTGAAGTAGCTCAAGACACAGAGGAATCTAAAACCCCAAAGGAATAGACATTCCACCAGCCCATGAAAGCACGGATGTTGAACCAACAAACCTCCTTATTTTCCCTTGTGTAAGACATGTGCAGTTTCTTTATATCCTCTAAACAAATTACAGGCAGCTCTGAGCCCTTCCCTTTCCAGGCTAGGGGGAAAACTTAGGCCTGTGATTCTGGGGTCTCCCTGCACCCTAGTACTTTGCTGAGACCTTGGCATTTTTCCAAACCTTGATGTTAACGAATGCATACAAAAATGAAAAGAAAATTCATAAATTACCATGAAGTGAACACACCCACTTAACTGCCTCCTAGGTCAAGGAAAAAACAAAACATCAACAGCCATCCAAGAGCACCCCTCAATCCTCTCCAGTGTCCGATACCGCCAGTCCCCAGAGAGGACCACTATCCTGACCCCTGGCTCTCCTCAGTTAGACAGGAGCTACCTTGGTGCAGTGACTCAATGGGTACCCTCCTCAGCCAAACTGCCTGACAACAGAGCACCATCCCAAGAAATGAGTCTCCCACACCCTTCTTTTTTTTTTTTTTTTGCAGATTTTTTTATTTGAATTAGAAATGAGATTGTTTTGACAATCCCAGTTCCCTTCTCCCTCCCATCCTCCCCTACCACCACCCCCAACTAAAACCCTACCTATCACAAATCCTTTCTGCTCCCCCTGGAGGGTGAGGCCTTCCATAGGGGGTCATCAGAGTCTATCGTATCCTTTGGGATAGGGCCTAGGCCCACCCCCGTGTGTCTTGGCTCAGGGAGTATTCCTCTATGTGGAATGGGCTCTCAAAGTCCACACCTATGCTAGGGATAAGTACTGAACTACCACAGGAGGTTCCGTAGATTTCCGAGGTTTCTTCACACAAACTCATGTTCCTGGGGTCTGGATCAGTCCCATGTTGGTATCCCAGCTATCAGTCTGGGGAGCAAGAGTTACCCGATGTTCAGGTCAGCTGTTTCTGTGGGTTTCACCAGCCTGGTCCGGACCCCTTTGCTCTTCACTCGTCCTTCTCTGCATCTGAATTACAGTTCAGTCCAGTGATTAGTTGTGGGTGTCTGCTTCTACTTCCACCAGCTGCTAGATGAGGGCTATCGGGTGGCATATAAGTCAGTCAGTCATCAATCTCATTATCAGGGGAGGGCATTTAAGGTAGCCTCTCCTCTGTTGCTTACATTGTTAGCTGGTGTCATCTTTGTAGATCTCCAGACATTTTCCCTAGTGCCTCATTTCTCTGTAAACCTAAAATGTCTCACTCTATTAGGGTATCTCCATTCTTGTTATCTTCTATTCTTCGCCTGACTCAACCGTTCTGCTCCCTCATGTCCTCTGCATCCCTCCTCTTCTCCCCTTCTCATTCTCCTAGCTCCCTCCCCCCTCTTCCCATGCTCCCAATTTGCTCAGGGGATGTTGACAGTTTCCCCTTCTCCAGGGGACCATGTATGTCTCCCTTAGGGTCCTCCTCTCCCACACCCTTCTAAACACCAAAGTGGCACTTGAGACCACATAGCTTCCTCCCTCAGATCTGGGATTCAGGACTAGAGCCACGCCCCAGCATCTGGGAAGTCTACTTCTCCCTGGAAGGGCAAATCCCTTGTTCCCCAGCATGCAGTCCTTACCCTCAAACACCCGGAGGCTAGGGCGGGATTCCTGTGGGAACCTCTGAGGTCCTGCAATTTTACTCTCCTATAATTTCCAGTGCCCATTCTATTTCAGGCTATGCTACTCAGAACTGGAAATGCAAACTTTGTTGCAGAGTCTGTAGACACTGTGGGCCACAGGCTTGGCTAACCACCATGAGGGAGGGTGTATGTGGGCTTACTTTTTTTTTTCATTTTTTCAAATCTTTATTATTGGGGGGGGCGGGTTTGGAGATGGAACCCAGAGCTTGTGTATGCCAGGCAAGAGTTCTACCACAGAACCACACCCTCAGTCCTTGTCTTATTTTTAGTTATTTATTTATATGTATTATTGTTTTGCCTGAATGTGTATCTGTGTGAGGGGGTCAGATCCCCTGGAACTGGAGTTACAAACAGTTGTGAGCTGACGTATGAGTGCTGGGAATTGAAGCCGAGTCCTCTGGAAGAGCAGTAAGTGCTCTTAACCTCTGAGCCATATCTCCAGCCCCAAGCTTATTTTTAAATAAATAACAGAATTAATTTTTAAAATCCTATGCCTTCCCACTCATCTTAATTATTGTTCCACTAAAACTAAAAATAATTTTCACAGTGTATAACTAAGAGAGAGTTCACAGCAATAAGGAAGGAATGTAGCTGGGAGGCTAAACAGGGCAGTGACCTCCCTCTCCCCCAAAATCGGACTTTAGAATATTTTAATATACTCCCTTTCCTGTAATTTATTCAAGCTGCTGATTTTACTCCAGATACTTCAACTACTGCTCAAATATTGCTCTAATTCTTATTGTAAGCCAATGGGCTTTTAAGTACAATTCCCTTGAAATATACAAACTGATCTTATGTAACTATAGCAGAGAGCCTGCAGCCTGATGGGTGACTCCCTCATGGAGGCCCTGGAAGGGCCAGTTCCCATGCTCTGTGCCAGACTCCTAAGGCCTAGGAGCCAGCGACCCTCACCCTCGTGTAGGAGGGGGTGAGGCCTGATCCCCAGCTGCATCTTGCAGAGCAGCTTGGCCTCTGAACTACGCTATCTGGGCAGCTCTCATCTGGTAACTCTAGGCTCCTCCCTGGAGTCTGGGAGACTGTGGAGCCTGGGAGACTTAACTGGAACAGTCGGGCAGGTCGGGGGCAGGGCAGGAGTGGGGGGGGGCACAGGAGATGACCCCTTGTGGACTCAAGTTCAGAGCACCTGGGGTGTAAAAGAGATAGTCTGTGGGATAAGAGTCAGAGGTAGAAATAAGGCAAATAATCCGGGAAAACGAATCATTTTCTGCGGCCCCCATCCGCTTGCTCTCTGCTTAGCTTTTCCAGTTCAGCTCAGAGCTGGCTCGGTGATTAGATCAAATCACGGCCCCTTTAAACCTCTGAATTCACTGGGAACTGTACAGGAAAAGATGATCATACTTTAAATCTCAATTTCATGATCTTTAAGCTTGACTAAAGCCAACAGGCAGGCAAGAAAAATGTCAAGAGGAGAAAAAATGAGAGTGAATGCTTGTTAAGAAATGTAATTTCGTGTGTCTGTGTGTGTGTCCGTGTGTCTCCATGTGTGTATGCGTGTGTATGCGTGTGTGTCTCTCTCTCTCTCTCTCTCTCTCTCTCTCTCTCTCTCTCTCTCTGTGTGTGTGTGTGTGTGTGTGTGTGTGTGTGTGTGTGTGTGTGTTCACTACTTAGTCACTACTCTATGTTCTTGAGACAGGGTCACACTATGTAGCCCAGGCTGGTCTTGAACTCACATCCTTCTACTTCTGCCTCCCCCAAAAGCAAGGATTAAACTTTGTAAAAGTGCATTTTTTACCCACTTTGGACAAATAAAGTCCCATGTATTTTAAATGACTCCCTTGGGGCCAGAAAAGTAAGTATTTAGGCTGGATTGTAGACCTGGCATTCTGGCATCAAACCCCCTCACACTCTGCTACACTCTTGGCAGAAACATCCTACTGGCCATCTTTCCCTTCCCCTCCATGCTCGGTGTCAGCTCAGAGCTTCGCTCATGCCAGACAAGTGAGCCCTAATGCCCCTGCAGTGTGTTTCAAAGTCTGCTGGCCTCTGAGCCAAGCTACCTGGACAGCTGAACCAACTACATTATTCTCTCTCTTAAAATTAAAATTAATCCGGGTTTGATTTCAGCTTAGAGGCAATAAGATCATGAGTTCTAGACCAGTCTGGGTGACTTAGGGAGATCTTGTCTCAAAATTTTCAAAGAAGGAATGAGGGAGTGCCCTGGGAAGCAGGGCAGTGGTAGAGTCCTTGCCTGGCCCTGAGTTTGCTACTCCCAGAACTAGGAGAAAAGAAGAAAACCCTCCATGTTCTTCCTGAGCCTTTGCTTCAGAGAATGTCCTGTCCTGGAGGTGGCAGGGATAGCATGGGACCCACAATTCAGATCTGCCCCATAGGAGAGTGGAATATTTTAGATGACTCATTGTTTCTTTTAGAAATGTTTGTAAATTGGGCATTGAGGCCATAATTCATATGGGTTTATTTTGAGGTTTTGTGTTGAAATGTATGGGTAATAACTAGAGTCACCCTGAGAAAAGTTGTAAACACTTGGATGTGATTTCCTGTGGCCTGCTGTCTTGTGGGACATTTCCAGAGGGCTGGTAAAAGGATACTCTGTGGAGGACGGACAATTGGAGGGAAGAGAGTGGCCTGACCCTAGCACACAGAAATGTTTGACCTCAGACAGGCAGCTATCAGTTTCTCATTTGGTAACTGGGACCAGTTATCCATACCTTCTCCTGTCCACATGTAAAGTTTTGATCAAAGACAATAAAAACCTTGATAGTGACCCAGCAGAATCTTCCTGGAAGTAAGCAACTGAAGCATATGCCATGCTAGAGAGCTGGCCCAAGAATTGACCACTGAGCCATACAAGGTCAACAGCTGGGAGAATTGCTCCCAGTATGGGCTGCAAGGTAAGTTGTGACACTCTGACACTGTTGCCCTGATAAAGCTCCCCATGAAGGGATAGTCAGTAGGATGCAGGAAGATCAGGGTGGGTTGCCTGAGAGCAAGGCAGAACTGTCTAAAGATTTACATCTACCCTAGACATTTCCCAGCAACCACAACTCCTTCCATTTTCATTTCCTGGCCTGTGAGGAAGGTACGTGCATTCTTGATTTCTTTCAAAATCTATTTTTTTCCCATGATCTCAAACTTCCCTGAATGTGTTTCTGAGTTAACTGACAATCTTCAGATATAGACATATGTAGTTTTTTGGACCTCAGAATGACCTCTCAACAAACAAGGAAAGAATGTTGGCATGAGAGCCCACGTGCCTCCTGTGGTTTGCTTTGCTGAAATCTCACTGAAACATTAAACCCACACATCCGTCTGGGTCAGGAGGAACACAAGACCAAGTCCCACCCACTGAGTCTAAGACATTCCCATAGCTTGGGTCTCTATGGGTAGGCCTGGGAAGTCACCATTTGTAGTCATTTCTGTTGTCGGTGGTTTTTTGTTTTGTTTTGTTTTGTTCTTGGCTGTTTCATAATCCAGAAACACAGCAGCCTTTCTCATTTTAATGTGGTCTTGTCTAGAGAATGACTGTGGAGCCAGTGGGGACCCTCTAATTATCAAACATCCATGGAATGAACAAAGGTTTAGAAACTAAAAGAGGCTGGCCAATGGAGCTCAGTAAAACAGGGCATCCACTCTTCTTCATAAACCTCCTAGACACATTCCCAGGCTGGCTCACCCCAGGGAAGGGACGACACTGTGTGTAAGAGAGCAATCTGGACTCATGCAGCCTAGGCTGACCTCAAACTCCACATGTATCCAAGGCCAACGTTGAACTTCTGACCCTCCTGTGTCCACCTTCTGAGTGTTGAGATTACAGGGGTGCACATCCCTGGATTGTACAGTGTTTCGGAACATGCCTAGGGCTTTGTGCATTCTAGGCAAGCACTCTGTCAACTGAGCTACATCCCAGCTCCACAGCTTCTTTCTTGATGATAAGGAAAAGATACAATCCCACATGGGCTTTAGAGCATGAATCCATAGACCAGCAAGAAAACATCCAAATCTGAAATGCCCAGCCCAGGAGCTCCTTGGTAGTTCGGTTTGTTTCGTTTTGTTTTCTTGTGCTTTATCCACACTGCTTAGAGCTAATGATACAGCACATATCCCATGAGTAGTGAAATAACCATTGACTGGACGGTCTCTCACTTCATCTGTTTTTAAGACACTCGATGAACCTGGCTGTGAGACCCATGTGACATAATGTGAACCCAAGGCAGCTGTGAGCACACACAAACCTGGACGCCTCCTTGCTACATGTTGTTGTTTTCTTTAGCAGAAATATGTTAATGCCCTGTTTCAGTTCGACTTAATATCAAAGACTGACTACACAGGGCATCCAGTGGAGCAGTGTGGAGACAAATGAAGAGGAGTGAAGCTGAGAGTGGATGACTCCTGTCGAAGCCATGTGATACGAAGCAGCTGTAGGAGGTGTGAACTCCTGTTGGCTGTCGTTCCATAGTCATGAACAGGGAAGAGACACAAGCAAGACAGCTTCTATCACTTATGGAATTATCAGCTTCTCTTGCACATCCCAGGTGGTTGGCTCATCTAGAATGTGGTAATACTGCCCAAGGCAAAACCACACTAACCCAGAGACAGCTCCTGGGTGGTTCAAAGAACATTCCAATGAGTGGACAGGTCTGCAGCCAAGCAAACAGAAGTCAGGCTCCTGGGGACCCTTGGAAGGTTCCCAAACTCTGTCCCAGCTCTATTCTCAGATACACTGTCCTCAGCTAAGTGACTCATGGAAAGAGGACAAAAGTGGCCTCATGAAGAACAGGGCACTGACTCTTCACAGCATGCTGGTATTATTGTAGCTTTCACTTTGTGGTACCTCTTCAATCTTGCTTAACTAATGGGCCTATGGGTGGACATAAATCCCATGGAGAGGCATTTCCTGTTCCTCTAAAGTGATCACATAGGAGAGATCCTCAGTAATCGCTTCCAACCAGCTGTTAGCAAGGGACCAAGCAGGCCAGGTACTGAGGTGGGCCCTAGTATTTGTATATATAGCTTAGGCCACCTCTCCTGATGAGGAGTATTCTGGTATCCCAAAGTGTAGCCTGGGAGTTAGGAATAATGTGAGAAAGGCTAGGAATTACATTTAAACTCAGGACACATTCATTACTAAGTTAAGGGGCCCTAAAAGCCCTGTGTATAAAGTCTTTTTATCTTCCATCTGAGAAAACAAGAAAATCGCCTCCCACCCAGGTATCAGTAACTGCACATTTTAGATGCACCCCCTACACACACACACACACACACACACACACACACACACACACACACACACGAGAGAGAGAGAGAGAGAGAGAGAGAGAGAGAGGAAGAAGAAGAAGAAGAAGAAGAAGAAGAAGAAGAAGAAAGAAGAAGAAGAAGAAGAAGAAGAAGAAGAAGAAGAAGAAGAAGAAGAAGAAGAAGAAGAAGAAGAAGAAGAAGAAGAAGAAGAAGAAGCCAGCCAGCCTGCTGTTGTCACTCTCTGTGGGTCTTTTCTCTGCCCACAGAGCAGCAGCTTCACCTTGATATTTGTAGAAACTTGGCACCCCAGGTCATTCTTCAGAGCTCTTGAATTTGCATTTGTGGTTTCAAAGAGTCAAGTTCAAAAAGCCCTGCTTCACAGAGCACAGAGGGTTAGCTCAAGATACTCCCAGCATGAGTCCTGGGTGATCCGGGCTCTAGGGCTCTACCCAAGCACATTGGACACTGTAGCTGCTCTGCATTTGAGTCTTACTTTCTAATTATGCAGTATATTTGTGATCTTTAGGACAGCAATAGCATAAACACGACTGAAGCAGGCATGCTTATAGAGTGAAATAACAAGACTGCAAATTAGGAAGCTCTGGGCCCCTATTTCCATCTAGACTGAGGAGCCTGACTGAAACTGACTTTATAGGACTCTCAGTGGCACTCAAAGTCTGTATCAGCCAGGTAAATGCTCAGGTAAGGGAAAGGCACATAAGGACATTTTAACCTCCCATGCCCCACTCCCTCCCTAGTATGGCATGGGTGAAAAAAGCCCTACTAGCTCCCAGTTCCATCCTTCAAACCAGAGAGGGCGGAGAAGTTCCTTTGTGCAGTGTTTGACGTGCCTAGGGTTGGCCTGGAGAACTGGTCTTTTTCACCTTGCTCTGTGCTCAGAGGAAAGTGGGAGCCCAGATTCCAGGCTGAAATGGGCACAGGAAGCAGCAGGATCTGCTCACTTGCAGGTGTGTGTGTGTGTTTGTCCTGGGGGAGAGTATGGGCAAATGAATACAACAGAATATCTAGGGCCTCTAGATAACTCTGGGGTGAGATTCCTTGCAAAATTCGGCCATTTAAAAGCAGCAGCATAAATAGGGAGAATTGGGAGGGGAAAAAATCTTACAAGTAGTTCTGAAAATCTTAAAATAGCTTATACCTTCATCTAGGCTGATCTCAAAGTTCAGACCTGTTTGTTAGCAAAAGACTTCCCTGTCTACAAGATAACGTAACAGAAATCATGCCAGATGTAACCCAGATATCAGATTTACTGGATAAAGGACTTAAGCACCTGTCTTGAATGTGCTGGGAGAGTTAAGGGAAAATAAGTAACAACCAGCAAAGGAAAATGGTGGAAGGGTGAGAAAACTATTGGAACAGAGTATGAAAACCAATGAGATGAAAGGATTCTAAGTAGAATCCCTGATGCTGAAAAATGTAAGAGCTGAACAGAAAATTTCAGCTAAAAAACAGTCTGTGAACTCAAAAACAGGCCACTTCATCCCCAATAAGGCACAGGGAACATCACACAGTTGAAAAGGAAACAAACACTTGAATCAGAGGTGGGAGTGGGAGTGAATGCCTATAATCCTGACTCTTGTGGGGTGAAGATAAAAGGATCAGGAGTTCAAGGTCAGCCTTAGTTATATGAGACCCTGTCACAATAGAACTAAAAACAAAAGGCAAATTCACGAAAAGTAAATCTGCTTATGGGAACATGAGATATGAAGAGGGAATGCACTGTATCGGGAGGACCAGTGAAGGTAGAATGCACTGCATCAGGAGAATACAGTAAAGAGGGGATGCTCTGCATCAGGTGGATGCTGGGAACAGAGCTGGGAAGAGTATAGTCTTCATGTATAACCGAAGTTAAATTGCAATCAATTGTTGCTTTGAGACAAGTTCTCTCTACATAGCCTTGGCTGTCCTGGATCACACTAAGTTGACCAGTCTGGCCTCAAACTCATAGTGATCCGTCTGCCTCTGTCCCTCCCAAATGATGGAATTAAAAGCCTACACCACCATGACTAAAATGGATTGGTAAAACCAAATATAGTATGTGTAATCCTCCAGAGGTGCTCATACACAAATATGAAAGGAAATACCAGATATTAAAGAAAATGAGAAAGATTTTAAAATGTATCCCCACCCAAATCAATCAATCAATTAATCAAGTCCAAATGGAAGAAATGAGAAAGAAAATGTTACATAAAATTAAGAACAAATCACCAACCAATTTTATGCACATGACTCAACTCTCAATCCCAGGACAATGTGTTGGTTTTTAATTGTCAGATTGATAAAACATAGAGTCTCTCATGCAAAGAGAAAACTTCACTTGAAGAACTGGTCACTTGTGGAGAACAGCCTTGTTTACTAATTGATACAGAAGGGCCTCCTGCACTGTGATGACACAAGCAAGGTAGGCGACTCGAAGCTGCCCAAGAAAGCTCACCAAGCATGATCCAAAGAGCAAACCAGTAAGCAGCCTTCCTCCATGACTTCAGAACTTTGTATACTCATTGAAGAATTAACTCACCAAAAAGTTGTAACAATGACAAACAGATTCACCAAACCTCAGAGATGCAACACATAGAAGTCAAACTGTGATGGAACTGGCAGGAAACAGCAGGAGTTCTCAGGACTCCTCAACAACAATGCCCCAAAAGAAGATCAGTTGAGAAGATAGAGTGCAGGGGTTCATGCTGTAATACCAGCCCTTGGGAGGCTGATGCAGGAGGACTGGCATGTTTGAGGCTAGCCTGAGCTACATAGTAAGTTCTAGGCCAACTTGGCTACAGAGTGAGACTCTGTCTCAAAACAAAAACAAGCAAACAAACAAAAAAAAGCAAAACAAAGAAAGGAAGGGGAGAAGTGGGGAGGGAAGGAAGAAGTCACGGTGGGAGGGTGGGAAAAGCAATGATTTTAGCACACTGTAGATTAATTTTGTCTGACAAACAAACACATGGGGAGCAACCCGCCCATCAAGAGAAGATTTCATTTCCTCAGGTCCACTTAGAATATGTATTGGGCCACAAAGCAAGCCTTTATAAATTTGATTCTAATCAGTTAAAAATTAATCTCAAATATCAAAGACCTAACTGTAAGAATTAAAAACTGTTAAACTCAAAAGAAACAGCTTCATGATATTTGGCTTAGCAGTGTTGTTTTTGGTATGACACCAAAACCACAGGCAATAAAAGAAAATTAGGCTCAGCAGTTAAAAGCCCATATTTCAAATGTTAGAAATAAATTCAGGGTCTGAAATAAAGAGACCACCACTCCAACTGAAGTATCTGGACAAAGCAAATTAATTTCATTTTATTGTATTTCATTTATCTATTTATTTATTTGGTTTTCTGAGTCAGCATCTCTCTAGCACAGTGGTTCTCAACTTTGCTGATGCTGCCACCCTTTAATACAGTTCCTCCTATTGTGATGAACCCCCAACAATGAAATTATTTTTGTTGCTACTTCATAACTGTAATTTTGCTACTGTTATGAATCATATGCAAATATCTGATATTCAGGATATCTGATATGTGACCCTGTGTAATGCATTCCCCCCATAGGGGTTGCATCATACAGGTTGAGAAATGCCCCTCTCTTATGTAGCCTTAGCTGTCCCAGGGCTCCTTATACAGACCAGGCTAGCCTCTGCCTCCCAAGTGCTGGGATTGAAGGCATTCATCATCACACCCAGCTTCAGAACTTTGCTCTTGGTCAAAAGAATGTGTCCAGAATGTTGAACATAGAAATAGGGACTGTAGCTGGTTTTTGTTCTAATGCATGCAAGAGGTTATGGGACCTTCCCTCCTGCTGGCTGGGGTCCAGCCACAGTCTTTGAAGACTGGTTAGTTTTAGAAGAATTGGTATGGCATAAAGGAAATGAAGAGGGTTAGGAATAGGACACTTTAATCAGAGACTTTGATTAAAAGATCTTACCAGGTAGGTGGGATAAAAAACATTTGCATAGAGCTGGAGAAATGTCTCAGAGGTTAAGAGCACTGATTGCTCTTCCAGAGGTCCTGAGTGAAATTCCCAGCAACCACATGGTGGCTCACAACCATCTGTTATGAGATCTGGTGCCTTCTTCTGGTGTGCAGATATACATGGAAGCAGAATGTTGTATACATAATAAATAAAATCTTTAAAAAAACATTTGCATAAAAGCAAGGAGGTGATGATAAAGCATTTGTGTACTTTGTCCTAAGGAATGCAAGTTTTATAGTATTTGATAGAAACGACTTATAGTTAGTGTTTCTTACACTCTCCCAGAGGATGCAAGTCAATCCCCTACACCCACACTAGGCAGCTCACAACCTCTTGTAATTCTAGCTCCAGGCAGGTCCAACTACTCCGGCTTTGTGGTCATCTGCACACACCAACACACAAACATACACAGACATGTGAAATTAAAAATAATAAAAATAAATCTTAAAAAAATTTTCAAGTTTGGCAGCTTGAACTTCATCAGATTCTAAAATTTTAGTGCACCAAAGGATACAATCAACCAAGGGAAAAGTCAAGCCCCTGAACACTAGAGAGTATATGCAGATCACATATGGCTCATAAAGAATTTGTATCCAGAATACATAACAAATTCTACCAGCTCAACAAGGACTCAAACAATCTGATTTTAAAATTGGGCAAAGTTCAAAAAAAAAAAAAAAAAAAAAACTCTTCTAAAGAAAATGTGCAAATTCCTAACAAGCATATAGATAATGGCTGGGGAGATGCAAATCAGAAGCATGGAGCACGCCTGTAATCCCAGCACTCTGGAGGCTGGGGCAAGAGGATCACAGCAAGTGCAAGACCATCCAGGTCTACAGAGTATGCACCAAGCCAGCCAGGGATACAGAAAGTGACCATGTCTCCAAAAGAACAGAGACAGACCATTCTATTGATCTGGAACCCTTACAGAATAAAGAGAAAGAAGAGCAAAATAATTCTCCCTCTGAGAACTGGGACAACACGTTTGTCCTTCTCAGCACATGGAATTCCAGTTGTTGCTTCCCAGGCTGGCTCAAGCCTGGATGATGTCTACTGTTCTCACACAGCCTTGTAAACACCCTTTCCAGGCCTTGAGGCCACTGCAGTGCCAGTCCTCTTCTTCTACTCTTCAATTTTCTAGTTGTTTCTTCACTCTTTGATACAACTCCATCCTCCTCTACCTCCCATCTCCCCTTCTCCTCTTCTTCCTCTTCCTTCTCTTCCTCTCCTTCCACTCCTGATCCCAGAGACCAAAATCCAAAGCCTTGCATATGCTAAACACACTCTACAGCTGACTGTATCCCAAGTCCCCTTACTTTTCCCTATTTTCTTTAGAATTCTTTATTCATGCACCCATCGATGGACACATTTGGATTCTGGACCTTGACCATGGCAAATGGTCATCTTTGTTCCCTGCATTACCCAGGGGAGTACAGATGTCTTTTTAACAAACTGATCTCATGTTTTGTCGGTGTGTGTGTGTGTGTGTGTGTGTGTGTGTGTGTGTGTGTGTGTATTCAGTATCAGAGCCACACAGTAGTTCTGTTTCTACCCTTATAGGAACCTCCATACTGTCTTCCATAGAAAGCTCATTAGCATACATCCCCACCAACAGTGTGAATGGGTTCTTTCTTCCCCACATCCTCACGGGCACCGGTTTACTAATAGCCAATCTATAGGGTAAGACATCTCATTAGGATATTGGCTTGTTTTCTCCATTCTATAGGCTATGTCTTTGTTGTTGTTTTTTTACAACAGAGATTTTTGATTTAATGTGATACCATTTGTCAATTTTCCCTTTTGTTGCTTGTGCTTCTGATGTTATATACACACACACACATACACACACACACACACACACACCTATACACACACACACACATACGTATATATGTGTGTGTGTGTTGAGATTATATATAATCACAGATACATACACATGCATTTGAATGCACTTAAATATAAAAATAAAAACTTTTTAAAAAGACCTTTATCCAGATCAATGCCCTGATTTGTTTCCTTGTGTGTTATTCTTCTAGTTTCATGTACTCTTGTATTTAAATCTTTCACCTGTTTCACATTGATATTTTCATATGGTGAGAGGCAGAAATTTAACATCATTGTTCTACATATAAAAATTCAGTTTTCTATGAGTTCAAGGCCAGATTGGGCTACACAGGAAGTATCCAGCTGTGTGAGGCTGTGCAGCAACATTCTATCTCACCAAAAAGCTCAAATGTGGATTTTAGAGTAGGTTGTTTACTATATCTCTCAAGGTTCAATGAGGAGGCTCGGAGGTAAAAATGTTTACTGAACCTGACAACCTGAATTAAATCAATCCCTGGGACTCACATGGTAGAGGAGAGGATCATCCCCAGAGTTGTCCTCTAATGTCCATGTGTGCATGGTGGAACTTGTGTCAACATGTGTGTGCACTAACATGTACATGCACATATTCTTGCAAATAGATATCATACAAATATTTTAAAACAGGAGATTGATTAGTATCTCAATTTTGATTACAATTGTATGAAGTAAAAAAAAAGTAAAAAAAAACCAATTGTATGAAGTATTGCATCTTACATTTTTGTAAAATTCCATAAAACAGTTATTTCTTTCAGTAATACAAATCATGAAAAAAAAATCAGTTTTCCATAGACCACTCTTTGAAGAAATTTTCCTTCTCCCAATTTATAATCATTCTAGCTCAGTCAAAACTTACTGTGGCTATGCCTATGCAGAGGGTTATTTCTGCATCCTTTATTCTAATCCATTGACCTTTGCATCCATTTTTATGCCAGTGCTATGCTTTTTGGTCACTGTCATTTCATAGAGTGTTTTGAAGTTAGATACTTCCATGCTTCTAGCCTGTTCTTTTGCTCAGTGTTTTGCTTTAAGTATTTGTAATCGTTGTTGTGGTTACATACAAACTATAAAGATTTGTCATGTGTGTATGCATGTGTTATGTGTGCATGACGGGCGGGGGGGGGATGACAAATACACGCCACTGTGTTAATGAGAAGGTCAGAGAAGTTTCTTGAGGCAGGGTCTTTCTTGTTAATTCTGATGCTACACTACGTATGAGAGCTTCTGGCCTTGTCTCCATCTTCCATCTTTCTGTGCTGGGATTTCAGACATGAACCATTGCATCTGTCTTTTATTTTTAAGCATGCTGCGTGCATGCCTCTGTGTCTGTTCTGTCTGTATTAGTGTGATTGTGAGAATGTGGAAGTCAGAAGACAACTTTTGGGAATCAGTTCTTTCCTTCCACCATGTGGGGGCTAGAGATCAAACTCAGGTTATGACCTGGCCATAGCACCTTTGACCCACTGATCGTTTCTGGTCTCCATCCTGGTTTTCTTTCTCAGAGACAGAAGACAGATTACAGGGTTTGTGATGCAAAGACCCTTACCTTCTGTACTATCAGGTGGCAATTCCTACCAATTTAAAATGTTTTTCTTTTTCTGTAAAGATGACTGAGGGCTAAGGGAATAGATTAATTTGTAAAGCACTTGTGTAACAAGCATGAAAGACTGAATTCAATCCCCAAAACCTACCTAAAAGAGATGAAATTTGAAAATTGGTTCTTCATTCAGTCCTTATCATAGAAAGTGTCTTCTTCCATTAGATGGGAATTAACACAGAGAGCCACATATGGACAATGTGCAGAGAAAGAGATGTTGGAGCCCTCAGTCTTAAACGCGATGTCATCATCCCCCCTTTACAGCTCAGAGATCTATGTGTACAAGAGGTCAGAAAGAGTGTAAGAACCAGAGATAGATGACTCCAAAGAAATGGTGTCTTCCATACACCACATACTTCTGCACATATGAACTCCGATACTGGCAGGACACATAAGGCTCATTCAATCTAGATAGGGTTCCAGCACTGAGAGAGGAAGTTGGCATGGGCTTCCACCCCTGATCAAGAAGCTACCTGCAACTGATACCAGCAGGCAAAAGAAAAATCAGCCCATCTCCCAGGAGTAGCTGGCCAACACAAAATGATCAATGGTATTTTCATAGACACACACACCAAGGCATGCACTCAAAAACAATGTCACTGGTATCTTCTTAGAAATTTCATTGACTCTGTAGATCTCCATATGTGGTATGAACTTGTAGGCAATATCAAATGCTTCCAGTTCACAAGAACGGTTTGTTTTTCCATGAGTGTGTGTGTGTGTGTGTGTGTGTGTGTAAAATTCCTTATCAGCATTTTATAATTTTCATTGTATAACCACTTCCCTGTTCATTTTGTTTTGTTTTTGTTGTTGTGAATGGAATTGATTTATTGATTTCTTCCTCAAGAATTTCATAATTGGTACACAAAAAGCTATTGTATTTTGTACATTGATTTTATATTTCACAAGTTTGCTGCATGCATTTATCAGTTTTAATGGCTTATGAATGTAGTCTTGCAGTTCTATCTATAATAATGCCATCGGCAGAATAAACTGATCTCTTCCTTCCCAAACTGCATGAGCAACATTTCTTTCTCTTGCCTTGTTGCTTGGCTAACACTGGACAAATATGATCTTGAATAAACTTTGTGAAAGTGTACCTTGGACTCTTGGGGGAGGGTGAAAGCAGGGTCTCCCCAGCATAGTTTCAAACTAGATACTTAGCTAAAGATGACATTGACCTTGAGCTTCTGATCTTCCTGCCTCTACCTACAATTACAAGAGTTTACCACAATGCCCCGTTTGATGAAGAGTTGAGCATTTAATCCAGAGCTTTGCTCATGCCAGATCAGGTTCTACCACTGAGCTGCACACTCCCCCTCAAAATGAACATTGTTGTCTTGTTCCAGGCCTTAGAGAAACAGTGGCAGCTTTCCCCATTCAGTATGATGTTGACTGAGTGTTGTGTAACAGTGTCCTCTGAGACTGAAACATTCATCCTGCAGGAAAGCTTCTTAATCAGGAAAATAAACAACTCAAAACAGTTTCAGGAAGTTCCAGAAACTGACCAGATTCACCAGGCCTCTCCCTGCCAGAGTAAGCTGTAGAAGCTGACGTCTCTTTGAGCCCAGCAAAGTGGGGCTGCTAAGACTCCCAGACAAAGCTTGAGAAAAAGAGGCTGAGCACAGACCAGCTGCCTGGAAGAGAATTAGACCAACCGAATCAACTGGAAAGGACTCTCCAACCTGTTGAGTTGAGACAGTGCAGTGTGCCCCAGGTTTCCAGCTTTTGTGAGCTGTCTGTCACACATGCTGAGGTAGGCTTTGGTGATGCTGCTGTCTTTTGAGTCATTTCTGTTCCTGTGAGTAACCCCTTACCCACACTCCTGTAAGTAACACCAATAAATCTCTTTGGTTCACCAAGCTGGACTTTGTGTTATCTATTCTTTGGTCTGTTGTAGTGTGTATGGGGTGGAGTAGATGCGTGTGTAGCATCTACCCAGGAAAAGTCTGTCCCTCAAAACTGAGATGCATACCTATGATGTTAACTAGGTAGTTAGTGGGCTGTGTAACACTTTAGGCTAATGTATTACCTTCAGCACTTGAAGGAGACCCCACTACAGAGGTGTTTAATTTTGATTGGGCATGTTAATTAAGTGAGCCAAATGGGGGCTTCTGATTGCTGGCTGGACTTTGGTGGTCAGCCTCAAGAGAAGGAAGTGGCCAAATAAGGGAATTGTCCTTGGTGACTAACTTTAGGACTGTAATCAAGTTTTTTAACAAGGTGGCTGGTATGGGAGCTCAACACTTGAGCTGGCCAGAGTCCCTTCAGCCATACCTTGTAATGAAGAAAAATAGGCACAAATACTAAGGAAGAAAATCATCAGGAATGGACAACAAGCCAGATGAGTAGTACAGACTGAGCCAGCACTAAAGAGACTGAGAGGCAGAAGGGTCAGAAGTTCAAAGTCAGCATGGGCTGTACAGCAAGTTCAAGACTAACCTGGTCAAATAGGAAGACCCAGACTTAAACAAATAAAGCAAGCAAGCAAAGGTGAGACTGAGATCCCCAAAGGGCTCATGATAAAGCCTTTCCCTCAGGAATACAGACATGGGTAAGTACTGGATCCATCTAGGATATCCCAAGCCCTGGGTTATAAGACAAATCCATCCTGTTGGCTGCCCAGGATTGTATTTGAATGTGAGTCCATGTGGTTGCATTTCTAAAGACAGGATGGCCTTAACCTTTCTAAACTTAACCATGCTTTATACTAGCATGGGGCGCAGCCAGCTCCCATGACAGCCTCTGCCATGGAATCCAATGTCTGCTGCAGGACTCTGGTCTGTTACTGTTTTCCCTCCTGCACCCCTGGAGCATGACAGGGGCCTGACTCATAATACAAGCTCAGTAAACACATAGCTGGCCAGCAACAGTATTGCTTCCTGGCTTCAAGCACTGGGACTCTTCAAACCTACTTACTGAAGATTCTCTCACTTTTCATCCTGTAATCCACAAGACAATGTCTTTCCTCTGCAAGCAGCCCAAGGCCCAGCTGGCTTTGTGTGGACAGGCAGCAGAAGTGGGGTCTCCAATTTCCGCTGCCCCACCCCCACTGGTTTATTTTATTTTATTTTTTCAGAGATGCTGCCAAAGAGGATTAGCCTATTCCAGGATTTTGATGCACTGTTGTGCATTCCACAGGGTGCTCAGGTTACATTCAGAGGTGGGGCTTATTCCTGGGCCAAACTGAGTGTGAGCTTCTGTCTGGAGATGGGGGAGGAGAGGAGAAATAGCAAATTGCAAAACAAATCAGGCCATGAACCAGCCTTCTTGGCAGGACTCAAAAAGAGCAGAAGTGCATGCACATTGGCATTCATGCACACTCCCAAGAAAGCATCCCCCCACACACACACACAGGCCTGTTGGTACACACATATGCACACACATGTCCACTTATATGCTCATACTCAACAAACACATGCACATGTCAGGAGAAAGTGGTGTTTATAGTGTGCCAGATTCTATGTCATGCCTTATATACCATGTCACTCATTTTTCTGGCTGCCCTTCAGGGCACATGTGACCACATACTTTGTAGTTGCATAAACCGAGGCTCCAGCTCCAGTTCTGACACTGTGACTGACAGCTCAGGCTCAGACAGCTCACTCACCTGTCTTCCTTTCCTGCCAGCTCTGATGTCTCGTGTTTTCTAAGGCAAACATCTTGCCATCCTTTAAGGTGCCCAGCCCTTTCGCCTGATAAACATAAAGATCTCTGGCTATAGGCTGGCAAGATGACTCTGCTTTCTGTCAAGCCTGACAACCTAAGTTCAATCCCCAAGACCCACACAATGGAGAGAATCAACTACCACAGAATGTCCTGTTACCTCTAACACACATGGAAGTACATGTATACACACACACACACACACACACACACACACACACACACTAAATAAATTTAATAAAAACAGGGAGGATTCATGAAAAGTCCTGTTTATAAGGTCATGAAAGTAAAGATGCTTCACTGGACTCAGGTGTCTGCACTTTTCTTTTGTTCCTAATCTCAATGGTGACATTTCAAAAGTTCTTTGGGATTTGGCACAGCTGAGATGAAGGATGCTACTGAGCAGGCAGTAAGTCTTGAGGCCAATGGCTACCACATGGAGAACTCACAACCACAAAGACTTAAACAGTGTCCTCGTCTCCAAACTTGGCTCTTTCTAGTTATGAAACTCTTGAAGATAAAAGAGTTAATTTTCAAGCAGACTCTCTTCTAAGTTGGCTAAGCCTGCTTGGAGCCTGGAGACCTTCAGTGCCTGGAGGCAATCAGACATCAGACAGTGTTTCATTCTCCCCTAAGTGACAGCCATAGCTAATGCCAGGGTGGGAGGAGGATGCATTCCATGCCACAGCTGCCAGGGACAAGGAAAACTCTTTCTGCTTGACATCACCTTTAAAAAAAATAGAAATGTCTCTGGTGTGAGGCATGGGGAAGAATGGAGTGAAGGCTTGCCCTAGCTTCCAAAGCAATGGGGTGACTAGCCCCATTTCTCCTCAGACACAATCCACTGGTGACAGTGAATGGGAACTCTAGCAGTCAGAACTTGCTTCTGGTCCCCAGCCTGGGGGGCCACAAAGGGTGCTCTCAGATCGGAGAAAGCACTTAGCCTGGGCTGGTGGTCCCAAGTTCTATAAAAAAGCAGGAACAAGCCTGTATGTAAGCAGCCTCTTCCATGGAGTCTGTATCAGCCCCTGTGAATTTAGGTTCCTGCCTTGAAAGAAGAGGAAGAGAGAGAGGGAGGGAGGGGTGAAGGGAGGGAGGAAAAAAGTAAAGATGATTTACCAACAAAAGAAACAGAAGGCTCCATTTTATATTCTACAGGAGGCCAAGCCCAGTGACAGAGGGTCTGAAGGTTAGAGGCTGTGCTGGGACCATGATTGTGTTTAGTTGCAGTGAGGATTCTTAGGTACCTCTATACAGTGGCTTCTCCCCTCACAGAATTAGAGAGAGGCTTCATATTTTTCTATGGGGTATTGTGTCACACCCCTATAATCCTAACAATCAGGAAGCAGAGGCAGGAGGATCACCTCCAGTTATAGGGTAGCTTGGGCTGCAGAGTGAGTGAGCCTTTGTCTAAGAAAAAGAAAAAGAAAAGAAGAAAGAGGGGATATTGGGGGGGGCTTGTTTTTAAACAGTAATAGCAGTTGTCCTGCCATCCACAGGCAGTGGGTGCTCTTATTGGAGTCAGCGACTTAGTCCACATCCCTTTATCACTCCTACACACAGACACCATGCATGAAATCTTGGAGAAGTAAGTGCCTGGCCTCCAGGACATTTGACAGCCTCCTGCTCTGAAGCCAGGCAGAGCTGGCTTAGGTGCTCCTGCAGCCACTCTGCCCTGAACCTCTCCTAACCACTTCTCTGTGTCCTCAGCTATGAAGCAAGCAAATAGACCAGGCCCAAAAAGTTTCTGGCAATCATTCCCAACCATGTCCAGTGCAAACCAAGGCTTCAGTAATGAGCTTCTGTGTGATGGCTGAGATGGTGTCAGAAAGGGTCAAAGAATGTGGGGAGATGTGTATTTTTAGACCTTTGACACACACAGCAGGGGTTTCCATACGAACCCAAAATGGGAACTTGCTCAGTTTCTCTATCACTTTCTGTGGCTCTGAGCTTGGTTTTCGTTCCCTCCTTCACCCTCCCACTTCTCTCAGAATCCTCTCACCCACACCTTGCCCCACTCTGTCTGCTTCTTAAAACCTCCATGTCCTTTAGACTTTCCGGTGGCTACCCATTGCTCAGGCATGAAGCACGCCTTCCCACCTCCTCAGCTTCTCTGCAGCCCACCACTTCCTACACACCCAGATCCCCACTCCTTGTTCTCTTCCCAACCAAATAGCAGACATGGATGCATCCCCAGCCATGAGGCCCGTCTGATTCCAGTCTGCTCTTCCCCAGTTCCCATCCCATCTATGCAGTCCTCATCTGGGCATTGATTGCTTTGAACTATTTGTTTATTCATAGGCCTTTCCAGTGAACTTCACCTTCCCTGAAGGTCTGTGCTGTGACTGCCTTCACACAGGAGTGCAATAACTTGGACTGGAAGACATGCAAGCAAGAGGTTGTTCAGAGCAACTGTGCCCAGTGACCAGGCCAAAATAGATTCTGCCCTTGCTCACATGATCCCCTTTCCCAAAGGTCACTCCAAACTTTTGAGTCTCCTGAGTATTAGTTTAAGTGGGCAGTGTCTGTATAAAGCAAGTTTGGGGTTTGCCTGGTTTTGTGTGTCTATGTTTGAGAGTGCCCATGGTGAGGAACATGGATCACCATCACCTGTCTGCTGTGGGTGGGAATTCAGATGAAGCCTAGCTGTCTAACATAGGTTCAAATCTTCTCTGGAGGCTGCACAGGGCTGCAGCATTGGAGTTCCCATATATATAGGAATTATATATATTATAGGAATTATATATATATATATATATTTATGGAAGTTCCTCCTATAGCTTAGACTTGTTCCTAACTAGATCTTTAACTTAAATTAGCCCATTTATATTAATTCTGTCACGTGGTATTACCTTTCTTCCATCTTGCACCTCCTGTTTCCTCTCTGTGTGTCCTGGCATCTCCTGCGTGCCTAGATTCCTCCTCCTCTTTATTTCTCTCTCTCTGGAAATCCTGCCAAGCTATTGGTTGTTCAGTGCTGAAGTTCTTACTTCAAGTTCACTCACAGACTATTGGCTAAAGACCTCAGTTTCTGGCCACATAGACTGCTCCAGGAAGCTAACCTGTGGTGTACAGCTGGCTTCTCCCACAGCCAACAGTCTAGGTAGAGCCACAAAGACTTTTTAGGACCCAGTCTCTAAAGTCACACAGCACCACTCCTGCCAGACAGTGTTCTTCATCAATGAGTCCAGCCCAGCCCCAAACTGACAGGATAGCAAATTAAGTCCCACCCTATAAGGAACACAACAAGGAAGGTGTTAGTCTGTTTTGAATTCTACTGAGGCTTTTCTTCCAGAGACATGGGATGCTGAGTGAACAGGGATGCCTTGAATATTTCTTAGAATTTGAAGACATACTTCCTTTTCACATTCAAACAGTTCAGGAACCAGGCATATTCCCAGAACACATCCAAACTTGAGTAAAAGATGCTATATTGTGTGAGGTCCATGTCCAGCATCAGTGTATTAAACCCTTACAACACTACTAAGAGGTGGGCATTAAGAGGGATACCTTGAATGTGAGAGCCCTAGATGTTTGTTGGAGTCACTGGATTTCCAGTCTGTGTCTAATGCCCAGAGGGCTAACTTCCATGGTTGAAGACTAAGTATGTTTTGAAAGCTTCAACTCACTAGTTCAACATTTTCCATATCTCCTTGATATCTGATGACATTCCATCAGCTCTTGGAGCACTTTCAGTGATTCAAATGTCAATTGCAAACTCAATAAACTCTTGCCTCCTGCAGGGAAGAACCCTGGAGCCCCAAGGAAAGTAGGATAGGTGCTATTGGCCACATATAGTAGGTTGAGTCACTTAAACATAGTAAAACACACTTCTGGGTGTGTCTATAAGGATGTCCAGGGATGATGGGCATATGTATCAGTGAACTGAGTAGGGAGGATCACACTGAACATGAGTAGCTCCATGCCCATGGGCTGGGAGCTGGATGGAAAGAAAAGGCTGTGTGGGAAGCTCACTCATGTGTACCCTCAAGTTTCCTTGACCAAGTACAGTTGTTTTCTTTTGCTAGGTTTTGCTGCTGACACTGACTGTGGACATCACAGTCCAGATCTTCTGCCTTTGAATATGGACTTAGACCAGGAAGTCTCCAAGGGGCTTCCAGGCTTTCAACTTGGTCTGAGGCTGTTCTGATTGAAGGGATCAGACCCTCACCCAGCTCCCTGCGTTAGCAGCCATGACAGGCTGCAGAAAAGACCCAGCAAGATGTAGGCCTCTGACTCAGCACAGGTGGCTAACTTTCCAGCCTTCTGACATTGCCAGATCTGCCCCAGTCACTAGGAGGTCAGATACCCTTCATGTGGCAAAGAACCAATCAGAAGTTAGCTGGTGGGCTCTGGATATGCTTTATGGTAACAGTGGGAGGGCCTATAGGCCATAGCAACCAGTTGACCAATCAACACAGGACAGGTTGTCCAAGCCCGGAAGTGCACCAATCCAGAGACTGTTGCAGACACTCCCCTTGCTCACCCCAATAAAACCCTGATTCTCAGTCCCTCTTGGTCCTTCTCACCCCATCCGCTGTGTCAGACAAATGGAGGAAGCAAGTTAATACAGTTAACTCGGTAAATAATAAAAGACTCTTTGCTTTTGCATTGGAATGGGTTTCTTGGTGATTTGGGGGTTCAGAATTTGGGCACAACACTGATGTTTGTCTATAGCCCAAACTCACCAGCTTGTCTTCCAGACTAGGCTACCCACAACCCATCTCCTCCCTAACCCTCTTAAGGAGCCCTGGGCTAGTGGGAACGTGCCTCTCCAATGACCCTCAGCAAGTAGCTGGAATAGATCAGGACTTCAGGGTTCCAACACAGACCACAAAGCCCCTGACTGTTAGTCTCCTTTCTGTTACTGAAACTGCAAGCCACAAATAGACCAATTTATAAAGACCAAGACTCACTCAGCTTATGTTCTAAAGACAGAAGTCCAGGGACAGGTATTACATCTGCCCACAGCTCAACAGGTTGGTGAATGTCTTTTCCTGGTGACTCAGTTGGTCTACACCTCTTCTAGGCAGCTTGGCTGATTCTGCTTTTTCCAGGCAGTTGGTCTGGTCTTGGCGTCTTGGATGTAGCTCTGTCCCTCTAGTCTCAGAGGAACAGTCTGCTTTTATTGCCTACTTGGGCAGGGAGGGCTTAGTGAGTCTGGTTAGTTTCAGGGACTTCCTGAAATTCCTTTGAATTGTTTACATTCCTGCTTAAGGAGCTTCACTGCAGGATGGGATATTCCAGTCTCAGAGGAAACTGCTACCCAACATAAGGCCACACAGTCTCATTGAAACAAATGCTCTAAAGAGGGAATTCAACCTTAATCACCTCCCAAAGATGCCTTCTCCTAACACCGTAGCGGATTAAGTTTCCATCCTTTTAATATCACAGAGAGTGCACTTATTTTCAAGGTGAGATTTTCTTTGGTTTAGGTTGAGATAGGTCTTGCTCTGTTGCCTTGGCTAGCCTGAAACTCACGGTGTAGCTAGGCTGGCCTTATGGTTTTTGCCTCTCTGAAGCTGGGATTACAGGCATACACCACCACACCCAGCTCAGAGTGAGTTTTGATGGGGACGTTCAGGCCACAGCACTGGTTCCTCAGGAACACTGACCACACACTTTGGTTGGTCTGCCACTCTTCTGCCTTGGAGAAAGCCTCCCCTGCTGAGGCATTGTGTGTGGGGGGGTTCTTTTGTGTTTTAGGTAGGGGGTGGGACCAGACCAGACTCAGGAGGATATGCAGCTGTTATGTTAGTATAGAGAGACTTCCTGCCACTCTCAGCATCTAGGAAACAACCCTACCCAGGTGACTACAAGGACAAGGAGCAGAGAGCCAAAGCCAGAGCCCCAGACTAGGAATCTCTCTTTTGATGTCAGGGGCAGGAAAAACAACTGAGATTTTGCAACCAGAACCAACTTCTGCATGTGTAGCCTCATTTAACAACTTCGAAAAAGAATTTGGTATTAAAGCTCAGCCCCAGCTCCACCTGCCATGCTGCATGCCAAGCCTTGCTCTGCAGCATCTATTGCTGCCTTCTGGGAACTATACAGGCTGTTACTTGGATTTCACCAGAGTAACCCATGTCACTTACTGAATCTTTAAGCTGAGAGACAGTTGACTCATGTTCATCTTATCTTCTAGTGTTCAAGGGTCATCTGAGGGGGACCTATTTGGTGGTTGGACTATTCTGCTCCCTTTAATGTGGGTCTCTGGGGAAGTGTATGGGTGTATGAGGGAGGGTATTGAATGCCCTCCCCCCCAACACACAGGAGGAGAGTCTGGCTTCCTGTTGCCTCATCTAGCTTGTCCTGCAGGTGTCTTTGCAGCTGGGTAATCACAATTCCCCGGGCTGCTGGTTTCACAACAGCTGGCCCAGGTCTCTTGGGCTGCTGAGTCAGCTCACCTTCCTGCCACTCCTGGATTGGGCCTCTGCCCTTGACCAGCTTCTTTTCTTTCTTTCTTTTTTTGTTTTTGTTTTTTTGTTTTTTGAGACAGGGTTTCTGGCTTTGGAGCCTGTACTGGAACTAGTTCTTGTAGACCAGGCTGGTCTCGAACTCACAGAGATCCACCTGCCTCTGCTTCCCGAGTACTGGGATTAAAGGCATGCACCACCACCACCCAGCTTGACCTGCTTCTTATAGCCCTCTAACCAGGTCAGAAACCTCAGATAGAGGATAGGGTCCGTATATCTGTGCTCTCACCCCACCCCTACAGGTAGCAGTAGAGAGTTGGTTCTCAACACTGGGTCCAAGCACTGGATGATAGGGTGTGCCTTGCTCTGTTTCCTAACACCCCTGGCACTCTTTGACCTGTCCATCTCAAGGGAGCCACCCATCACAATGGTTGGGCACTGCTCAACAGTGTCTATACCAAGCCCCAAGGGGAGTAGTCCAGAGTCTTCGGTTCACAGCTCTCAGAACTCACTGTCACCCCTGCTTCTCTCTTGTCCTCCCTCATGGACCAGAGAAGTGGTCCTTCCCTCATTTTGGGCAGGTGGGGTGGGAGGAGTTATACCCTCATGTGATGTGAGTAGAGACCTCAGAGATCTAGGCAAGGAATAGGAACCCCTGTCCGAATCTTACAGGAAGAAGATGAAGGGACTAGCTCCCCATTTCGGCAGCCATGACTGTAACACGCTCGCTATGACCTTGTCTTAGTCACTAGAAAGTCAGATCCCTGCCTCATGGCAAGGAACCAATCAGAAGTTAGCTGGTGGTGCTATGCTTTATGGCACTGGGTGTGTTTTAAGGACAAGCACACAGCAATGACGCATGGAGCATAGCAACCACCCTGGGAGGGCCTAAAAGCCATAGCAACCAGTTGACCAATCAACACAGGGCAAGCCCTCCAAGCCTGGAGGCACACCACTCGTGAGCCTGTGCGTACCCTTAGACACTCCCCTTACGCTGCCCTACAAGATCTCTCGGCAGCCGGTTCAAACTGTCTTTTGTAGCCATCCGCTATGGTGGGTGAACAAAAGACCCGAGCTAACATGGGGTTAGCTCATTAAATTACAATAAAGCCTCATGCAGTTTGCAGCAAGCTCTCAAATCTGCCTGGTGATTGGGGTGACCGTGGTCGTGGCCTGGGACCCCGGATACCTGAGTTTTTCCGGGGGTCTAGCAAAGAGATCCCAGAAATCCTTCCTCTACTCCAAGCCCCTTGTCTGCCTAGACCCCAGGATACAGCAGGAAGGAGAAAGCCTGCCCAGATGCAGGGAGAATTAAGTGCCTTGGTTTGATATTTGCTCCATTCCAAATCTAGTCTGTGAAGACTTAGCAAGGTATAGTAAGTAGAGGAAAGCCTTACTTGCAAGTAAGATTAGCATGAAATTTCCTGTGCCACTATTAAGATGATGAATGAGGACACCCAATAGGAGGGTAGGAGGCAGCCTCATGGTTCTGCCCAGTGAGAAAAATGAGATTCCAGGAAAGAGCCGTTTCTTCATTTTTCTCATTGGGCATTACAAATATTGTAGGATTAGCTGGTTAGAGCACATCTAGAAGACCTGAGTTCAATTCCCAGCATCCATATTACCTGGTTAACAATGGCTGGCAACTCAAGTCCCAGGGGATCTAACGCCCTGTTCGTGGCCTCTGCAGTCATCTGCACATAGATGGCAGACACACAGAGGTAAATACACCTAAATATAAAAACAAAAGAAAAAACCCTTTATTTTAAATATATATTAAATTATAAGAAAAGGTCCTTTGTCCCATATGTCTGCAGGATTTGGGAGAGGGGGGATGTTTGTTTGTTCAGTTAGTGGGATGGTTGATTGCTTTTTTGTTGTTGTTGTTGTTTTGAGATAGGTCTCTCTGTGTGACCCAGGCTAGCCTGAAACTCAATATATAGAGCAGTCTAGTCTCTACCTCCTGAGTGCTGAGAGTAAAGGCATATGCCACTAATCCTGACTTGTTTGTTTTTGAGGCAGAGTAACACTATGTTGCTCTGGCTGGCCTGGGACATATCTCTGTAGCCCAAGCTGGTCTTGAACTCACAAAGATGCACCTGCCTCCATCTCCCAAGTGCTGGGGGTTAAAGGTGTGCGCTGCCATGTCTGGCCAGTTTTACAGTTTTATCTTTAGAACTTGGGCTCCAGGGAAGAATTCACTTCTGTTCTGGAGGACATGAAGGCTGGCAGGTTTTTTTTTTTTTTTCCTTTCCTCCCATCTGACCCTCTTCTGACCACCCATGAGCATAAAACTGAGTGTTCTGTGGCTCTGGGTTGGGAGAGCTGAAGCACTGTCCATGCACCTTCTCTGTCTACACTGCATACTATTTGCTCCTGCTCCGAATGCTTTGTCTAGTCCCAGGCCCCTTTCTCAAGTGCCTGCTCACCCATGAACACTTTCAGCTTCTGTGTGTAAATGCTCCTGGGAGGAGACAATACCATCGGATTGGCAAAGACCCCAAGCTGTCTGATGGCCATGGGTCTAAAAAGGAGCCCCACTGTTGGTACCACCCATACTCTCACTGAGTCACACTGTGGGACAAATCCAACAAAACCCCAAAGTGTATGTGACTGCCACACAGAGGCCGTGTGAGTCACGGACCTGCCCGTGGGTACAAAACAAGACCAGCTGGTTTGGGATCTTGCTTTGGTCCAGTTTTTCCTCACTATGCTCCCTTTCCTCCCCTTTGGAATGGTAATGTACGTTCTGTGACATTGTATGTTGGCAGTATGTCATCTGTTTTTTCATTTTGATTTTACAGGGGGTTACAGTTAAGAGTTTGCATGAGTCTCAGAAGAGACTTTGGACTTTTAAACAAATTTCAGACTGTTATAGTCTATGGGAACTTTTGAAGTTGAACAAATGCATTTCTGCATTAAGGCTACAAGCTTATGGGGGCCAGGAGGTGGAAGGTGGTAATTTAATAAAAATAGCCCCTATAGGCTCACAGGGTATAGTACTATTAGGAGGTGTGGCCTTTTTGGAGTAGGTATGGCTTTGTTGGAGGAGGTATGTTACTAGGGAGTGGGCTTTGATGTCTTTGAAGCTCAAGCCTGGCCAGTGTGCCACTGTCACTCCCTGCTGCCTGTGGAACCATATGTAGAACTCTCTGCTACATCTCCAACACCATGTCTGCCTACATGACACCATGTTTTCTCCCATGACAATAATGGACTAAGCCTCTAAACTGTAAGCCAGCCCCAGTTAAGTGTTTTCTTTTATAAGAGTTGCCACGGTCATGGTGCCTTTTCACAGCAATAAAACCCTAACTAAGATGAAATCTCACAGGGACCCCACCCCTAGGCAAAAAAAATCACAAGCAAATACAGAATGCTGAAAAGAGGGAGGTATAGTTGTTTCCAGGGAAGAATCCCCTAACTGGTTATCCAATGTCAATTGTTCAGCCCTGAAATCACATATATTCAAGCAATAGTAAAGGTCATCAACAGAATTTGTGTGTATGTATGTATGTATGTATGTATGTATGTATGTATGTATGTAGGCATATACATGTGTATATGTAATAATAAAAAAAAGAATAAAAAGGCTATGAATTTGAGAGAGACCAAAGGGAAAGACATAGGAGGAAGTGGAGTAAGGAAATGGAAGGAAAGAAATGATACAATTATTTTGTAATTTCAAAAAAATAAGTAGAAGAACCAACCCAGAGGGAGTGCCTTGCACCTGAATCTACAGATACAGAATGTGACCTACAGGTGTTTAGAGCCATAGAGGATGTGTCTTGCTGAGAAGAAGGGGGCTTTGAAATGAACTCAGATGGGAGGAACCCAATTCTCTGTGCACTGGGCTACAAAGTAAAGATTAGGAGATGTGTGGGACATCACACTTCTCTGGGGAGAGATTTGGAATTTGAGTTGATGAAATGTCCCATAATGCAGCTCAGTAGTCTCCTGATGAAAATGATCAATGCACACTGGGATGAACCACGGATGTGAGACTGAGCGCTGGATGCAAGCCATGAATGACAAGACACCTAGGAAAAATTTGCCAACTACTGAGTGCTGCCACAGGTTGCACAGCTCTGGGTTCAGGAAGACAGGAGAACAGATGGTATAGGCACACCAAACTGAGCTAGCAGAGAGAGGCATTGCTTAAGGAGAGGAGCCAACAATGAAAGTGCTGCATTTCATTGAGTCCTCTAGACTGGGAGATTGCACCTTCATAGTATAGATGAGAAAACCGTAGCTCTTTCAGATAAGGTCTCGGAGCTTATGTGTAGATAGGTGAATCCCAAACCCAGATCCTTGACTTCCAGTACTCACATGCATAACCACTACTGCCTGAGACAGATCTGGCTCCAGTTAGTCAAAATGTTGAGCAGGGAAGTCTGAAACAGTGCCAAGGCCTCTCACTCATGCCACAAATCAGCTTGCCAAAGCTATGCTTGTGTATGTATACACATTTTAATATATCCCATTATGTATGCATATACGCATTTTTAGGAACATTTAGATACACATTAAACATATGTTATGCACTCCCTTGTGTATGCTCAGATATTTTTAGAATGATGTGTGGTCAGACTAAACAGTGTCATCTTCAAGAGGACAGATAGCTTTTGAATACAAGAGAGGGGGATTTCTATTTGATATCCTTTTTGCAAACTTTGGGTTTTATTGTGTGTACACTCCCCTTACAGCAGTATACAAGCTTGGCTCTTCTCTTTCATGTGTGGGAGAGGTTTGGCCTCTGATATCAATTGTCCTCCAGAAGACTGTGGGGGCAGGGCTGTGCCAGTGTTTATTGATGGGTAGGCAACAATGTGTCCTTAGAAAGCATGGATGACTTACCTCACCTTTACCCCACAAGGGTCATGAGTATTCCAAAGCCCTAAGCCAACAATCTATTTGCTTGGTCCTAGAGTAGGAGGCCATGCAGAGCAGAACTTCCCAGGTTCTAGGATTCTGCCAGGAGCCAGGAAAACTCTGCCTATTAGGTGCACAGAACAGGACAGCTGCTTTTGATTGTAGACCATTCCCCAAGCTCAACTTCGACAATAGGGAAGGAGTTATTTTGAATCTCTGGCCAGCCTGGATCTCCCCAAGCCTCCAGTCTTCTAATGGTAGTGAGGCCTCCACTGCTGCTCTACACATGTCTCCCACAGGAGTCTCCTCCTGGATGACTTCTCAGGCAAAAACAAGATAGGCTTTAACCCTAGTAAAGCTTTAGAGAGAAGTCCCAAGGGGCCTGGATCCAAGGAATTCCCAACACTGAAAAGAGTTAATACAACATGCTAATAATAATTGGCAGGGGGATCTCTGTGAGTTCAAGGCCAGCCTGCTCTACAGAGTGAGTTCCAAAACAACCAGACCTACACAGAGAAACCCTGTCTTGAAAAACCAAAATAATAATAATAATAATGATAATAATAATAATAATAATAATAATAATAATAATAACAACAACAAGAGTGGGAGGGTATGGAAAGTGCATTTTATAGCGAGATGTTCACTGTGGTGTTATGCACTATGATAAAAATAAGAAATTTGCAATGCTTATCATGGAAGATCAGAGGGTAGCCCAAAACTGAAATGGAAATGGTCTCGGGTATGGCATTTGCCTGACATGTTCAGGGTCCTGGGTTCAATCCCAGCCTGGCAACAAACAGACAAACAGAAAAGCCCAAATGTCCATTGTCCTGGCTAGCTTTTATTGTTAAGGTGGCAAAGCCTAGAGTCATCTGGGAAGAGGGAACCTCTACTGACGATCTGCCCAGATCAGATTGGCCTGTGGTCAAGATTGTGAGGGTTTGTTTTGATTGATGATTGATGTGGGCCTGGGCTGTATAAGAAAAGTATCAGAGCATGAGCCTGTGAGTGAACCAAGGAGCAAGCCAACAAGTGGATTTCCTCCATGGTTTCTGTTTCAGTTCCTGCTTGAGTTCCTGCCCTACCATTGCACAGTGGTACCAAAGCCAAATAAACCGTTCCCTCTCCGACTTGCTTTTACTCATGTTTTTGTCATAGGAACAGAATGAAACTGGAACAGTACATTAAACTCATCTATGTCCCACGACGTACCATAAAGCTAACTCAAGTGGCAGGGAGGTAGGGAGGTAGGCAGTGGCTATGGTCTCCATCTTTCCAACACCGAGGCAGAAAGGAGGCTTCTGTCTATCCTAGGAATAGATTGCAGTGGCCCAGATGAGACCAGGGTAGCTGGCTGCTCAGGAAAACCTCTGGGCCAGTGTCATGCCCCACAGAACAGCTGGAGTCCCCTAACCTACCCCTTCTTCATCCAAATGTTTAGGGACACTTGTCTCTTGAGAAAGCTGACATCCTCAAACTACTGGTTTCTAACCCATCGACACCCCTGCCCCACCCCACCCCACACATATCAGATACTAAAGTAGTATTCGAGCAAACCCTCCTTTTAAAGCACAAACTTTCACATGTCTGTACTAAGGTGCTGGTGTCTCTGCCAACAGGCCCTGGCATCTGTATTCAGACTCCTTCTGTGGTGTGGTAGTGGCTTGTTTTTGTCCTTCCTGTAACTCAGGCTGTGCTTGGAACTATGCCTGATGCCGCAGTAATGTCTCAGAACATCAAGAAGTTAAAGGAGCATGAGAAGGACATGGCCAGCCTTCCTCCTTGGGAGTAGCCTCTTTGAAAGCCCTAGTCCCAAGAAGGCTGGTGAGACAAGTCACACAGCTGTGTGTCCTCAGGACAGAAGAGCTCAATCTAGAAGTGTCCTGAACATTGCTGCTGAGAACTGCCAAGCTGAGTGTTACCAGTTTGGGTCTGCCTTGGGTCCAGGACAACAGCAGGAGGATGGACCATGGCTTGACCATGGGGCATGACACTGGCCCAGAGGTTTTCCTGAGCAGCCAGCTACCCTGGTCTCATCTGGGCCACTGCAATCTATTCCTAGGATAGACAGAAGCCTAGGATAGACATGCCAAGACTGACCTAGCAGAGAAAGACACTGCTTAAGGACAAGAGCCTGCAACAGACTTCTTCATAAATAGCCCCCAGTGAGGAGGTCAAACCCCGATTCCCAACTTTCCACTGTTGCGACATCACCCAAGTGTTCAGGAGAGACCACACATTGCTTTTCCGGTTGTGTAAATATAGACGTGCCTGCAGCAACGACCAGAGATCCTGAGGGCATGAATCATAAGATGAGGGACAACAGGCCTGTCCCATAGGGGGATGCTGCTCTCCCCAGCTGCTCCCCCATTCACCGGCTGCCCCATTGCCCCACTCCTCCAAACCCACACTCTGTTCCTGTTGCTTTGAGGACTCCCTGGAGCAGCCCTTCTCACCAAGAATAGAGCTGCTTCCTGGCCAATCTTTGAAGGAAACTTTGTTCCACCTGAGATATATCCAATGCTCCCTGCATGTGGGTGTCCTAAGGGTGACATTCTTTTGGTCACCAGTGAGGCATCCAGATTAAGATTTCACATGTCCACATTTGATCTCATCTCCCGCCCCTGCCCCCGCCCCCCAGGCTAGCTATCTATAGATAATCAGGAAAGTTAAGGGCTTACCTCAAGGCACTTTGAACTTCTTCAGGTCGTTGGTGACCTCACTCCAGGATCACATGATCAACAATAGACTTCTTGGGTAGGTCACTTGAAGGCATGCTTGGAGCAGACTCGTTGAGGGCCTTCAGCTTTCGGACTGCAGAGACAAATGTTCTTCAAAATAACCAAGTGTTGTGGTCACATGAAGGTATGTACCTTGTATCACGGCACAGGTGGATAGGCCATGGGACATGGCTGAAAATAAGGGGTACCAGGTAGGATCGGAGTACCTAGAGAGACTAAAGCACTATGTAGTATGTCTTGTTTCACACTTGATTGACTAGGCTGTCAGCAGCATACACTCAGTGGCTTCACGGCTGAAACTGATCCTCTCACTGGAAGTTCAGAGTCAATGTGTTGGTGGGATTGGCTTCTCCTGCAGCATCTTTCTCTGGCTGCAGCTGCCAGTGTCCTCTCGTGGCCATCTTGTGTGTATGTTCTCATCTTCTCTCATTTGTAGAATATCAGTGAGGTATCATTAGGGCTCAGCTTACATCACTCCTACTTGTGTCAAATGCCTGGTGTACAAAAACTTAAGGGAAGAAAGATGTATTCTTCCCCCAGTCTGAGATTTGAGTCCATTATGGCTGGGGCGGGGCAGGGCGAGGTGGGGTGGGGTGGGGTGCGGTGGAATGGGGTGGTAGTAGTGTGGAATGGTAGGTGATGTGGGGAGGTTGCAAGGGGTGGGATGGCAGAATGGGGTGGTGGTAGCAGTGGTAGAGTGGGGTGTGGTGGAACAGGGTGGTGGAGTGGGGTGGGGTGGAATGGTGATCGTGGGGGTGGGAGTGGGGGCAGAGTGAAGTGTGGTAGAGCAAGGTGGGGGATGGTGGAGAGTAGGGAGTGAGATGGTGGTAGAGGGGTGGGGTAGTAGTGGTGGAGGAGTTAGGTGGTGGTGATTGAGCAACTGGCATCACACCAACCCAGAGATAGAACAGGAAGAGACCAAGGATGGGGATGGATGGAGACACAGGCACACCCATACACATGCATACTCCCGTGAGAGCGCGCACGCACACACACACACACACACACACACACACACACGCACACGCACACGCACACGCACACGCACACGCACACACACTTTATTAAGTGTGGTTGGCTTCCTCTAGCCTGGCCCCACCTACCTCAGTTCTCTAACCTCTCCGAAGTCTATTCAGATGTTGCAGTCATTAGGGTAACTGTCATGGCCTAATTATCTCTGCAAATGCCCTCACAGACACACTATTAATATCATAGGTGTTTATCAGTCTGGTCAAATTGACAGTCAAGTGAATCACCGTGGACTGGGGATGTAGCTTGGTTGGTAGAGAGCTCGCCTAGCATGCGCAAATCCCTCAGTTGAATTGGCAGTATCACAAGTACAGGGCATGGTATATGCACGCCTCTAATCCCAGGACTCTGGAGGTAGAATTAGAAGTTAAAGGTCACCTTTGATTTCATAGGGTTTGAAGGCAGCCTGAGATCCATGTTGACCGTATCTCAAGAAAAAAGAATCACGGCTGGGTGTGGTAGCTCACGCCTTTAATCCCAGCCCTCAAGAAGCCGAGGCAGGTAGATGTCTGTGAGTTGGAGGCCAGCCTAGTTTACAGAGGACAAAGTAAAAAGGCCAGTTACATACTTCCTTTCTTTTTTTAAAAAAAGATTTATTTATTATGTATACAGTGTCTTGTCTGCATGTATGCCTGCAGGGTGGAAGAGGGCACCAGATCTCATTACAGATGGTTGTGAACCTCCATGTGGTTGCTGGGAATTGAACTCAGGACCTCTGGGAAGACCAACCAGTGCTCTTAACCCCTGAGCCCTCTAGCCCCCAGTTACATACTTTCAACATGCAATGCCATGGAATAAACAGCTCCATTCTGAGAGGGTGGACTAGGAGAACATTAAACTCCACAGTTCCATGTTCGATGTCTGGGCACATGGTATCAGGATGCCAGCAGGGAGCTCTAGCAGCCCCATTCTATGCCCCAGCCTGCTATTTGCATCTGCAAGGCTGCTCCCTTAGGCTAGCTGTGTTCCTCTCTGCCATGAACTGTCCTGCTGCTATGACAGTCAGATCTCTGAAATGGTAGGCAGAAACGAATACTTCTTCCCTTGAAGTTATGTGAGGTATTTTGTCACAATGATGAGAAGTCTAACCAGAAGCACTCTAATGACCTATTTACCCTTAATGACCTCTTTAAAGATCTTAACTACCAGCACTTGGTAGCCTGAGGCAGGAAGACCATGAATGAGAGGCTAGCCAGGTCTAAATAGCAAGTTCCAGGACAGCCTGAGCTGTAAGAGCCTGTCCCAAACAATAAACAAACTAAAAGGATCTTAACTCAAATTCTGACACATGGGATGTACTAAGTGAGAACTGGAATCTTTGAGCACAAGCCAGATGACTGTACTGTACTACTTAGTATTTTTTTTTTCTGAATGAAATACTGTGTATACATTTTAAAAAGTTAATAAGCATGTGACAGGCAAATGAAACCTGGGGAGAAATCCTAGCCAGCCTGACCCTGTATTAATCAGAGACGCAATTTACCCACAGGCATTGGCCACAGACAGTTGTGGTAAATCACTTGCTGGTGCCTGGGACTTGCTATTCTCAGTCAAAGCACTAAAAGCCCCACCATCAGACAGAAATCAAGATAAACCACCCCTAACTGATCAGCCCTGGACCAGTCTTCTCAAGTCTTTTGTTTCCTCTGACTCCCTCAAAACTCCAAAGCCCCCTTCACTTTCCAAATCTTGACCGACCTACCCCATAGCTCCCAACCTCCTTTGGTCTTTTCTTCCTTCTCACTGAGTTGGAGTCTCCTGAACTCCCCAAACCATCCACCACTCATGCAAAGCTACACTGGGTCTCTTGCCAATCCAGCTGCCCCCCTCCCTTGAGGCAGGAACTTGGTAGGTAGCCCAGGCTGGCCTTCCACTCCAGATTCTTCTGCCTCAGGCACTCTCCTGGTCATATTGGCACATGCCACCATGCTCAATTCCCTATATAATTTTATTATACATACTAGCTGGGCAAAGAAGAGAGTTTTCTTGAATCTTAATATTTGGAATTCATGACAGATGGTGGTAGTGCACACCTTTAATCCCAGTACTCGGGAGGTGAAAACAGGCAGCTCTCCCTGAGTTCAAGGCCACCCTGGTCTACAGATAGAGTTCCAGGACAGCCAGGGCAGTTACTCAGAGAAACCCTATCTCAAAACAAAACAAACAAACAAACAAACAAACAAACGAAAAACCAAACCGACAACAACAAAGAAGACAAAACAAAAAATATTTGGAATTTTCTCTTCCATCCAACACAGAATAGGTGATAGAGGGCTGCTGTATTCCATGAGTGAGGCCGCATTATTTGTGGATTCCCCTTTAACTTCACGCATTTACATGCACCAACACAAAAGGAAGTAAGGACCTGTCTTTGGAGAATCACCCTGATTTTGATGTTCTGTGTCTGAAGTAGGGCCTCCTTCACTCCAGTAGTTTACTACCTGCAACAGCTACTGCTTCTCAGACAGGAAGTTAAGATGCTCTGAAGGAATGTGGACCTAGCATCCTTCATGGGACATGTGGGTGTATGCTATATGCTGCTTACCACGGGGTCTGACGCTGTGCAGAGGTTACAGACAGCATACTGTGAAAAGCTGGAAGGCTCACCCCAGAAAGGAATGTTGGCAAGAGAAATTATTTACTCAGAAGTTGACATCGAGGCTGGTTGTTGGGACTTTCCACACCATTTAAAAGAATCTTGGCATCCCAAATATGTAGCAAGAACTGACCAGGGCGAAAAATCTGCTTCGTGTCAACTGTTGTTTGGAGAAATGCAATTGGCTTTGCTTGGAAACAGTACCCAAAGTTCACTCAAGTGGGAGCTGGGGAAGTTTTCTGGGGGTGGTAGGATCTAGAGCCCATGGTCTATACTGTGAGACAATTGGAAGACAAGGGGCCAATGTGGCAATCACATATTGTTTAGAAACAATGGCAGGTATTATGAATTCTTTTCTCATTGCAAAAAGTATTCAAGTTCATGGTGGTACACTTGAGAACTGAAGAAAAGCCTATTTTGAGATAAGCAATTGTCTGTAACTACCCACACATAAGGGGACAGGCCTGCTATCACTCCCAGCCTCCGATCTGCCTCTAAGATTCTTTCTCAATATGTTTTTGTTGCTTGATTTTGTTTGACACAGAGTCTCACTATGTTATCTTGGCTGGCCTGATACTCACTACATAGACCAGAGTGGCTTCAAACTCACAGAAATTTGCCTCCTGAGTGCTGAGGGTAAAGGCATGTGCCACCATGCAGGACCTATTTTTAATATATGCCAACATGCCTTTTCTGCCCACTTTTGAATAGTTTGGGCAAAATCTTTTCCCACAAAGAAAATCTTTTGAAGGGACTAGAAAGAAGGCTCAGCAGTTAAGCTCATGTATTTAGATACACGCACGCGCACACACACACACACACACACACACACACACACACACACACACACACACACGCACACACACACAATTACAAAATAGTAAAAACACATGAGGGCCTAAATCCCTCAGAACTGGAATTACAGACAGTTTTGGGTGCTGGGAACTGAACCTAAACAGCCAGCACTTTAAGTACTGGGCTATTTCTCCAACCGGAAGTTATTTTAAAGTTCCAATGCTGTGCTGGCCAAGTTCAGTCTTCCTGGTCCCTGGCAAATGTTAGACAGTAATAGCGCCTCCTCATTGGTGCTGCTGAACAGAACACTCAAGACAGCACATACTTCATCATGTGTAGAAACTTGGCCTGGAGAAAGCCCGGTCTCAGCTTCTCAAGTGTTGCCTGATCCCTGATCTCTCCCAAGCCAGAAGGGACAAGAAGGGACTGGAATCCTTCAATCACAGTTTCTTAAGAGCAGTTAATCCCATGCACAATGTTGGAGCTCTTATGACTATCATCCTGGAAGACCATGCCTCTCAATGCACTGGATGTTAGGTTTCAACATGAATTTTTGAGGGAACATCTTCATTGAACTCCTCATCAGGCTATTAAGAGGATAGAAGAACTACTATCTTTAAAACCTGCAGTCTACTTCTCAGTCACAGTGTGTACTCGGGAAATGTTCATAGATGGTTACATTCTGGTAATTAGAACTGTGAACATTCTCTGTCCCCAAATCTCTGATATATTCTTGGGGACTGAGTCTTAGCCTTTGCTTCATCAAGGGCCCAGGTAAGGTCCAGCACTGGAAATGACTTTATTCTTCTGGAGGGTAACATGGAGCCCTGGGGAAACAGTTTAATTCTGAAACACAAGTGTCAAACCTGTCCCATGGACCACATGATACACTGAAGCAGGTGTAGCTGACTGTGTGTCAAGAGCCTCCCTCATTTTCCAGTCTCTATCCCTGCTCATTTTTCTCGGACATGTGGTGGAAACAGCCTGCTGCCTCAGATTGGCCTCTCATAGTTCATTTTGTTGCTCCAAAGCAACTTAGGAGTGAAAGGGTTTATGTGGCTTACACTTCCATGTCAAAATCCACCATGGAGGGAAGTGAAGACAGGTACACAAGTAGCTACTGAAGGCAGAAACCATGGTGGGATGCTGCCTGCTGGCTGGTTAAGAGGTCCATGTTTAGCTAGCCTTGCCATATAGCCTAGAACCAAGGACCCAGGGAGTGGTACCACCACCCATGGTGGACTGGGCTTTCCTTTCCCTCCTCCCCCCTGAAATAGGGTTTCTCTGTGTAGCTTTGGAGCCTATCCTGGCACTCACTCTGGAGACCAGGCTGGCCTCGAACTCACAGAGAACCGCCTGCCTCTGCCTCCCAAGTGCTAGGATTAAAGGTGTGCACCACCAACGCCCAGCTGGGCTTTCCTACATTAGCAATCGAGACAGTTCTCCAGAGACATGTACACTGAGCAATCTGACCTGGGCAACCCACTCAATAGATATTATTTTCTCAGGTGATTTTAGACTATGCTAACTTGACAGAACTAAAAATGACCTTCTCCAAAGCCACACATGCATGAAGCTTTGTCAACCTAGTCCTAATCATCTTGTTCCACAGCCTCTGCCTTGTTCTCTGCTCAAGTCTAGCCGCCTCCTATGTGACTCAAGGAATCCATGTCCTACCCCATTCCTTCCCTGGATAAGGTTAAAGAGCAGAGGCCAAAGGGTCACAGCTAGCCAGCTTTGCTCCAGGTCAGGGAAGTGATTGTCACCAGAGTGTGCCTCTGTAATGGGATTCTTCCTGGGGCTTTAACCAGATGGTGCTGAATCTGATGCAATGAACAAGGTATATTTATTTGGTTAGAGGTCCCAAGAGGTAGTGCATTCCTCAATGTTTCTGTGCGGATGTCCCAGCCTTACTTTCCTTTCTATTGCTTTATCCTTTTTTGGTTTCCAGTCATAATGTCTAGATTTTAACAAAGGAGCCCCAGGGCAGTCTTTGCTGAAGGTTTGTAGGAGTGATTGCTGCAGTTCTCTGAGTAGAACATTATTTAGAGGGGTTCCCTGGGTTTTCATGCTGCGTAAATGGGAAGAATGAGACGGCCCGGGACATCCACAGTAAATTCTTGACCCAAAGTTGGGCCATTGGAATGTAGCCAGAAACTTGGGCAGGAAAGAAACTAATATGGTGAAGGACTTGATTCTACCTGGAGAAAGATGTAGGAGTCGACTCATGTAGGTCACCTGTCCTATAACCTCAGTGTTCTCATCTGTGACTTACACCTGTGGAGCATGGAGAAGTGGTTTCCAAACTTTTAAAATAGTGTAGAGGGAAAGGCATGGTTGAGAGACCAGAAAGAGATTAATTAAAACCTGGCCCAGAAAGTGTCCGCAGAACAGAAAAGACATTCTATTCCGTACAACCCGTTAGGACAGCTTCCTCCAGCTGTGTGGCGGGAACTTTGCAATGCTCACCATTACCAAATGAGGGCTCCTGGAAAACAGTGCTTCTTCCATAGCCCAGCACCACAAACAGGCTGTTATATTACTCTCATGGCCTCTGCTCTCTGTACACTGCACTAAAGAAACTTGTTTGCTTCTCTTCTTTAAAGGGGAGACTCTTTCACCAACCCATCCAGCCTTCAGTGCACACAGAGCTCTATAGTCAGACAAAGTAATACAAGACACTGATACTGAAAAGGCAAACTGCCATTCCTACCTATAAAGCATATATTCAGTTTAGAAGGCTTCAATCATATTAAGCCATGGAGAAAGGGGACAGCTAAGGGTGATAACTACCAGTGCTAGAGAGCCAAGGAGACACAGCATTTTGGCAGCTTCCATGACTATAGGTCCCTCCCTCCATTTGGTTCTGTGAATAGGATTATGAAGGTCTTGATGCACAGGCAGACTCTAGCAGATTGTGGTTTGTTATCATTTGCCAGAGCTTGAGCTACAGAATGAGGAATCTCTACTTGACACAAATCCTGAAAGCCTGCAAGGCTAGGGGGAAAGTTTTCTTTTAATCATCAAGATTTTCCAGTAGCTTGAATCAAGTAACCAGGCTTGTAAGAGGCCAGTGGCAGCAGGAAAACCATCCAAAAACAGGTGTGTGTGTGTGTGTGTGTGTGTGTGTGTGTGTGTGTGTGTGTGTGGTGCACACACATGGTGTGACCTGCTTTGTTTCAGTTCTTTTGTCTTGGTTGAGCTTGCTCTGGGAGTCAAGGGAAGAACTGAATTTAGGATCTTATGAAGGGAGGTGGGCATTTGGTAGGTGCCTGGTATTCTTGATTAGTTTGGGGCTTTGGAGAGGGGGAGAAAAGAGGGCTAGAAGAGGGCAGCTGAAATTTCCGTGTTTCATCACACTGGACTCTGAAGAATTGGAAAATGGTAATGTAGCTGGTGTTTATTTGCTTATTGTGTCATTTCTAGGAAATGAATACCATGTTAAAAATAATAAGTAAAAGCAGTCATGCCAACAGCTGCAGCCCATCACACTCAACCTCCTAGTCTATGCTAGGGAGCTCGAGGGCCTGAGCAGACAGGGCAAGGGTGTGTGTGTGTGTGTGTGTGTGTGTGTGTGTGTGTGTGTGTGTGTGTGTGTGTTTGTGTGTGTGTTTGTGTGTGTGTGTGTGTGTGTGTGTGTGTGTGTGTGTGTGTATGTATGCGCGTGCACGCGCGCACAAGCGCGCACGCTTGGGGGTGGGGCTGGGAGTGGGGAGTGTGTTTCAGAGTTTGTAGGTTAACAATGGGAAGCCAACAAGATGGCTCAGTGGATACAGGTATCTGGAGACCTGAGTTCAATCCAGAACCAACATAAAGGTAGAAGGAGAGAACCAACTCCACAATTTTGACTTCTGATTTCTGCGTGTGTGTATATACATATATGTGACATTCATGCTCACACAGTAAAATAACATTTTAAGTCAGCAATGGACATATGGGAGCACGATGATCTGCTTTATTCTGATGGTGAAAATGTAATTCACACATATCTTGGAGAACCTGGGGTTTCTTGGGTGCTGTTTGAGAGCTCATTCATTCTGGGATCCAGTGGGATCCAGAGGTCACTGAGACAGAGACGAGGGAGGTGGGCACATGAGTGAGTGTGGTATGATAGTGGTGAGTTTTCCATACAAACAATGTGGACTGGTAATGGGAGAAAGCCTCTGCTTTGTGTATAGAAGACGGAGGTGTCCTGGCATGCCTTCAAAGTCTCGAAAAGTACTAAACACATGCCGTGTGTTTAGTACTTTAGGTTACCTCTCAGACTGTAGGAATCTGTTGGGCCTCCAAAGTTGAGGTATATCCTGCAGAGCCAGATTGGATCGTGGGGGAGCTAAGAACCAATCTGCAGCAGATCCCAATTTTTCCCTTACAATGGCTAAGATATTCAGCTAAATTCTTGCACCAGACAGTCTATTATAGTACCAGAATCTGCTAAAATCACAGATTCCTTTCTTAGGTGGATATTACAAAAAAAAAAAAAAAATCCAGTAACTCCTTTCTCAGAATACATTTCCCGGCCCAGACTGGGAATTCAGAGGATCCAGGATGGAAGTCTGAATGTGTAGCCTTCCTCTCTCCCAAGTGATGTTGGTGATCTTCGAGGTTTGGAATCCAGACATGAAGCAGAATATTGATTTGGCTTTGAGAGGAGCTATGGAAGTAAAAAAGATTCCATTAATGCAATGTCAAACTCGGGTGGATGGGCAGCCAGCTGAGTGTTCTCTAACGGAGTAGTCCTCATGCTCATTATGTAGGCTGGTTCCTGGAATATAAGTGACAGGGGTATTCAGTTGTGATGGCCGATACTTGCACAAAGTACTAAGCACTACACTGAGTTCTATTTGGCATTCAGAAGAGCTGGATTAAGATTGGCCTTGCTCTCTTCATGTTTTATGGAAGAAACTGAGGTACAATGAGGCTAATTAGCTTGCCAAAGCTACAGAGGAGATAAATGGCCACTGTAGCATTTGAGATGTTGCTTCACCCCCGGCTATAAATCCCTGGCTCAAGGTAAGATGGAGAAGACAGAGCTGTGGATAGATGTGGTCCCTAGTGGCTAGATGGAAGATGTAGGTGCTTAGTTTGGCAAGAGATGCCACAGTAAAGACAAAGTGAGGCCCATGCACCCAGACAGGAAGGCCCTTGCACCCTAGGCCTCCAAACAAGAGACAGCACAATGCTCAGAGTTAGGGAAGAGTTCAGGCTATCTTGATTGCCTTTCCTAGTAAGCAATGAAACTGTGTTCTTCTTTTATATCCTGGCACACTATGTAAACAGCAGGATGAGGCAAGGGGTATTATGAGAATTAAAAACATCCCCTGAATGGCCTCTAGTGATTGAGTCTAGGCCAGGGGCCAATGACATCACCATAAGGGTTCAGGAAGCTGTACAAGTCCTACCTGACTCTAGAGAGTTTTCTGGAATAAACAGGTCCAAAGAGTCACAGAAAGGGGAAAATAATGAATGATTTCCAAAACAGAGCCACCCTGCTGACCTAGCTGTCTTCTTACATGAAGGCTAAATACTCCATATTCATTTAACTGCAAAGTACTTTCAAGTGCTTGGTGGGAAGCTGCAAAAAGAACATAATGTTCCCTTGTCTAATTCATAACTGTTTAAATGAAATGAAATTAATACGACGACGAAGCCCCCAGCTGACCATCTAGCTGCTTGGCTATGTATTTCTAGATAGTGTAAAACAAGGCCTACCAAGATTTGAGTTGCTGAGGGGCCATTATCAAACTCATTGTAGATGAGCAGTACTCTTTTCTACCTCCAGCCAATCTCCAAGGCCTATGGGCCTATGCCCTTCTACACAGTTCCACAGCCTGAGCTTTCTCTGTGATACGCCTGTGCTAAGGGCTGTTGGGACACAACCCTATGCTCAGGCTTGAGTTTTAGCAACTTCATTTTGCAGATTAAAAAAAGGAGACTCAGGAGTGTAATGCTTTCCTACCTACCCAGTATGTCCAAGGCCCTGGGTTCCATCCCCAGCACCACAGAAGAAATAGAAAAATCAGAGGTGACTATCATATGGCTCCAGGGTTCTCACTCAAATCTACCTGGATGAGATTAGCAATACTGCTACCTGGCCCTTTTCTTCCTTCCTTCCTTTCTTTCTTTCTTTCTTTCTTTCTTTCTTTCTTTCTTTCTTTCTCTCTCTGAGAAAGTGTTTCTCTGTAAGTTTGGAGGCTGCCCTGGAACTCTCATTGAAGACCAGGCTGGCCTCGAACTCACAGAGATCTGCCTGCCTCTGCCTCCGGAGTGCTGGGATTAAAGGCATACGCCACCAATGCACGGCTTACCTGTGTCTTTCTGTTCTGAACCATGTAACCTACAGCCCTGGTTCCCACAGTCTCAGAGAAAGAAAGGAAGAAAGAAAGAAAGAGAGAGAGAGAGAGAGAGAGAGAGAGAGAGAGAGAGAGAGAGAAAGGAAGGAAGGAAGAAAGAAAGGTAAGGGCCACGGGTGTTTGCTTTTTTGCTAGTTCTTTACTACTGTTGCAAAATCCTTCTGGTGTCATCCCCCTCCCTGGCACAGACTTAGTGCACACACCATGCTTGCAGGGCGCTCTTTTTTATGCAATGTGCATTCTCCCTCTTCCAACCACATTCTCTCCACGATATCTACCCAACTAAAGCATGCTTCTTAGCCTGCTGCTGAATAGATGTTTCCCCAGTACTTCTCCTTAGCTGGTCTACAGCCTTGGGGAGATGTGTTGTGGTCTCATCAGAGGATTGGAAGCAGCTTTCTTAGAAAGGCCTGCTGGCCCCCACTCATTGAACGGCTGGTTTTCACAAAACTGGACAGATCCTATCACTGAAAGTTGTCAAGTCACAGTAATGAACATCTATCAGGAGTGTCATGGTAGAGGCTGAAGGCTCCTCCAACAAGAAGAGTCAGAGATCTCAGATTCATCCAGTGTGACTCACCATGGCTCTATTCACGATCTGCTTTCTGCCTGTGGCTATCCAATCCAGGAACAGAGGGCCTTATAGGACTGCCCCAGGACAATAGTTCTATGAAGATTTATTGAATAAACTCACACTCACCATTCACAGAGAAGCAGAGAGCCCAGGTCCTAGGAAAACTAAAGACCTGAGCCAGCATCTGTTTCCTAGTATCCATGTTCCCAATGTTGTCCCATTCATGTGTGCTTAGGGAATATGGTACTGCATCAACAAGTCTTTCCAGGAAATAGAACCAAAAGAATTTATGTATAAGACAGGATTTATTACAGAGATCAGCTAGTGTTAGATTATGGATGCCAACAAGCCCCAGCATCTGCTGCCCAAAAGCTGCTTAGGCAGGGAAGCTTTGGTGCTGGTGCTGGCAAGTCTCTGTCTGAGAGCCAGAAGTAAGTTGGTCAAGGGCAGGACAGCATGAATTTACTAGCTCAAGAAGAAAGAACATTTGCTCTTCTATCTTTTTTTTTTCCTTAGCCCTCAAAGGACTGGACAATGCTCAACAACATTGGGGAAGACTATCTTTGCTCACTGTGCTGATCCAAATGCCAATATACACTTGGAACACCTTCAAAAGTTTTCCTAAATAATGTTGGTCCAGCAGTTGGTGCAGCCATTATCCTTTTCAGGTTACACATGCAATTGGCTGTAGATCTGTAGGGAGTTCTAGACACAATGTAGACAAAGGGTTGGGCTAGGCTGTAGTGTTTCACATCTGTATAAAAACAACACTTGGGAGGAAGAGGAAAGAAAGGATTGTGAGTTTGAGAACAGTAATGGGCTACACAGTGAGGTCCCATTAAAAAAAAAAAAACTAAATACACAAATAAACAAAAGTGAGGTGAACCTGCTTGGGGCTGGGCAGTGTGGAGCTTGTGCTGTCCAGTTGTGGGTGAGGATCCGCATGTTTGGGAAGACGGAAGGAAGAGAAGAAAGGGCGAAGTGTTCAGTGAAGTTCTTAGGGAATGCCACATCTTAAGGCAAAGCCTTGGCGTGTGTTCATACTCAAACCCTGCTTGCCTCACAGCATACAGGCAATGCTGCTGCCTTGTGTATGTTTCCTGTTGCCATTCAGTAGGTATTTTGGAAAATATTCATTTTTTTTTTTTTTTTTTTTTTTTTTTTAGTGAATGGGGAGCAATAAGGAAAATATCTAAGTCACCAATCTAAGAATAAAAATTAACAAGCTTTTATACAATCCTCAGAGCAAAGACAGAATTACTAAGAAGATTCCAGATTCCGGTTGGGAAGAGTCAAGGAGGCTTCAGAGGGGGGCTGAGAAAGGAAGGAATACCACAAGTGCTTCCAGCCTTACCAGCTCTCTCCCCTGCTGGGGGAACTGGCAGGGAAGGGCCATCTTGGAAGGCTTTTCTTTATAAGTTGGTTTGACACTTAGGTTTTCAAATCTGAAATATTTTTGGAGGGTTAAGCATGGGAAAAAAATGATCTTTTTAGTTGATAATTGCTTATACCTTTTTTTGTTGTTTTTTAAGATTTTGGAAATTCAAAGTCATGACATGTGAAGTGGCCCCATGGTGCTTAGCTCTGGATAGGCCAGGCCCAGGCTATGCATCCAAAAGTTCCTTTGTTCAGTCTGTAGAGGAGATGCATGAACTAGGGAGCTGCCAGACAGCCTGACATGGAGTACTCAGGATACCACAGTGCAGCTTTTCTTTTCATTTGTTTGGTTTTGTTGTTGTTGTTTGTTTTTGAACACTAGAGTTGAATGTAAGAATGGACATTACATGTACTGGTCCCCACTTCACTGTTCCAGAAACAAGTATCAAGTTGGGGTATCTAGCCCCCACTGGAACTACCCCAGCAGTGAGGGGCAGGGTAAGGGTAATAGAGCAGGGAGATCTTAGGAGAGACTCCTGCCAACCTTGCCTGGAGTCTTCCTCATTCTGAGCTATCAAGCACCCTTCAGCATCAGTTCTTATCAAGGGTGGTCTTAACACCTTGTGGAGTTAATTCATGCATCCTTCAGGCAGCAGGGATGGAGCAAGGCAACCCGATGACTCATAAGAGGGCTGGAGAGAGTAGGCAGCTGGTAAAAGCCTGAGTGAATAGCACAGAATCAGGATAGTCTTGGGTCCCTACCTTATAATGCTTTGATCCCATCAGTTGGTTTACCTTGGTCAAGTTAAGTAGGATTTCAGGGTGTTTCCTTATCAGTTCAAAGGGCAAAGTAACAGCTCCTGCCTCACCCCCATGTGTAGCAGGATGGATGTGACTACTTCCCTATGTCCCTCTAGAGGCTCATTTCCAAGCCTTCTGTGCCTCCCCACCCCCACCCCATGCCCACTGGACTCCTAGAGGCAGGGAAAGATCTGCTTCATTCTGCAGGGCCTGCCGCTCAGTACCCAGAAAGCTTCTGCCTCAGGGAAGTAATGACCAGATCCTTCTCCCAATGTTGCTATTTCCCAAAGCTTCGGGGAAGGCATGGTCTCCCCAAAGTTACAAAGGTCTCATACCCCTTTGCCTGGTGGAGGGCAAACTGTGGCCCAGGTTCCGGATTCTCCGTGATGAAATGAGGTTTGGCAGGCTGCTTTTGGATCCAAGGCTTCAATGTTTCTGAAGGCTGCACTGAAAACAGAGTGATCAGATATCAGTTTCCTTACTCTGCTTTTCCACCATTCCTGGCAAGCCTGATTTTCCTTGAAGGCACAATAGGGCAAGAAGGATGGTTCTGGTAACTTGGCATCAGGCAGTGTCCTTACCTAGGTTCGGGTAGGACTCTCAGAGAGTTGTGCCTGGCAGATGCAATTTTTGTCCTCTTCTACAAGATGTAAGGCTACACTGAGTATGTTGCTGGAACTGTACCAGAGATAAAAAAAAAAAAAAAACAGCTGCTGGTATCCACTTGAAACTGAAGGAAATTTCCTTGTGAACTCCAGGGAGGTGCAGTACATCTCATTTCTGTAGAAGTGTTGGAGAGACCATAAAATAGCATGTTGTCCCTTTCCCTATAGTTCACAATGGGGGAAAACTGGGACAGAGGCCCGACCATCGGAATCTTAGGGATGGACAGTCTGTTGGTATGCCCTCATCTGAGAAGGGCTATTCAGGGGATCTTCTTTCTTCTGTGTTTCTGGCTTGCCTCAACCTTGCTCTCTCCTGCCAGGTTCATCTTAAGAAGTCAAAGGACTTCTAGCCAGCGCCTCCACCTCCCCCCCCCCCCGGCTCCGTGCAGGGTGAATTTGGGACCCTGCAGAAGCTGTTGAAGCCTCCTGAGCTTTCCTGTAAAGACTACTGTTTTATACTCGCGTGGCCCCCACTAGATAATAAGCCACACGAGGGTACCATAGGTTTTTCTCCCGGCAGGCACAACACTTAGGCACACGGAATGAAAGAATAAACTGGTTTTGCAGGAATGGGACTCGAACTTCCCTCTCCAGGTGCACTTGGAACTGATGAGCCTCTTGAATACTGGGGCCCGGAGGTGCTTAGGGAGGCCAGCAAGGTGGGAGGGCATTTTAAGAGCTCATCCTTCAGGTCTGGAACCCTGCGGGGGTGGGGGGAATACAGCCCCTGGAAGCGCAGGACATTGTTAGGGTGATGAGACCAGGTGACCGGCAGGGCCCCGGTGCGCGGGCCGTCCGTGGCGATTGCCGGAGCCGCCTCGAGGGGGCCCTGCGGCGGGCGCGGGCCGCCAGCCAGGAGGACGGGCCCGCCCGCGAGCAGCTCGGAGCCCAGCCTAGCTTCGGCCATCGCCCCGCCGGACCGCGCTGCGGGTTCGCCCAGGTACCCGGGCCGGGAGCAGGGCAGGGGCGTCCGCGCGCCGCCACACTCTTTGTTTGAGACCCCGCTTGGGTTCCAGACCCTGGGAGTGCGGGGTCTTGGAGCTGGGACGTAGACGAGCAGGCACCAGATCTGGGCACGGAGACAGTTGAGGGTGCGGGGACAGGGCGCGGGGGGCACCCGGGAAAGGCATTCGGGATCCAGGACTGGGGATGGCCACGGAGTCCGCGGCGATCTGGGGACTGGGGCTCAGTCAAGTCCCCGGGAAAGGACGCGGCGCGGGCCGGCTTGCCAGAGCTGAGCACGGCTGAGGACGCGGCTGGGGCGCAGGGCCGGCAGGGTCCGGGCCGCCGGCGCCGTGCTAGGCGGGCGGGGGCGGAGCAGCTCTATCGCCGCCTCGGCCCAGCGGACTTTGCTCCCTGAGACAGTTAGGGACCGAGAGACGGAGAGCCGCTTGGGGCTGCAATGGGATATCTCGGGACTTTACTCCCGCCTTTTCCAGGCAAGTGCCCTGTGCGCCTCTTTCCCTTTCCTTTCGATTGCTTGGGAGGCAGGGGTCCCATCGCGCCTTTTCCCATCCCTCGGAGTAGGGGTGCAGGCGCAGGCCGGGGTGGGGGGGCACCTGTGACACGTGCCTCCTGGCACGCGGGCGCAGTAGCTGACAAGTAAGAGGGAGGGTCCTGGGCTCCGGGTCTCTGTGCAGTGCTGTGTTCTGCCACTAAGGACATTTGTTTGAACTGATTTGGGAGTCCATGCTGCGGGAAGAGACCCTGAACTCCGTCCTTCCCCCACTGGCATTCTGGCCAGTGCCAGCAGGTGATCCGGACTCCCTAGTGTGACTGAACACAAAAAGTTCCCTCTAGGGCTTGGGGCCAAGTTCCCTCTAGGGCTTGGGGCCAGCGGAGTGCACTATCGAATGCGATCACAACTGATTGGGACGCCCCAGGCACTGTCACAGCCCACTACAACTTGTTTTCTGAGGTGTGCCTCCTGACCCGAATGTCTAGAACTTTAAAAACACACCCCAAACTGGGAATACAGAAGTTACTGTTGTAATACTGTATAGTCAGCCCAACAGAGCTAACTCTTTTGACATTTTGGTACATTTCCTTCAGGCTTTCGTCTGTTCATATTAATTCTTTTAAAAAGTGCTTTTAGTTCTTTGCTTTTAAATGAGATTTGAGTGTCCTTGTGATTTTGGTGCCTCCCTCTTTGGGGACTATGAGGTTATATTTGCAAATCAATCAACAAGTGTTAAGAAAGACTTTTCTGTGCTGAGACCTTGAGGACCAGGAAGGGGGTGGAGTTGGCTGCCGCTGGAAGATGGAGGAGGCTAGGCCAGGACTTAGAGTGAGTATTAGAGAGTGTCTATAAGTGCGTGGGGGTAGGGCGGAGGGGGGCAGGGAGGTACATTTTCCGGGTCCTGGGGAGCTAACTGGGGCAATTGGCAAGCTAGACCTCAGACAAAGTCATGGTGACCCCCCAGAGTGGTACAAGGCCAATAAAGACTGGTGGCTGAGCTTACTAAACTCTGTATGTATTCATTTCCAAGTGACTCTTGGAAGGAAGACAGAAGGGGGATTATCACACTATTTTGCACATGGGTAAAGAAATGCCATGTATCCTGTTCGTGATGTTGAAGTGTGGTGGGGTAGCTAGGGGTTATGGGAGAGAGAACGCCTGCGTTCTGTGCTCCCCCTCCTTCAGGTGGGCTGCCACTGCTCCTCCGTCAATTGGATGTGAATGCTTGTTCATACAGTGCATCCTCCACGGAGGCTAGCCCTTTGCCTATCAGTGGCAGCAGCTGAGTTATTTCTATACAAACCATAACCAGCAAGAAGATAGGAAAGCGGTTGCTTCAGGGACTCCATGCTTCTGAGTGCAAACTGACTAGCTTTTACAAAGTGTCTCTCTGGCCTGCTGTGCTTTGAAACTGAGTTACTTGCAAATGTTGATTCCATACCTCAAGTTCATAAGGTCAGATATGTTACTATGCTGCAGGAGGCACTAAGGGGGTTGTTGGTTGTACCATAGCCATAACCCGGGAAGGAGGTCATAATACAAGAAGGTTCAGTGGAGGATACCCAAGGGGAAGACATTTGACCTCTGTCTGGCAGTCGAAGCTTCTATCTGCCCAGGACACAAGGATCCATTTTACAGATGCGGAGAATTACAAGCAAATTTCCAAAACCCTGGAGCTACTAGTGGTCTGTCTGCTTGTGACCTGCCCCTGGCTGTGCGTTTTGTTGCTTAGGATCAGCGTGTTTGAAGCAAAGGACACATGCAAGGGAAGTTTGTTCTGACCTTGTGTTTGAACTTGAACGTGGGAGGGCTGGGTGCTAGCTACTAGCAAAAAAAAAAAAAAAAAAAAAAGCTCCTGGTTTTTATTTTTGTAAACAGAATGCTCTTTACAGGATCATACCACCTGCTAGGTGGTCAGAGGCATTGCCCACTGGCCCTCCTTGTGGAACCCTGAAAAGCAATGGGGAACAGGTGGGTCTTCAGCCCAGCTGGAAAGAAGCCTTCCAGCAGTGACCTGAAGACATACAGGTAGCCGCATATACTCACAGTCGTTTGCTGCCATTTCTGCTTGTCTAGAATAAAGGGGTTTGGTTAGCTGCTTAAGTAGGCATTTGGTTAACTGGTGGCAACCCTTCACTTCCCAGAGAGGAGAGTGTTATCAGTCAGAGCAGTTACTGCTAATGAACACAGTGAAGCAGATGTATCTTCATTGGAGTCTCCACGTGGAACTGGTGTTTAAATTCCTTACAGTGAGTAAGAAGAAAGGTGTACTTCATTTCAGAACCCACAAGGATGGGGTGTATCTTTTGGTGGAGCTCTTGTGTAGCTATGAGAGCTTGGGTTCAATCACCAGGACTACAGAAGGAATTAGGGTTTAAACAGAGTAAATCCCAAGACAAGATGCATGCATCCATTCTTATTGAGCATGAGTTTGGAGTTGTATTTTGTCATATCTACCCCCGTGTTCCATACGTGTATAGTTTGCTGAGTGCAAACTTAGGGAGAGCAACATTGATTTTCTTGATGCTTGTTTCTTGTAAAAGTATAAGATGTACATTCCCAAGTTTCTTGGAAGTTTCTTTTGAAGTCTTTGCATCAGGAGTGTGGGACATGTGCCCAGCTCAGAGTCCCCCGGGTGGTCCTCAGTGTCTGTGTCAGGTCTTCCTGTGGCACAAACTACATTCACACAGAACATCTATTCGCAGAGAACGTTTTTGTTTATATTTTTTGAGATGGGATCTTGCTACATAGCTTATGCAGCCTTGGACTCTTGGTGATCCTGCTGCAGTATCCTCCTAAAGAGCTGGAATTACAGACATGAGCCCACCATGCCTGGTTCTGGTTCCTATTTTGTACCTGTCCCCAGAATAGTCATGTTTTAGGTTCCTCATGTGGTGGCACAGATGTCCAGTGGGGACTACCTCTGCCACACAAGGAAAGGCAGTGAAGAGGGGGGTATCCATGATTGGGGCCATCTTGCTTGCTTAGGACATGAAAGCCCCCAGAATGCTGCAGTGTGTCAGGAAGGGGGGCAATTTTCTTTTTCAACTCTTTACATTTACTTACTTGCTTACTTATTCTGTATGAGGTTTGTGCATGCATGTTCATGCCCATATGTTTTGTGATCTGTGAGAAGGCCAAAGGACAACTTGCTGAAGTCAGTTCTTTGCTTCCATCATGTAGGTTCCAGAGATTGATCTCAGGTAATCAGGCAGACACTCTTACCTGCTGAGCCATCTTGCTGGACCCAAGAGGCAATTCTTGAGGGTCATCTATAGATTTCCAAAACATGTACTGATCTTTTAAGAAGAGAGCAATAAGCTGGCTTTAATATGTTTTGTCTCAAACACGTAACCGTAATGGAAGATTACGCTGGAAGGGTTATGCCAGTGAACTGCAAAAGTTTCCCTGTGAGGTACCTGTCCAGGATGGTTCAGGCGTTCCTTGGAGGCATCAGCCAACAAGTTTGGACCTTTATCTCTGTGTCCACCCCAAGCTGGGGAGCACCTCATTCCCCAGTGCTTATGGCTCGTGCTGGCTTCTCCCCCTGCACACAGTCTGATTTCTCATGTTGATTGTCTCCATTTTCTGGAAGAGACAGCAAGTGTTAGAGAGTGTCAGTAAACTGCTCGCACCATGGATGGCAGGTTCTCCATGAGTCCAGTGTCTTGCAGTTCTTGGTGTGCTGGCTCTGATGAGGGACTTCCTCAGCCCCTGGGAGGGCTGCCTCACCCTGTTTGGATGGACTGGCCTGGCTCAGCTGCTGCTGCCAGAACTCTGGTCCCAGCTGCTTCCTCAGACACGGAGGCCAGCTTTTCTTTACATCTCTCTTCCTTCCTTTCAGCTCTAATTATGGCACATTAAGTTACTGGGTCTTCCTCTTCCTTTTCTCTTTGGAGAGAGAGAGAGAGATAATCACAGCCATACACCCTTACAGGCAGGATTTGCTTCTTTTTCAAAGATACTAGAAGATATCTTTGGTAATTCTGATCACAGCTGTCCAAGGAGAGCCCAGGAAGTTTTAACCTGGGTATGTGCTAATGTCTGAAAGGCAAACCACACTCCGTAGACCAGGGCATACTTCCAAGTAGATGAAAGTATTGCCTCCTTAGCAAACAGTGTGATATGCCTCATGTGTAGGTTGTATTTATTTACTTATTTTAAAATATCTATTTTTATTTTATATGTGTGAGTGCTTGCCAGCATGTGTTTATGTGTACCATGTGCATGCCACAGCCAAGTCGTTGTGAGCCACAATGTGAGGACTGGAACAGAACTCAGATCCTTTGCAAAAAGCTAGTACCTTAACCGCTGAGCCATCTCTCCAGCCCTTGTGTGGAGGTTTTGTTTTGTTTTTTTGTTTTGTTTTTTGGAACTGCTATAAGAAATAGGGACCAAGACCTGATGCTTTTAATGTACCAGGAACCAGTAGTTGGGAGATAAAAAGAAATCACTCTGGAATTGTGGGCAGAGCCTTGTATGTTGCTTCTCCTTTTACAGGCGAGCTGGTCTCCTCCAGGCTCACAGGAGCCTGTTATTTCCCGCCAGAGGGTTCAGGAATCCTGGCTCTCCTCATTACTTTGGAGCACAGCTGCAGTTTGCAGCCTCACTGTGGGCCCACAATAAACTGCAAGCCCACATCTGGCCTGCCGGCGGGCGGGCAAGCAGCCCTGAGGCCACACTGGGCCATTAGCCAGGGTGTCTGAGCCTGTACACATTCCTTCCAGAACAAAGGCCTCCCTCGGCCTGGTCCTGGCGTTCTTCTCTACTTTAGTAATCCATCACCTTCCTCAGAGGCTCCCTTACTCTGTGCTGGCCATTTTGAAAATAGATCAGAAATGTGCACAGGGAACTAAACAGATCAGCCTCTGGCATCTCACAAACCTGAAGTAAAACTTCAGGCCTCACTATCCCTCTCCTGATGTCCAGGCACTGCCAGCAGGGCAGGGTCCTGGGTAGCTGTGGCTCTTGCTGCTACTGGCTTCAGGTCCAATACTTTGGTCCTGCTAAATTCCCCGTGCTGAATGGGTCTGAAAAGCAGTCAGCCTGCTGCTGGGAGGACTTCCTGGTTTGGGGTGTGTTGTCAGATCCCTGTCTGGAAAGGGAGACTGGTTTGCACAGGGAGGTCAGAGTGACAGAGGATGGGGACAGAAGTGTTTAGTTTGACTCCTGCAAACACCTGCAGAGTCAGGTTCTCAAGGGTAGAGGAAAGGCAGGCTTTGTGTATGGGTGGGGGCTGGGCTGGCATTCAGGGGGCTGTTGGGAATGTGTTGTCCTGAGTTTTACTCTTGAGGTAATGGATGCGTTTTTTGCTTTTTAGCTGCCTTTTGACTATGTTTCTATAAAACTTGCCCTTGTTGTAGACTCTGAGGTTAGAAAAATGCTAAGGAAGCTGGTTCAGTGTCTTCTGTCAGTCAGCTTTCTGTCATCGTGGCAACACACCCAAGAACATCTGTGTCAGGGAGGAACATTTTATTTTGTCTTATGCTGTTGGAGAGTTTGGCTCATGGACAGTTGGCCTGTGGCAGTGGAGCAGCATCACGGTAGGGAGTTTGGTCTGGCAACCTGGAAACAGCTAAAGAGAAAGACTCCCCCAAAGGGTCCCGATATCCCCTTCAAGGACATGCCCCACATGGCCTAACTTCCTCACCTCAGTCTCCTGAAGGTTCTACCAGCTCCTGATAGCACCACAGTTTGGAGACCAACCCTTTAACACTTTGGGCCCTTTCGGGGATGTTTAAGATACAAGTCTATTTGCGAGATCCTGTGTTTCCTGAGATTTTTCAGTTGACCAAGCTCAGCTCCTTCTATTTTACTTCATATCCTGCATGTAAAAACATTGTGGCAGCTTAAGCATTTTCCACTCTGAAAATAATGGCATAAACAGGCCTGCTGTTGACAGTCTGTGTGGGGCTTAGCTGTCTTTCTGTTGGTCATGACTGGTGTGTATCTTTGCACGTACATTTTTAGGCAGATCCTAGCTAGTCATATTCCTGGGAAGCTTTCTGGTGGGCTGAAATAAAAGAACTGAAACTTTCTTTTTCACTGTGAGAAAATCCATGTGATGTAAACATTAACATTTTAATCATTAAAAGTGTATAGCTCAGTGCTTCTCAGTGCTTTCCCATTGTTGTGCAGCCATCTGCACCGTGGGTCTCCAGAACTCTGCATCATGCAAAACCACTTTTTTCTCTGTTTCTCTCCCCCACTTCCTGGCAGCTCCCATTCTTATTCCTGTCACCATGAGGACTGTTCCAAGGTCCTCCTGGAAGTGGACCCACCCAACATTTCTCCTGTGACTGGCGTATTTTACATAGTACAATGCTTTGAAGAAACATCTATGTTATTTATAGTGCATGTCAGCTGTCCTTCCTTCCCTCCTTCCCTCCATTCCTTCCTTCTTCAGGCCTAATAGTACTCCATTGTGGATCCACCATGTCTTATTGGTCCAGTTGTCAGGTAATGGCACTAAAACTGCTTCACCTTTGGGTAATGAGAGATAATGCTACTGTGGATATGGCTGTGTTGTTCCAGCTCTCTGTTCTTCTGTTAGAAGTAACCAAGAAGCAACCTCAGGTCCTTGGAGTTCTTTGACCTGGCCAAACTGCAGCTAAATACTGTATGATCACTGGCTTCTCACTGCCCACCCACTATCCTCAAGCCCTTGCTTGGCATCCACAGGGTAAAACCCAGGCCTGCAGGAAAAGGATGAAGGAGGCCTCTTACCAAGTTGTTTAGACAGATTGCATAAACTTGGTGATTAATGGAATGAGAAAGAGGGAAGAATGTCTTTCATTGAGAGAAGGAGAGAGAGAAAGAGAGAGAGAGAGAGAGAGAGAGAGAGAGAGAGAGAGAGAGAGAGAGACTAAGCAAGCACCTTTAGAGCTGCTCAGTTTTATTTTAAATCAAAAGGGTCTGACTTTGTTTCATGAGAATGGTTTTAATTTGGATAAATGGTTCAGTCTGGGAACCACATGCCAGCACTTATGATCTATGAACGCAATTACACAGGGTTACCTCAGCCGAGATTTGGGAGGGAATAAGGCAGAGCCTTGCTTGCCCTGGTTTGGCTCTCTTGAGTGGCACTGGAGGCCTCAGAGTCGCTAGGAGGAGGCAGCTTTTGATCAGTATGAGGAGTTCGCTGGGATCAGCAGCAAGAGCACAACCATAACACTCTCACGGCTGGCGCTGGTTAATTTTTACTCTCTAAGAATGCATTCACAATTCCAAGTCAGGAGTGTCAACAAATGGACTCCTGTCCCCTTTGGAACATACTGCACCAGAATTCCCAGCACGAGCATTTGCACAATTGGAAGGAGGAGGGACACTCATCATCCTCATGTTCACCCAGGTTGTTCTAGGCTCCTGGTGCAGGTGGGAATGTGGGCTCAAGGGAGAGAGCTGATCTACATGGGTGGTCAGCTCTAGCTTCCGTCCAAGGAGAGGTTGAAGGAGATGGGGCCACATGGGTACAGGGACAGTGAAGATGAAGCCCCAGGCAACCACCTAGTGTAGCCAAGGGAAACTGCAGAAGGCCAAGGAGAACGGGAAGATTCAGAAGAGGATTCCGCCTATCAGCTCGGGGAATGAGGTGGGGCATAGGGCAGCTCCCCACACTGCTTGCACTATTGTGGCTGACAAATCTCCATCAGTACCCAGTGATCTCAGAGAGGCGGAGGGACCTTAGAGAAGGTGGTCACGAGGGATCTTAAGGGTGGGAGGCGGCGATCCAAGAGTGCAGACTGTGAAGCAAGAACAGCTATCATCTTGCTGGCTTATGGAAAGCCTGGTTTCTGTCATGTTTCCACAGTAAAGAAAGCATAAGGGATGGCTGGGGCATCGGAGGAGTGGAGGGCAGGACAGGGCGGACTCTAGTATTTAGGTCTGGATTCCTTTCCTAAGGAGGTGGGTGTGTTAGTCAATTGAGAATTACTGTAACAAAACACCCGAGGCAGGTTGACTTTGAAAAATAAGGTTTGTTTGGCAAACGGTTTTGGAGAGCAAACGTCCAGTAGTCCTTAGACTCCGGTGAGGGTCAGGTGAAGGATGGCAGCACAGTGGTAGGAACACATCTGGGAGAAGGTTCCCATCTTCAAACAGGAAGCCAGATTGTAATTCAGAGCTATTCTCTGGTAGCACAGGATCCCATGAGACTACCTTAATGTTTCCATGTCAGTTTCCCCAGTGTCCTAGCCACCATCCACTCTGCAGCTGAGAACAACTATGACAGCTTACAATACACAGACAACTTAGAATATGACACCTTCTGTTAGGCTCCACCTCTCACAGGTACATCCTGTCTCTAGCTACCTCCACACAGAGAATCAAGGTCCCAGCATGTGACCCTTTGGGGGGATTCACTAAACTGTACCCAAACTGTAGTAGTGGGTCTTGTCCCCGGGAAGCCACTGTGTACCTCTGCACTGTGGTGCATAGCCTCATTTCTCCAGAGTACCTCGATTTCCTTGTGTGTTCCTCAGAGACCTTTCTCATTTTCCTCTAGCAAGGGTGTAATTTTAACCAGCTTATAACAATTAAGAAACTGAGCCGATGACTACCCAGCAACACAAAAAGAGTTATTTGTCTCATTCTTTTAACTCCCCACCCCTGCCCCTGTTTTAGTAGGAAAAATCTGAAAGTCTGGGTCATCAGCACACACATACTGCTCTTTTAAGACATTTTGTTAGAGATGATAAAATTAACGGAATGACTGAGGAGGGCACTCGATTCTCCTCCCACTGTAACACTCTCACGTCCTGGCACATCATCGCTGTCCTCCTCCTGTCCAGTCATTTTCAGAGGCTCCATGTTAGAAGCATAGTGTATATAGTGATTGCACTGATGACTTCCCATCCTAAGTATGACCCATGCTCCCACTATCTTTACATGAGTGCCTGAAATGGCTTCACAGGATGCTTAGGGTGGTGACCAAACTAGCCTGGTCTCTCAACCTCAGGGCTGATTTGCAAGTGATTCTTGTTGATGCTTCTTTCTGAAAACCCCAAATCCTCTTTGGCTACTGCTGGCTGTGTGGCTGGGTGCCTTCTAATTTTGCACATAGCCTGAGCAGAGTCTGTAATGTGGCCCCTGTGGTTTGCCGTCATATCTCCAGGTTCTGTATTCCTTCTGAGTCGGAGTGCAGACTAGTTTAGTTGTCCTGGTTTCTTGGGCTTCCTAGATGAACTCAGACACCTGTGACCAGCAGCGCTCTGATGGAGCTGGACATGCGCTGGGGCATTAGTGCTGACTTTGGCCCTCTGGGTGTTTGTGGCTAGGGCTGCTGGTAAATGTCCAACTGGGGCCTCTGAATTAAACTGTGCACCCACTGCCAGTCCAGCCCAGCCCAGCCCAGCTCCGCAGAGCCTGGGCTTCAGTTCTCCGTGCCAGGATGAGCTGGGAGGGTGAGTAAAGCTGAGCTGACAGAGACTTTTGGCTGACTGTAATCGCTATTGTCCTGTGTCCCTTTAACCTCTGGAATTACTGTCTGTCCTTTCGTTGTTTCCGCCACGTTCTGCCTGTCGTCAGACCCACGTGCCCTGGGAACATCAGTTCTCTGGTTCCTGTGGTGCCAGATGGTTTTGTGCAAATAAGAGGAGGGCCTTGGCCTGGAGCTGCTGGGGACAAACTGGCCCTGCCTATTTGTTCTGGGGGGTGAGATGGAGCAGGGGAGACTTCTTAGGAACAAGGTGGCACACATACCTGCCTCTGCCCTGTGCTGCCAGGTGGTTCGGGGACTGTCCTCAGACCCTCTGAAGTGATGCTGAAGACATGTCAGTATGGAGGACCCTGCCGAGTGGTTAAGGGTTGTCTGGTTGTGAACCCAAGAGCCTTTCTAAATAAAAGCTAAGGGCACATCTGTGGCCTTTCTTTCCTCTGATGTGATTTCCTCTTGGGGAGAGCACTGGGCCCAAGAGGACTTTTATAAGAAGGCCAGTGCCAGCCCCCGCCCCCTGACTGTCAGGCTGGGTTGGCTGCAAGGCCTTGTCCCCCTCCAGGATGGTCTAAGTGGGCATTCTGACTGTCATAAGTTTGCATGCTCATGTTCTGAAACTGAAATAGCCGCGTCTCTCCTTCTTTTACACCCTGAGAAGTGGGTGGTAACATGTTTGATCTCTCACTCATCACTGAAATTTGAACTCCAAGGACAAAAACCAAGGCCAAGGGCCTTTTTTTTTTTCCCCAGTGTGATAAGAATTTTGGAAGGACTTAAGAGATAGCTTTGAGTCCTTGGGCCAGGCATTGCCTGACTCACAGGCTTGCTTTTCCCCTTGTCTGATGCCCACATGCTTGGCATGAGTGTGTGTAGGATGCCTGGGGTTCTGTGCCCAGCTGGGAACATTCTAGCTTATCTTTACGAGAAAGAACATGGTGAGGGTGGGGGTGAGTCTAAACTTGTACATTTTCTCAGGGTTTCATTAATGTTTCCAGGGTCATGATTTCTTTCCTGGAGTTCTGCCTTGCAATGCATGTCTTTTAACATTCAACAGAGTCACTTTTTTTTTTTTTTTTTAAATAGATTTGGGGAATCTAGCCTGGCGTTGCTTTCTTGGAACTAAGCCATGTTTTCTGTTACCATCTATCTTAGTGAAAGCTGATGGCAGATGCCTGTGAGGAATGCCTGTAAGGCTCCCTGCTACAAAGGCAGTACTTAACTGTGCTTGAGCGCAAAAGAATTGTTCTTTCTGGATAGTGTGTGGGGCGGTTTCCCTGAGATCCATACAGTAAAATGGCAAGAATTATTTCCTTTGTCTTCATCTCAAAATGAGTTCCAGTCTTAATGTAGACCCACCAGTAAGTGTGTAAGCTCTTGTTTAACACATAAGTGAAGGTCCTGTTCTCTCTAAAGATGCCAGGCATCCTGTAGAGCCAGCTTGTGAAGCCGGAGTCTCCCCACACATTTACTCGTATTCTGTTGAGGCTACCTGAATTGTGTCCATGGATCCTGTATTCAGGACCACACATACTGCAGAATTTTACAGAGATGTTTTTGTGAAGGCACTGGTTCCTGGGAATGGACCAGATAACCTGCTTGGATGAGGAGTGGGTGAGGTGACAGCACGTGCTCCTGTCCACATTGTAGCCTACAGTTCACCCCCTGTGACAGGAGATAGCTTGATCCAGTTGGCTTTCTTCAGAGGACACAGCCTCTTCAGGACTACTGCACCAGCCAGCTAGGCTAGGCCTCGACCCTGGGGGGAAGCATATGGCTGCCGGCTGTCATATGGTCAGAGCTCCCAGCTTCTGCCTGTGTTTCCATCACACACTATTCTGTGTCGAGATGCTTGAGAAACTGTGGACACCTGGGATTGGTGGGGGTGAATGGCAGGTCTGTTGGGGTGGAGGCAGCGACAGACACTGTTGTTGAGGCTATGAGCTTTAATGTTCATTTGTTTCCTTCTGTGTTCTTTAACTCTCCCCACCCCTCATTCCTTTATGTGGTTGTACTCCAGATTCCTTGAACCCTCCCAAACCAGAAGTCCATAGCTGGCTACTGCTACAGGGTCACATAGCTACCCACACTTGGACAGACCCAGCAGGAGCTGCTAGGTGCTGCCTCTCTCAGACCCAGGTCTCCTTGGCTGTACTGAGTTCTGAAATTTCTGGATTGCTGCCTGTGGCTCACAGGGCCAGGGCCTTGGTCCCTGTTTCTCCTGGGGCTGATGCCTGCTACTACATCACCCACTTGCTGGCTGCCTTCTCTTCCTAGGGGGCCAAAGGCTTAGGCTTCCTTTTCCTGTGTGACTTCAGTGACCCACCAAGTTCTCAAAGGCTAAGCCAGGACAGCTAGTGGGAGGCTCCCAGGGATGCTCCAGGAATAGGCTTTGCTGAGGTACCTGTGGTTATAAACATTAGCAAAAACTTTTACAAAGAGGCTTGGAGGCTGCAGAATTGCCTGGATTCTCCTCGAACTGTGCTTACTTTTTGGGACAGGGCAGCATGGCTCCTAGTTCTGCCAGTGATACATCCTGTCCCTGCTTCTGTGTTCTATGGCCCCACTGATGCTGACATGTGATGACAATCAAGATCTCTGTCAGTTTCATGGTCCCCTTGAATGTCTTTGGGACCAGAAGCTGACATGGGGCTTGTGACTGATGATGGTAGGAGTGGCCTGCTACTGCCCATTGGCTGTCTCAGGTCTCTGTCTTCAGAGAGTAGTGTGGCATGTGGACCACATGGCCGAGTCAAGCCAGTCACTTGTTTTATGACCGATAGTACAGTGTTGGCCTTGTCACCATCTTTCTGATGTAGATACTGAGGGCCTCCCCTGAACAAGACAGCCAGAGTATGAGGACAGGGAATCTTTGTGGATACTGCCTTTCTCAGGGGTCAGGGATTCTCCCTGTCACAGAAGGGTCATGTGTATACCTGAAGACTGGGAATCAGTGGTCCTGCCATTACCCAACATCTCAAGGTGCTATCCTGGGGACTGAAGGTCAAGAGGCATTCCCCATTGTGGTCCCATCACACCAACCCCTGCTTCCTTCCAGCTCACACTCTGACCAGGTCACTGTTTGCTTGACACCACATAAGTGGACATTGCCTATCCCAGGTGGTGGCTTTGGTGTTTTAGATTTTGTGCTCATTATGAGAACTTGCCATTCACTGCATCTGAATTTTAGTGTAAAGTGAAAAGGAAGCTGCAATGAAGAGAGAAGACTAGTTTAATCTGTGGTAACTAAAAAAACCTTTCTCACCTAGTTTACACCAGGTAGACCAGGCTGGCCTCTGCTCACAGAGACTGCCTCTTGCCTCCTGAGTGCTACTATTAGAGGTGTGCCATCATGCCAGGCTGTTATTAAGCTCTTTAGAAACACTTGCTCTCTCCAAGTAGATTGTTGCTTACCAATCCACTTTACCTGGGCAGCAAGCTCACCCATCTAAAAAGCACTGTAGCCCAGCATTTATTTATTGCATATATTCCTTTAGTTTGCCTCCCCGCCCCCCCCCCCCGTGTGTGTGTGTGTGTGTGTGTGTGTGTGTGTGTGTGTGTGTGTGTGTGTGTTTATGTGTATGTGTGCATAGACACATAGGGTGGAAGTCATAAGTCAACCTTATGTGTTGGTCTCCGGGTGCTGTCTATCTTGGCTTTCTTTTTTTATTTATTTAAAGATTTATTTACCTGGGGCTTGAAGGGATCTCCCCAGAGGTTAAGAACATGTTCTGTTCTTCCAGAGGACCCAAGTTCTGTTCCAAGCACTCACTTTGGGCAGCTCACAACTGCCTGTAACTCCAGCCCCTGGGATCTGACACTCTTCTGGCAGACCTATTCATACACATACATATACATTAAAAAGAAAAAATTTAAAACATTTATTATTTTTATTCTTTCTGTATGGAAGTTTTGCATGTATGTATGTATGTATGTATGTATGTATGTATGTATGTATGTATGTATGTGCACTACATGCATGCATTGAGCCTGAGGAGGTCAGAAGAGGGTGTTGCATCCCCTGGGACTGGAGTACAGATGGTTACAAGTCACTGTATGGGTGCTGGGAACTCTGGTCCTCTGCAAGTTCGGTCAGTGCTGTTAACCTCTGAGCAATCTCTCTGGTCTGGACCTTTGTTTTTGAGACAGGATCTCTCACTGACCTAGAGCTCGCTTCTTAAGTTAGTTGGCTGGGCAGTGAGCCCAGGGCTCTGCCTGTGTCCTCTTCCCTAGTGATGGGACTTCAGATGCATGTCTCCATGCAGGGCTTTTTTTGTGTGTGAGTTCTGGAGTTTGAGCCAATGTTCCTCTAGCTAGCCTGGATAGCACTTTATTGACCGAGCTGTTTTCCCAGCCTTTACTCTGCTGTCCTTTACTACATTATAGGCAATGATTCTCTGAAGTGCTTCAGGTAGCATCACCTGCAACCTGCATGGTGAGTTAATGTGCTTGCTTTCATAATCATGTGACAGATATTTCCTGAGTGTTTACCTCTCAGGTGTGGCAACCAACTGCCTATCCATGCTGAGCAAGAGCCCATGTTTTTGGATGTTTATCTGAGTGATTTGCAAAGTCAAATCTGCAGCCAGCACTACAGTGGTAACTATTAGGATCATCTGCTCCAGGCTACACCACAGAACTACATCAGACTCTCAGAATTGGCTGAGTGAGAACCATTCATCCTGGGTTAATCCTTGTACAGTGAATGAGGTTGACTGAAGCCTGAGGAAAGACATTGAATCATGGAGCTTTGTATTTCTAGTTGTATCCTTAGTAGTCCACCAGCTCCATCCTAGTTCTATTATCTGGTGCTCTGGGAGGTTCTGCTGCACCTGCCTGTTGTTCTCACGCTTAGGGGAATACTCTTTGCTCCCTGAACATCCAATTTCAACTCCTGTCCAAGGTTAGAAAACACAGCAGTGTGGGGCCAGTGCATATTTTTCAGACTTTGTTCCTATTTAAACCTGGCATCCTACTCCACCTCTCTGTAAGGACCAAAAGTTCTGCGTGTGTAGAGGCCTGAGCCTCACAGTTGTGGAATGAGTGTCATTAGTGTGGAGATGGGAACATCTCCTCCCCAAGTAGCCAAGTTGCTTAGCACTTGGGTACCCAGAGGGACACATGAGTCACTCCATGAGAAGGGGTTGTGTCCACAGAGCAGGAGGTGCTGTGTGGGTCAGAGGAGGAGGCAAATGGGAGCTTAGTTATGAAGAGTGTCAAAATTAGGGTTTCCATGGAAACAGAGCCATCAGGATGTTTTCATATACAGATGTTCCCTGATTTAATGATGGGACCACTTATCCATAAGCTACTGTAAGTTGAAAATATAAGTTGGAAGTATGTGTAATCAGCTCAGCCTACTGAATGCCACTCTTTCCTGTGGATCATTGGTGTCCTTCCCTTATACTTCTGTAGCTACTGGAGCTGTTGTTGCCTAGTACCATGAGACAGTGCTGCACCCCTGTACTGTTGACCCAGAAACAGATATAAACTCATAGTTCCAAGGATAGTGTCTGTTGGATGTGTGCTGCTCTTGCACCATCATCAGTCAAAAACTCATCCATGGAGCTGGGCGTTGGTGGTGCATGCCTTTAATCCCAGCACTCAGGAGATAGAGGCAGGTGGATGGATCTCTGTGAGTTCAAGGCCAGCCTGGTCTACAGAGTGAGTGCCAGGACAGGCTCCATAGCAATACAGAAAAGCCCTGTCTCAGAAAAACAAAAACTCGTCTATGGAGCTGTTCCACACTGAGGATTGTCCAGTCACATATACATGAATCATCTCACATAATCCTGAGGGTGGGCAAGTCTAAAATTTGCTGGGAAGGCTGGGAAGAAAGCTTTGTTTTTGAGGCAGATTCTTGTTATGTAACCCAAACTGTATTCAAACTCACAACCATTCTCTTGCATCCACCTCCCGACTACTGGGATTATAGGCACGAGCCGCCATTCTTGCTGGAAGCCCAGCTGTTCTAGCAGGTCTTGACGTTGTAATGATGTGTCTGAAGCTATTTGGAGCAGAATCTCTTCTTCCTGGAGCCTCAGGGTTTTTATTTATTTTTATTTTATTTTCTAGGTCTTCATCTGATTAGACGAGCTCCCCCCACATTGTGAAAGGTCATGTGCTTTAATCAGAGTTTACAAACTAAGTGTTAACGTATCTAAAGAATCCCTTTACAGCATTGGCTGTCTAATGTCTGGGCACTTGTGTATCTTGATGCAGCCAAGGAATCTTCACTGGGGTTTATCTTGGCTTTCTTCATGTCATTATCTTGGGTTCCCTGGAGAGTTGACTTCCCCTCAGTGATGCTAAGTGTTCTTTAAGTCTAACAAGCATTTACTGATTTACATTTATTGATTTACATAACTAGAACAGCCCAAAGTAATGTGGATGTCAGACTTTGTTTGATTAAGGAACTCAACCCATTGACTGCCTTTAAGCAACTTTCTTTCCTTTTCAGTTGTCAATCCTATTAGAAAGATGACTGCTTGCTATTGCTTACTACCAGAAAGAGAGAGAAAGAGAGAATGTTTTTCTTGTGGCATTTTACAAAAGCAACCCTCCATCTGCAGATGCCTTGCACTGCCTAAACCCTGGCCTGTGTTTTACCCAAAGTCAGTGACTGAGGTAGAAAAGAACAAGACTCAGAAAGCTGTATGACACATGGGTGTGGGGAAAATTCCCAAAATTTCACACACTTGATGGCTTTAGCTGATATCTGTCAGGAGATGGACCATCGTTACCACATGGCTGATGCCAAACAGTGATCAGACTTTAGAGAGGCAGGGTGGGCCTTCTGTAGTGGGAAGATCAGGTCTCCTGAGCATAGGGAACACTGTCCCCTGAGAGGGGGGCTTCCTGGTAGCAAAGGCCATACCTCAGCCCTCCTGGTGAGCCTGTTCCATCCTATACTGGGCCATCATCCAGGAGCTTGTGATTTACCCTATACCTTTAAAAATGCTTTTTATTTGTAGTTTTAACAATTTCTGGAATTTGCTTTTGTTTGTTTTTCAAAACAGGGTTTCTCTGTTTAACAGCTCTGGCTGTCCTGGAACTCGCTCTGTAGACCAGGCTGGCCTCAGAGATCTGCCTGCCTCTGTTGGGATTCAAGGTGTGTGTCACCAATGCGTTAAAAAGGCCTTTGGGGCACATGCTGTTTCTTTCTTTTCTTTCTTTCTTTCTTTCTTTCTTTCTTTCTTTCTTTCTTTCTTTCTTTCTTTTTTGTCAATTTGACAAAAGTTAGGGTTATCTGAGAATAAGCAATCTCAATTGAGAAAGTATCTCCATAAGGTTGGCCTGTATAGCCAGGCCTTGGTGGCTCACACCTTTAATCCCAGCACTTGGGAGGTAGAGGCAGGCGGACCTCTGTGAGTTCTAGGCCAGCCTGGACTATAGACCAAGTTCTGGGACAACCACCAAAGCAATACAGAGAAACCCTGTCTCAAAAAACAAAACAAAACAAAACAAAAAATTGGCCTATAGACAAGTCTGTGGGACACTTTTTTCCTCTTTTTTTTTTATTAATTTATTTTTTACATTCCAATCCCAGTTCCCCTTCCCTCTTTTCCTCTCCCTCCCCTCTCCCTCCTCCCATCTGCTCCGCAGTAGGAAGTCTATTAAGTCTGTCCCAACATCTAGTTGAGGCAGGACCAAGGCACCTTTCTACCCCCACACCCCTGTGTCAAGGCTGGGCAAGGTATCTCTTCATATAGAATGGGCTCCACTAAGTCAGTTTATACATTATTGTTAGGTCTTGGACCCACTGCCAGTGGCCTCATATATTGTCCCAGTCATACAATTGTCACCTATATTAAGGGAGTCTAGTTCTATCTTATGCAGGTTCCCTGTTTGTTAGACCTGAGTCAGTGATCTCTCACTATCTTGGGTCAACTGATTCTGTGGGTTTCCCCATCATGGTCTTGACTCCTTTGTTCACAATTTTGCTCCTCTCTCACTTCGATTGAAATCCAGGAGCTTGGCCCATTGTTTAGTTGTGGATTTCTGCATCTGCTTCCAACTGTTTCTGAAAGAGGGTTCAAGCTTCTCTGGGGTTATGGATTGTAGGCTGGGTATCTTTTGCTTTATGTCTGGTATCCACTTATGAGTCAGTACATACTATATTTGTCTTTCTGGGTCTGGGTTACCTCACTCAGGATTTTTTTTTTTTTTCTAGTTCTGCTGTGGGACACTTTTTAAATTGATGATTGACTTGGGAGGGCCAGCCCACTGTAGGTGGTACCAATCCTGGGAAAGTGGTCCCAGGGGCTGTAAGAAAAAAGGCTGAGTAAATCATAGAGAACAAATTAGTAAGCAACTTTCCTGTGTGGTCCCTGCTTCAGTTCCTGCTTCCAGGATCCTGCCTTGAATTCCTGGCCAGACTTCCCTCAATGATGGACTTTAAACAGTAAGCTGAAATACACTCTTTTCTCTCCAAGTTGTTTTTGGTCATGACGTTTTATCACAGCACTAGAAACCATAACTAATGTAGACATTGTTATGAGGATTGTGAAATTGCTGTGCCAGACCTGACTATGTGTTTTGGGGAGGACTGGGAAAGAGACTGGAACATTGGGCTGGAAAAGCCATTGAGTGTGCAGAGCTAAATGAGGTGTTGTGGGAACATAGAAGGCAAGGCTGAGAGCAGTGCAGGCGATGGAGGCCTGGCTTGTGAAATTTCAGAAGGAAACAAGACTACCAGGGCTGTCCATGTGATATTTGTGATGAAGATTTGTGAAAACAAAACCTTTGCTTTACAGGACAATCAATGGTGGTCAGCTGGAGCTGAGGAATCAGCTGGGATTAGGAAGAGACCAGTGTCATCAAGGTGCAATCTAGTGTTTCCTTAGGGTCAGCACATAGAAGCTGTGGTCCTGAGGGGACCAAGGCTGCATCTCACACTGGCAGCTGACTTGGAAATGTGTAAGTCTTCCAAGTGGTGCTGGTGTTGGCAGCGTGAAAAAAGATGCTGGATTGAAGGAGTCACGGAGAGCAGCTGAGGCTTGGCACTGTGAAAGGCTTGGAGAGGCCATTCATGAAGATGCAGCCTCAGTTGCAGTGGAACTTTGGGATTGAGGTGGGGGGGTCATGGAGAGGGACTGAGGTTAGCACTTGTGACAGGATCAGAGTCCCCAAAGAGAATGAAGGTGTAGCCTGCGAAGACCCCAGTATTCTGGAGGTTCCAGGACTGCAGGGTGACTGCCAAGGACAGCAGCAGCAGTGGAGTGGAGCTGGCCTGAGCCTATAAGATGAGCTATGTAAATGGCAAGAGTTGAAGAGTCGTAGCTGGAGCTCTGAAGACACTGAGTGAATCCCAGATGTGGGACATTGAGCTCTATAATTTAATTTCTTCTGCTGATGTCCGTTTTGCTTTGCTTAGATTGTGACTGTACCCTGGTTCTTTCCTCTTGAAATAAGTATGTAACTTGTTATTGATTTTACAGGAGCCTACAGTTAAGAGACTTTGGATTTTTAGCAAGTCTGGATTTTTAAAGAGACATTGGATATTTTAAAGGGACTGAATTTTAAAGGGCCTGAATTTTTTAAAGACTAGAACTTTTAAAAGTTTTGCCATGTCTTATGTTTTGCTATTACCATGAGAGTTTGGGAACAAACAAGAAAGGAAAGTAACGTATTTGCATGGCAAGTTGGCAAGGAGTCAGTTGTGCCTTGTTAGCCTTTTTGTCGATTTGACACAAGCTCAGGTCATCTGAGAAGAGGGGACCTCAGTTAAGAAAATGTCTTTACCAGATTGGCCTTTAGGCAAGTCTGTGGGACATTTTCTAGATTAATGATTGATGTGAAGGGCCCAGCCCACTGCAGGTGGTGCCATCCTTGGGCAGTTGGGTCTTGGCTGTATAAGAAGGCAGGTCGAGCAAACCATGGAGAACAAGCCAGTTTCTGTCTCCAGGTTCCTGTCCTGACTCCCCTTCGTGATTGACTGTAAGCTGTGAGCTGAAGTAAACTCTTTTCCTCTTGAAGTTGTTTTTCGTCATCATGTTTTAGCACAGCAGTCAGAAGCAAACCAAGACAAATGTTGAGAGGGAGTGCGGAGTGAGCTCATCAATGAATGAAGGGGTTTTGGTGCCTATCACGGTTGGGGCTGGCCCCTTTCAACTCCACATAGAAAGAATGTCTATTCTGGGCTTAGGTTTGAGAGCCTTTAAATGGGAATCCCAGCTAAGAGGGGACTCCATGCTTCCAGCAGGGTCCCCTGCTGTTCTTGGTCTTCGTGTGCTCCATTTGGAGTTACTTGCTCAGGGGACCCATGTGTTGGGAATATAGCTTGGTTTGGGATGGCCCCCACCGAATGTTGCTGGCTCTTGACTGGGGTCATATCTTAGTCCATTTGTGTTCCAAGAAGGGGTCTCCAAGATACAATGAGGGGAGGCGCATGCTTGAGGCTGTCTCTTGTGTCCCCAGACACATACCATTAGCTGATTCTTGCTTGAATGGCTGCTGTTGGAAGATGGTGCTCAGAGTCTGGGCCATGACTGGCCACCTTCATTGAACAGCAGATATGTGTGGTATAGGGATGTTGAGGGGCTGCCATGTGGTCCTGTAATGGTGGCTTTGCCGGGTATCTGTTTATGTATCCGGATATCTGTTTATGTATTTGGATGCTGTGATGGAGGCTGTGAGGTCTGAGAATGTTCCAGTGGTTTGTGGTCATCTAAAAGGAAAGGAGTCTTAACCTGTCCTTGCCCCAGCTTTCTGAAACCTTGCAGTCTTGCAAAGAAACCATGTACATCATGCACTTGCTTCAAGGCAGGTGGGCAGCACTTAGGGATAGGGATGTTGACCAATTTCAACAGTGAATACAAATAAGGGGGTAAGAAGATTTATCTTAGGCTAGGCATGGCAGAAACAGGTGGATCTCTGTGAATTCCAGGTTAGCTAAGGCTACGTGGTAAGACCCTGATTTCCCCTACCAGAAGAAAACAAACAAACAAAAAGTAGGTGTGTGTGTGTGTGTGTGTGTGTGTGTGTGTAGTGCCCAGAGGTTGGGATTTACTCTTGTCCAGTCCCAGGCCCTCAGAATCTTAACTCATGTTCCTGTTTTAATACCCTCCCAAGTTCCCAAGATGACTTCAAAAGCATGCAGAATAAAACATTTTAAATGAACTCATGCAGAGGGAAAGCAAACCTTTGAGAGAGGGTGGTGAAGCCCAGGGAAGATCAGTATTCAGTGGACTTGCTGACTATGTGACTAGGCCACGTGCCCCCTTAGTATTGGCACAGACTGGCTTCCACGTGTGCCTTAACTTCCTGATAGAGCTGCATGTTGAAGTGAAGTCACACTAGGAAGGGCCCTTGCTGTCCCTAAGCTAGCTTTGGAGGTCAGGCTCACAAGGTCATTCTGCAGGGACATGGATGACCTAGTTGTCATGCTGGATGTCACATGGGTTGTGCAGTCACATTTTTGCCACCGCCACACCTGATCCTCTGAGACTCTTGACTGGCTTTGAGCTTCTCACTGAGGACAGGGAGGCTTAGGTATTGTGTCAGGTCTACCTAACAAAGATACTTGTGGCCTGAATTGAACCTCAGAAGGGACACTGCTCTGTACACCTCAGGAGGAGTTGGCTGTGCTACTGAGCGATGGAGATTCTTATGCCTCAGAGGGGCAGAATTCTGCTGGGATACTAATTAGAAAGGTTGTAGTAGCCTAGAGTTGGCCATGAGCACAAGGCCCTATGAACACATTCTTTGCCAAGAATGATCCATTAGATGACCTTGATGTTGGTGTTTTGGGGTGGGGTGGGCGACCTAGTGTGAAACGAAGTCTAGAAGTTCTGCTGGCAAATACACAGAAGACCTTGGATTGTCAGGATCTTATGGTGATTTGGAACAGGATGAGACCTTATCTGTCTGTCCTGCTGTAGTTTACCTTTGAAATTACCGAGCATGTGGGCAAGGAAATGGATGGTGTTTGGTGCATGTTTCTGCAAGCAAGTGAGTGGTCCATGACTAAGATACCCCTGGAAACTGTGTTTGGTAGGAACTGTTCTCTGTTTCACAGAGAGTACTTTCTGTATGTCCCCATGAAGCAGAAGGACCAGTGAGCTGTTTGCTAACGATCCTGACTTGGGACCTCGACCTTCATGACCTGAACACCTGGGTGTTCAGCCTCCAGATACCGCCATCTTGGAGGTTAGGTTTCAGTTTGCGAGCTTTGGGGAGACATGAACATTCTGACCACAGCAGCAATGTATAAAAGCCCTGTTTCAGAATGACTGACAAATTCGAAGACTCAGGGTTGCCCCCCTTGCAGTGCTGGGACAGGATGTGTGGGCTGGAGCATCTCCTGCTCTCTGGGGTATGGTTGATTCCCTGCATGCAGTGGGGCCTTTTGCACCAAAAGCTGTGTACGCTGATGGACTTTAGACTTGCTTGGCCATTGGGAAGTGGAGAGGTGAACTCAGTGCTTTTTAGACACCCGCATAGCCACAAAACTCTGCCGTGTCATAACCAACTTTAAGATTTCGGGAGGGGAGCCAGTTCTGTGTGGAGGGATTTCTGACACTCTTCTTGTAGTGTCTGTCTCAGTGAGAGCACCCAGAGCACCGTGACAGCTGTTACCCTGCTGCCATGGTTTCCTGATAAAGACATCCTTAGGAGTGAGGGCACATGCCAGCAGGGATGGAGGGATGGAGAGGTGACAGATTGGAGCTCCCTTGTCACTGCTGGAGTGTTTCCCTCATCAAGGCTTCCACTGTGAGAACTGTCGGACATTCTCCATCTCAGCCCATTGTGTGTTGCCATAACATAACGGAATACCTGAGAGTGGATAGTTGATAAGAAAGAAAGCTTTATTGCAGCTAGTTGTTCTGGGGGCTGGAAGTCCATGAGCAGAAGCTGCATCTGCTGAGGGTCTTGACCTCCTTCATTGCACAGAGGAAAGCTGAAGGGCAAGTTTGTGCTTACAGAGAGAAGAACACCCCCCCCCCCACTTCTATCAGCTCTTTCTCATGTAACTGATCTATCTGGTCCAAAGAGGTAGAAATTCCTCATTCCCTAGAGAAAGGCAATACTGCTCCTAACAACCTCATTGGCTCGGCAGAGATTAGCTGTTACAGGAAAACCTTTCTTCAAGAGCAAGATTCTGCATGCTTCCTCCTTCATTCTTCCTTCCCCAAACTTCCCTTCCGTCCTCTTCTCCCCATCCTTCCCTCCTCTTCCTCTCTCTCCCTCCACCTGCAGCTTCTTCCTGTGATATTTCCAGATAGCCCCGTCTTTCAGTTGCCTGATTAGGTGTCTGCACATTCTGGAAAACTCACCCTGTTTCCATAACCACAGCCCCTTCCAGGCACCTAAAAAGCCACATTGGCTATTAGAACTATTCTGTTACAGAGTCTTCCCATTGCCCACATGGCGGTTTATCCCAGTTGTCCTTCTACCCCTCAGCAGCTTTGTTGTGGCCCCACTATCATGCTATTAAAGATACATCAGAGATGGGCTAGGCTAGGGCAGCACTGGTGGAGGAGTAAGGGAAGGGGAGCTGGGATGAACGTGGGACTTGGAAGATAGAGCCAGAGGGGCTGGGTGACGGGCATCTCCCTGTTCCCGCCTCAGTGTCCCCACTTTTCTGTATATTCTACCGTGGATGGGTAAGGACAGTATTCAGGCCACCCTTTTGGTCTACTAAGTCCTTTGACACCATCAGGGACTGGCATTATTTTGTTTCACATTTTTGTTGTTGTTTCACTGAGAAAATGGGAGCCAGTTGGAATGTTCAGAAGGTGAAAGCAGGCCTGGGGCTCAGCCTCAAGCCCCCAGAGTAGAAACCAGGTCCTTTCTGTGCCTTAGAGCACCTGCATCACTGAGAGATAGGAGGCACCAGGTCGGCCCCTTTGAAGTGGGGCTGATGGACAGTCTGGGGGAAGTTGGGGCGTTCAGACCTGCCCCCATGAGGGTACAGGACCCTGTGTGGAGTGTCGGAGTGGGAGCTGTACTTCTTGCCTGTAGGTAAGAAAAGAAAACAATGCTGGGGAGGAAGCATTCCTGGTGGGGATTAGCTGGGAGGTGGCTCCTAGCTTTGATCCTCCCCGCACCTGGCTTGCTAAGGCTTGCTCTGATAGGGACAGCAAATTCCCTGCCTCCTTTCATGTTGGGAACCCACACATCCCTGACACTGGAAACAGATTCCCCCCATCTACCAGCGGTGGGGTTCACATAGCCCGGGAGGGCAGCAGAGGCTCTGTCTGCTTTTCTCAGCTCCTTGTGGGAGTGGTCTAGAGGCTCTGGTTGGAAGGGGGAGATGTGTTGGTACCTGCTCACTGCCTCCTCCTACCCAGACCTCTTTTGTGACACCCTATTGAACCCTGCATGTGGTTTCTCAGTGAATGCCTCACAGTGTTTTCCATGGGATACTTGTCTGTTGGGGGCTGACTCTAGGGATTGGGGCCACTCCAAGCCCTTCCAGTAATGCTGGTGGCCACCCACCTCAGTCTTGGTATTGCCTAAAAAAGGGAATTGTATTTCCAAACATCTCCAGTCATTAGACAGGGAAATCAGTCATTGATCTAAAAAATTAACTAGGTGTGTACAATATATTAACTTACTGACAGAAGGTAGCCTTGGGCTGGGTGCGGTAGCATTTGGGAGTCAGTGGTATGACATCTCTGTGTGTTTGAGGCCAGCATGGTCTATTTAATGGATTCTAGGATAGCTAAAACTACATAGAGAGAACTTATCCAAACAAAGCAAAACAAAACAAAACACCCAGGCTAGGGAGGGTTGAGAGTTAGGTTATATAGTGAGTTTGGGTGACTGATGCCCTGGGAATGCTAGGCTGGAAGTAATTGTGTGGTCCTGGCTAGTTCAGGCTGTACATGTGGCTGAAGGTGTCTGTTGTCACCTTATACCAGTATCAACCATCTCTTACGTGGGATGCTATGAAATTTCCCAAGTGCATTGGTGGCCTGGAGGCGGTCCTGACTGATGTTAGCGGGGTGTAGCAAAGGCAGGCTGAATCTGTGCGTGGTCTGGATCAGGGCTGGATCACAAGCCACTGATGAGCAGGGACTGTGGACTCTGCCCCACTCCACTTGCCCACTCTTCTGCTCCTGATTACCCTCTGAGGGCAGATATGGGACCAGAGGACATCATGCAGGTGGCATGTCTCAGCTAGGCAGTCCCTCCCTGGGGCTTTCCAGGTGCCATCCTGCTTTGTAGCAAGGTCCTCTCCAAGGTTAAAGAGAGAGAAGTTCAAGTTGGGACAGCCTGGGATCCCAGCATTCAGAAGTCTGAGGCAGGATAGTCATGAGATTAAGGACAGCCTGGGCTATGTAGCAAGACCCTGTATCAAAATGGAGTGAGGGTGTGAGGGTGTACCTCAGTGCTAGAGCACTTACATAGCAAGATGTGAGGCATTGGATTTGATCTTCAGCACCAAAAAAAGAAAACAAACAAACAAACAAACAAACAAAATCCAACAAATAAAGCAATAAACGTGTATTTTGCAGGTTGGACAGTCTATCCCCTTAAAGATGCTGACCCATCCTGATATCAAACCTGAGAACTCTAAAGTTTGGGGTTCCCTGCATCCTCCCATTCTGCCGCAGAACTCCTGCTGTCCTGGCCCATGTACTACCACCCCTGCTTGCCTTATACTTTCTGGACCTGAGGCTGGTTCTGAATATATCCAAGGATATACCTTCCCTAGGGGACCTCAGTCCTCAGTGTGGACCCTAAAATCAGTCTGAGGACTTTCTTAGAGTAGACAAATTTTATTTTGTTAAATAAGGAAAAATGCTAAAAAATCACATTTGGATTTAAAATGGTCCTTGGCGCTTCTTGAAGCATCACTTTAGACCAGGCCCTCTTTCTCCTTAGCAGCTGTGGGTCATAGTTATATAAACACACCTCACGGCTGAAGAAGAATCTTCAGCGGTAGAACACACAGTGTTCTACATTCTGCCTTTACCTGTGTGGTTGGATGCATGACTGTGCATAGGAATGTACACATGTGTGTATCCGCATGTACACACAGATATGTATGAGTGCATGTGTATGCACATGTATGCAGTATACATGTGTGTGTGTATATGTATGTGTGTATATTTGTGTGTATGCATCTTCTGAAATAGAGACAGAGGCTGGCTTTTTGAGTTTTTTTTTTTGTTGTTGTTCTTTTCCCTTCATTCTCACCTCACTCATGTACTGAACCCTAGACAGCTTCCTAGCTTGGCAGGATTATGACAAACCCATCCTTAAGCATCTCTTTTATTTGTCAAATCCCTGTTGTTTTGTTAGAATCTATCTTGCAGCCAAAATAGCCCCAGGAGGAAAATAACTAACGATGAAATGAATTAAGTGTGTTAGAAGAATGTGCCAGGTTGGGGTCCATATAAGTCCATGTTTGTGGGTAGCAAGGGCATCCCTCCCTAGCATCTGTATGGATGCTTCCTGTGAAAACTGCCTTTTGTGACTGCATCTATAGGAGGCAACGGCTGGAATCTTCCACACCCAGCTGGACTCATTATTTCTTCACAGACATAGTGCTCAGTGTCTTTGTCCTTTGCTTTGTGGGTATACCATTTGGAGTTTTTTCTCCAAGTAACAGTCTTAGGAGGATGGAATCCTTCCTTGTTATTTCACCATCTGGGGGTAGTGGTTACTTTGTCCTTCTGCCATGGGTTTGCTCATTCCTACTCCTCACCTCAGAATGCAGTTGCTGTCTGTTGGCTCCACTGCCCCCGCTGCTGGATCTCTTTTCTCCACTATGCGGTGTGTTTGCTCCCCTCCGGACTTTCCTTGGTTGACAGACCCTGGAGCATTGCAAGGCCAGTGGCAAGAACACTTGGCAGTTCTCCTGCCAGATTGTCCTGTGGTTTCTGCTCTATCTCTCAGTCTGTCGATTGGAGACTGGCCTGGCCAAAGGCTGCCCCTCCTCTGGTGGTTTTGCTGGCGTTCCAGTATCTGTGCCTCTTGTCACTTTTCCCTGACCTTCAGGTCACAAGGTGATCCTACCAAGGCTGCATTGCCTAGTATTTCTTGCTTTCTTCTCTGCTTAGGAAACACCTGGTACAATCCAGACCTAAGCCTTGTTGGGTCTTCTCCTCTAAGTATGTTCAGGGGGCCAGCCACCACCTAATACACCTGTCCCCACCATTACCCTTAACTCTGGTCAGCAACTGGCTCTGGCCACTTCCTGGTACCCCTCAGCCTGATCCACCACCAGCAGTCGTGTCCCTTGTCTGTGGTCCCCAGATTGGTCAGGTTTTTGTTTCCATCTCTGCCTCCCTTCCAGTCTGCTGCTCACTGATAGGGTAGCCAGAAACTTGTTAGATTTTTCTTTTTTTTTTTTTTTGAGTCATATTTCAGTAGTAGCTGGTCCTTCCTTCCACAAGGACTTCCGATTGTTTCATTTCTTTCTGCATCACAGCATCCTTATGCTGGCCACAGGACCCTGGGAAAGAAAGCTGCTTAGGGGTCCTGCCCCAAACAGAGCCCTGCTGCCTATCTTTGACTTGAGTGCTCTGTCATGGCGGCTGGGGCCACTCCTCATTCATGACCTTGGTGGTGTTTGTGTTTCTGCCTGAAGTCACTCTATCAGCTCCTAGATAAACTGCGGAAGCACCCTTGACATAGAGCTGTCCACCACACAACTCCACCCCATTATCTGCCATTTTCACTGCTTTCTCTTTTGTCTGTAGACCATCTCCTGTATCACTTATCAGAAATGGGAGGAACCTGAAGACAGGGTCTGTTCCTGGAGTCTAGCAACAGGATATGGGCACAGATGAACTGTCCTGCAGGGACTCTGCCTTGACTTGTATGTCTGCTGTGGGTTAGAGCCTTCTTTGATGGCCCCTCTGAGAAGCAGGGCCAAGTATTGGTTTCCTGGAGACACCTGTATCTAGGGGATGGCTATCTAACCCTCAACTGGTCTGAGCATGGTTGTTTGTCACCCACAGGCTGCCATGAACTTGAGCTCCTACTCCACCCTTGTGAGTGAGTCAGTGCTGCTTGTCAGGCTCAGACCTAGAGGTGGGGGGAAGCTTAGCCTCCCCACTGCAAAGGACTGTCTTTGACCAAGTAGTATGATGCTGAGGGTGGGCTAACACTGGGAATGATTCACATCTCTTGTGTTTTGTAGACCATCTTGTTATACCATTGAGTGTTATCCATGCTGTGAAAATAGATGTATTATCAATATTGTCACTGGTTTCTGACTATACTGGGATTGGAAGCCAGGGACCTTCACATGCCAAGCAAGTGCTGTACCACCGAGCTACATCTCCAACCTCTGATTATTCTTTGTACTGGTTTCTTAGTTATAGATGTAGTGACCCCACAGGCTGTAAGATACTGCTGTAAATGTGTGACTGAACCTCCCCTCAGGGTCCACACTGTCTTACTCTGGGACAGAGACTCTCTATGGCCTGGCTGCCTACCCTCTTGTCTCCATATTTGACTTGGGCAGCAGGCTCAGCAGTTTACCAAGCTCTCTGTGTATGCAGCTGTGAGGATTGTGGTCAGTTCTGGTACAGACACACAGTGAGGTCTCTGTTCACATTTCCCTACCCCCTTCTTTGGTCCATTTAGCAAATAAGTCTGGTGCCATCATCATTGTCTAGCTTTGGACTGGGGTGTGGGGATAGATGGGAACAACAGGGCCCTGGTAGAGCTGGGGCTGCAGATGTTCAGATCAGAACATGAAGAAACCTGAATGGGGTAGGTAGTAAGACCCATCAAGTAGTACCATTCATTCGTTCATTCATTCATTCATTCATTCATTCATTCATTCAGCACATGCTAACCCTGTTCTAGTGCAGAGTCCCTGGCCTCTTGGAGGTGACTTTCCTGCACTGCAGAGCATCACTGCAGTGATAAGGACACCGAAACAAAACAAAGACAGAAAAGGAAGTACCCACTGGTGAGGACTGTTTTCTATAGGGCATCATGTAAGGCTTCCTGGAAGAGGTACATTCTGGCAGAAATTTGAAAGAAGAGAGTAGAAAACAGGGTTGGTAGGAAGGAGAGACAGGTGCAGCCAGCAGAGTTTTGCAAATGTCCTGAGGCAGCAGCATGTGAACAGATTGGACAACTCTTCAGGGATGTAGGGAATAGATTAAGTTTGCCTGAGGGGCCTGTGGTTTTTTAAACAAACTGATTAGATCTGGGAGGGGTTTACTGGATTGTGAATCCTTCCTGAATTCCCCTAGAAGAAGCTCCATCTGGCTGGCTTTGGATACAGAGGTCAGTTTATTGGTGGACTGCATGATGGGAGAGGAGGTGATGAGTCTGGCCTCACTTTGAATTGATTCTGCAGGACTTCTTTGTGGGTGGGTTGTGTGCACTAGGGAAAGTGGAAGCCTTCAGGCTGATGGTAGAGTGGTAGCAAAGGTGGATGGATGGGAGGAGCTCTTAGAGGGACAGGGAGAGAGAGACGGGGTTGATGTTGGAGTCTTTCAGTAAGTACTGTGGGGAGAAGGGCTGTCAGCTGATGAATCAGTGGCTGCAGGGTGACAGTTCTGGAGGATGCCCACAGTGGATCATCTAGGACAAAGCCCACCCACCAAAGTTTTGCAAGGGCGGGGCGTTGTAATAAGACATACAGTCTTATTACAATCACTGTGCACGTACTGCTGGAAACTGTAGTAAGATGGGGAAGGCAACTGGGGGTGAGAAAGGAGGACTTGGGTATTCCTTCATGGTCCAAGAAGCTGTGGAGAGGTGGGGTCTGAATGTCTCCATGGGATGAAGACTGGTGTTTGGGTGTGTCAGTGGGATGGGGTGGAGCATACTGCTTTGAGAGTACAATGAGTACCCCTACAGGTATCTTCTGGGAGGCTCAGAGTTGTAACACAGTTGAGGTGGGAGGATCTGAGTGTGGTTGTTTTTGAAGGATGTGATGCTCTCTAGCAGGTTTTATTGCAGAAGGCAGGCAGGGAGGGAAGAGATGGAGTTTAGGAGGTGGTGCTGGGCCAGCATCACATGACTGGATTCATGAGGCCTGGGTTCTGTAATGTGCAGCTAAGATTAGAAATGGTGGTGCCATTGAGTGGCCAATGCTGTTCTGGACCAGGCTGTAATTGATTTTGTGTGTGTGTGTGGTGTTACAGCTGTACAATGGGCAAGACTCAGGAATGGCAGGGTAGATTTAGGGCTATGTGTAGAACTGGAAGTGGCAGCCTTGGCTTTTGCTGCCCCTCTGGTCTTCACCTTTCATTCTCAAACAGCAGATGCACAGTGTAGCCTGGCCTACTGGCTGGTGGAACTCAAGTGTGATCCGGTGGTCCAGGGTAATGATAAGGACAAGCTAGGAGGAGAGTCTTCTGGTGTCATGACTTCCTCCTGTGCGGTTCACACTTTGAGAAGAAGCAGGCTTGTCCTTCTAAACTCCTGACATCTAATGCTCCAGTGAGTGGAGATGCTGCCCCTGGGGCTCTCTGCGGATGCCTTAGCCCTGTCAGTTCCCAGCTGCAGTCATTTTGCAGGGCTAGGTGCCCTGGTTCTTCCTTCTGCTCTGTTCCACTCTCCCTTCTCTCAGCTTCTGGGCACTCTTCTCACCCGGGCTTCTTTCTTTTCCTCTTTTCTTTTTCCAGAGGATGGATCCCTTTATCCCTTTAGGCTTTAGGAGTGTCTGCCCCTCCCATTCCTCAGTAAACTCCAGAAGGCATGAATGGAGAAATGGTCCCTAAGCAGCTAATCAGAAATTCAAAGGGCAGCTGATAGGAGGCCTTGCATTCCAAAGGCCTAACCCAGGGTGTAACCGAGGGGTGTGGCCTCCAAGTGACAGTCACCTTAAACCCAGTGGCTGTCTTTGTTGATTTACACACTGACTCCTTGTATAAGGCCGCGTTTGCCAAGCACAGCCCCAAGGGGTGTGGGCCGAGGTACACAGTGCGAACGCCCACCCCACTACCATGAGCTTGGACATAGTTACGGAGCAACAATAAAGGTGTCATGCCCTAGCCAGCACCCCCCACCCCAGCATGAAGACAGTGATGGCTATAAATTTGTTCTTTTTTAATAAAGAAGTGCTGGGAAGTTTGCCGGTCTCTTGCTATAAGTATTTATTCTTCAGTGACCTTTTAAAATTAAAGCAACTACTCAAAGTCTTTAGGAAGTTCAGAGCTGACACCTTTAGCATCTGCTCTTTGGAAGGTTTCCAGCCTTTGCTGAGTAGTTATGCAGGGGTTGGGGGTGGAGGGGTAGAGGGTGGGCGGTGTGCCTCTTGTGTGGTAGTCACATGTGTTGGGTAGTCACATGAGTTGGGCTCCTGCATTAGTGCTGTACCAGACTTGAGGATGAAACTCTTCAGATCCAAGCCTCAAGGCCCTTTCCGTGAAAGGGGAGGGAACTACCATGAATCCGGTGGATTCCCTGAGCTATCCGTGAACCTCCTGGAAAGGAAAATGCTGACTCACTGCCACATGAACAGCAAACTTACCTTTGAAAGACTTTGATAATAAGGAGCTAAAATTTGTCCTCTTGATGAAAATAGAAAGGGGGCTAGCATTGGGGGGGGTTGCCAGACATTGGATGAAGCCCCTCCATGACTGCCTAGTTAAGGTTCACTAGATGTCTTTGAGGTCAGTCAGCTGCAGTAATGAGGGAAGAAACCATGACTCAGAGAAGTTAATATTAAACCAGCCGTTGCACAGCTAGCCTGGCTGGAGTCTTCTAGGGCATTCTGGCCTTTGCAGTGTGTGTTGCCCACCTCCTTTTTAGGCATGTCTGTTGTGGGAATGGCCCAGCTCTGGACTTCTATTCCCAATTCCATTGCTCCTATCAGACAGCCCATTGGGAGATTTTGAAAACATGCTGGCATCTGGAGTTCCCCTAGGATTTGTGGTGTGAATAATTGGGGTAGAGTTGGTTCATTTGGGGATGTTTCTATCCACCCCCTTCGGGGGGATATAAGGGTGAGTGTGGCCTTCCCTGACCCTGGGTGACCCCTCTGATGATGGGCTATGTTTTCCACCCAGGGTTCAGATAATCCTTTGCTTTGTGTGCTGGCCTCAACAGGGGAAGCTGGATTGTGTCTACTTTGGGAAGCTGAGGAGCTGTGAAAGGAGTAAGGCTAATTCATGGGCTTCTCTGTGGAAACTGGACCAGGTCTTCACGTTGCAGGAACTGTCCCAGCTGTACTGGCCTCACCCTGGGACTGACCGGAGACTGTGTGGAGGCCAGACTTCGGTTCTCCTTTGCACACTGCCTGGGGAAACTGCACAGGTGTTCTTGAAATTACGTTTGATCCCTAACTTTAATTTTTAAACTCAAACCTAGTCATTGTAGATATTCATAGAACCCAGCAGTGTGTGTGTCTCTCAGCTCAAGCATGGTGTTTTGATAACCATGTGCATTATTACATACAGGTAACAGTGGGCTAATTAGCATATCATCATCTTAAATGCTTATTATTTCTCTGTGGAGACAGCACTGATATCTTCTATTTTGCCTCCAGGTGGTGGTGGTGCACGCCGCCTTTTATCCCAGTGCTAGAGAGGCAGAAGGAGGTGGATTCCTGAATTCCAGGCCAGCCTGGTCTACAGAATGATTTATCGGACAGGTTCCAAAGCTGCAGAGAAACACTGTATTCTCAACTATGGCAGCCTTCAGTGCAATAGAAACTCAGACCTTACTTGCATCTAACAAACTTTGTACCCATTGGTCCCACCCCCACCCCACCCCACCCTGGGCCTCCTCCTGACCCTGTCTAGACAGTGGTAACCACCTCTCTACTCTGAATTGTCAGATTGTTTTCTCATAATCCACATATAAGTGCGTTCTCTTGGTGCTTGCCTTTCTGTGCTTGGTGTTTTTCATTAACCAAAGTAACATCCTAGGTTGTTGCAAATGGCAGGATTCTATCCTTCTTTATGACTGAGTAGTATCCAATCAGGTATTTGTACATCTCCCTTATCTATTCATTTGTCAGTGGCCCCTTAAGGTGATTTTAATCACTTCCAGTAGCCACACAGCCTGAGTCTGATCAAGTTATTAAGTTTCTTGGAGCCACTATTTTTTATTACTTTAAAATTCCTTTTATTACATTCTAAACATTTTATATGTATGAGTGTTTTATCTGCATGTATGTGTGCTGGTGCCTACAGGCTGGAACTGGTGTTACTGATGGTTGTGAGCCACCATGTAAGTGCTGGGAATTGAACTTGGTTAGTAGTAGTCTCCTCTTCCTCTGCTTCCATTTCCTAGACTTTTGAAACGAGCTCTCAAGGAATGTCCCTGGCTGGTCTTCATAAGAAACTGGCCTGCCTCTGCCTCTTGAGTGCTGAGGTTAGAGGTGTGCCCGTCCAGTTTAGAGCACTGCTTCTTAAATGCTTGGTCATGGTTCTACAAGGAGTTCTATAACTCTGTGCGGGCCACATGAGAGCATCTGGCAACAGGAACATGTTTCTGAATGCACAATGACCAAATGAACCCAAGATCAGAAGCGCAATGAGTCTGAAGTGTTGCCTGCAGCACTCGCTGGGGTTGTGCAGGCATTGGTTCTGAGCACAGTGCACACTTTGCACTGCACATGCTGTCTTGCAGTTCTTTGCAGTTAACACAGCACTGCCTGGAACAGTACAGACTCCAGACTGTTGTATGAATTTCAGTGTTTAGTATAGCAATTTTCTGCTCTTATAGAAACATAATGGTCTAATTGTTGAAAGCAAGGGTTTAATATGTTTGGACCATTATCTTCCAGCATTATCAAACTAGCATATTTAAAAAAAACTAGCATATTTTTATATTATATTGTGTTAGAATATTCCCATGTATCTTTTTCCTCCCTCTGCAGTGGTTGTGTGTATCCTGGCTCCCTGGGATACTGGAGGTCTGTCACCCCAGGAAGGTTGATAAGAGCCCTTTGGGACAGAGGTTTCCTTCTACTAGGTTGGTTCAGTAAACACAGAGAACATTTACCATGCATTTATTACATTTAATAATTGGGTATTTGTTTTTCAATCCCACCACCCCTTTCCTAGAGCTAATTCCCATTGGGAGGGTGAGACTGTGTTTGGGTGAATGTCCTGGTTTGTTTGGACCTCTGGGTCAGAATGCCATAGGAGGGTGGCTTGGGAATACAACTCATGTTTTTAGAAAGTTTAATAGCAAGCTGGGTGGTGGTGGCACACGACTTTAATCCTAGCACTTGGGAGGCAGAGGCAGGTGGATCTCTTTGAGTTCAAAGTCAGCCTGGTCTATAGAGTGAGTTCCAGAACAGGCTCCAAAGCAATACAGGGAAACCCTGTTTCAAAAACAAAACAAAATGGAAAAAAAAAAAAAAAGTAGTTAATACCAAAGGACTGGAAGCTCACAGTGGGGATGGGATTTGCAGGAAAGGCAGTTTTTCTTGACTTCTCTAAGTCAGGGGGAAGGAAGTATATGATGGGAGAGAACAGGGGAAATGGAGCATGTTTCCTCAGAGCTGGTGGAACACCCTGCTACGATGTCAGAAGTCACCATCTGTTGCTGACAAAGAAGCCCCTGATGTGGTTGTCACAGATTGACAGTTGACCCTAAGCTGTTGCCCTGACTGATGTCTTGAACTCTGTAGTCCATCTGTAGTCTGTGAAGATGTATTGGTGGAACTGGTAGACAAATGCCACCCCTTGAGGACAGTGGCCCTGGGATTCCTCCCAGATGCAGTGGATGCTGAGGCAGATTTTATGAGGCAAGTGTCCCTTAGAGGACAAAGCAGTGTTAGGGGTGGGAACACCCAGGCTGCTGTCCTACATCCATCTTGGTGGTAATAACTGTGTTTTTCTACCATGTACCTTGGGTCAGGCGCCTCAAATGCAACATCTTTAGTTTGTTCTATTGCTATGATGGGTACGGATATCTCTGGGGATGGTGTGTGGTGGGGGAGGGAGGGTTATGAATTACTGCCTGGTTGTTATGTCTTGTGTGTCCTTGATTCACCAGTGAACCCGTGAGATCTTGCATTCCACATTCTTCTGTCTCCAAGTGTGTATTGTCCCTTCTCCACAATTCTAAGGTAGCAGGTGGCTAGAAGTCTCCTGGGCAGGCTCTGCCATCTTAGTGGGGTGGACATGGCTCTGGTGTCCTCCCAGGACTCCAGGGAGTCTAGGCATACTGGCACATTGTAGGTACCCTGACAGACACACTGTGTTCCTCTGTAGGTGGGATGGAGCACAAACTGGATGCACTGGGAAATAAACGGAGAAAGAAGGTCTTCCAAGAGAGGGGTTGATCCATGTCTGTGCTTGAGCAAGGCCCAGATGCCAGGGCCTTGGGACAAGAAGAGAAAGCCAGACTTAGAGATTTCTGCAGGTGAGAGCTGCCAGTGGCTTGTTGTTAGCACTGGCAAAGGCTTGCTCAATCCAAGGCCACAGTCATCTTGACCTCTTGATTGACATGGGATCTACCACCTTCTCAATCTTAGACTTATTCCTTTCCTTTTACAATGAAGGTACTATTGGGCTCTCTGTTCTCCAAAGAGATAGGTGCTAGGGGGTGTCTCTCTGCCTGTGACCCCACAGTGGCCTCCACAGGATGAGTGGAAGCTGGTCTCAACCCTTCCTTACAAACCCTGTACAACCCTGCCCTGTCTTCTCTGGGAGCTTCTCCTGTTGTTCTGCTCATCCCTTCTCCATTCTACCAGGTGGGAGGTGCTGACCCCATGCAGCCCTCTAATTATGTTATTTGTTTGTAACAGTGGGGATTCAAGGACTCTATGGCTGATGGTTTGCAATGCAGTATTTTCACTATTTTGTCATTGGAACCCTCTGAGGCTTAGCTAGCCAATTGGCTCCACTTCAGGCTGTCTCCCATTTCCTTGTGGAATGCTCCCCTGTCATTCCTGTGGGTGTGACCTTGCCACAGGGCTCTGTTTCTGTAACCCTGACCCCTATGGACAGAGCTCATGATGTCTGTTTATGCTACTTTCACTTCTAAGTGTACTTCTGCCAGGAAATGAGATTCACTGCTGCCCCATGTCTGCCTTCTGTAGAATGTTCTCCCTACTCTTCTAAGATAGTAGGCTCCAGGCTTCATTCTCTTGTAGGTATCCAGTTTCCCATCACATGTGTCTTTCTTGTCATTCTATTCACATTTCAAAGCATTTCCAGGCTGGGTGTTGGGAGACTGAACTCTGCTGTTACTCTCCCCTAACACTTATAAACACCCCTGCATACACGTCAGACTGTTCTCCTTGTCCACAGCTGGTCTTACCCCAGGGTTAGCACCTCCTAAAACCTCCGCATGACCAAGGATCCAGCCTGGCCCAGTTGTGGTCTTTCTCTTGTCACTGCCTATTGCTATCCTGCTTAGCTCCCCAGCCTCTTTCCTGCACCCTGTCTGCCTCTAGCATTAGCTGGATATTAGCCACCATGTCTGGACTCCTCACCCAAACACATTCTCATGGCCTGGAAAATATTTGCCCCATCCAAATCTCAACCCACTAAATGAAGTTTTACATCATGCGTGGACGCTGTTGTTCCCTGCTAATGCTGTGTGCTCATGGACTTCTCAGTGGTGGATTCTATAGGTGAGCAAGTGAGCACGTGAGTGAGTGTAAGAACAGCTTACAGATCAGAGTGACAACATTCATATTGAAACTCAGATCTAACATGAGAAAAGCACATGTCCTCAATTCAGTCCGAGTTTTCAATACTTAGACGCCACATAACCTCTCTCCTTGGGTCCCCAAGGTACTGATGTCTCCCTTGGTTGTTTAGCCTCCCCTGCCCCATGTGAAAAGAATGTCATTTTGTTCCTGGGGACCAGGTGCAGCCAGAAGCCAAGGGGAGGCCAATCTGGGCAGTAGGAAGCACTAAGGAGTTGAGCAAATCAGAGAAGAAACAGGAGGCCGGAGAGAAACTTGTTTCTCACTGTTGTCTGCAGAGTGGGGATGACACAAGTCTGCTACTCAAATGTTGGATGGGAATCAGCCACCACAAGAGCTGGCTGCCTACCATGGCTTCTGGATTTCCCAGGCCCCATGGATCTGTCTGCCCACATCTTGCTTAGGAGGTGGAGTTGGGTGGGTAAGGGTGAGACAATGATGTGAGTGACCATCATTGGTGGCTAGGGAGCCGAACAAAGAAGGACCTTTTCTCATCTGTGCCCACATTACAATGTGCCTGTGTGCCATGGGCCTGCACAGTGCTATTGCAGGATCCAGATGACCAAATGCAGAGTGGTTTCCTCTGCTATGAATTCCACTCAGGGATGGGAGATGCTTAACCTCCAGAGATGGGGACCAGGTGGAAGGTGGATCCTCAGCTGAGCCCAGAAAAAGCAGTTGCTATCAGTCAGAAAAGAGAAAAAGGAAAAATCCCCAGAAGTCAGAAGAAAGCACAATGGCCCAGAGTGGAAGCCAGAGTATGGAGCCCAGCTGGGAGCTTGGCTGAGGGATCAGTCAGAAAGGAGGCCAGGGAATGTAAGCGAGAGGTACAGCCTGATGAAGGGACTGTGGGCAAGTCCCCTGGCTTCAAGGTTCTGGACCTTGGCCCAGAATCCTTGGCTGTAATTGCTGATTCTCTCCGGGACTGAGACAAACCAGTTTGTTGTCAGGAGCTAGAAGGTGTATTACATTTACATAGTTTATAACTAGTAATAAAGAGTAGGCGTTTTCTGAATGGTGTGTTCTTATAAATAACTTCCGGCAGGTTCAGGTATGCCTGTGTAGCAGGCCGGAGCATTGCCTCAGCCTTCCTGCTGCTGGGCTCACAGACATGAGGTGCCACATTTGGCAGCATCTGCCTCTTAATGGTACTTCTGAGTGGACCTCAGAGTGTGTAAAGCCCATACTCTCCCTCAGAGCTTTATCACATTAGGGCATTATGTCTTCATTTCTGAATTCAGAGTCTTCTGCTGGCTGTGTCAGCACCTTAGTAAGGCTTGTGGCTGATGAGGCCAGCCTGTGGAAGGACTTGCTGCATCATGCACACCTCCTGATAGACAGGCGAATCACTGTTTCCTACCCTTTTGGGCTGCATGTGGGATCCAGAGTGAATGCAGTACTCCTATTCTCAGGGATCCCCAGGCAGTGGAGGAGGCTAGAGATGGTGCATGCAGGAACATGACTGAGAGACTTGCAAAAACTAAGGCTTAAATAAGTGGCTATAGGAAAACAGAAGTGATGGAGGGATACTGAAACAGTGAAAGATGAACACTGGAAGATGAGTAAAGGTCTCATTTGAGGGGGCGGGGAATAGAACGTGTGCACATCTACCTGGTGATAACTGTATGAAGACATGGATTCCTGGACGGCATGACTATCTTAGGCAAATTTTGGTTTTATTTCTTTTATTTCCTTCTTTTACTCAGCTTTTGTAGAAACTTGAAGTGCAGCCATTGCTGCTCCACTGCGGAAACAGAAAGATGGATATTTAGTGCCAGGACCTGAGAGGTTGAATTGAGGGCTGGAATTTGCACATGTGGTAACCATAAAGGCCCTTGCAGCCCACCCAGACTGCCCTCCCTGCTAAGGCATTTGGGCACACAGACTCAAACTAAGAGTGTGAGATCCACAGAGGCTGGGCTCTGGGACACTGCAGGCTATTAGAAGGCCACATGAGCTGGGCCTGGCGCCAGGGCCACTAGGGCTTCATGTTTAGAGCTACATGCTAAGTACCCTGCTACTCCATTGCAGGGGTCTCTAATGCTGCACCTAAGAGATCCGAGCAATTGCTTCAACTTGAACCTATCCATTTTCAAAGCAGCCGTTCCATAGTCTCAGAAGTTAGACTTGCCTTGTCTGTAGCTATCCTCTGCTGCTAAGATTGCTTTTAAGGACACAACCCCACACAGGTCCACAGGCTGGGGTAGTAGAGAGGCTGCTCTTGTTAGAAGAGTATACACTTGGCTTTTTAAAGGGACTCTCAGTCTTTCTGGGCTCCTGGCTTGCCTTTCCTTCATCCCACCCCCCATGCTTCGTTTCGAATTTCCTTCTAAAATCCCAGACCCTGAATGGAACGGCTGAGATGAGATTTGTTGGGATCGTCCAGAAGAGAGAATGGGGAGTTTGCATCCATCCCCTAGGTGTGCAAAGTGGGCGGTCACTTGCTTTGGGCTTTGCCTGAAACCCCACCGTTATAGACCTTTTCCAGCAAGGTCAGCGCCCGCCCCCCTACTTTAAAGCTTCAGAAGCAAATTGGTTAAAAAGCCCCCTCTGCCTTAGTGTTTTCCTTCTTCCTACTCCAAATGCACTCTTAGGTGGGTCGTGTCGATTACCGGTCGATACTTCCCAGCGCAGACACAGGGTGGACTGGAGAATAGTCAAGATTTTAAAATGCCAAAAGCCCGGGGAACCTGCTGCGTTTTGATTCTCTTTAAGCCCCTGGGCCAGCGCGCCTAGAGGTTTGAAATCCTAGTAATGCCGAACTGCGAGCCAAGCTTTGGTAATTCCAGTCAGATGGCGGCAGGGAGGCGCCCCCACCCCCCACCCCCCGCGGGAAGGCGTTTCTTCGCCCACTTCTCCCGCGTCTGGCTGAGCAGCGGTGCCCGGCTCTGGGCTGCGGTCTGCGGGGGAGGGCGGGCTAATTCGTGTCAGATGGAGGGCGGCCGCGCGGGGCCCGCCACTCGCGCCTGGCTTTTGTTCCTTGCGTCTGACTTCTGACGGCAGGAGCTTTTGCAGAGGCCGCCTGAGACGCACGCGACCCTGTGCCTTTCCCACGCAGGACCCGGAGCTGTCGGTGCTCCTCACTTGCCCGTGGAAGGGGGGCGGATCGCAGAGGTGGTCATGCGGTGGCGCGCGTTGGCCCCGGGCCCGCCAGCGAGGTTGGCGCGCGAGGCCGGGGCGCGTGGGCGTCCGCGCCAGGTGAGTGGCGTAGCAGGCTGATTGGGCTCCCTCGGGCACGCACGTGGGGGTCCCGGGTGGGCTCACATGGCTGTGCACTTGTGGGCCTGTGAAAGCGCGCGTGCCCTGGCTGCTGCGCGTTCGTCTGAATGTGTGTTGGGCTGTGCACGCGAGTGTGTGACAGTGCCTAGGGACCTCGCAGGACGCGGCCAACTGCTTGGGTGAGCCCGGGGCAAGGTGGTAGTCAGGATTGCCCTAGACCATTTCAGTCCAAAAGCCGCTGGAAAATGCCTCTTTGGATCCCTTTCTCTGTAGCGGAGGCGGGACCACTGGGCATTGCGCAGACTCGCTTTTCCCCGCGTGTGTTTCTTGCCGAGGTTTCTTGCCCGGTCGCGCCTGGAAGAGGTCTAGTGCAAGTTCCCCGGTCTCGGAGGACACCTCCGCGGCCTGTGGATCACAGGACCATCCTCTGTGGGGTTCAAACTAAACAAGCGCACGGTAGTGGCCCCACCCTGTCTTCTAAGTCTCATAAATCCAACATCGACTTTGATTGTTTTCTCAGGAAACTTTTAGAAGATTCTGTAGAGCGAGTGTCAGTTTTGCTTCAGCAGTCAGACATAGTTGCTCTAAAGTGCTGGTTCTCAACCTTTATAATGTTGTGACCCTTCAGTAACAGTTCCTTATGTGATGACTCCCAATCATAAAATTATTTTTGTTGCTTTTTCATAACTGTGATTTTGCTAATGTTATGAATCGTAAATATCTGATAAGCAGGACATGTGATAATGCAACTCCCATGAAAGGGATCCATAGGTTCAGAACTACTGCTCTAAAGTATGGGAACATCTGTTGCTTGTGTGTGTGTGTGTGGGGGGGTGTACCTCCTGCCCTAGGAGCCTGCCTTCTGTGGGTAGGTCTAGGGACACTTCTGCGGATATGGGAATGTTTCAGGTTTGGTTGCTTTCAGAGAAGCAAAGTTAAGCTGAGAATGTGTTTTTGATCAGTGCTGTCTCCCCAGAATGCTAGCTAGCTACGCCAGTGCACCTACGTTTGCTTCCTGTGGTGGTCAGAATATTTCCTGAAGGGAAAGCAGCTCGGATTGTGCCGACATATCCTTGTACTATGAAACTACTTTGCCACAGTGACCTTTGGTGGAGAGAACATGGCTGTGGGTTCCCTGTGCGGTTTTGCCTTTCCACTGAATGGCGAGCCTCTGTGCCCTCCAGAGACCTCACTATCAAGGCTAATTGCACTGGCCCTCTCTGGACATCCTTGTGGAGCCAGCAGTCTTACTGGTTACTCTTCCAAAGTTTGACTCCTAACAATTAAATGCAATTTAGGTTCCTGAACTGGCTTTGCCAACTGCTTCAGCTTTGCTGTATCTCCCCCCCCCCCCTTTCTGGGAGAAATGAAAGCCTGGAATCAGGTGAAGACAAGGGCAGCCTAACTCCATCTAGCCCTCTTTCACAAGAAAGATGTTATATAGCATGCACGTGAGCAGATGTTATTATACTATCTTAATAAACTCCCTGGGGATTGAGCAATTGAAATGGCTGAGCAGGCACCACAGTGCATCTGCTGTTCCACTCTGCAGCCTCTCTAACTGTGGACCAGTGAGCAAGAGGCTTGCAGGGAAACAGTACCTCTTTCTCCTTGCTTGGAATAAAGGTGTTTGTGACCAATGAAACGTTACAGTATCTCTCCTTGGCCCACAGACTATAGCCAGTTCATTTAGTGCACAAGTCCTAATTGAGAGACTGTGGTCTGATGTCTGCCAGCTGGGCAGGGCTCACAGTGGACAAAGGAGAAAGAGCTTGGTATCCCACACATAGGATGTGGAAGTCTGGCACAAGAGAGAAGATTATAAACAAAGAGCTGCAAGGTGGGCAGAAAGGTATGTGCCAGGCTGAGTATGATGAAGGGTGAATTCCTGTACCTGTCTGAATGTGGCCTTACGGTGAGCCTTATCCCTCATTGGTTGCCTGTGGAGTCTAGGTCTCCTATATCATAGTCTCCATTTGTATAACAGTGGAGGTTGTGATAATGATGTGTAAGTTCCTTACTAATGTGAGTATTGCAGACTCTATCGGGGCTCTGGATACAGGGTGGCTGCTATCAAGTTGGCAATCTCTAATTTGAAGCAATCAGACACAAGCATAAGGAGGAGTATTTAATAAAGGTGTCTTAACAGTACTCGTCTAAGTGATACTGTTGGTTGTAAGAAAGAGTGGTTCTCAGCCTAGGCACAGATGAGAATCATCTGGGAGCTCTAAACACTTCCCAGTGTTTTCTGCTCCTATCTTCAGGGGAATCAGATTTGAATTGGTCTGGGGTGAACCCTAACCCAAGTTGTTTTTAAAACTGCCCAAGTTATACCTTTGGGTGTGTAGCATTTAGGTCATTTCCAGTAGGAGAGGGAGGGTGTCCTTTGCATTTAAGAGGAGTTGTGACTTGCTCAGGGTGGCCAAGTTTAAATGTAGATGGCAGAGCCAATGCAGCTCTTTCTGTGACAGTGTTGTCTATATCATAGCAGATACAGGGAGATAGGTAGTGTGGTGTCAACATAGCCAAGGAACCTGAAGCGTTTGGAAGATTTTAGGTCTAGAAATGGCCTCTTAGGCTTGGAAGTGGTAAAGGTTTTTGAATTTCAGTTGCAGGAATTCATTGGTGACTTGTAGAGAGAACAATGTGTTGATCTTGTATCCTCCAGCTTTGCTAAAGTTTTTGTTTTTGTTGTTTGTTTTTTGTAGATTTTGTCAGATTTTTCTGCCTAGGCTGTCAGGTTACCAGGAAGAAGACTATTTTACAGCTTTCCAAATGGGTTGCCTTTTATTTCCTTTTCTCTCCTCATTGTACTGTTTAGAATCTCGATGTGAAGTCTTGATTAGTGCCATCTCTGCCCTGTCGTATATCTTAAAAGGACGCCCCAGCTCCTGTGACTAAGGATTTATCTAGCCACGTGTGATCAAGTGAGGAAGCCCCCTTTTTTTTCCTGTTTGAGATCTTATCAGGAAGGGACAGTAGGTTTTTGTCAGTGGATTTTTCCCACTGATTTAGAAGACCAGCTGGTTCCCCTCTTAGCTTATTAATTGCTTTTTTTGACAGTTTTGACAGTTTTTGATAGGGCATTTCCCTGCCTCACCCTCCAGAGCTCTGATATTTAAGTTTATTGATTGATATTTTGATTGTTTTGAACTCTTGCATTTCTGGGATAAGCCAACTTTTCACAATGTAGTATGTTGTGGATTATGTAGGCTAACCCATGTGTTATTTAGAAGTGTAGTATTTTGTTTGCAACCGTTTGGGGATTTTCCAGAGACTGCCGTTCATGTTCCCAACTTTGATTCCATTGTGGTCAAAGAAAATTTCTTTTCTTCAGTAGGACTTGAATGCATGTTGATTTGTTGAGACTTGTTCTGTGTCCACAATATGGCTAAACATGCCAGTACACTTGAAAGAATGTGTGTTTTGTTGCTCTTGAGCCAAATATTCTGTTTCTGTTAGGTCAAATTGTTTGATAATATCATCCAAATCATTTGTATCCATGTTTGTTTCCTAACTAGATCTGTCAATTGCTGAGAGAGGGTTGCATAACCAAATGCCACAGAAATGGTGACCTAACAGAAATGCGTTCGCTAACAGTGCTGAGGAAGGGCAGACACCATGGTTGATTTGCTTTGAGGACTCTTTTCTTCACTTGTTGACAGCCATCGTCTCCCAGGTCTTTACATGGTTATCCCTTTATGAACATGGGGTCCTTGATGTGTCTGTCTTCTTATAAACCATGGCAATTGCTTATATTATTTTGGATATCTCTGGGGCATTCCTGACCAATACCTCATAGGGGAGGTATCCTATGCCAGGCACTGAGATTTTCATCAAATAACTGATGCCTTAGGAGAGCAACATTGTCTATCCATGCAGGCTACTTCCATTTAAACTCATTTTAAGAAATGTGTTTTTTTTTTTTTTAAAGAAACAAGTGTTTAAAATTATTTCACCAAATCATAGGTTTCAATGTGGTTCTTTCTTCTGTCATTTGAGTAGCCCTTCTCTGCCTCCTTTTCTCTACTTCTTCCTTGTCACATTTTGATAACATGTAATAAAATTGTAATAACACCCTTATGGTCCTTGTTTGCTAATTCTAATGTCTCAGTCAGTTTCCATCATTTTTTTCCAATTATGAATTCTATTTACATTCTTGTCTCCTTAAGTGCCTGATAATTTTTGACTTTGTGAATTTTACCTTGGTTGGATTCTGGGAAATTTTATAGTCTTTGTGGTATCTGGTGTGCTTTTTCTCTGAAATATAGTTATGTTCCTGGATAGCAGTAACAGCCTTGGGGCAGTGTTTTTCAAATAGCTTATGTAGGCCAAGGAAGGGCTCAAAGTAGAGCTAATCTCTACAAGGCATGGTCACTCTGCATTTCCTGTAGAATAGGGCAAAATTGGGGTTCCTGATGTACAGGGTCCTGCTCCTCTAAACCTGCTGGAGAGGCATAGGGTGTATGTTGGAGGGGTGGGGGACTTTTTTCTAGATGCTTGATGGGCACACATAAGCTCCTCAATACTGGTCCTTTTTGAAGTTTTTTCTGCAGACCTTAAGAGTTCTGCTTTGTGGCTGGAGAGATGGCTCAGAGGTTAAAAGCGCTGGCTGCTCTTCCGAAGGTCCTGAGTTCAATTCTCATCACCACATGGTGGCTTACAACCATCTGTAATGGGATCTGGTGCCTTCTTCTAGTGTTCAAACATACACACAGGCAGAATACTGTATACATAATAAACAAATACATTAAAAAAATAAAAGAGTTCTGCGCTGGGCGGTGGTGGCACACGCCTTTAATCCCAGCATTTGTAATTCTAGCATTTGGGAGACAGATCTCTGTGAGATTTAAGGCTAGTCTGGTCTACATAGTGAGTTCCAGGACAGCCATAGCTACTGACAGAGGAATCCCATCTTGAAAAACAACAACAACAAAGATTCTGCAGCTCTTCATTCTGTGGTGCCTTGTAGGAAACTCTTCTGGCTTTCCTTAACAGGTATCTCACTGGACTGCAGCCTAGAGTCTTCTTAAGCAGCAGTGGTGGTGGGAGTGAATTCACCTTAACTTATTCTTCCCTCTGAAGTGCAGTCATGGGTCCCTGAACAAGGATGCAGTTTGGATGTATATCATCAGCAGTTGTCATTGTGTGGTATCACAGAGTGTGTTCATATAAACTAAGATTGCCTCAAATCACCAAGTGGAAGGGCTTCAGCCTTACTTCAGTCTCAGAGCACCTCGGTGCTTGAGGAGATTTGCTGACCAAAGCATCCCCATTGCTGTCCTTTATTTCCTGCTGCAGTGTTTGCAAAACAATGGTTCTGTGTATTTTGTGCATGATTTTAGGTGTGAGAATACATTTATTCTCTGGTAAGATTTTTGCACCAGCAGTGGAAGAAAGATCCTCTGAATTCAGAGTTAAGTAAATAAAAATGTTGCTGTCATGGTGTTCCATGTCCCCCGGGATCCAAAAAGCAGGTTAGCCCATCTTCCTAGGAGTATTATTTTATACAGATCTACACTTTTGACCTCTCTTGTACTTTAGCTAGTACGATGTACAATTATGAAACTTTTTTGGGGGGGCGGTTTGAGACAGGGTTTCTTTGTGGCTTTGGGGGCTGTCCTGGAACTAGCTCTTGTAGACCAGGCTGGTTTCACAAACTCACAGAAATCCACCTACCTTTGCCTCCCAAGTGCTGGGATTAAAGGTGTGTGCCACCACCGCCTGGCCCAATTAATCAGTGTTCCTTCAGGGTTGCCACCCATACCACCATGCAGTGAATTCTATGGCTGCTGTTGACTCAGATGTGCTTGATTGGCAGTGGACATCATAGAACTCTCCTATCCTTGCATTTTTAGATATAGTATGATCCTTTAATCCATGGACCTGCTCAGATAGTATGCACCTGTGTGTTTACAAACACTATTCAGTTTTACTGCCAATACTTTGGAAAAATCCATTCTTCTTATGAGACATAGGTTATTTCTTGTTTGGGACAGGTTTTTTGTTTTTGTTTTTTTTTTTCCTGTTAGAAGAGTTAGTATAGTGACTACAATGCATGAGTGCTGGGGGCTGGGCAGAAAGTAAAGTAATTCTTGTAGCCTGGATGCTTTTTAAATTACATTGTCACACTGTTTAAAGTTTGTAAGAAATTATCAAGCTTTTTTTCTTTTCCAAAGTAGTTGTTACTGAGTACATGAGACATGATACATTTTTTTTTCTCAGTAAATTTCAGTTATCTTGGTGGGTGTTCAGTGACCTCCGTGTGTGTCTTGACTAATACCCACATGGTTATTACTGATCATGTACTGTCGTCAGCAGATAGGCATAAGGATGTTTCTTAAAAAAAGATGAATGTTTCTAAGAGCCTTAGTCTCTGTAAACACAAACTTGGTAGATGAAAGCTAATCTCCTCATACTAATACTTGTCACCATGGTTAAGGAAGAAGCACCGAGTGTGTCCTAGGCTTACCCTAGGACAGTCTTCTCTACATAAGAGCACATTGGCCTGAGAGTCTCTGAACCTTAGTGGTTAATTTGGGACACCTTTGAAAGGAAAACTGTTCCGTATATCTTAACTTCATTTCGCTCTTTGCTAATTATTTATTCTACAAGAAAAAGCCTGTGTCTGGGAGGGTGAGTGGTTACTTTGTTATTGCGGTGGATGATGTAAGCCTGGAGGTTGGAAGGAGCATTTTATCACCTCGGTAGCTGCCTAATGTCTCAGTCCTGACGCACCCCAGGGGAGATGCGCATACTGACCGAGGGTGCCCTGCCCCCTGGATTCCAGAGTGTCATCCACTGGCTCTCTTCAGGAACTGTAGTTTGGTTGGTAAAGCTCCTCTTTCAGCCCCTTTCAAGGTTCGCTAGATTTATTATCTCCTAGGAAAGAAATAAAAAAGAAGACCCCACGAGCCAAAGGGCTGACAGTTTCTTCCTTTACTCTTTCAGCCAGAAGGATTTACCACGTGTCCTCACAGTTTTAAGAAAAAGGACTTTAAAAAGCCCAGAGTCTGTGGAGTGTGCAGACAGACCATTGACGGTCAAGGGATTGCTTGCCGAGGTAAGTCCATGCCCTTGAACCTCTCACCCTTTAGACCCAAAGTGTGTGTGTGGGGGGGTGGTAAAATGAAGACAGCCATTTATCTGGGAGTTTCCAAAAGTTAAGTCATGGAATTTCCCTGTTGCACTTCTCTTTACCCCCCACCTGGCAGGGCCTCCCATGTTTACAAAGATACACACTCCTAAGGAAAATTTCTAGAAAGAGCCCAGCTATTACCCTAGGCAAGTAGGCTGCCATGGGCAATTTGTGTCTTCAAGTCAGGACATTTACAGCCTACATTACACTTTTCAGGGTTTCACTTTCAAATCTCCTATGCAAATGAAGTGTCTCTTCTTGAATTAGGGTCCATTTTGCTGGTTTTGTTTTTTATTTTTTAGTAATTTATTTGTTTATTTTATGTGCATTTTTTCCCCCTGAATGTATGTCTAGATGAGGGTGTTGGATCCCCTAGAACTGGAGTTACAGACAGTTGTGAGCTGCCATGTGGGTGCTGGGAGTTGAGCCCAGGTCTTCTGGAAGCAGCCAGTACTTTTAGCCACTGAGCCATCTCTCCAGCCCAAGTTACGGCTCATTGTATTCTGGGACCTCTCAGCCTGTTTGTGGAAAACATTGATCTTGATGCTTAAATGTTACAATTAGTGCAACTTTGAATTCTTTTGTGACTACACATTGGTAAATTTCCAAAATAAATGTGACTGGCTACCATCACACAGTCCAGGAAGCCCATAAGGATTGGGCCTTTGGAGTGTGTTGGGTACTGTTCTTTGGTGCCTGGTCCATTATGAGGTTTTGGGTTTCCTTTATAGTGTTAGTTCTGCCTGGCTCTCTTTTCTCTTTTCAGCAGGCTAGCCTCAACTCTTGTCCTCCTAGCTTGCCTCCTGAGCGCTGGGATTGTAGTGTTTGCTGCCATCCCCAGCAGTTCCTTTGGATGATTTCCAGGGTGTCCCTGGTAGGCCTTTGTAGTGTTAGGACTCTGGCTCTTTTCTCTCTTTCTGACCTCCTGAAGTTTTGGAGTAGAGAGAAGATGCACCACAATGAGTCAGGAGTGGGCTCAGAGTGTGGCACTCTTAGGATCTGTGTAGAGTTAAAAGGCATCTGCCTGGCCTGTAGTATTCCAGTTTGATGCGCTCTGCTCCACAGTGCTAACTAAAGAGCATGCTGACTGCTGTCCTGTGGTTTCCATCCCAGGCCTGCTGAGTATCTCCCTCACTACCTGAGTCCCAAGTGTTCCCTCCCACCTCAGCCTGCTGGGGGTCCCCCTGTTGACCTGGGTCATTCCTGGGGGTTCCCCTGTTTATCTGAGCCCCAGTTGTCTCCTCCTACCCTAGGCTTCCTGGGGGGTCCCCTGTTTACCTGAGTCCTAGTAGTTTCCATCCATCCTAGGCCTGCTGGGATTGTCTGTGTCTCCATGTCCAGTACCCTGACCACAGGTGTCTCCTCCCACTGCACTCCTGCCTGGCCAGCTTCCATTCCTCTCACCCCACCCCCCCCCACCCGCAGCTGGTGTAGAATGCTAGGACCTCTTCTGCATTCTGCTTTGAAGCAGTTTCCTACAGGCTAGCCTGGCTCTAAGCCATGACATGCCCAGAGTACAGGGGTCCAGGAAGATGTCAGCTAGGCAATGGTTCATAGGCGTGCCCTCATTGATTGAGGAGGACAGTGGGAGTGGCACAGCCATAGGAACAGGCAGGGGATCTCCATCCCCTTACTGTTGGCCTAAAGGAAAAAGGAAGGGAGCTGAGAGCAGGTCATTGGTGTCCACGGGATGAACAGAGCTCTTTAGTGTGTTAGCAGAGGTGACCTTGTGGGGAGGGCAAGTTCACTGTCCTTTGTGTTTGTGAGCTCTCTATGCTGTACTTGTGGGGCTGAGTCCAACCAGAAGCAAGCCACCCTGCCGCTAGGTTCTGGACCTATTCCTATGTGTCATTGAAGGCTTCCAGACTTTTTTTTTGCCTGTTCACAAACAGTCCTGCCCTGCCCTGCCCTGCATAGTAACCTGGTCCTCATGAGATCTGTGTCACAGCACTAGGCTTTTCCTGTGCATGTCCTGTCTGTACAGGAAGGTCCCATCAGCCTAGTATAATGGCCCTTTCCGTGTGCAGACCAGAGTGGCATCCTCAGTGTGTCATCTGCCTCACCAAGCTTGCTCTATCAAGCTTGCTCTGTAGTGTCTGTGAGGGAAGACAACAGACCCGGCCTGTTCTCTGGGGTTAGCACATTCAGGAACGTGTATAAAAAGCCATCTAGTTCTATTTGTACTGTTAACCCCCTTCTTCTACAAATACTTCTATTTTAAGAATTGCATCTTGGGCCTGGTGAAAGGGCTCAGTGTAAGCCTGAGGGTCTGAGTTTAGTTTCCAAAACCCACATAAAGTTTGGAAGAATGAACTTACTCCTCAAAGTTGTCCTCTGCCCTCTACCCATGTCCCATGGCATTTGCACAGTTCCCCCCACAAACTCCCCTATAGTAATATTAACAAAAATGAATTAATTGTACCTCTAAATATGAGCCTCAAGTCTGAAAATAAGGCAGGAGAAGGTGCATTGAGGTGAAGTGGGGCTGAGGCTTCCACCTGTGTGGTCCCTGAGTCAGCATTAGCTAGTTGTGTGCAATTTGGGAACAGTGTAATAGCTGAGTCAATATTCGGTTGGGCTTTCTTCTGGGCAGCAGCCTCAACAAAGACAAAGTTTGCTTCCCCATCTAGGGCTAGGACCCACAGAATGACTGAACCAGGGGGCTGGCAAGGTGGGTGCAAAGCCTGTATTCAGCTTCATGGGACTCCCATCAGAGTTATGTCTCCCAGAAACTCTTTATGGAAAGTGCTCTTATGGGGTCCCACATGTCTAATACCCACACATGTCTTGTTCCTGTATACAAGCACAGATCATGCATGGGGATGGGGGGGGGCTCTTTAGATGAAGGGCTTTGCTTGCCAACACCTACAGCAGTGACTGGCATGCACCATGTTCATTGTCCCCAGGAAGAGTCATATTTCTTTATATAGTGAGGCCTGGTTTATGGAGGAACTTTCATACACACATTAATATATATATTTTATCCTACCTTAATATACTACCCTTAATACCGCATGTTGTTTTTGTTACTTTTACACAGAGAATCAATGGGCAAGAGCAGCAAGAAGAAACCCAAAGCAGTGTTGAGACTCTGACTTGCAGTTGGTGTATGCTGCTTAGATGGGAGCCATTATCCATCCTTCCTGCTCTGGACAATGCTCATTGTGTTGTCCTTGTCTTTGCCTGGGCTTGGGGTTCCTTCTGTGAAGTAAGGATTCAAGGCTGGTCCTGCAGCTTCTGTGAACTCTATTTGGTGATGTGTTTAATATGTGGTACATGAAATGTCAGAGGACTTCGATGGGCATGTCGGAATGGTATGTGGTTGTGTGTACCTGCCTGCAGGTGCTCGTGTGCTCACATGTGAATGGGGACCACATATGTGGTTCTGTTTGTACATGTGAATGGTTACAAATAGGCAATGTATGTGTACATGATTTTCATGAGTGTGGATGTGCCCATTCCTCTGACTGCATGCATGTGTATGTACACATCTGTGTGTGTGTGTCTGTACACAAAGGAGGTTCACTTGAGAGTATCACTCTGACTCAGGGCACTTGGTAGAATTGCACCTCTCTGTTCTACCATGACTATAATTTAGGTAGAGCATGACTGGGAGGTGCTTGCAAAAGGAAAGTGGTACTAGTGGTATTTGAATGGAGGAGGTGTTCAACAGGCTTCTCTGCCATTCGCTTTTTAAGAAAGGTTTGCTAAGGTGTGTCATTCCCAGATAAACATTTTAGTTTCTCAGGTCCTAGGAATGTAGTCAGACCTTCATAAGTGTGCAGGCCAGCATGATGGCCTTGTGGCTCAGAAGGCACTGACATTATACAACTTTGTCCCAAGTTCTGGCTTTCTGTAAGGCTGTGAGATGTCGTGAGCACAGCCCCCACCCCCCACTGGGACCCTCTGTGAGCTGTGCTACTTCAGGGGTGCTCTAACCCTCTACCATTCAGTGACAGACCACAAGGCACTGTGTAAACTAGAAGGGGCCCCTTCACACACAGCTTTATTCTAGGACCAGAACTATGAGAAATAGGTTTGCTATCTTGCTTAGCCACTCAGGCTGTGATTTTTCTTTTTAAATAGCAATCCGAATAGAGTGAGGCATCATATTTATATACACAAATGTAATAATTCTGTTATTATGCAATTACTACTTTAATGCCCTCAAATTATGTTTCAGAAATCTTAGATCTATCTGATCTTTCTCATGACTTTTCAAAAATTATTATTAAATTCAGTTGTTGCAGCTAATACTTCACATAAAGATGTTTCATCTTGTCTCTCAAATGCTTCCCTCTGTTTGAGGACAACGTAGTGTGTCAGGAGGAAATGCCCTGGTGCTATGGGTTGCATGTGTGAGCCCAGAATCCTTCAACAGTGCATTCAGGTATCAAACACCCTGCAATTTCCACAGGCAGTGGTGTCAGCCGGATAGGCCTGGGAGGCATAGGAGACAGACTGCTATGCACAGCTTGGTGGCTCAGAGGCAGGCAGACATGAAATGCATTAGGGAGATGCTGTAGGTTCTGCATGTTATGGGCATGGAAGGGGCGTCATCACACTGCCAGTGGCAGTGGACTTTCAAAGGGTACCAGGGCTCAAGGGCTTAGTCTGTTAATATAATGAAAGCAGCACAGTCTGCCTCTGGGAGGTCCAGCATGTCTCAGGTGAAAGTGGGGCAATCTGGCATCCCTGTATTGTCAGGTCTGTATTACCTGATACCTGGGACATGATGAACCTGTTACTCCCAGACATTGTGGCCAGAACAATCTTCATCCAAGCTCTGTTTCCCTGCCCTGCCCTGTGCTTGTTGTAGCCTTCCTAGAGCCCAGTGCCCACCCTACCAGGCTGTAGACCTCCTAAGTCAGTTTCTCTGTGTTGGCCTTTGACTGTCCAGACTGGGTTTCCTTTGAGACTTATCTCCCATGTTTTGATGCTTCCCTCTTGAGCCTGTTCTTAGGGAGTGGACCTGGGAAGCCATAAAGTTACCTTTAGGAGGACTGCACTCTTCCTTTCCTGAGTGGTCTTTGAGGCTGGGCCTCCCATGTGGATCCACCTCTTCCCAGGCACTTGAGCTCCCACCCCCTCACAGTGCTCAGTCATTCATGGCTGTTGCTTGCTATACCTGCTTCCTGGTTAGCTCCTGTTATCCTCTGGGGTTCTACACAAGCCTCAGTTACTCAGAAGGTAGCTTGCTGCCCTGATTCTCTCCTAATGCCTGGTTGGTCAGTGAGTAGCTGCAGAATATTATTTGCTTTCTCTCCTAGAAGGAAGCCCAAGGTGCTGAGGGGCTGGCTTTGCTTTGTGGACCAGGTGTCTTGGTGCTGAGCGTGTCCCTGGCACAAAGCAGTCATGTTGCTCTTGAGTATGGCACTCACTTGTAGCACATTGGGTGAGCAAATTGATGCTTGTGCATGATTACACTTGTGGTGATGGATGTTGTTTGAGTATGGTTTGTCCTCTCTTAATTTCCATTGTGAATGTGAAGAGGGTGGAAACACTCTTGGTATTGAGAAGTGGGGCCTGTGGAAAGTCACTAGGATTCACAGAGTCATTCACATGGACTTCAGTGATTAAGTATTAGTGCTTCTGCAAGAGGGATGCATGGTCATGCTTCCCCATACATGTATGCTTCCTGTGTCTGGCCACATGTTGTCCTTCTCTATATCTTGTACATTGCCATTGTGATAGCCATTACCAGATGTGACCCTTCCACCTTGGAGAAGAATTGGGCCAAAATCAATTTCATTCAGTCTGTGGGTTTCATTACAAGCCACGCAAAATAGTGTAAGTTAATTAGAAAGACCCAAAGGTTCCCTTGTCTAGTGGGCAGGCATGTATGAAGAGAAGGATGTTAATTTTGGGAAGCAGACAGGCCCTGTGAACCAAGTTGGTGAAGATAACACTCTGATTGGCTGTTCTTCAGCCTCTACTGCCCAGGCTGAGAGCTCCTGCAATGCCTTTGAGTCTCATATGTGCCCCAAGTTGCTCAGCAGGCACATAGGGACAGTAGGCTGCTTGAAGATCTCGATGAAGTTGGCAGATAAATGCCTGGCTCACCCCTCTGTTCTTTTCTTGCAAATCCACATGACGTAGGTAACTCTAAACTTTTTCCCAAAGCAGTTAGAGGTGACCCCCCTGACATCTCTAGCCCAACCTCTTCCACAGTTCCCTCTATTTTCCTCCTTAAAATGTCCTTGTGATGGCCCTGCCTGCCTCAGCAGCCCCCCCCCCCCACCATCAGTTTTTCTCCATCCTGAGACATAGTGGTATGACAGAATCTTCCAGAAAAACAAGAAGAGGCACCTTGGGAGACTTTTCTCTCTTATGTTATTTATCTGGTGCAAAGTGTCATGACTCTCCCTCTCATTCTGCCTCCTGGACTGACTTCTCAGTTCTGGATTTTGACTGCAGTGCTCCCTGTATTCTGCAATGTTGCTCTTCCCACGATTCCTCAAGGGTCTGAGTGGTTAGGCTTTGAGGTTTCTGTGGACCAGGGACATCTGGGTCCTGTTAGTCAATTTTGCAGGCAGATTTTGATTTAAAAGTTTTTTTTTGTGTAGACTGCCTGGTAAAATCCAAGTTTTTGCTCCACAGTAGCTATGATCCAGACACTTTCAGAGCAGTAAGTAGGGTTTCTGATTTCCACAATATTGCTCAGTCAGTGCTCTTTCTAGGTGCTCATGGCTGTCGGGGCCACCACTGGGGACAGCTCAAGAGATTGCTGCTGAGTCTCCACATAAGGTGTTGGAGGAGATGAAAAGCAGAGTGTGATTCACTTACAGGCTCATTTTATAACTTAGTAAATATCTGTAGAATGTTGTAGAATGACTCTGCCAACCTTGTCAGCCTGCAGCCTGAATTCCCAAGGCTTGTGGAGACACTTGGAAGAATAGCACTTCCAAGAGGACATAAGAAACGTCAAGCCTTTTTGAGCCAGACAGCTGTGATCTGAATCATGGCAGTGGGAGCCTGGATTCTTAAGCCTGACTTTGTAAACTCTTCTGTAAGTACAGAGTCGAAGTGTGCTGTGTTGACTCTTCCATGGAATGCAGGGTGCAGGCAGGCACTGAATGCAGGAGAGAGGACAGGAAGGGAGGCCCTCTGAGTGTCACATGCAGTGCTGAAGGCACCAAGCCTAGTCCCGGAGCTCTGAGCGTTCCACTTTTGCAGTCTGTTAAATACCAAGCCTAGTTATTGCCTGAAACATCTGCCGTGTTTCTGTGTATTGAACAGACTTGCCTTTCAAATCCTTTGTTTAAAAATTAGATGACTTTTTTTCCTTCTTGGTTTCTCAGACTTCGTTATGTTAGGAATGCTGCCTCTTTAAAAATAAATATTATGCCAGGCAAAAACATTTGACACTTTTCTGATGGCTTTGAACTCTATAAACAAATTGACATTTCTTATTTTTCCACCATAAACATCGAATATTCTCACTCCCTTGTTCCCCCCCCTTCTGTTTGAGGTATTTATAGCATGCAAATGTGGTAAAGGTTTTAGGCTTACCCATCTTTTCATTTACATTCTTGCTTCTTAGAGTACCTATCCCTGCTCATTGTCACAAAGACAATCTACAATGGCTAATGCTCATTTTTGCCTCTCCTGTTAACTAATTGGCACATCTGGAATTCATGTAGTTAGTGCTGTTGCTTTTTTCACAGACAAGCAGTTTGTCCATTTTTGCCCCGCCTCCTTTGAGGCAACCTGTGATGTTTCTCTTGTGTCAGCTTCTTAGGGATGGATGAGCTCCTCGTGTTTGTTTCATATTATACAAAGAGCTTTATGTCTTTTAGCCTTGGCTTCTAGAAAGTACTTTCACATATCAAATCTTTAGCAAGCATGGATTTTATTTTGGTTTTTCGAGACAGGGTTTCTCTGTGACTTTGGAGGCTGACCTGGAACTAGCTCTTGCAGACCAGGCTGATCTCAAACTCAAAGAGATCTGCCTGCCTCTGCCTCCTGAGTGCTGGGATTAAAAGAGTGTGCCACCACTGCCTGGCACAGGCATGGATTTTAAATAACTACCTCTCTTTCTCTACATATACATACATTCATTCATTCATTCATTGTAGGTAATTTTTCTTTTTCTTTTCCTTTTCCAAGACTAGGTTTCTCTGTGTAGCCTTGTCTGTCCTGGAACGCACTCTGTTAACCAGGCTGGCCTTGAACTCCTCATTGCTGGGATTAAAGGCTTGAGCCACAACAGCCCAGCCCAATTTTTCTTTTCATGGCAGAAAGGTCACTGCTATCACAATGCTCCCTGTCTCATTACCGAAGAAGAGGTTGTGGCAGCGGGTGATGATTGGGTCCTCACTGAGGGGAGCTGGGACAAGTCTCTCTTGGCTTTGATACAGTTTCTGATAGATGCTTGCATCATTGGCTTAGTGACCGTGGAACCCAGACATTGTTCTGGACACGGAAGAGCCTTTACCTCCTGGCTCACCATATGCTTAAGTCAGGCTCACATGTGATATGTGCTGGCCTCAAACATGTAATCGTCCTGCCTCAGATCTCCGGGAGTGTTAGTATTTTGAGTGTAGGCCACCATCTATTTACTGTTCTTAAAATGGATTGAGAATGTGAGAATGTGCCTTTCTCTGTGGTTACTGTGGGAGCTATTGGGGACAAGGCCTGTAAAGCAAGTGGTACTATGGCAGCTAGATCTGCAGGGCTTAGTCAGCCAGTATGGTGTGGGATTTCTCCTGGGCCAGGAGGTGCTGGGGTCGGTGGCTGCAGCACAGCAGAGTGTTTGGGTTCCCGCTGGGCAGACTGACTTCAGTAGCTTTCCTTTTGTGCAATCCAGTTCTATTCTCAGAGTAGATAGCAACTTGAAAAGGGGCCCTTTCCTTCTTGTGTGTCTTGTAAGACAGTAAGGGACTTTATAGAAGCTGGTGGGTTGGGTTCATTTTCTTTTTCCTTAGTCAGAAGTGGGCCTCTCCCCCATTCCTAAATCCACAGTCAAGGAGGATAAATGGAATTATTATCTCTCCTGGGGTTGTCATTGTCCAGGTAAGTCAGAATGCCTTCACTGTCACTCTGGGTTTCAGGTCACTTAGAAGACCATAAAGATCCCTGTAGATCTGACCCTTATCTATTTCCATTTAATATGAGGAAAATAGAAATTGATGGTATGGAAAATAAACTGTTTAAAAGGAACAATAGCACACCTATTTTTAGTGAAAAATGACTTCCTCGGAACTCTCATTCAGGAGAAGAAGTGAGGCATGGTTCTTCGTTTGTCTTCAGTGGGACGGTGGGGCTCCCTGCTTTCTTTTGCATTCCGTCTGTCTGTGTACTGTGTAGGAGCCGGAAACGCACTGTGTTGGTGCACAGAAGCTGGCTGTCAGCCTGGAGAGCTCTGGACTCAGTTTGGATTTCACATCAAAATTCAAAGGATCATTTCATAAAGATGAGTCTCTGTGGTCAGGTCTGAAATGGTATGAATTCTTTTCTCAGCTGTCTATGTGTGTCTCTGTGGCTGGTCTTGTGTTAGTGGATTTGACCCAGCAAGTATCACAGTGCCCTGGTAGTTCTGGTCCGTTGACTTAGATTTCTTGTCTTGAGACTTCTTTTTTTAAAATATCAAAAACCAAAGCCCCTCTATACTTATTAGTGTCATTGGTGATTTTATCAGAGAGGTCTTGGAAGCTCCTGGTTTTGGATGTAGGTCTTTTGAAAAGAAGATTTCCACTTGAAATCTGAAGTTTTGTCATTGGTGTGACAGGCTCACTTTGATTAACTTCAAGAGTCTGGTAAGCAGTCCCTTCATATCTTGTTTGCCAAGATCCTTTCAAATAAAAATGGTGTTCCTGAGTAAGTCGCTAGTCTAGCTGACAACTCACAGCTGCAACAGAGCTGTTGCTGGATGGTCCTGTTCACACATGGTCCAGCTCCAGGTTGTCCTCTTCCCAGATGCTGAGGTACTCATTGCAGACTCTCCACCCCCTCCACTCTGACAGAATAGTGAAGAGGTGTCTGCTGAAATTTTACATCACGATACTTTTTTCTTCAAAAATATTTATATGTAGTTGTTTTGTCTGCATGTATGTTCCTCTGGAAGAGCAACTGGTGCTCTTAACTCCTGAGCCATCTCTGCAACCTTCATCAGCAAGTGACTGCTGGTACTGAATAGAGTGGTAACTAGTGCAAATTGGTCTTGTTTCCCAAATTCTTTCAGTTTCCCCACAGTGTTAACACAAGAGAAAGGAGGGAGAGATGTATGGAAATATTTTGGCCTCATCAACCCATTATGTGGTCTTGGGGACACAGAGGTCTGTAGACCCTCTCTGACAACCACTGGCTTAGACCAGGCAGGATCCAATTGTCTGTCTAAGGGTGACCTTTCTGTGACTCACACAAGGATGGAGTGAGGGGGAAGCTAGACTAAATATGACTGTAGGCGAGGAGGAAGTGAGAGACATTGAAGAGACAGCAGAGACTAGCCAGCACGGGGGCGAGAGGCTTCCTAACAGAACAGGTGCATGAAGGCTCTCAGAGCCCGCTGTCTTTCTGAGTGATACTGCATGGGCGTGGCAGTGGCAGAGAGGTCTGAGCCAGCTGGGAAATAGGGCTCTAAGTGGAATTAGTGGATGGATGAGAAGGCACTCAGCTGTTACATATGGAGAGCTCAGGGGACCATGTGTACAAGGAAAGTGAGGCTTTGTGGGGGCTTTGTGCAGAGCGAGGACTGTGGAGACTGAAAGAACACCCCTGAACCCCATGAGCCTGGTGTTGAGGGGAAAGGTCATGGGCCAGGAGGAAGGAAGCTAGTCTGTTAAATGGCATCTGCTGGGACTCTGAACAGCTGACGGTGGCATTGACAGATGCTGCCATGTCCTCTTTATGGCCATGAGGAAGCTGAAGGGACCTTGTCCTATCTGGGGGTGTATTGGGTGATTTTAGCAGGAAGAAGTTGGTTCCAATGCTGAGGGGGCAGAAGTAGATGAGTAATGGCACTGGATTTTTTTTTTAATTTTTAAATTTATTTTTACTTTTTATCTTTGGGTGAGAAAAGCATACAGGTTGATCTAAGAGTCTACAAACCAAAATGTTCTAAATCTAAAATTTAGCTGCACAAATATTTCAGATTTTGGAGCATTTCAAACTTTGGGCTTTTAGAATAAACCCATAAGCCAGCAAAATCTATGAAAATGTTCCCAAATCTGAAGCCTCTTGGTTCCAAGTATTTTAGATACTGGGCACTCAGCCTGTAATTGTCAACAGGATTCTTGCTCATGAATGAAGTCCTGGGGAAATGGTAGCGAACATATTTATACAACATGGCTCATACCACCTGGGTTTTAATCTACCAATAATGGCTTGGGAGGCAGAATCGTAGCCTCAGGGAGTAATATTCGATAGGCTAGAAGTCAAGGATTTATGAGTTGATTTTCATTTGACAAATGAAGCCACAGCTGTTAGCTTAAATGCCCATAATCACAGCACTTGAGAGGCTGAGACAGGAGGTTTGCCATAAGTTTGAGGCTAGCCTGAGCTACAAAGTGAGGCTCTGTCCCAAGAACAACCACAGCAATCGAGTTTTCCCCTTTCTTTTCTTCCTTTTTAAAATTTTAATTAGTTGATAAATTAAGATTTAGTGAGTTTTATTTTATATATTAGTGTTTTGTCTGCATATTTATAGATGCAGCATATGTGTGTCTCATGGAGTTCAGAAGAGGGTGTCAGAAACTCTGGAACTGGAGTGGAGTTAGAAACAACCGTGAACCATCATGTGGGTGCTGTGAATTGAACCTGGGTCCTCTAGAAGAGTACCAGTACTCTTAACTACTGAGCCATCTCTGCAGCTCCATCTATTTATTCTTAGTAGTTTAGGACCATTTGTTTAGTAGCAATTGCTAAGCATTTTTGGAAGTCCAGAGAGTAACTGGAGTATATTAAATACATGTTTGAAATCATTAGAGAACAAACATAATAGTAATTTTTTTAAAAGCCCAGTATTTAAATCAAAGTGGATGAATTCTGGGCAGATGGGTGGGATTGACGGTGGGACAAGACAGACGGGGGCTTGTGTGCCTGTTAGTGGAGGGCTCTAGTGATTTAGGGGCACTCCCACTTGCTGGTGCCTTCCCAACTTGAAGGACCAGAGGCTTTCAGGTACAATGTCCTTGCTGTGTGTCATTCTGCTGGCTATGGGCTTCTGCCAGCATTTCTGTAACAGGTCATGATTAGTCCAGTCGATGTATGGATGAATCCTCAGGTTTCATCCAGACTCTGGCCTCCCCTCAGTAAAAGGATGAGTGGCTTGTTGTTGGGCTATGATGAGTTTTTAGGAATGCCTGTGCAATCCATGCTGTAGGCACTGAATAGTGAGTTGCCTTTGTGTTGTATGTTCCACTAGTGTTGCCCTTGGCAGAATCTGATATGATATACAGCAAAGCCTGTGTGTCCTCCAGCTTGCAGCCTGCCTTGAGAGATGGACTGTTAAGATGATCTGACACGATAAGCCTTGAGGTCAGAGGCACCAAGGCAGCTGGGTAGGCCCCAGAAGCAAGTATAGGACAGTTAGAGCAGAATGGACAGCAGGTATGTGGGTAGTTGTCATTGTGGATTCACTGAGGACCTTGGGTTGATGCTGAAGTGGCTGAGCTTTCCCTGCGTGTGATAGTACATTGGCTCATTTTCTATGATGGTTGTAAGGCAGCAAGTGCCTGACAGAAACCTGAACGAGAGACAGAGATGGCTGGATTTCACTGTGCTGTGAGCATGCTGTTAGTGCCTTGGTACAACTGTAAACATCTGCTCTTTCTTACTGCTTCTCACATTCTGAATGTAAGATTTAGGGGACCAAGCCGTTCACATTAGGCTTCTTCTCAGAGACTGTGTCATTGAAGCCCCTGGCTGTGGTTGAAGTCTGTTGTCACTGAGACATCACACTCATTGAGTTGGCAGCCAAACTCATCAAGTGTTGGATATTGGCTGGTGGCTTCAATTTCTTTCCAAACTGGCAGCTCCGCAGTGTTGCTGAAGTGGCCCCGTAAAGTGGCAGAAGCCACACAGTGTTCCCTCTGCCATGTTGCACTAATGTGTAGACAGCCGTGGTTTATTGTTCATGGGGCTGGAATTATTAAGGTCATCTAAAGACTGTCTGTCATGTGATTGGTCTAGTCATCAGCTGCTCCTGGGGTGTACTGCCCCTTCATATCTTAGTGCTTTCTGCCTGCTGTCCCCCGCCTGGGTTGGCTTCTGTCTGGGTTTTTAATCTCTCATGGAAGTTCTGTTGTTATCCAGTGGAAACCTTTCTTGATTTCGAAATCCCTGGTCACAATTATGTGTTGTGCTGATTAGAAGATGAAGAATCAATATTTATGGCATGTATTCTAACAGATCCCAAAAGCTTGGACAGACAATGAAAATCTAGATCATACACAGATAAAAAACCTAAATAGGTTGTTAACTCCTGGGGTTCACAAACTCCTAGGCCCTAGGCAAATTGATCTTTTTCAGCCTTAACCCTCTCTGAACCTTTGTGGTTAAGTATTGACCTGAAGGCAGAGTGGCCGATAGAGTGGACCATTTTCTGAGCTCCTGGGCTTATAGCACCAAGACCCCTGTCTCTGACCTCTGCCGTGTTGTCTGGGCTCTGCACACTTCTGCTGGGGGCATCACTTTGTAGTTTGAAAGCAGGGGCCCATGAAGGATTCCATTTGACATTGACAGTTCTGTGAGGAGGAACAGGGGTCCAGAGAGGTCCTAGGATTTGCCTTCGGCAGCTTTGCTGGAGGGGTAGAGCCCAGACAGGAAGTCCCAGGCAGGTGTCATGGGGAATGCATCGAGGCCTCTGTGATTCTCCCAGGGTTGGTTGTTGTGGGCTGATGTGCAATTGCTTCATTTCCCACTGTCCTCATCCTGCCCCCTCTCCCATGTCTGGCCTTGTCACTGCACTGCACCATGCTGCTGCTACTGGCCTTTTATTCCGTAAGGCTCAGCTGCAGCCTGCCTCTGGGCCAGAGGGGAGGGCCTGTGAAATCCACATTGGTTCCAGCACCCCGTCTGCATTGTTAGGGCCTCCTGTGACACAGGACCCGCTCTGCTGACATAATGGCCCCTGTTGAAGGACTCTTCTGTAAGAATTTAGACATGAATTTATTCTGACAGTGCCCGCTTCGGTCTCCCGGAAGTGGAAACCTGTGGAGACCAAATGACCTCGTGACTTTCTCTCTCCTGGGAGGGCTCTGATCAAATGCCTGGGGCTTTGTTCTTTCTCTTCCTCCTGCCCCTCTTCTTCTTTCCCCGGGGTTAAATTATAACTTCTGTGTATGTGCAGAGAATTTTGTTCACCAAGTCCTACTTGCCTTTTTTAGGTCTCCAGCATGACAGGATGCAACCTTTTGAAAAACCAGTCTACTTAGGACCCTACTCCTGATACATTTCTGCCTGGGTTGTTTGAGCTTTTGTTATTTTTCTTCTTTTTTTTCTATTCTGGGAATTGAATCCAAGTCCTGGTACATGCCAAGCACATGCTCAAGCACATAATTATATAACTTGGTTCTTAGATCTCACTTTTGTCTGAATTTGCATTCTCAGTATACAGCCACCTCTTGTCAGGGAGAGACCTCCCTCACAAGCCTTCCTGCTGAACTTTCTCAAGGAGGGAGACTTGGCAAGTGTCACCTAATATTGCTTGACTAACAGACATTCTTTCTCTTTCTTCCAGCTTGCAAATATTCCTGCCACAAGAAATGTGAAGCCCAGGTAAGCGTTTCCAGGGCTTTCCCGTGGGACTTCTTTGAGCTGGCCTTCACTGACTGATATGCAGAGGGGGAGGGGGTCCCTGGACCACAGCCCCAGAAAGGAGCTGGGAGCTGATGGAAAGATCCTGCTGAGTGCGGCATATAACTTTCATCTCAAGAACAAATTGAGAGCTTTGAAATCTATGTTTTTAATTATAGAAAATAATTCTGAAGAATCCGATTTCAGATAAGACCTCAGTCATCCTTTTCTGGCTGCGCCACCGGCTCCTTCCCAGTGATGAGTGATCCCTACTTTCTCTGTGTGGTGGCATCCATTCGTGGGGCAGAGGTGTAGAAACAGTCAGGGCAAACGGTTAGCCTAGAGGAATGTGCTGGCTAACTTTGAGGATAGTTAGTTGTTCACTGTGGTTGGGGAAAACCTGGGCAGCTTAGAGTAGAGATCATTAGGCGTAGTGTGTGTGTTCCCAGAGTGCCGAAGAGCCAGGTGGTCCCATGGTTGCTATGGACTGACTGCCTTGCCTGTGATGAGCAGAAAAGGTGTGTGTGTGTGTGTGTGTGTGTGTGTGTGGTGTCTTAGAAATGAAGGTGCTGAGGATGTAGCTTATTGTTCTTTCCCTTCCCTGTAGCCACAGCTCTGAATTTCCTAGCCTTGTGGTTGGTCTTCAGTGTGACTACAGCCTTTCAAAACCTTACTGACTGTCAAACTGTCAGGGGTCTTGGTGAGCTATCCCTCTGGCTGTAGGATGAGGGAGATAGGCTCTGCTGATGTTGTAGAGCTCATGGGTCAGGCTATTCCTAGATCTCCATCATGTCTTCAGTCTCTGAACTGGAGGCTGTGCTAGGATACCATGAACCACATGGCTTCACATGTGTTTTTTCCGTTTCAGGACCAGGAAGGGAAGAGTTCCTCTACACAGAAACATACACTTATGCATACAAAAATACATGTGTATACACCCCATGTCTTGGGGTTTCATTGCTGTGAAGAGATACCATGACTACAGCAACTCTTACAAAGAAAACATTTAATTGGGGCTGGCTTACAGTTCAGAGGTCTAGTTCATTATCATCATGGTGAGAAGCATGATGGCATACAGGCAGACATGGAGCTAGAGAGGTAGCTGAGACTTCTACACCTTGATCTAAAGGCAACAGGAAGTGTACTGTCTTGAGCTTCAGAGACCTCAAGGCCCACCCCTAGTGACACACCTCTTCCAACAAGGCCACATCTACTCCAACAAGGCCACACCTCCTAACAGTGCCACTCCCTATTGGCCAAGTATTGAAATACTTGAGTCTATGGGGGTCATACCTATTCAGACCACCACACCCCACATGTGTACACTCATTTTGTCATTTTTACATTCTTGTATATTCAGTCATCCATGTGCCCTGTGCACACACACACACACAGGCACACACATACTACATACACACAAGCACCCCCACAAAGGTGGGAAACGAATGGTCTTAGACCTAGTGCTTTTTCCAGAGAGAGGACTTGTCTTTTAAGTGCTCTTCTGGCAACCTTAGAACATGCAGAAAGCAGAGAGGATTGCTCAGTCCTGCTGATATACACTAGCTTAAAACTGGCACCCTCTACCCTCTTCACCTTCTGCCTCTCTTTCTTGAGGTCACTCCGAAGCTTTTTCCGAGTCTAGTAGGCTGGCATAGAGAAGCTCTGCCTGCCCTTCCCCTCAGCTCTGTTCTGGAGAAGGTCCTTTTCCACCTGGAGCCAGCCTTTCTTGGTCACACATCCTTGGGCGGAACTGATTTTGAGCCTGGTTTATTTTCACCTCCCTTCTGTGTACTGCCTACCTTTAGTCTAAGGAATTGTGCTGCAGTGCTCCCGGGAATTGGGAATGCTGTGCCGTGGGAACATTGCATTTGGGAGGGTATCCGACTTGTAGAGGTTCCATTCCCATACAGAGACTTCAGTGCACCTTTCCAAGTGCTGTGTCTCTTTTGGTGGCTCTTGTTCTCATACCGTGTGTCTTTTTGCTGATGTGGTGATGATCAAAGGGCTGAGTGCTTGTCTTGTCACCCACTCCATCCCCTGACTGTATTCCCAGGCTAGTCACCCCTTACCTGAGCTGCAGATATGAACTTGCACTTTTCCTTCCATTTCTGCCTACTAAGGATTCCTTGGTTCAAAGAAACATCTAGAAGTCTTAGGTATAACTGATGTGGCATTGCTAACCCCAGTAGTTGGCAGTTTGCTGAGAGATGGATAGGCTTTTCCTCCTATCAGATCCTGCCAGGGGAAATGTAGCCACATTCTTTATCTTTTTTTTTTTTTTAATATGGCTTTGAATAGCATGACAGAATGCTACCAGCAATAACAAAGCACCTTCTCATTCCAAAGAGCTGTGGTGTCGGGGAACTGAGAACCATAAATTCCCAGCAGCCCAGCAGAGCTCAGTGGCTGGGAAGCATTTCTTTCAGGAACTGGAATGTGGTTGCTCCCACATTACTGCTGTGAATTCTGGGCCCTTGTTTGTGTGTCCTAGGTCTCACTCACTTGGCTTTCAGTCCTTTACCACTGTGTGCGTATGGATCACTGTGCTGCCTCCCAGAATGAAGCTTAGGAAAATTGGAAAGCTTGCTGAAGGTTTAGACTTGGGTCACATCTTAGACCTTATCTGTCTTGTACTGACAGGGTGATGTGTGCCCCATGTATCCTTCTTATTGGTGTTCCTGAGGGTGAGAGCTAGGAACGATCCCTGCAACATGGGGTTGGGATGTGATGGAGTTTACTGTTAGAATTGTTGCTCTATTTGGTTAATGCCACCATTTTAGATGTCTGTCCATGCCTGTGGTTGTCCCTTTAGTACTGAGGACATGGGAGAGATGGTTCTATAAAGAGTATTGAGCCACAGTAGTGAGACTGAGACATAGTGAGGAGACATAGAAGCCCCGGTATGGTGGATGAGGTTACTGTCTTCCTGAGCTACTGGATAGCATGTCCCTCAGGTGGGGCCATGAGGCTCAGTGGGCAGATGGAGGGAGAGACCTGGCCTTTGATCTCCTTGTGGTTTGGCGGCTGAAAGTAGGCCAGTCCACTTGCTGTGGACTGAATGTCTGTGTCTCTAGATTCATGTGTTGAAATGTAACCCTGTTTGTGATGGCATTAGGGGGTGGAGCCATTGGGAGGTTATTAGGTATTCTGGGGTGGGGCCTTATGATTGATGGGCTTACTGCCCTTATCAAAGAGTCACAGGAGACTGCTGGGAGGCATGATCAGGGATCCAGAAAGCAGATCCCCACCTAGCACTAAATCCATTAGCACTTTGATGTTGAAATGCCCAGCCTTTAGAATTGTGAACCATCATAGCTTCTAAGATCAAGTGTAGAATCGTGAACCATAAAGTCCTATCATCGAAGCTTCCGAGTTTGAAGTGGGTTTTATTTTTTGTTTGTTTGCTGTTTTTAAGGCAGCTTGGATGGACTGAGGCAGGTCTGTCTGAGTAACAGTTTCCTCATGATTAACTACTTAAATTACATACACCAATGGCCTTCCCTTAGACACTGACTGGGATAATGCTGTGTGAGCCTGAGGGAAGTCAAGGAGATGATGTGAAATCTCTTGAGAGTTTGGAATCTCACTGTTCTGCTCCCTGGGTGCTGAGCTGATACATTGCAGCCCCTGAGCTGTTTGGGCCTCGTGACTTGGTTTTTCCCTGCCACCAGTTGACTCATTAACATGAGGGGAAAGGGAAGGAGAAATACAGAAGTTATAGCAAAGCAGATGTTGGTGAAGAGAAAAGAAGAGGGGCTGGGATTGTCCCTGTAAAATGCACAAGAACCAATCTTGTCTTAGCAGCCTGAGGCTGCCATGGACATTGGCTATTTTGACATCTGTCCATGCCTTGAGTCGCAGTTTAGGATCCTGGATCATTAGAGCTCCCCTAATGGAGACTGAACACAAGTCAGCTGAGCTGGAGTACACCTGGAACAGCACTGAGCAGCCATCAGGTCTTGGCATTCAGCATCTGCTTTAGTCCATGAAAGATCAGTCTCCAGTACCAGATCTCCATGGTACCCTCAGCCTCTAGGCCCATGCTCGACCTTGCCTGCCTGGCTTCAAGCTCCATTCTATGTGTGATACATCCTAGATGCCTAGTGCTCTACAGAGACCATGGCAGGGCTAGCATGTGTCCCTTCTTCCTGTTGTTCTTTAGCATCATACACAGGACTGAGTTGTCACAGATAATGTATTTCTATGAGGATCAGGTGATTTTCTAAGGTATGCAAGAAGCCAGTGTGAGTTCTTACTTTGCTGCAGGTTAAGTCTTCTGTTATGGATGTCCCCGCTCTGTCACATTGTCTTGTGTCCAGACTTTACCATCTCTCAGGCCCCAGAGCACCAGACAGCTCTACTGTGATAGAAGCAGGGTCCAGGTGATCCCCACTGTGGTAGAGTGACTACACCATGAACAATTGGAAAAGAATAAAGTTGGCAGTGCTTGCTTGGGTTTCAGCATTGGAATTGAGAGTGTCCATCTAATTCTCTACCCCTAAGGAGTAGAAGTGGGGATGCAGATATTCTCCTGGGAAAATGAGCCAATTTCACTTAGTAAAAAACAAAACACCAAAGGTCAACCAAAACATTTTTTCATTAAAACAGCAAAATCCAAAGCCACAAGCTGCTGTGAGCTGAGCTCTTGTACTGTGCATGTGTTTGCCAGTTTCCTGGTATAGTTTCTGAGGTTCAGTGTCTATATCTAAGGTAAGCAGTTATAAACCAACAGAGTATTGTAGGAGTGACATGAGACACAGTAATGTCTCTCATGACATTGACTTGTGGTATATGCCCAGGAAGAATGTAAGTCATTCAGTGCTTCCCAGAGATGACAGTGAAGAACTGAGCCTGCAGGCATGGCTATTTCCTTGTCACGTGACACCAAGGGCTTCTGTTCTTGGCTGGTTGTTCTGTTCTGGGAGGTGGCATCTTCAGTACCAAGTGATAGCACTTCCCTGAGAGGTGGTTCATGCTCCTAGCTCAGCATTTGACCTGTATTCTTCCACTTGACTCCCCACCATTTGTCCTAACGATGGAAGTAGTTGAATTTTAAGCTGGGCAATTCAACAAACATTTCTGAGTTTTGCTCTAGCCAGGCACTGAGCCAGGCCCAGGTACAACACTGACTTTAGGGGACTTTCAGCTTGCCACTGTGAGGACCATTTGGGAGCCTGGGTCTATCAAGAGATACTTCTCTGCATTTGCTGCAGTGTGTGTATGTGTGCTTGGTGTTTTAGAGAGGAAGAAGTGGGGAGTGGGGTGTTGTACTGAGCAAGGGATGCGGGGTTTGTGCCTGCTGAGCAAATGATCTGCCACTGAGCTGCCAGTTTGACAGCGCCTCATACAGTTGTTTTTAGAAGTCATTGGAGTTATTCTGAGGGTATTTATGTATTCATAGCAGAAATGAAGGGGAAGTAGACAGAATTCTCTGTGGCTCTGCACAACCTCTCCCATCATAAATAATCTCTTGCTGCTGCTGGCCTCCACTGACATGTTGTTATCATCCAGAGTGTATTCTTCAGTTGGACTCACTCTTTTTGGGTTTTTCGAGGCAGGGTTTCTCTGTGGCTTTGGAACCTGTCCTGGAACTTGCTCTTGTATATCACGCTGGTCTCGAACTCACAGAGATCTGCCTGCCTCTGCCTCCTGAGTGCTGGGATTAAAGGTGTTGCGCCACCACTGCCTGGCCTGGACTCATTCTTGGTGTTCTGTTTTCTGTTACTTTTTTCATCACGGTGACAAAGATACCTGACATTAAATAATTTAAAGGAGAAAGGATTTATTTTGGCTCATGAGTTTAGTGGTTCAGCCCACTGTTCTTGGCTCTGTTGACTCTGGGCCTCAGTGAGGCAGCCCATGATGGTGGGAAAATGTGAAGGACGTACTGTCTACCTTGTGGTGGACAGGAAATAGAGTATGAGGGACTGGGAAACAGGCATAAGCTTCAGAAGTCGTCAGTGCCCAGCTTCTCCAGCTTGGCTTCCCCTCTGAAGTTTCTACTACCTCTCGAAACTCAGCCTTCAGCTCAGGAATCAAACAGAGCATATGAGCCTGTGGGAGACATTTCATATTTAAACCATGACTCATACTCTGTGAATTTGGACAAATGTATATTACAGTATATGTATCATTTAGAGTATTTACCCTGCCTTAAAAATCTCATGTGTTTCTTTCCTCTCCTGGCTTCTGGTGATCACCAGTCTTTTGTTCTTTCCATAATTTTGCCTTTTCCAGGGTGTCACATAGGTAGAATCCTACAGCAGGCAAACCATTCAGGGTGATTTTTCCCTTCCACAGTCTATACCTTCTCTTGGTGTTTTCATGGTTGTACAGTCTAGTTTCTTGTAGCATCTTTGGTGCTTCTCCTGTCCAGATGACCATGGTTCATTTATCCATTCATATCTTGCTTGCTCCAAGTTATCACTGGTGTGAGAGGAGCCATAAGCATCTTTAAACTTTGCCCTTTGAGGGACACTTTTGTCTTTCCCAGGTGGTCCTTTTTCAGGGAGGCTGTCCTCATTACTTTGACCCATTTTTTTGTGAGGAAACTCATTGAAGTGTTGAGAGCTGGGAGCTTTGTTGCCAAGGGGATGACTTGCCAACTAGGGAAGCTTTGCCTGTGCTCTAAGCTCACCTTGGAGTCAGCGATCCAGGAGTGAACTGTTTATATGCAACCAACACTTACCCTGTGTATAAAATTTGATGTTTTTGAAAATTGGAATAATCTGAGCCCCAAATAAGGCCATGGATTGTGGACTTCTGGAGCTTCATTGGATGGACCCAGGGAGGAGACACCAAGGTTGTTTTGCTGTCATTTGTTTTGTTTTATGGTTTCTTTTGTGACAGGGTCTTACTATGTAGCCCAGACAGGCCTCAAATTCATGCCAGTCCCCCCAGCTCCACTTCCTAAATGCTAGGATTAGAGGTGTGAGTCACCACATCGGCTAACCAAGGGCTTTGAAGCTGGCTATGATGTGTGGCCAGATTGGCAAGAAGGACTATATTGTCTTGTGTAGTTAGCAGTGTAAATGTCACTTTGTGGTGACATGTTTGCTCTTCAGCTAGGTTCTATATTTAAGCTATGTTTGTAGAGGATTACTTTCCTTACCCTAACAATAGTCCACAAAGGAATTATGACAGGTGTGTACCACTAATGATACTCTAGTCAACAGTGGGCTGCGTATCTGATGGTGGTCCACGAACTTGCGTCATCTGGTGATGTTGTAGTGATCCTGGTTGTGTAAACACACGGTATGGTGTTTGCACAGCAGCAATTTTGCGTCACCACATTTCTCAGAATACATCCCCATTGTGAACACCAGGATTTTAAAGACTATCCTTTTGATTCTTCAAAAGTTGTCAGTCCCTATTATATTGTAACAAGTAAAACAGACCCAGATATATCTCTAGAGTGAATCTGTACCAATTTGCTCTTTAAGTTGACTATTTGGCTGTAATCTGTTATTGGCTATGGTTTGCAGGAAGCTGGACGTCTACAGGGAGCAGGTCCGTCCTTTGTGTCCTTCACGGGGTTTGGTTCAGGCCATGTACCTTGAGGACTCTGAGGCTCTTTACAGTGAGAAGCTATCCTTTTGCATCCCTTAATGGGACTCAACATGATGGGCTGATGTTGGTGAGGGCACACTATAGCTGCAGGTGGGTTTGCTTTGAATTAGAACTGGTGATATTCCATGGGAAACATGCTTTTGTTTCTCTTCCGTGTCCTGAGGAAGATGGTCCCATGCTGACCCTTACAGCTTGACCAGGTTAAGCAAGTATAATTGTTGTTTGAGATCCATTCTGGTCATAGGCCATTGATGGGATGTCTGTGTGACAGTAACTGGAGAAGAAGGCAAGGCCCGTGAGGTGTCACCTGACCACCTGCAGACAAGTTGTTATCAGTGAGGAAGGACACTGGGGAATCTCAAAACAGATGCCATTTTTTTTGTGATGAGAATAACAAACACAGGACTACTTGCCCTGGCATTCCACAGAACATGGTGGGGGCATTCGGTCTTGGAGGTCTTAGGTCTAGAATAGGGGGACAGCTAGCTGTCCCTCAAATGTAGCTACATGGTGAATATTTTTCTGCCTTCTGATTATATCTTTCAGTACCTGAATTTTGTGATAGGGTCTTTTATTCATTTGTTCTGGCCTGGTCTTTTTCTTTCTTTCTTTCTTTCTTTCTTTCTTTCTTTCTTTCTTTCTTTCTTTCTTTCTTCTTTATGTTGTTGAACAGAGCTGTGAAATGGGAATTCCCATGTATTGCTATATGAAACAGTCTTGAGAACTTTGAGGACCTGTATAAAAATCCTGGATCTGAATTCTAATTCTACCTTGTGTTAGTCCGGCCATCTTTTGTGAAATTAAGGCAAGAACACCTTCCCCAGGGGCTTGTGAAAAGGACTTCAGCCCCTTTCCTAGCCCAGGTCTGTGGCTTCTGTGGGAGCTCTCTCTCCTTCCTCTAGAGCAGTGGTTCTCAACCTGTGGGTTGGAACCACCAGAAAACACGTATTTCCAGTGGTCTTAGGAACTGGTAAGTATAACTTCTCAGTAGCAAAATTGCAGTTATGAAGTAGCAACAAAAATAGTTTTATGATTGAGGGTCACCACAACATGAGGAGCTTGCTAAAGGGTACCAGCATTAGGAGAGTTGAAAACCACTGCTCTAGAGGTACCATGGACCCCTCAGTGTCCATGAGGACTCTTCTGAGGCATGATAAGCAGCACTTTCATGGAGAGCTGGAGCATGATCAGCATGCATTTAGGCAGGGAAGGACAGTGTGTGTTCTCAATTCTCCTTGAGAATGTGGCATGCACATCTCACTTAGACCTCAGTCAGTGGGTGTTTCTGGAGACTGCCAAAGATCCTGATCAGTGTCACCTGGGCTGGGGCATCTCAGGGCCTCATCAGGCTGGCTATGAGACAGCCTGCGTGGCCTGTTGCCCTTCTCCCTGACCCTTAGGCTCCTGTATTGTTGTCTGAGTGGACATCCCTAGTTTGTTTCCAGGGAGGCTTTTGTGATCCTGAATCATTGCTTATGCAGCCAGGGTGACTGCCTGGATTAGAGTCCTCACCTGTGCTTGGGCAAGGGCATCCTGCAAGTTCCTGAAGAGCAGGCTTCTGCCCCCTTGTATAAGAGGTGTGTATGTGTGTCCCTGTCCCGTGTATATTCCAAACCCGGGACAAATGGCCAACGTGTCTATTTAACACATCACAACCGACTTGGCTGCCATGTTCTCCTTGCATTACTCAGTCCCTAACTGTTAGAGGGTATGGCTGGCATATCCCATTCTCTGCCCTGAACTCTCCATCCCTGGGGCTGGGCTGCCATTCCCCCAGAGGCTCTTCTCTATTTAATCCAGACATTGTGGTTACCTGCCCTTTTTGTACCTTTGGCCTCCTGGCTGTTGCACTTGGTTCCCTTCTCAGGGTCATGGCCACTCTGCCTCTGGTTATGCTCTCCCTTCCCTTTCCTCTTCCTTATTCGGTGTGTGTGTGTGTGTGTGTGTGTGTGTGTGTGTGTGTGTGTGTGTGTGTGTATCTGCCTGTCTGTCTGCCTGCCTGCCTGCCTGTCTGTGTCTCCATCCTTCTCTGCTATGCTGATGAACATCTCTACTTTTCCCAGGGGGTAGCCTGGATCCTAGTTTTCCAGGCTAACCCTGGTTAGTGGTGATACTGCCAGTGTCTCTGACTTTTTTCTGTAGACCTGAATGGGTTTGCAGCTTCTGGGTGCAGAAGGCTGATGGGTGACGGTGGCTGGCTTCCATAATGAAAACATACGTCCTTCGTACCTGTGCTTATTATTGAATGAAGAAAAAAAGTAAAATGGAAAGGAAAGGAAATGACTGCTTGTGGTGGAGGAGAAAGTTTATTCTAGATAAAGGGAGAGCATAGCCAGAGGCAAACGCATCTGGGAGAGTCTTGAGTGGACACGACTAAACTGAGCTGGGCCGTGTGGGGAGAGGAGGAGGGGAAGAGGCAAGGGAGAGAGGGGAATGAGGTGCAACAGCCAAGAGGACAAAGGTACAAAGGGGGTGGGTAACCAAAATGGCTGGATTATATAGAGAAGAGCCTCTGGGGGAAGGGCAGCCCAGACCCTGGGCAGGAGAAGTGTGTTTGTGGGGGTATGCCAGCCATATCCTGTAACAGGTAGGGACTAAAGGATCAACTTTGATACGTTAAATAGGCTCCTCAGCATTTGTCCCACGGTTTGAGACCTAATAAATTTGACTCTGCCTGCCATCCCTCCTGCTTTCTGGTCTCTGGAAGTATCTCCTGCCACATACCTGTTGCAGTATCTTCCTGCCGACACTGGCTTTCCTCTGTGGGGGTACCTGTATTCTTTATGCCTCCTTTGTCCCTGCTAGCCTTGCTGTCTCCATGCTTATGGGTATCCCCCTTCCTTCTAAGCCCATGGCATCTCCCAGTCCAATGATACCTCTTGTCCCTTATCTTCCAGACGCCACCCATTCTTTTTACAAGCCCACTGGTGGTGAGGTTGTAAGACCCCCGGAAAGCCCAGGCTTCCAGAATCTTAGCCCAGGACCTCGGCCACCCCAATCACAGAGTGCAGGCGAAAGCTTGATGCAAATTGCATGAGGCTTTATTGTAATTTAACGAGCTAACCCCATGTAAGCTCGGGTCTTTCACCCACCCGTCATGGTGGATGGCTAGCAAAAGACAGTTTGAAGCCAATGCGTACAGATCTTTATAGGGCAGCGTAAGGGGAGTGTCTAGGGGTATGCACAGGCTCAGGATTGGCGTGCCTCCAGGCTTGGAGGGTTTGCCCTGTGTTGATTGGTCAACTGGTTGTTATGGCCCATAGGCCCTCCCAGGGCGGTTGCTATGCTTTGTGCATCATTGCTGTGGGCTTGTCCGTAAAGCACACCCAGGGTCGTAAAGCATAGCGCCACCAGCTAACTTCTGATTGGTTCCTTGTCACGAGACAGGCATCCGACTTTCTAGTGACTAACTAACTTCTGATTGGTTCCTTGTCACAAGGCAGGCATCTGACCTCTAAGTGACCAAGGCAAGTTTATGGCAAGCACATGTTCAGCTGTTATGGCTGCCGAAAGGGAAGCTGGTCCCTTCAAGGTGACATCTACCCTCACTTTCTTTCTCCTCTAATTGGGGAAATTTTTCCCTGCCCCTCAGTTCAAGCTCAGGCTGAAGAGCAGCAACCAGGAGGCAACAGGGATGTTGTTCTTACATATTTAAGATAGTGTGAAGCCCATCAGTGTGCTCCCCAAGGAAACACATCTTAGAAAAGTTCTGACAGTCTTGGGAATACACCCTGGGTCCAGTTGGAGCTTTGCTCCATCTCTGAGTAGAGGTTCTTCCCAGCATTGCCTCCCAGAGCCTGGAGTTAGCTTGGGAAGGATGTTCTGAGCCTTCCCCTCCCCTACCAGGACTTTTCTGTCCTGTTGGACAGGACACTTTGGTGGTGTCTGTATAGGTTTATCCTTGGGTGGGGTGAAGGGCACCATGCCCCTAAGACTCCCAAACACTTCACGTTGTCTGCTGGTAGCCCCCTTTCCCTGTGCTATTCTGTGCTGTGACCCTGTGTGCTTGTGGATAGCCAACATGTTGGGTCATGACTGTTTGTGGTCCTGGCAGCTTTGTGGTCTCTCTAGGGTGACCTTCCCTAAGATGGGATGATTTCATGTAGAGGGTTATGGTCCAGCTGCTACTGTATTCTGCTCCAGCCACTTTTTAAAGGAAGATTTTCTAGAAGAGCTTCCCACCCCCCACCCCACCACCTAATTTTTAGCGTCCAAATGAATACATACTCCAATCCTTAGAATTTAACTTGCAAAATCAAGTTTCTCTGCCACTTCTGTAAAGCTGTTAATTTTAGGCAGGAATTCAGGAAGTGGCTACCCCCATGTTCCCTTGAGCACAGAAATAGCCTCAGAGCTTCCTTCTCCTGACCTCCCAGGGGCAGCTGACAGCTCATATTTGTGTATTTCTAGACTTTTGACTCACCTGAGAATTCCCCCAGATTTTCTGAAACAGCGGGTGGGTCAAGCATGGGATGCAGGAAGATGGGAGGATCCCTGTTTTAGCTCTTCCATTACGCTAAACACCCCCCTGCTTGCAGGATCTTAGGAGCAATAAATACTTGCTGGGCTGGGAGGTTGGGAGAGCCTAATGAATGGAAGGCAGACTGTAGTGTAAAATCTGAAATTCCACTTTCACTCTAAATTGCCTTCTTTTGCATTTAAAAAGCACTGTGGGACATTCACTGACCCATAGGAGGCCCTGCGGATGGCCTGACCTTGAAGGTGTTTCATTGGGTGGGGTCAGAAGAGCTGTGTAGGGCATGTTGCTTATTGTTGATTTTGCAGTACTGAGTATTGAACCCTGAGCCCCCCACCTGCTAGGCCAGCACTGTGCACCATCTCCAACCCCTTTGTGGGTGCCTTTAAAGGGGGACATCTTGGGCTTGGAGTACTGATGAGATGGCACAGAGGTAGGGCTTGTGGTAATTCTTGATGGTGTGGTATGCTAGATAACAGCGTGACGCCATCAACAAGGTTGTGTGAACACTGGTGGATCATTAGTGTTAGATTGGTAGGGTAGTGTCACACAGTATGAAGTTGTTGGTGTTTGCAGAATACGTAATGTGAAATAAAATGTTAACTACTTGGATTTAAAAATCATAGTTAATTTTACTTTAAGTTTTAAAAAGTTGTATTTTATTTTTCATTATGTGTATTTGTGTATGTCTGTGTATGGGTATGTACATGTGAGGGTAAATGCCACAGCAATCAGAAGAAGGCATAGGATCCCATGGAACTGGAGTAAAAGGCAGTAACTGGAACATGGGTGCTGAAATGGAACTCAGAACCTCTTTAAGAGCAGTATGTGCTTTTTTTTTTTTTTTTTTTTTTTTTTTTTGTAGTGGTCTGGATATGAAAAACTTTTTTTTTTTGAATTACAAACAAGATTGAATTACATGACAATCCCAGGCAGTATGTGCTCTTAACCAGGGAGCTGTTATTACTTATTTATTATTGTTTACTTATTTATTTTTACATTACGTTGTTAGATCCCCGGAAAACTCAAGTACCCGGGGTCCCAGGCCACGTTCTCGGTCACCCCAATCACCAGGCAGATTCGAGAGCTTGCTGCAAACTGCACAAGGCTTTATTGTAATTTAACGAGCTAACCCCATGTTAGCTCCGGTCTTTTACCTACCCGCCATGGTGGATGGCTAGCAAAAGACAGCTCCTAGGGCCTCCCAAGAGATCTTATAGGACAGCATAAGGGGAGTGTCTAGGAGTACACACAGGCTCATGATTGGTGTGCCTCCAGGCTTGGAGGGCTTGCCCTGTGTTGATTGGTCAACTGGTTGTTATGGTCCATAGGCCCTCCCAGGTTGGTTGCTATGCTCTCTACGTCATTGCTTTGTGCTTGTCCGTAAAGCACACCCAGAGTCATAAAGCATAGCGCCACCAGCTAACTTCTGATTGGTTCCTTGTCACGAGACAGGCATCTGACTTTCTAGAGACTAACTTCTGATGGGTTCCTTATCACGAGACAGGCATCTGACCTCTAAGTGACCAAGGCAAGTTTATGGCAAGCACGTGTTCGGCTGTTATGGCTGCCGAAAGGGGAGCAGGTCCCTTCAACGTCATTCTTAGACATTTTGTACAAAAATGTCTTGAAAGAAAATCTCCTTTCGTATCCTGCTTTAAGTCGAATTCCTGTAGCTACTACAATTTCTTTCTAATTGTTGGGTATCCTGTCCTGTAATACGGTATTTGGTTAATCGTTGTGAACAATGAGTGTGTGAATGAATGAATGAATGAATGAATGACAGGAGGTTGAGACCACTGACCCAAGAGGAGTTGGAGATGAGACAGGCAGATCCCCTCCTGTCTCTAAGATGCTGGCTACAAGTGGCCACCTTCACTGTGGAAGGCCTTTTACTTCTGAGAGCCTGGACCTTGCTTTGGTGTTGTGCACCTTCTCCATATCATTAGCAAATGGTCATTGGAAATCAGCTACTTGACCAGATGAGCCTGGTTAATGGTTTCAAATGGAAGTCTCAGACCCTACAAGGCTGTGACGGAAGCGGAAGAGGGCAAGGTTAATTTGTGTGAACTGCAGTTTGACTGGACCTCAGCCCCGTCCTTATGGGAGGGCCCTTTCCTGGTGGGCAGCCTACTGAGCATGAAGCCAGGGTGGTGCGAAGTGCACACATTCCGCCTTGCGGATGCTGCATGTGCCACTCACTCTCAAGCCTTCAGAAACAGCTGCTTCTTCCTTTGAGCTTTTCTTTGTGAGGAGAAGGGTGCTAGAAATGACAAATTAGGGGTCAGGACATTTGTACACCAGTCTCTTGTAAACTCTACATGTGCTTTGTCTAAGAATTGGGGTAGCCCATTCTTGACTCCCTCTGGACAACTTCTCCTGAATATAGATAGCATTTGCTAGGCTAGTTGTGTCTGGCTGAGGATAGCCTGAATTAGCAAGTCCAGACCCCTGTCTCGCTGGCAGCAGAGATGTCCAGCTGACACTCTGACTTGGACTGGAAAGGGTAGTCTTAACAGATCACTTTATTTATAGTTGTTGAAAGAAATGAAAAAATATGTGAATATGCCTGCCACTGGACAAGATGAAGTACAAGGTAAGGAGAGATGAGGTGGATCCAAGGCTGGCCAGAAGGTCTCAGACGTGCTCATGCCCAGTGGTTTATAAGAGACTAGATGGCCCAATGTGTCCTTTTGTAGGCCTGTCTGTCTACCTGGTAGCTTTGGCTTCCTTTCAGCATGGCAGCTGGTTGCATCCATGGATGATGGGCTTAGGTAGAAGCAATAGTTGCAGCCCCTTAAGGCCAAGCTTCTAAAGTTCTGCCGAATGTAAGCTAGGCTTATTGCAGGTCAATTGCTGTGAATTTGAGCCTAGTTTGGGCTTCAGAGTGAGCTTAACCCCTCCCACTTCTCTAAGAGAAGGAGGAGGAAGAGAAGTGTTTTTAAATTGCCTTATTTCATTGGTCATAACAGGTCACGGAACAAACCAGGAAAACATCAGGGGGAAGGGACAGATGTGGCCTCTTGAAAAGCAAAACAAGACAAACCTCAGATTTATTTATTTTTACTTTATGTGAGTGTTTGCCTGCACATGCATATTGGGCTTGTGCAGTGCCTGAGGAAGCCAGAAGAGGATATCAAATCCCCTGGAACTGGAGTTACAGGCACCTGTGAGCTTCTATGTGGGTGTTAGGAACAGAATCCTGGTCCTCTGCAAGAGCAGCCAGTGCTCTTAACTGTTGAGCCCTTTCTCCATCTGCATTGACTATACCTCTTAATGGGGGGAAGGACCACCTTTGCAAAGACTCTGTGTGATGCCATTATCTTTGAAACACAAACTGGCACAAGTGAGGGAACGATGGAAATAATGCAGGATTCTTTGTTATAGAGCTAATTGGCAATCTTTTCTTTTTATTAGACAGGCTCTCTACATAGCCCTGGCCAGACTAGCAATTGCTAAGTAGCTCAGGCTAGCCTTGAATTGACAGAATTCTTCTTGCCGCTGCCTCCCAATACCTGGGATTAAAAGTGTGCAGCATCATGCCTGGCATGGCAGTCTTTTCTTATTAGCAAAAATGTGAGTTACCAATGCCAGTGTTCTTTATTGTTAGCTGTGATCTTTGGTGACACATTACTGGGCTGATAAGGAAGTCACTGGGGAAATGTGGCTGTGGTCTGAGACCTAGATTTTTCTGTGGAAATGGGTCTGCTTATTTTGAAGCAGTTACAACTTGATCTTGGCATTTTAAATGGGAAGAATGGCTTTAAAAGAATTAATCTTACCCTGAACCAGAAGAAAAGCATTTTACCCATTATCATGTAATCTTTGTTTTTCTGTCTAGGAAAAACAGAAAGGAATCTGCTAAGTGTTGGCCCCAGAGTTCTAGGCAGGGCTCTGGTGTTGCCTAGGTGGGAGAGTCGAGGATGAACCCATTCTCCTGTATGCCCGAGAACCCAGCATGCAGCCTTGTCCTTCCTTTCTGACCTTGGACTCAGACAGGCTGTTGTACCTGTCCCTGGGCAAATGGTCCTGTCCTGAGGTACTTATTAGATCTTGAGTTGTCCCAGAGGGGCCCCCTTTCATGTCCTTTCAGAATTTCAGATTCACATTGCAACAATAAGTAGACTGTCATTTGGATCTGGGGCCCATGTTGGGAGGAGTGTAGAGGATGTAGAGCAATGCTCTGGTGTTTTAGCTCTGTTTCAATCCCCTGCAAGTCCTGTGTGGTTTGCCTGAAGCCCAAAAGACCCAAGGTGCCCTACACAGCCCCTTTTCCTAAAATTCAGAAGCACGGAGGTGGAGGAGAGAAGGGCACTGACTGAGGCCTTCCGAGTTGAGGCAGGCTCAGGCCAGCTGAACCGGAGCTGAGAATGCTGGGGTGGACTTGTTGATAACTGTACCAGAGGCATAGTCTTCTCTAGCCCTGTTACCTTTAAGGGAAACAGAAAGCCCCAGTTCCAGTAATTTCACCCCCTTTTCTCCTATGTTGATGCTGTGTCTGTGGCAGGCAGCCTGGGGTTTAATTGCGTCTGCTCTGCTGGCTTGTTTCTCATGGGGATTAGAGCAAGCTAAATTGGGCTTTGCCACTTAATGGATAACAGGGCTTCCTGAGGAATGTGAGCCTAATTAGGGATCCCAGGGTCATGCCTAGCAAAGAGGTTCCAAAGGTAGAGGGGGCTCTCATCCTTGGAAAGGTTAATAAATAATAAAGTCTCTGCAGCCTGCATTTCATGCCCTTGTCCCTATGATTCCCTTGTTCTTGCAGGCTCTTTGGGGAGCTTGACCTTGACACTTATTGGCTGTGGCCTCAGGCGCTGGAGCTGTTCCAGCAGTCGCCTTGAATGAGGAGACTTGTTGCTGCTTGGGGGGTCTAGCCCCGACTCTGGTGCTGAGAACGCTCTGGTTTTCTGAAACCTTTGATAACTGTTCTGCTAAACTGTGTTCCCTCAAGTTCATGGGCAGAAGCCCGACTGACTTTCTGAAGAGGTGAAGTTTAAGTAAAGTCACCAGAGTGGGTTTAATCCCATGTGACCTTTGTCTTCCTAGGAAGAGTAAGATATAGGTAGGGAGGTGGATGAACGTGTGTGGGAAGAGGACAGCTTTACAAGCCAAGGAGCAGGGACCAATCCTGCAGACACCCCAGTCAATCTGTCAGTTGGTCTCTAGGGATAGGACATAAAAACTTCTATTGATTAAGCCTTCGTCTATGAGGTTTCACTGTGGCCCCAGCAGTCTATCATGGACTATGTTTAAGTAGAGTGTCCCTTTGCTAATGACAGCATGTGAGGAACTTTCCTCTTGATTCACCTCCACCATATATAGTGAGTGTTAATCCTGGCTATAAAAGAAGTTTACAACTTACCTTTTCTCAGGCTTACTACAATGGGCCAGTTCATTGGTCAGTGATATTTAACATACATTGTAAAAGCTATAAAGTGATAAAAGTGCTTCTTGGAAAAATCCTCTGCCCCAGATGCAGCTCTCAGCAGAGATGAGCAGTGACCTGACCAGCATTACATTGTGGGTCTCAGTGGCCAGCCCCTGGCATCTCTGTTGGTTTCTCCCAAGCCCAGGAAGCCACAGTATCTTTCCCATTCTCCTGATTTGGAACGAAATTGTTGCCCTTCTGGCTTGGTGTCGAAGCTGAAGTAAATTTCGCCTCCAGTTTAATGTAGTCCCAAGTCACGTTATTTTGATCAAAGCAATTTCATGTAACTCAAGCGCCAAGATGGCTCTTTCTTCGCGCGGTGAATTGATTTCTCTCCCATGCACAGTGCTGAGTAACCCACCTTCCTCCTTTACTCCTTTGTCTTACCTGAAAGGTTGTTGGTGGATGTATCAGAAATTATCTGATTTTATTTATTGATGCATTTGTTTTGGTGCTGGGGCTCAAACTCAGGGCGTGGTACATGTTGGGCTCTGCCATTCTGAAACCCCAGCCCCAGTGTGCACTTGCCAAATGCCTTTGGGTGCTGATGGGTGATGTTTCCAGATCTCTGTGGGCGCATACTTGATGCCAACTTCAGAGAGCTGTCCCATGGGCAGAATAAATGGAGAACAGAGAAACGAGAAAAGGGGCCAGCAAGCACCCCAGTTTCTGCTGTAGTGGTGAATCAGTAAAAACATGCTGGAAATGGGATCGTCCTATCTCTCCATCCTTCCATAAGAGTTCTGTGATGTTCTAAAAAGCTCATTCATGGGACCCAACAGGATTGGAATTTTTGATGATTCCCAGAATGTTGAATGGAAACTTACCTTTATTTTGTTTATGTAGTAACCAGGCATTTCTTAGAGAAACTGACAGGAAAATAATCACTCTTGACATGGCTTAGCCAAAAATGAAATTTAATTGAACTTGACAACAGGCGTTTGAATTCATGGCTTAATTGTGTGAATGAAAAGGAAGACAGGGTCTACAAACTGTGTGTTGAACTGGGTTGTCCTTTCTCTTTCAGGGGACTTTGATGTCCTGAATGGGTAGTCACAGTAGACCTGGTCCTCTCCCAGTACCATGGTGAGGGGTAGATGCAGCCGGCTGTGGCTGAAGCTTTCCTTTTAAAGGCAGACTCATTTGCTCACCAAAGCTCTGCTTTTTGCCCTTGGTTCAGGACTACATGACTCTGTGGGCACACGAATAGACTTAGACACATGGGAATCTCACAGACAGACATGTAGACATTGACACATAGACATACTCACATACTCACATAAGGCATGCATGTACACACACATGTACACATATACACACTCAGCTACTCCCTCACATTAGAGCTCACTCACAGGACTCTCAGACTTCTAGTCATACACAGACTGTCATACCAATTCACACGTGTCTCAAAAAAATGATCAATTTGTAGGGATCACACATTCTAGGCAAACTTTGACCACAGAGCCCACCCCTTCAACTTCCTCCCAGTCCCTGAATTTTAAATATGCACACTGCCCTTGATACATTCAACCACCCACTCCAGAGCAGTCATGATGAGTGGAAGGTTGTAGGCCCCTCCTGCTTCCGCCTTGATGACCTACTGGCTTGGAGACAAGGTTATCAACACAGTGGCTCCAGGCACCCACACAGCCAGGTGTGGGTTGGGCACAGCCTTGTTTGTTTGTGGTTGTCCTTGGTAACCACAGATTAGGCCACAGACACAGCCAAGTAAAGGCTATAAAATGGCTTTTAGGCAGGTCTCTCAGGGGGGCCCTGGGTCAGGTCAAGAGAAGGACATGGGTCCCAAGATCTACTGCTCATAGCTCAGGGTCTATAGCTCTCTCCTGGGATTTTCTGTAGCTGCCAGACCTGCCCCTTTAGTGCCACCTTTTGTCACCCTAACTCCAATGGGTGCTCTCATCAGAAGGAGTGGGTGGCTGCTGGGACCCCAGTGTGTCTTTTGTCTCTCTGAGGACCAGTCCTCATGCACAGGACAGACTACACTGGCTTTCTGTGTTGGTAGGGTTCAGGACAAAGAGCTACAGATAGGCGTGTCTAACAGGACAGGTTTATGGAGCTGATTTGAGCCTGCACATGCACAGCCCCCTGAGGGTGTGTCCTGATGCTTGGAACGCAGTCTGCAGTCCTTTAGTCTCCACTCTTCTGCAACTTGCTCACAACTTGTGCATAATTAAAAGCTCTGCTCTGGATGATAGGTGCCTACCATGGATCCATACACTGAATGCTGTAACTCAGCTCAGAGATTCTTGGGTAGAAACACCTGTAGGACCAGGCCTAAGGATGGGTTGGCACTAGGCCCTTGTCTGGGTCCACTGCACTGGTGTTTGCTACTCAGTATTCAGTGCAATTTGGCCTTGAATGATATCCTGAGAACAGTCCGGAGATATCCCAGGCACAGAGTATTTCCCTCAGTCATGTGAAAAGGGCTAAAGGACCAGAGTGTTTGATCAGAGCTGCTGCAACTGAAGATGAGGAATAAGCAAATAATATGAGGTGCCTGCCATTCTGATCTGGACCGTTGGCAGCTCTTGCTATGTCTCCTGGCTCTTCATCCTCAGGAGGTGAAGTTGGGGTGGGCAGGTGGTTCTGCAGGTTACAGGGGCAAGAGCAGTATTAATGATGAGTCCCAGAGCTTTGTGAGATCCAGTGTGGAGAAGCTGTGTCTTGCTTTTCTAGACAGGTCGGATGGAAGGTGGGACCTACGAGCCCACAAAAGCAGCCAAGGAGCCCAATCACAGTGCTGCTGAGAGTTTCTTAGTGCCAAACAGAGTGGCACAAACCAGGAACACTGGCATCCTAAGAGAGGCAGCCTCCGTTCATGGCTCTGACTGTGGGCAATTGCCCTCCTTATTATAAACAAGGGGGAGTAAACTGGAAATACCAGTTACACCCAAGTATCTCCTGTCCTGATAGCTGGTCACAGCTACATTGGAAGAACACATCTTGATGAGTTTCCTTCATTGTAGATGGTCTGGCCAGGACTTGATTGAGTAGCCTCTCCTCTTATTTTCAGTCTCCGGGGCTGCACTTAACAAATCACTTGTTTATAGGGAATGTAGAATAGAGAAAACATCTGACCTCCCGTGTGTGTGTGTGTGTGTGTGTGTGTGTGTGTGTGTGTGTGTGTGTGTGTGTGTGTGTGTGTGTGCGCGCGCGCGCGCGCGCGCGCGCGCGTGTGTGTTGGTTTTAGACAAGATCTCACTGTGTAATCTTGCCTGGCCCAAATTCTCTATGTAGACCAGACTGACTTCAAACTGACATATTCACTTGCCTTTTCCTCCCAAGTTCTGGGATTAAAGATGTGTGCTCATGCCTAACCCCTAGCTGTTCTTATTAAACTTGTTCTTGTATGGCATAGGAACTCCTTCCATACATGCTTTTGATCAATTACTTGAAAATATTGATAAGCTTTGTATTTAGGATAGTTTTCAATTTACAGAAAATTAATCATGTGCTTGGTGTATTTTAAAATTTGTATAATGCAGAATGCTTGATGAGTCAATATTGCTACATTGTTAACCAAAGTCCACAAGCCTGCAGTGTTCATAGGGAGTTTATTGGGTTTGTACTGTTGTTAGTGATATGTACCCACCGTGACAATGCCAGTCAGAACAGTACAACAGTTCAACGTCTCTTAGCATTGTCTGTTTTTCCTGTTACTCATCTCTTCCCCAGCCCCTGATAAATGCTTGCATTTTATTGTTTCTATAATCATTCATTTTTTCTAGAATGTCATAGTTGGAATCGTGTTGTAGGTAGCATCTCAGGTTGGCTGCTTCATCTTAGTGGTATACATTCAGTGTGTCTCTGTGACTTTTCATGTCCTTTTAGGCTATTTCTGCTTAGTGATGAATATTATTCCATGTCATGGAATACAGGTGACATCCTAAAGGCAGAGACTGATACCTCATCCATTCCTTACCAGTGTGACTATGTCACAAGCACCAGGATGCCTGTGCCCCCAGTGAGGGCTTGCTGGAATGCAGTGACTCACAGTGTTCATTAACCATGGGTTCCCCTTGGTCCAGTGTAGTCACAGTCCTATATAAAGTCCTGTTACCAGCTCCCTGTGTTTCCAAAGCCATGAGTCGGTTTTCACTTTACATTTATTTATGGGTTCCTTCTCCCATCTACCCATCAAAATTTAATATGCACATGGGGAGCTGAGGACACACAAATTCAAAATACATGTTTCTGCCTGCCAGTTGCTGTATGGGTACAGAAGAGATGAGGGTAGTTAGAGGGAAGGGTGAGTGCAGAAGACAGAGGACCCTGGTCTCTGCCAAGAATGTGAGTCACCACCCTGGTGGAATAATGGTGTGTCCCAGACAGATGAGTGGCCATGTGTCACATATTTCTTGAGAAACTTAACTGAGCAAGATAAGCAAGAGGCCTATAAATAGTGTCCACATCAGGGACCAAGGTCATACTGCTGCCTACTGCTCCAAAGTATAAACTGCAGTGACTGGTCAGACCCCTTGTGACTCTTTCTTTGCCACAGTTTCAGAAAACTCTTTTAAGGACTGGATTGAGCCAGGAGTCTTGTAGTGGAAGAGTGAGGAGAAAGCTGGGCAGTGTGGCAGGTCACAGCAACAAGGTCCTCAGCACCTCCCAAACAAGAAGCAAGTCCAATGTCTTGACTCACACAGGGCCTTTTAACTCAGGGACAGAGCAGTCTCTATGCTAGCACTTCTCTTGGTGCCTTCACACCTGCCTTGCACACAAGGTGCTCTGCTGAGCTTGGGGTTTAGCTGAGGCCTCACAGCTTTTCCTTGGATGCTCAGTGAACTTCCTGTGGAAGAGTCAAAGGGAAGTCCTCTCCCCTGTCTCATGTGACAGCAGGGCTGACAGGAGTAAATACATTTAGACTCTGTCTTCAGTTTCATATGCATAGATAGTTCTAGAGACAGCAGCCCTGTCTCTAGTGAAAATTTTTACAGAGAAAATACGACCCTGAATGTGAATGTAAAGACTGTGGACAGCTTGAAACCACCCTTCAGAAAGAACCCTCCACCTTCTCTGGGTCTCACTTCTCGTGCTCCCCAGTGAGGAAGGACTCCACTGGGAGTACACCAGTTGCTTGAAATTCAAGGTGAACCTCTGTTATTATGAATGATGTGCAGATTTTTTTCCCCTTTTGGATGGGCGTGTCTCCACTTATTCCCTGAAATTCTCAAAAAGGACCCAAACTTCTCAGAGTTAGCAGAATGTGGATTCTGTTGATTCCAGTTATTGTGACAAGATGACACAGCCTCAGCCTCAGCCTCAGCCTCAGCCTTGGGGAACCCTCTTTGGCTACTGTGCCCATTTCCTGAGAACCCCCTTGCTTATGTTTCTTTTCCATTTCAAGGTGTCGATTCCCTGCTCTGTGCAAGTCCACCTGGGCCAGGTAAGACCATTACTTTCCTTTGGGATGTCTTATGTCAGGTAAGGTGGTCTTTTTGTTTAAGCTCTGCTCTTCCTGGGGACTTTTGTCACCTAGAGTATGGAAGCACACTATCAATTGTTTTCATTAATATAGAAAATCCTGTTGAACCCTTAGTCCCAGCACTTGGGAGGAGGAGGCAGGCAGAAACAAACTAACAAGATATAAAATCCTTGTGCTCTTCTGTAGCAGCAACCTTTAGGATCAGTAGCATTTAACTCTGGGGCTTGGCCCCCCTGACTTTGCTTTAGTGTCAGTACCAGTGTCCCAGGGTGGCTTTGTAAATGACCCAACAATGCCAGAAAGTTTACCTATGACACATGTTGCTTTTATCTCACTGACAGTAAACATAGTAACACTTTCTCTTTGTCATCGGGTGAATGTAAAATTTCCCTTTGCTTCTTAAATGACTCTGCTTTGAATGCTGTGGCAACCTGCCCTCTGTGTTTTCTGGGTCCTCACCCATTGTTTCTAGTTAACTGGCAGGAGGCTTCTTAACTGGCAGGAGGCCTGTGAACTGGGAGGTAGGGACTAGGTAGCCTTCTTATTGTCAGTCAGGAGTGGCCCTGCAGAGGCCGCTGTGATGTTACCTGCAGCTGCTTGTGGGGTGCACACCATCATAGCCTCACTTGTGAGGGAAAGCAGCAAACCTGTCACCTCTTCCAGGGTGCCTTTTGTATGTTACTTGACTTTTCCCAACTGGATGGGGCCATGCTGCCACCCTATTTTTCCCATATGTAGTACCCGATGACTTAGTTGGGGGCCTTTACTTGTTTTTCTGCCTTCATGTCTTTGTGGATGGAGCCCGGGGCTCTCTCGATAGGTGGCTGGTTCTCTGGGTCTCATAGGGTGGCAGAGCTCTCTCTGGGGGCTCAGCTGAGAGGTGGCACAGCAACCTGTTCTCCCGAAGAAGCCAGGCTCTGATCCTGGCTTCACAACTGAGCCTCAGTTTCCTTCTGTTTCCTGTGAGGATGGTGGTAGTGTTCTGTGACCTAGCTGGCAGCCAAACGAAAGCAAAGGGATATCGGGTGGTCCATCAGAGATGCCTTGTTCACAAGAAGGCTGTTGTGATTGCATCCCTTTGAATGCCCTCTAAGGTCTCCTTCCTTTGGGAGTGTGAGCTATGCGACTGATGTCATCAGAGGGATTTCTGCCAACTATTAAGACCATGTCAGAGCACTGAGGGCGGAGTACCATAGGCCCAAACCCAGGCTGCCCATGCTGGTTTCATGGCTGCCTAAGGGGCACTGCCACCCCCTCCCCTTCACTTCTCAGTGAACTGCATAGTCAGGGTCTTGAGACACATCTATGTATGTGTTATGCATGTATTTGTTACAAGTGTATGGGTGCATAGATGTATGTATTATGGTTACCTGCGATTATTATGTTTGTATGAATATATGTATTATATATGTATTTGTTGTATTCATATGACTATATATGTATTATGTTTGTAAATTTTGTATGTATTTGTTGTTTATACTTTCCCTATGTGTATGATTACTGATTGCTATGCCTATGAATTTGCTTGTGTGTATTTGTGTAACTTGTATATGTATACTAATTTGTGTCTGTTATATGTGTTTTTGTTTTTTTTCCTTTGGTTTTTCGAAACAGGGTTTCTCTGTGGCTTTGGAGGCTGTCCTGGAACTAGCTCTTGTAGACCAGGCTGGTCTCGAACTCACAGAGACCTGCCTGCCTCTGCCTCCCGAGTCCTGGGATTAAAGGCGTGTGCCACCAACACCTGGCTATATGTGTGATTTTTATGTGTACTTGATTGTGTAAGTATACATATACACAAATATAAAGCATGCGTTACTGAAGTTATGAGAGATACATTGCTAGGTGGTATTTACACAAACTGAGGTGGTATAGCCGATTATAATAGCATAGATTATGCTTAACTTTTAAAAATGTCTTAAGCTTTTAGCATCTAACACCCAAACACGCACACATTAGCTGAGGCTACCCAGGGTCAGGTCATCATTGCCATTATCTTCTACCTCCATGTGTTGTCTCCCTAGAAAGTCTTCAGAGGCAGTAACACATGGAACTGTCACCTCCTCTGGTAGCTAGAGAGATGACTCAGTAGTTAAGAGCACTGACTGTTGTCATAGAGGACCCGAGTTTGGATCCTAGGACCCACATGGCAGTTTACAACCACCTGTAACCCCAATTTCAGGGGATCCAACACCTTTTGGCCTTCTCAGGCACTGCGTACACCCGATGTACATATATACATGCAGGGAAACCCTCATGTGTGATAGGAAATTAGGTTGGAAATCTTGAAAAAAAAGTAGGAATATACTCTGACTAAAGTTATAGCATAGGGAATGCATCCACTATCTGACAGCAGTTTCTTGTTTTTACCAGTTATTGTGGACTGAGCATAGCAGAATGTGCTACATTTTTACGTGCCTGGCTGTGCATTAGGTCAACTGACCCTACCCTCACTCCCAAGCAGTGAATGACTCAATGAATCACTGTGTTAGGGCAGCTGTGACATTTCCAGGAGGTAGGAAGATGCAAGCTCTGTGATAGTGACGTGTTAGGTGGAGTGCCTTTCTCTTGTCTGTCTCTGTCTTTGTCCCTGATCCTCCCATTCCCTGTATATGTGTTTTTCTTTAAGATGACCATGCACATGTCAACTCTGTACTAAGTGCTCAGACCCTTTTTCAACTGCTCTGTCACCCAGAGACCCTTCTGTTTCAGCAGATTCTTCAGGAGGTTCAGGCAGCTGAACTGTAAAGATTACACCTGTGTGTTAGAGCTGATGCAGGGATCCATGTGGATTTTCTGGTCAGGTCCTTGGCTGTGCACCAGCCCTTCTCATCTGCCACCCTTCCTGGCAGCACGTGGTGTCTGAGATAGGGCTCCTTCAGGTTTTTATCCGATGTCTGACTTAAGGCAGGGAAGGTCTGGGGGGAATGCATGAAGAATGGAAGTGGCAGCTGCCCCAGCACCACCGCTGTCACTGCTACTGGCACTGGGTTATGTGGTGCAGTCTTCCCTGTATGACACCTGCACAGGAGGGTTTGTCCCTGCAGTCCAAAGTGTCACTTCTTAGTACAGAAAACATCCAATATTCCATGCGCTCCTGGCCCTGCATGGGCTGAGAACCCTCTGGCATTGGCCTTGGAAGTTGAGTTGTCCTGAACATGCTTTCAGATGTCAATTGGAGAACACTAACCATGTGACTGGCCAGGTTACCTGAGAAAAGTTTTTGTTTTCCTGGTTGCCATTCACTGAGTAATTCTGATACTGTGCCTGTGAGGTCACCTCTTAGGCTCAGCAAAGGCCCCCAAGGTCATCCAGACATGACTTCTTTGCCTGCAGCTGTACATTTGTTGAGGCTAGACATGCTCACTGAGTCTGTCCCCAGAGTTAGTCACAGCCTGGGCCCTAGCAGCCCTAACGAGCTAGGCTTGGCTGCTTATCCTCAACATGTCAATTAAAGAGACAAATCATAGGAAGACAGAGAAAGAAAACTTAGTGTTCTCACAGAGGTCCGGGGTACATCCCGGCCCCCCACCCTCACCAAATCTTCATGGGCACTGATACTCTGTTAGGTTTAAACAGAGGTTTACATAGTTGAGCAATCCTGGTCAAGGTTGGTCCAACCCATCATCTTTGGTCTCTTCTCTCCTGCAAGGTGGTCTGACTAGTTGCCAGAACTGTACAAACTCTTCCTGGCAGACAGTTGTACTTGGACTGGTATCAGGCTTTAGCTTTCCCCTTCTCCCAGCATGAGTTTCCTGGGGGGAAATTCCAATTCTTTGGGAATTATTGGCCCATACAGTCTGATGGGCAAAGGGAGGGGTTCTTCCCTCCTGCCAGGGTAGTTACAATGATGCTTCTCTCATGTTTGGTGTAATGCATTTGTAAAACAAGGAGCTGTCTTGTGCAAAACTGACCACTTAGCAAAAGTTGAGAGGAAATTAGTGGTTGTTTAGGGCTGCTGTATTTCCTCTCCACAACTGGTGACTGTCTGTGGGAAGAATTCACAGACATGTCTGTGGGATGAATATCCTGGGACCAGGGACTGCAGACACTGTCCAAGTGCTCATTGCTCATGGATGAACTTGACAAGCAGAGGTTTCGTTGTCCTGTGTTGTCTTCTGAGCTCCTTACACCATCCCTGGTCTCAGTGTCATCTGAGCTGACATGACACACATGGTGTCCCTCTGGTATACCCCTGGCTCTTTCTACATGTAGTGTTAGGGGTCCTGGTGACTCCTGCTCTGACTCAGCAGGCGTCCAGGTTGGGGAGCAGGTGGCCTGCATGCCTTGTTGATGTGCTGTAACTGGCAGTGCTGTAGCTGGCAGTTGCTTCTGAGCTGCCCCTTTTCCTTGTCTGTGCCTGTCCTGATGCCTGCAACACCTGCCCTCCTGCTGTGTCCTGGGCTGTTGACCTTTCCTCCTCCTGTTGCCTGTGATGCCTGCCTCTGTTTGGTAGGTGTGAACCTGCAGAGTTCACATCATCTGGCACATTTCAACTCTCTGAGCCCAGGTCCATCTGAACTCCTGTAGTGATGCAGGTTGGGGAAGTGACAGTTTGAAAGTCTGGCATATTTCATTGCTCTGGACAGTAAGAAGGGAAGGTTGAGTGACAGCCTTTGATCAATGACTGACTCCAGGGACACCCTTTATTTGTGGGAACAAAGGTGCCTTCATGATGGGGGTTTGGGACCTTTGGAATGGCTTCCAGGCATTGGCTTGTGATGCTTGGCCTTCTGTTTCTTTGCTGATGGCAGAACCTGTTTGTCCTTCTGGCTTACAGAAGTGGGATGTGAGTTGAGAGTAATACATGAACTGAAAGTTAGTTTGGTGTGGTTGGGAACAAGAGCTGGAAGGCACACCTGTAGATGATCCGGATGCTGATGGGGCAGGTGTGCAGGCTGGAAGTCTGTGTGAAGAGAAAACCGTAGTCATTGGCGCAGTGTGTGTGTGTGTGTGTGTGTGTGTGTGTGTGTGTGTGTGTGTGTGTGTGTGTGTGTGTGTGTGTGATTGAGCATGGGGTTTTGTACATGCTGTCAAGTATTCTATCAGGGAGCTTACCAGAGAGCTGTAAAGATACAGCTCTTTGCTCATTTTTATTTTGAGACAGGGTTCCACCTTGGGCCACAAGGCTTGGTTGGAGGCATGCACTTTTTGTCTGTAAGGAGGGAAAAGGGGGGAAACATATTGCATAGGAAATACAGAGGATGTTGACCCGGGTGATAGGGCATGTCCTGACCTAGAGCTGTCATGCGGTTGTCAAAGGTTTACTTTATTGTCACTTCATTAAGACCCAAACCAATATGTGAATAGTGTGATAGGGTTTTCAGAGATGCAGAGGAGCATCGGTGGTTTTTATGGTCTGCTTATGTCAGTTCTAGGTAGTGGAAGTCTCAATGATAAGAGAGGTGACAGGCTCTTTAGAGGCCTGCAACTCAGCTATTCTATAGACCTACATATGTGTACATGTATGTGGTGACATGTATACATAGGCACAGAATGTAATCGTATGTACAAGTGTCGGAATAAAGGTAACTTGATCCTATCCAGGTTGTGACACAGAGAATCCTATGATGTTGATCTGAGTTCCTTTGCATAAAAGCCCCACTTTTCTGTAAAATGGTGTGTCACCACTTTCCTGTGGGGTCCCAATAAAGACTGACTGATGTTTTAAAATCTCCGTCCTAGCTGGACATAGTGATACATGCGTTTAGTTTTGCAGTTCTCAGGAGGCAGAAACAGGAAGATTTCTGTGTGTTTGAGGCCAGTCTGGTCTACACAGTGAGACCCTGTCTCAAAAAACAAAACAAAAAAAGCCAAAGAAACATCAACACAGAAACTTCTCAGTGACCTCACGCTACACGGAACATAGGCTGAATCTGCACAGCCTTGCTGTTCCTTGAGTTGCAGAGGACAATGAAGTCTTTTAGTTTTGTGGTTTTTCTGTTTGCTTTGTGTTGTTATCTTGTTGTTTTGGTGCCTGACAGGGAGAACCAGTCTGATGAGCTCTGGAGAAATCCTCTACTTCCTGAGGGCAAGGGTATGGAGGTCATGCAATGTTTCATGTCCAGTGAATCCTCTATGGAGATTGGGGACTAGAAGCCTGGGTATGGGGCAGCGCTGTCAGACAGTGTGAGCATCTCTTGTTGGTAGCTGCCAGTTTGCAGGATCAGATCCTTATACAGAGACCTAACCATGCTATAAACAGTAGCCTGGCAGCTTTGTGCTGAAACTCAGAAGCAAATTATGTATTTTTTTGTCTTGTCTTTACTTCAAGTGCTGTCCAAGGGAGCAGGCTTGTATCAGTCACCTGGGAGTCCTGATCTCAGGTGCAGGAGTGACTTTTCATGTTGGAAAGACGGGAACTTCTGGGGACAGGATCTGGGGACAGTGAGCAGATTGGTGTCTTTTGTGAGGTCACATGACTAGAAAGTGAAAAGATGTGTGGTCTGCAGTACCTGTAGAGCACTTGTTCTTGTTTGGTCAAGAGCCTCAGGCCCATTTCTTACCAGCTAGTCTTATCTGGTCTTCCAGTCCTCTTCACTTTCCTAAGGTGTGGGCATCAAATTGTTTGTCCTACCTCCTCCCAGAAAGCTCTAGTGTGGATTGCAGATGTCTGGGTTTCAGTGTGAGACCAAGGAGGCACAGAACCCAGAGTTAGGCAGGACTCCGTGTCTCCAGGATTGTTCACAGCCTGTGGTATCAGGCAGCTCTTGAGGGCAGCACAGAGCAGCCTGGGTCTGTGATGGCTGATGGAGACACATCACTTATTTATTGCCTCCTTTCTTAGCTTCCACTCCATCCTGTAGGCTTCAGGCAAGCCCAGATGTTCTCATCATTGTTAAGACATGAATGGCTGTGGGTGCACAGGGTTTAAGCCATAGTCCTGAACTCCAATCACACGCTCTTCTTAGTTTTGCTTTCCCTGCTTAAAGGACTGACCTGAATGAAGAGAGCCAGCTATATGTTGGTGATGAGGGGAGGATCCCACAGTTGCCCCTCACAAGTAAACTCACACCCGGCCTTTCACATAAGAAAATATGTGTGGTGGAAGGAACAAATGGCTAGTATCATCATTTTCCTGGGCTCCAGAGGACACCTCTATATTGGTGTTGTTGGAGAAGTTCGAGTCCAATTCTGGTCCCTGGAAGCTCTAACAACTTATGTGCTTAGCCACTGGTCCTCAGTAAGCTAGTTAAAGAAACAAGTGATGTGAAAATAGAGATTTATTTCCCAATATCGTCACACTGGGGAGAGGAACAAATCCAAAAGTTCAGTGACTGCTGAGTATCTTTTTGGAGCTGGCATGAGGCTGAGGTTTAAACAGAGGGCAAGAGGGTTTGCATAACTAAGCAGTCTTGGTCAACATGTGGTCCAGTCCATTACTGACTCATTATTGTCTGGGCTCCAGTTTCTTCTACAAGAAATCAGAACTATGTGGTATCTGTGAGTCCAGCTTCCCCCTCTGACTAACACCTGGCTACAGAAATTTCTTCTAGCATGAGATTACTAGAGAAATTCCAATTCTGACATCTAATTCCATTGTCCCTATAGTTTGATAGCCAGAAGGAGGCATATAGCTCTCTATAAATACCTTGGCTCTTGCCAGGAAGTGAGAGGGTATAGGGACAACTCCAAATGATGGTTTCCTAATAGTCACACCTCAGACCTGTAAACTCAGGGAATGTGGACATGTTTGGGACATTCACACAGGGAAATATGTAGGTGTCTTAATTAGGATTTTTATTGTTGTGAAGAGTCACAATGACCACAGCATCTTATAAAGGAAAACATTAATTGGGGCTGCCTTACAGTTTAGCGGTTTAGTTCATTATCATCATGGTGGGAAGCAAGGCAGCATGCAGGCATAGATGGTGCTGGAGAAGGGGCTGAGAGTTCTACATTGTGGTCCTCAGGCAGCAGAAGGAGACTGTTATCACTCTGGGCATAGCTTGAACAAATGAGACCTCAAAGCCAGTTCCTATAGTGACACACTTCCTCCAACAAGGCCATAGCTCCTAATAGTGCCACTCCCTATGGGTCAAACATTTAACCACGTGAGTCTATAGAAGCTATACCTATGCAAAGCACCACACAGGGAAAAAGGCCATGTGATGGTGGAGGAAGAGATAGAAGCAGTGTGTCCACAAGATCCCAGGGGTGTAGTGGTCATGTTAAAGGTTCAAGAGGCAGGACCATTCGTGAGATCTGAGAGGTGTATGGCCCTGCTGAGTCCTCAGTCTCTCATTTCTAGTTCCATGTGTGGTGGTTGGGGGAGATAAATGCCCATGGTTTTAGAGTGTGCAGTGTGGAGTTCTTGTTCTAGTAGCCTCAGGAAGCCAATACTCTAGGGGGCACTGTCATATCGATTAATTGTTTCTTAGGCAACTATGGACTGACTGGAGGGGAAACCACTCTGGCTGCAGAGCAGGGACATAGCCTTTCCAGGAATGTCACATAGTGGGTATGGAGTCAGAGAGGCTCTGGTGAGACATACTGATAAATAGTCCATGGAAACTGAGACAGTCTTTGGCTATAACCTGTCAGGGGCATTGGGCAGGATGGTGACACCCGTTTCTCCAGAGGTCTTTAGGAAGGACTGTAGAGCCATCCTACCAGGAGTTTCTATCTAGCCAGCAGTGATGGAGCGAGTAGGATCCTGGTAGGCCAGGCCAAAGTTCATGGGTGGTTCCCTGGGATGCCTGGCTTGAGCCTTTGCCCAACAGTGTGTTGTTTCAGCTCTGCTCTGAAGGATACAAAATGTGACCCTGGAGGCACAGGTTTTTGGGAAGTCTGTGGTTCCTCCCACCCAATCACAAGCCAGACTTTGATCCTTCCTTTTCTTTAGTTTCCTCATCCCCTCCTACACCTAAAATAACATCCATCTTTTGACTGTGTCCAACAGCTAGCCTTTTAGTCTTCTGGGTTTCTGGGAAAGGCAGCCCCAGAGAGGAGGAGGTTCCTGTCAGCCTTGTGCTGTCATCTGTAGCTGGAAGCTACAAGTCTCAGCACAGATCCTACTGGGAAATGGAAAATCCCCCAACAAACACATCCAACAATGCCAGCCTCCCTAATGCAGGCTGGCTGCCTTTGTCACCTGCATTTGAAAGCCAGGTCGGTTCTTGCTTTGAGCTATTGTCCCACCTCTGCAGGTGGAAGGGTTGTGAGGCAAGGCCAGAACATGTTGACCTTTGGTGGTGTCAGTTTACGTACAAGGGAGCACAAAGCCTTAGCTAATGATTAAATGCCCACACTGGGCTGCAGGCCCTGGTTACACTTGAGATGATTGCTGGGTTCTCACCATCCTGTCTTCTCACTGCATAGATTTGAGGCTGGTAGGCCTCCCTGGACTCACTGTGAAGTCAGAAGGGAGGCTGGCAGGGTGACTGTCCTGTCTCTGGACTTCTACCCCACCACTCCGGATTCCCCTGGGGGCCAGTTCCAAAGCCACTTCCTCTTAAATATTGACCTGAATGAATCCCCAGGGTACTATAGCTAGCCTCTTTCTGAAGGACTCACAGGAAGCAGGAATTTGAGTGACGGGAATGCTGCCAAATCTGGTGGCTAGTTGGCCTTGCAGTGAGCCAGACAAGTTGGCTAAATGGGATTTCTTTCTATTTGCCATGCATGTTAATGTGGTGGACATTGAAGACAGTGGCCATGTGTGATCATTGAAGGAAGGAACTATGATTGCTGAGTGTAATCAAATGCTTATTTGCTTTTCTTCCTTGTTAACCCTTTAGAAACCATCTTTACTAATTATTTGAGAATTTCATAGAATGTATTTTGATCATTTTCACCTTTCCTTTCTCCCTAATCCCTCCCAGCTCTACCTCCACCTCCCTATCCTCTTCAATGTCAGTTATTATTATTATCATTATTTTTTAAATAATAATAAGTTCATAAAGTCCAGTTTGTGCTACCCATACATACACTCCTATGTGTGTGGCCGTGTACTGGAGCTAGGTCAACCTACCGGGGCCATTCCCTTAAAAAACATGGCTTTCCCTCATCCAAAAGTATTCAGCTGTCTATAACTCCTCAACTAGTGGTGGGACTCATGAACTACTTTCTCCTTCCATGTTGGAATGTTGACTGACTTGATCTTGTACAGCTCTTGTGCAGGCAACTACGGTGGCTGTGGATTCATGAATGGAGGGATTCTGTTATATCTAGAAGACACTGTTTCTTGCTCCAGACCTCCCCAATACCTTGGCTTTTATATAATCATTCCACCCCTGCCCCTTATGTCATGGTTCTTGAGCATTGGTAGAAAAGAGATGAAGTTGTCCCACCTGTGGCTGACAACTCCACTGATACTCATTCCCTGCATTTTGATCTGTTGTGAGTTTCTGTGTTAACCACTGTCCACTGCACAAAGACTCCTCCAATGAGATCTGAGAGTTGCATTGATCTACTGGTAGAGAGATCTGAATTTAAAGGCAGTTTGATTCATTCTGCCCCTTTAGCAGAATGATACTAAGTTCTCCTTTGGAGCATGAGCTCCCAGCCGAGGGCTCTTGGACAGATTGACATTACCAGGTGTGTCTTTCTGCCTGTGGTACAGGCCTTAAGTCTAACTAGAAAGTAAAAGTAACATTCTTGTTACTGTTGCATGCATGGGCAGATCTTGCCTCAACCAAGGTCATTATTGTAGCTCCCAGGGTTCCCAGCTGGGTAAGACTGTTGATGACCAGAAGCCTGCATGCACCCTCCAGTACCATGAAAGCTAGCCAACAGCAAGGAAGCTTCTTGATCAACACCTACTATGGTGTTGACCAAGTTTTATGACTCCATGTCCTATGACTAAAGTGTGTGGTGTCTTCAGCCATAGGGCCTTACCATCAAGTTCTGTTGGACACCTCCATTTTTATTTCCTGAATTGGAAAGCTGTTAGTGTGTGGCCTGGTGATATTGTAAATCCCCGGTCAGGTGGGACAACTGTTGGCATAATATTTCAATAGTCTGAGGGTGTTTTACCTTCAGGAGGGGTGTCCAGTAAGATGCAATATCCTACCCCCTCAGTTTGTATCAGTGGCTGGTCTGAGAGCTGGGAATGGGAGCTGATGCTCCTCCTTCACTGACTCGTGACTCTGGTGGCTCTTTCCCCCCACCATGCTTCCTTCATGTGTTGGGGTGTAGATCACTGTGGCTGTGATCTCCTGCGATTACAGAGCATATCCAGATAAGCAGGTGCCTGTAGTTTCCTGGCTCCCTGTAAACACCTTTGAGTGTTTTTTGCTGCAGCAGTCTACTGTGTTTTGGAAATCTGGAGCTTGAAGATATTGACATACACTGTCATAACTGTGTTTATTCCCCTAGAACACTGGGAACTTCCCCCTACATGATTAGCTTCAGTAGATCCTTTGTGTTTTACTGGAAACAGTCATTTTTCAGAGGCTCAGTTATAAAGGGAGAATAAGGAGATTCGTGTGTGACTGAATGCTTAATTCTATGTATGATTGACAGGTGAGCAAAATGTGCACACATCTAGGCTTTGCTTCCCAACATGGTGATGATGACTCTCCTCACCTGCATTTTTCCACTGTCCTCAGAAATGGGGCTGTTTGTGGACTGTCTTTCTAGAAAGAACTGGTCCCAGAGCAGGCTTAGGGTGGCAGGATCAGGGACCTCAGAGTGACCAGTTGGTTCTGGACCCAGGTAGAAACAGCTGCTAGCTTTGTAACTTTAGGTTGACATATAATTTTAGTCTGTATAGCTGACTTTAAAAATATTATTACTTAAATAATAGTAATACTCATTAATTTTGGATGATGCTAGGAACCTCAATTTAACAATTGGTAAAGAGCTGGGCAGGGGTGACTCCTAGCACTGGGAGGCAGAGGCAGGCAGTTCTTTGAGTTTGAGGACAGCCTGATGTCCAGAGTGTGTTCCAGGACAGCCAGGGTTACACAGAGAAACTCTGTCTCAGAACAAACAACAAAAAACTGATAAAGAAAAGTAATCATTTAACCTTTTTCCTTCTGTGCTGGGGACTAAGACCTTGGCCCTTGAAAGCTACACTGTTATGATCCAGGCAGACCTGGCCCCACCCCTCACCTACCTGCTCATAGCAGGTGTTTGTACCCTGGCTCTTAAAGACACCACCCACTTCCATCCCCCCCCCACCCCCTCTGAAGGGGCAGACAGGACTTTTCTTGTTTCTTCCTCCTGCTTTCTCTTCTGTCCTCTGTCCCCCCACCCCTACCCCACCCTACATCTCTGACTCTGTGTCTCTTTACCTCTTTCTCTTTCCTTCCCTTATTTTCTTACCTCCCCCTTAATAAAACTTCCAGTATGAGTTATGTCTACAGGTCTCTGTTACCCATCCGCCTGCCAGACCACCCGCCTGCCCAGCTAGATTGCTGTCTGGGACTGCCACTTGGGTCCCAACCAGCACTGCTTTATTCCTGACATACACCTCCACTACCCTTCCTTCTTTGTAGGATTGTGTCTTGGGGTTTCCAAAGAAAGGATGAAGGGAAGGTTCCATTGCTAAAGGGTTTCTGGGTCTTAGCCTTGATCCTGAGTGGCTTGCACTATCACAGAGAGGAAGTGGGCTTTGGCTCCTGGGTTGCATTCTTACCAGAAATGGAACCAGAATCAGATCCAGCTCGGTCCATGAGGGGCTGAGTGATCTGTAAGATAGTGCTACAGGGTCAGCTGCATCTGGAGGAGGAGTGGTCTACTGGGCCAAATAATCTGGTTCTTAAAGATTTCTTTATTCATCTGTTTTTTTTGTGTGTGTTTTGCCTGCACATGCATCCCTAGTACCTGCAGAGGCCAGAGGAGGGCACTGGTCCCCTGGAACTGGAGTTACAGATGGTTGTGAACCATTATGTGGGTACTGGGACCCAAACCCAGATTTTCTATAAGAGAAACCAGTGCTTTTAACTGCTGAACCATCTCTCCAGCCCCAACCCTGGTCTTTTAAACATGTATTAGAAAAAGAAGAGAAAGGGTCTGTTAGGGAACTGAAAAGATGTATTAAACACACATTACATGGCTGTATTTAGATCCTGATTTAAACAGATACAAGAACAAAATAGAACAAAACTGAGGCAGAAATTGATACTGATTTTCCATGACATTGAGGAAATATCTTTCAGAATAATATTTCTCTCTCTGTCTCACTCTCTTAAAGTCCCTATCTGGTCAAATGGTACTAAGATGTTTCTGGTTGATGTGGTGGAGCTGTTAACTAGGATCCTCTGTGGGCTTCAGGTGCTGGCCTGTACTTCTTGGAAACAAGGCAGGAAGTGGACGATACACACGGGCATAGCGCTCAGGCTAGTCTGGCCAGCCCAGGGCCTGTTGTTGTTGATCACTTTTCCTTCAAAGTTTCCCAATGTGGCTTCCTCCACCATTGCTAACTTTCATTGTTTAGGGTCCAGCACCTGGGCATTTGACCTTTTGGAAAGGAGGAGGGCTTATGAGATAGCTCAGCTGGTAAAATGCCTCTATGTCCACATGAGGACTTGAGTTTGATACCCAGAACCTGTATTAAAAAGCTAGGTATGGTGGCACCTGTTTATAGTCTCAGCACTGGAAGGTAGAGAGCAGCAGGTTACTGACCAGTCAGCTGAAGTTTGTGGTGGGCTCCAGGTCTGTGAGAGTCCCTGCTTCAGATAACAGGATAGAAGCTGAGGTTGGCCTCTGGCCTTCCCAGCACACTTCACATATGGGCACCTACACAAACAGTCATCCAGATGTTCCTGTGCATATATGCACATATTCAGGTGGTTCCCTGAGAACCTGTCAGGGTTTTCACACACAGTTCATAAAATGGGCAGCACTTGCTTCCTAACACATGCACTAAGTCATGTGGAGAAAGGGTGGCTTTGGGCCAGTGAGGCACTTCTGTAAAGTTAGCCAGATCCAGTGAGGCCAGATTTTGAGTCTGTAGAATGAGGCACATTGGGAAATGATGTCAGTTCAAGAATAGATGAGGCAATGAGTGTCCTTTCCTTGGTGTTATTCAAGGAGGACCTGGCCATGGCACCACAGTGGCCATCCAGAAGAGATGGGGACACTGAAGGGTGTGGGTGTGGTTCAGTGGATATCCTAAGGAGGACAGGCCTATTAAGTCAAAGGGACTCATGTTTCTTACTGTTGTCCAGGACTCGGGGGTCTCAGTGGAAACCCAGGAGCTTGCAGATGTTCTGTGTCACCCACCCCAGGCCCTGGTGAATTTCTAAGCCAACAGGAAATTAATTAGAGGGCTATGGGGTCCAGCTGGCAGGCTCTGGTGTGGAGCTAAGCTGTAGTACTTGTCTGGGAGAATTAATGGGTTGACCCACAGGTTACTGACCAACTGAAGTCCTAGAGAGGCCATTTGGGTGTGACTTCATTTATTTGGTTCTGGGAGCCTGGGGTAGAGTTTCATTCTCACTTGTGGGTCTGAGACTCTTAAGACTGTTCCAGATGTAAGCCCCAGAATACAGAGGAAGGACATGCCATCACCATGTTCAAAGTTGCCTTTTCTGTGGCATGTGTGTGTGTGGGGAGACAGTGCTAGTGGTGATGTGTTAGGGAGCAGTTGTCTCTGTTAACCTTGACCCATCAAAAGACAAATTCTCAGCAAGGAATTGAGTAGAATTGCCTGTGATGGTGGTATGTAATGTTGATACTATTTCATCATAAGATTCATTCATGCTGACAGATTTCCATGATGCTCTGGGAAGACATGTTTCTGGTATCTGTCAGAATTCTTCAGGACTTGACCTGCAACATCTCCTACAATTCTTTGGAGGAGACTTGGCTTGACCCTTATTGCCCAGACATCCTGTGGGCTAGAGATAGCTCTTCTGGGGCATGAGAGCAACACTAGTTAGGAAATGAATAGTGTTTCCACAAGAGTTCCTGCTGTGTGCTGCAAGGGGTAAGTGTAGGATTCTCCTGGGGTAACTTAGGGTCAGTGTTGTTCTTTGGAAAACAGCACTGGGTGGTGGACAAGGGGAGGCTTGATAAGACTGCAGTGCATGCCTTTTGGGACAGAACTAGGATAAGGGCCTTGCTGTTTTGCTTCTTTGCCTTTCCCCACTTGAGGTCTTTCCACTGTCACCTGCTGATGTGTAGGCGCATGCTGTCATGGTGATGATTGGTTGGAGGACACCACTTGGAGTGGGATGGAGTGTGCAGGAGCTGACACGGCTAATCTGAAGTTTATACATAAGGAACCATTTTAGGTTCTTGAGTGGCAGAAGGCTGTGATGATAATGGGTTTTTAGAAGTGTCTTTTGGAGAAGTGGTAAGTTAGTGGGGAAAGTGGGAAGAGGGGAGGGAGAGTGAATGCAGGGGAGGCAGCTATCAGGTCATCAAGGCACTGCTGGGGCAGGAGAGACTGTCCAGAGACTAGGTGGCTGGTCAGTCTCAAGAGAAGTGTGCTGTCATCTTGTCCTTTCTCTATCCTGACTCCATGATGCAGCCTCACAGTGATAGTTCAGAGTCTGTAGTTAGCATTTGTCACCACATTCCCATGGAGAGTGCGGAGAAAACATAGTGAGTCCAGCTTGCATATCTCGGAAGAGATACCCATTGCCATGGCTTGCACACAGTGTTCCCTAACAGGATTGTGTGGAGAAGGCATGGCTTTCAGTGCAGAGATCAGAAGCAAGGTTTTGGGGGAAGTGACTGGTCACAAGGGCTTGGAAGTACTCAGTGTGTTAACCCACTGATGATAACACTCACAACTTGGCAGCATATTAGGAGGTGGTAGAAACTAGCTGGGATCTGCTTGGAGGAAGTAGGCCACTGAAGGGTTCGTGCCTTATTCTTGGCCCCTCTCTTCTCCCTGTCTGTTGACATGAGGTGGGCAACTTTGTTCCACCAGGCCATTTTCCATGGTGCTGTGCCCAGCCACCAACAGTGGAGCAAAATGAACCCTCCCTTCCCCCCAGAAACCAAGAGCCCATACCACTCTTTCCTCCTCATGTTGTTTTCCCCAGGTTTTGCTATGAGATGGAAAGGAAAGAAAGACGAGATAGAAATTTTTTTAAAGAAAGGAGGTGTTGATAGGGGAAGGGAAAGATGGCTCTTAGGAAAATAAGAGACCATGTCTTTTTATCACTGTTTTTATCACTCTGACAGATACTGAGAATGTCAACTTAAGGTAAATAAAAGCATGTTGGGGCTGAATTTCAGAGTGATCGTGATCACTTGGCCTCATGTTTCTGGGTCTATAGTGAAGCAAACATCACAGGTGCAGCACTATAAGGAAAGGGGCAGTGGGCAGGAGGTGTGCAAGGTAAGCTGGATGCAGGAAGGGGTCTGACCAGGTAGGGAGGACAGGAAGGAAGTTTCCAGTGGTCCCCACCTCAGTGGACCTCTTCCCCCAGTGTAGATGGAAGCCCACACAGCTTGGTTTTATTTTGTGCCTGACCTAGACCAAAAGCCTCAGTAGCCAGGCATGCAGCGTGCTCAGGGCTTGCTCTTGCTGGGTCATCTTGCTAAGTATGGTTATTCTAGCTTGGTCTAAAGCAAGCCAGTGCAATTTGCACGGGTAAACTTCATTCCCTCTGTTCTAAGTCTCTGACACCCTGTTCTTGGGAAGAGGGTACCATGTGGTGCTAGCTGAGGTGTATGACTACCTGTGCAGTTTGTTAGTGCTACCTGGGCAGCCCCTTCTTCCAGTGGATCAGGATTTCCTGCAAGTAGAGATCACACACACATGGGGTTCCCAGAGTCTTTAGGAATAGCTCACGATGCCTGTAGGACTGCATCTGCTTTGTACTCACCATCCCTCCTGTGAATCCCGTGTCCAGGAGCCAGCCACAGGTCTGGCCTGTATCTACAGGCTGTGTTTGCCAGTGACTGCAAGCCTCTTACCAGTGCGTTTGTGGTTATCCTACCCCAGCACTTAGCTCTGATGTTCTGTAGGTAGGACCTGTGTCTACTGGTTGGGGATTGGGAGGTGTCCACAGTAGGATGCCTGCTTTTTTGCCTATGGAGCTGGGCTACATATGTTGGGGTGATGGGTCATCTAGGCAATAGGACAGGATGCTTTTCTGAACAACCTACTGGTGAGAGGACCCAGCCTGGGCTGCCTACTACAGTAGAGTCCACACCCTGGCACCCAGATAGATGTTTCTTGCCTTCTCAAGCAAGTGGTTGCATTTGCATTGAGTGGTTGAATTGCAATGCAATTCTGTGCATTGTCCCACTGTGGGTGATGGACCTCCTGATCGCCTGCCTGCCTGCCCATCACTGTAGTGGGGACACTTCTTTGAGGTTCATTTGTTTCTGACTCATAATAGATGTGAATTGTTAGTAGCTGTTGTTTCCCCCCTGGAATTCTAGAACATATGCTTTGCCAACTGTCATTTTGTGTGTCAGGGTTGCTCACACAGTCTGTTTCTCTCTGTCACCCCTGCCCCTCCCCACATATGTTTTGTAAGTGTGCATGTGCAGATCAGAGGTTGGTATTGGATGTCTTCCTCTATTGCTCTGTCTTACTCTTTAGACAATGTCTTTCTTTGAGCCCAGAGATCACCAGTTTAGCTACAGAGGGTGGCCAGCAAGCCCCAGATCCCCCTGACCCTCAGGTATGCTTGCTTACAAAGCAATTATTTGACTGATGGAGCCATCTCCTAGCCCCTTTTACCAGGTTTTGATGGTGTTTGAAGGATACAGCCTCTGAGCCCTTAGGACTCCATACTACCCTGTCTGGGGCCTCATGGCATGCTTTCTGTGTTTCTTCATTGGGGAAACCAAGGCAAGGAGCAGAGATGGGAATGGTTTTTCTGTGGCAAGGGTGTTGGCAGTACTGGGGCTGTAGTCCCAAAGGACACTTGATAAGCCATCTTAGGCTGTCAGGCACCCCTTGGCAGTCATTCCCATGTCCTGGGCTTTGCTGTCATTGGGACTCTTAGGATTGAACACAGTTCACAGAGGTAAACAGAGATGCTGTGAAGAGTCAGTGTCCTGTTGGTGACTAGTCTGACACTGTGGCTGGTAAGAGGGACAGACGGTCCTACTTAACTCCAAGCCCTGCTGTTCTTTCTGCCTCCTTCCTGGAGTGGGTGGTGGGGTCTCCCAGCTCACCTTAGCTCTGCAGCCCTATCTCCCCTCTGCCCTGGAAGCAGATCCAGTGCCTTCCTGGGGAACAGCCCTTCAGAGCCCAGTGAGGATGCTGAGTGGATCTTTCCACGTCTCTTCCCTGTCATTTTTCTGTGTGAAGTGTTTGATTTTCCCATGAAATGCTAAAGTAGAGCAGTAGTGCATGGAGATTAGTTATGAAATAAATGCACAACCCACCTTACTGTCAGCTTATGCCACTGACCCTGTCATAAAAAGTCGTTTGAACAGCTGCCGCGGCACTTCTGACGGCCACAGACAAGGACAAACTGGCTGATTGCTGTCTTGCTCTTAGCCAGGTGATAGATCAAGCCTAGCCTCCAATGGTGGTGTGGCCTTTAAAGTTCCAGCTGTCACCAAGCTCTGTGTGCCTAGCCAAGATCTCCCTTTGTGTTCTGGCCTGCAGGCAACTGGGAACCAGCAGAGCATGTGACTTCTCTAAGTTGAGCTTCAGAAGGATTTTACCTGCCCTAAGCTGAGCTTCACAAGGACTTTTCTTTCTGCTCTGACCACCTGGTCTCTGACCCTGGTTTTCAGTACTTGTTTCTTGCTTTGTTTTTGTTTTAAAATTTTTGATTGATTGTATTTAGTTTTTGATGAACTCTCACCAGTTCTATTTGGAGTATGATGAAGCAAGCAGAGGCCAAGGAAGGGGAAGACAATGAGGGAAGCCGATTGGAGGCAGGCAGGTGCTAGGGTCCCAGCAAGGTTTTCTCCAGGGGGGCACTGCCTGTACACCTTAGGAGTGGTCTTCTGTAGGCTGTTCTGAGGGACTCTACAGAAGGACCCAGTAGCCCTACCTGCTGAGGCTGGCACACAGCAGCTCACAGACCAATAGACAGCCCTTCCTGGTCTGCCGGCTCTCCCCAGTCAGCACTGATCTTGTTCTGTAGGCCCTTGGCAGGCTGGCCCACAGCCTCAGGCTCACAGCGTCCTTGCCAGTGTACAAGCATGCGTGCTCGCCTCACACACTTGCCCACAGCTCTTGGCTGAGGTTCTGGAGCCTCCCACACTTGCAAGGCCCTCCTGCCTGCTGGCCACTCTGGTGTCTTCCCCAAGGCTCACGACACAGGCTTTAGTGGGAAGAGAGGCACTGACAGAGTGGCAGGAGGAGCCAGAAGTGATGCCAATCAGAGCAGCTGCTTCAGGAAGGAGAAGTAGCCCCGTGGCCCCACAACTGAGCACAGTAAGTTCCTGGACCTTGGCTGCCCCTCCTCTGCCAACCATACCCCAACCCCAGGTTATTCAGTGCAGAGAGAAAGTGGATCTGTCACATTGTCTTGTGTATGCGCCCATCTCTGTCTCCCTGGTCAGCACTGGCCTCCTCCACACATGTCTCTCTTCCCCTGAACTCCTGTTCCATATGGCTGTAGATCAGCTGGGCCTTCTGGCTACAGCCAGATCACTGGAAATAATGGACTACAAATGATCATACATGTAATCTCAGCAAGTTGCTTTTTGGAGTTGAACTCAGAGGCAAAGCTAAGCGTCTGAAAGAGTGTGTTTTATCTGGTACTTTCTACCATTGCTGCTCATGTTATGAATACTGAGGGGAGAATATGCAGTTGGGCAATTCTGTTAACTTAACTTCTTGTGTTCTCCTGGAAGTGAAAATGAGAGTCTCATTGGCAGTGGAACATAAACTGTGGTCAACGCTGCTCTGCAGTGAACTTCTACTTGATCACTAGTGAACTTCTAGATCACCAGACCTAATATAAGGAAATGTGTTTCAGGAGCCCAATTGCTGATGGGCATGCACGTGAAATGCCAGGCTCCATAGCTCATGTTTAATTATTATTTATGCAAATAAGTGATATAGTGCACTTAGCACCCTGCAAGTGCTGTTCTCAGCTTCTTGTGATTTCCCTGATTTAATCTTGCCAGGGCGGTTTGCCTTTCCTTAACAAATGAAGAAACCAATTCACACAGGAATACTTTTGCAAGGTTGGGCAGCTAGTTAAGTAGGAGAGCTGGCTTCAGACAGCCCTCTGGCTTCCAAATCTTGCCCCAATATCCTGTGTCTTGCCTACAGGGAGGCAGAAGGCAGGTGACTTAATTCTGAGTGCTGTCGGGGTCTTTGGGAAAGGCTGGCAGTGGTTCTTACCCTTGCAAGGAAGGGAGAGCAGCTGTGGTATGGTGAAATATCTCAGCCCAGACACTAAGTCCTTGCCACCCCCAGCCCGGCACTGTGGTCTTTGCCCTGTCACCAGCTGTACCAGCTTCCTGGTACTTTTGGTCATTGCTGCTATTGTTCCTTTTTTACAGAGCCATTCACACTGCTGGTTGTCTGCGCCAGCTGGACTGTTGGGAACAGTGTAGAGGCCTGGTGACACAGGATGTGCTATTTGCTGCCCCCTCAAGTCTAGCCCAGATTTCCTCCCATGGCATCAAGCAGAGGACTTCTTGTCTTCTTCCTAACTATGTGGGAAAGATGTCATGGGTCCTGGCTGTCTGGAGCCTTCACTGGCCCTGTGAGAGAACTTGCCATGGTGCCTCTTTGGCTAGCGTAGCAGAGAGGGGCCACAGCCTAAGTTCCAGGGTACTGCAGTGCATAGGGAGGCAGTCACCAAAGAGGATAGTGAATAGTCTTGAGACAGCCTGGCTGAAGGTGGGGAACCTGCAGCCAGTTCCCAGTAGGCACAGCATACTGACCTGAGTCATGTGGCTCTGTTGAGCTGCCTGATGCCCAGGGCAGAAATGTGAAAGCAGTCTTCATACCACTTAGAATGGCTGGGTGGCTGGACACCTTGGGGTCTGTGTCTGTTGCCTTTCTTTTGCAGGTCCTGTGTGTATGGTGGGCCTATGAGGGGCACTGGCCAAAGGCTGAGAGGCCCCGGGGACCACATTCAATGCCTCTGCTATGTCAGCGTGCAAGTGCAGTGTGCAGAAAGGAATTTAACCAGTTGGGCTGAGGGTATGTGTGGCTTGGTGGTGAAAAGTGCTTAATATATGTGCATTCTATACCCAGATAGACAGACACACACACACACACACACACACACACACACACACACACACACACACACACACACACACACACACACACACACACACACATCCACACAGTTAGTCATTACCATGTAGCTATAGTCAGTATGATAAATGACTATGGTAAATAAGAAGATACGAACAAAGCCCTGACTTGTTAGGGCAGGGGGATCAGGCACCCCTTTGTTGGGAAGATGTTGTGTAGATGATGAAATAAGACCTCAAAGAGTCATTGGAGTTAGCAGCAAAACTTGGATTTGTGGGTTTAGAGCATACCAGGCCATGTACAGCATGTGCAAAGGCCTTAGGGTAGGAGAAGCAGAATATTGAGGTAGATACACAGAATGACTGAGGACTGCCATCAGGTGGGACAGCTCCCTGGTACCTCGGTGGCCATGCTGAGTGTCCTCTCTTCCTTTACCCTGTGGCAGCAGGACATCTACCTGTGAAATATGCTTTGCTGGATGTGTGCACAGTCATTTAACTAGAACACATCATCTTTAACTGCCCTGTGCAGGTTGTGGGCTGTGGGCAAGCTGCTTCCCAGTGGTTCTCCCAGCACCTGAATGTTCTATTCAAAGGATATTGAGCACCCACCAAGACACAGCTTGCCTGATGGCCATGACTCCCAAGAATGCTGGTGTCCTTAGATGCAGTGATGGTAATCTAGCCTCAAAGTCAAAGAGACACCTCTTCCATGGGGGTGTGTCTCAAGACCCATGATACCTGGGATTGCAGAAAAACATACACTGTCTTTCTGTTATAGATAACTTGTGAGGTTGACACAGGAACAGCAATTAATAATAAAGCAGAACAGTCACAACATGAATATTTTGTTCAAATTATGTGACTGTGGGGTGGGTCTCTCTCAAAATGCTATAGTGTGCCATGTTCACATTTCTTTGATGGTGAGGACCCTGGCTACCTGTCTGAGACCGCCTGACCCTGTGTGATGATGGGTGCTTTGTGCTTTCAGTGGAGGCAGGGAGTTTCCTGGTGTAGGATCCCTGGCTATGGGCTGAACACAAGCATGGACCTTGACTCTGAACTTGGTTTTGCCCTACCCTGAGCTGTGGTGTTTCTGGGGAGGGAGACGTTGGGCACATCCCAGTATAAGGTGAAGCCAGGGAAAAACAGCAATTGCATTGGGATAGTAGCGTCAGGCAAGTGCTGAACATTTTTGTCTTTATTCCTTGAAAGGGCCAGCAGGCAAGGGAATCCTTGTCCCATTCCACATATGAGTCCATGTGGGCTTCTGCATGTTTCTGCCCATGGTCCTATAGCTACCAGGTTGAGGCAGAGATGGTGCGTAATTACACGCAGTGCTTCCTGGTGCCAAATTCTGCCACTGTCCCATGATTCTAATTTGACACAGCACTGCCATAGACAATAGCAAAGCCAAATCCTTGTATACCCAAAGGTTTTCCTGTTGGGTTGGTGTGTATGAAATCCCCAGACCTTGTCTCTAAAGAGGATCATTGGTGAGCATACTTGGTGTGTCTTTCCCTTCCTGGGGGAATAGGATACCCTGTGCTGGGCAGCATCAAGTTTCCCCTCAGAGTGAGTGGGGCTCTGTCTTCCTTCAGTTGTGGGTCAGTTAGGTGAATATGTGTGCACCTATGTGTGCCTTGTGTCTAGCTGGTCTCTGACACAGTGTTCAGCAAGCAGTTTTGGTGAAGGTGACTCTAGAAACATTCTGGTGACAGTTCCCTGGGACCTTTTCCATGGCCTTCTCATTCCTAGCAGTAATGCCACCACCACCACCACCACCACCACCACCACCACCACCACCACCACCACCACCACCACCACCACCACCACCCAGGACCCTATAAACACACCACCCTCCTCTATCCTACAAGGAATGTATGTGCTCCCCTCTCCCTAGATTTTCACCAAATGTGAGACTTCTGAATCTGGTCTCTTTCTTCCTGGGAAAGGAACCATGGTTTGAGCTTGCAGGAAAGCCACTTGTGTCACTGAGGTCTTTCCACTCTGCCATGGCAGTTAACATGGCCACTCTTTGGCCTTGCATGTGCTGTACAGCAGGATGCATGGTGAACGGGCATTCACTTCAGATGTTGTACTACATTAGAGGTGTTATACCTTAGGGACAGCACTGTCCGACGCCACAGTGTAGCATAGTGCAATGGCCAGTGCATGGGGCGGCCATTCTGTGAACAGCTGTTTTTCCTACCAGGCTTTGTGTGGATTCCTAACCCAAAGTGAGGTTTGGTTAGGCACAACCTTTCAAGGGTGATAGCAGTGTGGCTGGAGGGATTTTTCCTTGGGCCACAGGGGTCCCAATGGACACATGTGGAGCCAGTGTCCTTGCAAGTGGGACTTGTAGTTTATCCTATAGCAGGATATCTTTGCTTCTGCGCCATCTGGCTTGTGCTCCCCTGTCCTACCTGACACATAAGTAGCATGCACAGATCCTGTGATGTGTCCACGCAGAATCTCATGACCCACAGGGTCACTGTCCTCTCTTGAGAGAGGTACCTGGGTCTATCTGTAGTTGTGACCAGAAGGCTGCTGTTGCTGCATCTGCTTCAGATAATAAGAAATATCACCTTTGACAGAAGAAATTAGCTTGAATTACTTTAAAAATACTTGAAAGTGTGTGTGTGTACACATGTACATGTGCATGGGTGTTTATGTGTCACTAGGTATAGGTACCCACAGAGGCCAGAAGAGGACATTGGATCCCTGGAACTAGAGTTGCAGGCAGTTTAGGTCCTGGGAGAGCAGTAAGCACACTCAATCCCAAGCTGTCTCTCCAGCCCCCTAAAAAGATTATGAGTGCTCCAATTAATTTCTTTATCACGTGGGCTAGCCTGGCCCCTAAGTGCTTTCCCAGTAGTTGTTTTATAAGAAGACAGTGGTGAGCAGAGTACTTGGGCCAGGATGAGCACTGGAGCTGTGCAGGGGAGAATGCAATAAAGGACAGAGCAGCCGGAGCAAGGCGGCCTTGGCAAGGCTGCCTGGCACAGGTTTGACCTTCACCATGGATCCTGTCTTGCCTCCCCCACTTTTCCTTCTCGCTACACCTGTGGATAGTGATGACTGTGCTTACTACCTGCCAAGAAGGTGAGAGAGATACACAGGTCACAGACTCTGGTAGGGACTTGCAGACTGGAGTTCCCACCTGAGGAAGGAAGCCCCGTGCATTCTTCTTGTGGGAGATCTGGTCACTGCCAGCACTGGTTCATGGTCAGTCCTCCCCAGGAAGTTTCTGGGAACAGAGTGGCAGCCAGAGCAAGTGACCTCATGTCTTCGGGACAGCGGTATCCAGAGTCTGACTGCAGCTTCCCTGTATGGTTCTAGGCATAGAACCTTCACATGCTGATGTTTTTGAAAAGGTTTTGGTCTGGGCTCTAGGAGCTGCAGAGTACTGAACACAGTTTGCGGGCAGCCAGGCCTGGACTAGGTTTCCAGTGGGAGGCAAGTAGCCAGCACACACAGGATTGGAGCTTGGGATATTTGAGGGCACTGAGCTCTCTGTGACTGCAGATGGTGGCCCAGAATCATATTAGAACTAGATTAGAATTGGATGGGGCCAGGCTGAGTCCCTCCTTCCTGACTTCTTCCCTCAGATAGACATGATGGAAGATGTTCCTTTGTGCACTGTGCTGAGTCCCAATGGGAGACACCTCAAGTCGTTGGACATTTTTATGACGTTAGCATCTATGTAGCCCATCTCAGGTTGGACTGGGGGTTGGGGTATGGTGCAGTAGTCTCTTCCTGTTGGCATCATCCTCTGAAATTATATAGTTATCAATTAACAAAATAATCAGCTGTAATATGCAAGGTTTCAGATTGCAAGCAGTCATTGTATCATGTGATCAATGTGTGGCACCGAGCTGAGTTCATAGGTGCTGGAATAGGACAATCTGCCTCAGACGTCTTCCTCACTCCAGTGTGAGAGGGTGCTGGGTCCTCACGAACACCCTCACATCTAGAAATTCATTGTCCTTTCTTCCACCCTAGGGAGGGTGACACCCACCACACATGTGGATACCAGTTTTATTTTTTTATTTTTGCAGGGTGGTGGTGGTGGTGGTGGTGGTAGTGGCAAGGGGTGGTCTCTTTAGTAGTTCTTGTTGGCCTGTAACTCATTCTGTATCACAGGCTGACCTCAATATATCCTGGCCAGCCTTGCCAGGGCTAGGATTGCAGGCTGCCCACCATGCCTGGCTCCAGAGCCAGCATCTAACAGTCACACATTCTCCATATGGTTGTAAACTTAAAATGAAGCTTAGTGGGAGAACTAAGTGGTTTGGCCTGTAAACCTCATTTTGTGTGTGTGTGTGTGTGTGTGTGTGTGTGTGTGTGTGTGTGTGTGTGTGAGTGAGTGATAAACTACAAGGCTGTGGGGTGTGACTCATGGTAAAATGATAAGTATGATTTAAATTCTGAAAAATGTGGGATGGATGTGGGGGTGTTTTAGTCTGCTTTTGTTGCCATGTATGACTGAATACCATAGCCTAGGTAATTTATATAGAACAAAGACTTATTTACCTTTTTAATTTCGTTCTAAAGATACTTATTTTTATGTATACACATTTTGCCTGTGTATATGTATGTATACCATGTTCGTGTCTGGTGCCCACATAGGCCATCAGCTTTCCTGGAGTTATAGGTAGTTGTGGCTGCCGTGTGAGTGCTGGGAATTAAGACCAGGTCTTCTGAAAAAGCAGCAAGTACCCTTAACCACTGAGCCATCTCTCCATCTTCAGATTGAATATTTAGTACATGGCTCTAGGGGTGGAGAGGTCCAGGCTAAAGGACTGTCTCACTGAGTTCCACTTCAGACTTGGTTCAGTGTCAAGGACCAACCGCTACACTGTGGGACTGACAGGCCTTCTTGCTGGTAGGGTCTCTGCAGAGTCTTTCAGTGGCAGAGGGTGTCACGTGACAAGAGGAGCACATGAAGAGGCTGCAGTGAAGCGGTTCTTATGCAGACCCACTGGAGATGACCCGTTAGCCCAATAGTCTATGAATGTCTTAGGGACAGATGAAGGTAAAGATCTCTCTTGACCAAACTTAAGCAAGGATCTCAGCCCAAGTCTTGCTGAGGAAAGCCATATTCAGACCACAGCCTGCGTTCCAGCATGGTGCGCCCAAGTGACCAAATGGACTTGGGGTGTTGGTATGGTCAGGTGTAGAGACCAGGACTTGTGTTTTAACTAAGATTCCTGGTCTTTTGGTTGGCAGTTGAGGCTAATGGTTCTATGTGGATGACTACAACAGGGCCCTCAAACCTGCCCTTTTTACAGAAGAAAGTGGGGCTTAGGGCAGTGGCTGATCTCAGGCCTCCAGCAGCTCCAGAGCCAGAGTCCTGGTGCTGAGCCTTCATTCTTGCGTTTATTCTGTAGTTATGAAATGATGCCCCACACCTGGGGTCACATGTCCTTCAGCAGAGTGGTGACATTTCTCCAGCAGGGTGGTGATACCTTCCAATTAGGGTGGTGGTTACAATCACCAAGTTACCTGGAAACATGATAAGACCCTGTCTCATTGATTTTGATTACTCACTGGAATTGGTGTGCAGTCCTAAGGGAGATCAATCAGTCAGTCATTTCCAGAAACCTCTTGTGGCGGTGGAACTAGGCCTGTGATCAGGTAAGGGTGGTGGAATGATCCTGGGTAGTAGGTCCAGGCCATGTGGCTAGATCACAGCTGCGTAGAAGGTGCAGGGCTCCCTTGAGGCCTCCATAGCCTCTCAGCCAGGTTTGCCTGTGAGCAACAACACTTTGGTGGGGTCCTCACTCCAGGTTCAAGAGCCTTAGGTCCACCCTTTGTGGCTCCTTCTATTGTCTGCTTTGCCTGACACTATCTCACTTGGAACAAAAGACAGGGAAGAGCCCTTTGTGTGGTGGGGAGAAGCCTAGATGTCACCCCTGAGACTGGCAGTGTCTCCAAGCTGACTACAGGCATGGTGGCTTTCTCCCTCTCTATCCAAATATCCTGTGTGTTTTTAGTAGAAAATGGAACAAAACAAACAAAAACTGAACCTATGGAAATGCAAGAGGGAAATGTTACAGAATATGTCCCAGAAAGAAACTGCTTCTGTCCCAGCCTGCATCTGGCATCCAGTCTGCATCTGTGTGGATGTGGGTATCTGTTGTGTGAGAAGTTCGTTTATGTACCAATGAGCCTGATTTAGGATGATTGAGCTTGAGACACACACCCAATGGTGGGAAAGGGATGAGCCCCTCTACCCCAACGTGGTTGGGATCTGATGGGTATTTACTGGAAACTATGTTGACTTGAACTCAGATCTTTTCCTGAACTTGTGCTCTATGGTATATCCTAAGGTATGCAGTGATCGCCACTCCTCTCTGGTCAGCTGTGTGATCACAAGGGGGCATGATGACCTCTTTGGTGTTGCTGTCAGGTTATTCTCCAGGTTACATATGTTAAGGTTACATATGTTTAAAGCTCATTTTAAAAAGTTACTGATTGAGTTGGTTTTTTTTTTTTTGTGTATGTGTGTGTGTGTGTGTGTGTGTATGTGAGAGAGAGAGAGAGAGAGAGAGAGAGAGAGAGAGAGAGAGAGAGAGAGAGAGAGAGAGATGCGATGCAATGCGTGTGCAGGTCACAGAGGCCAGAAGAGGGCTCCAGAGTCCTGGAGCTGGAGTTACAGTCACATGCTGCCCAGTGCAGGTGCTGGGAACTATAGGTCCTCTGGAAGAGTAGGAAGCTCTCAAAACTTCCAAGCTGTCTTTCCAACCCTTAAACTCAGTTTTGTTTTATTGTATTTTCCACCTTGGGTGAGTTTCTCAGGGACCCTTCCACTGTTACTGGAGGAGCACCTGGTACCCCTGTATGCCAGTGAGGTTGGGCAGGACCCGCTGGCCATCATCTGCCTAGGATGCTTTTCTATTGTAGAGCATCCACGGCACCTGCAGAGCTGTACAGTTTCCTAGTCCCAGCTCTCTCTTTGCTGTTTGCCCTTTGCAATTAGGTAAACACTGTCTACATGTACTATGCCACACACTCTTGGCCATTGTGTTAGGATCCTCCTGAGAACTGATGGGTCTTAAATGCTTGTCATATCCACTCACAGTGTCCTCACAAGTCAGGACTCAGTTTAGTTTACATATCAGCAGCACTTGTATAAAAATCTTCTTAGAAGTTTGTTACTTAAATTCTAATAAATACAATTTCCATTCTGAGATCATCTAGTCTGAGTTCAGTTTCTGCCTTCTGAGGGACATCAGGACCTTCCTGGAGTCTTTTACGGATTCAGGGGTTATAGGTGTAGATTGGGAGGCTAAGAGGGGAGGTTCTGGAGGCAGAAGGACTTCCCTGGCTGGGTGTGAGAAGGAAAGACTGTGGTCATTTGGGGCTAGACAGAGCCCTAAGCTGTGACATGGAGCATGCCATTGACCCCAAGGGCCTGGGGTTGGGATGGATGGGGCCTGGCTCTGTCATCTAACGAAGGAGAGGAGCAGCCTCCACTAGCCGAGGGAGAAGGTGCTGTGGAGTACAGCCACTTGAATGCTGTGGATACCTTGATGTCCAACACATGGTGTGGATTCTGGCCTCTGCTCCGGAAGTAGGGGTTTCCTATTTGAGGTTTGTGGTTTCCTGGAAGGCTTTGAGTTGGGATAATTTAGAGAAAACAGCTTTCTTGACCTATTTGTACCACTTCTTTCCTGTCCCTACAATCACAGTGAGTGGAGAGGGGTCTAGGTATAAATTAGAATTAGGGGTATATGATGTTTCTGAGTATTCATGGGGTGGAATTCACAGGACTCTGCCCCCAAACAGGCTCTCTGCCTCTTAGTAGAATGTCACCCAGTGTAATCAGGAATGGGGCAGGAAGAGTACTTCCGAGTGCCACAGAGGGGGATGCCTAGGTGTGTTTGTGATCTAGGTATGTAACCCAATCCTTGTGTACCCACTGTGAACTGGAATTAGAGCCTGAGGATTTTTCTCCCTGTTGGTGTATGTTTAGATTTAGCACCACTGAGAACTGCTGCCTCACATTTATAATTAGCAACCATGGCTGGCATTGATGGGGATGGGACTCTTCTGTACCACAAAGTCTTCTGTATGCGTTGAGTTTGTGGCCGCCCAGCCCTGGAGAGGGGTTGGTCTCACCACTCTCTGACTGCTGGCCTTTCATGGAATTGTGCCATTGGGTAACCTGAAATCCTCCGATATGCTGCACACACCTTCCCGGGTGATAAGGAGAGTGGGGGGTGACAGTGTTTGCTTACCATTGATGATTAAACTGTGGGGCAGCTGTCATTCTTCCTCCTGGTGGCGGTGGTGGCAGCAGGGCTGGGTGCTTGGTCTAAGTGCCATATGGGCTGGTATGTAAGGAAATCTCAGAAGTGTTCTTATTTTGATGTTTCCAGGCTCCTGAGAGTTCCACCCCACCTGCAGCTCTCCGCTGTGACAAGCCTTCAAGGTGAGTGTTCCTCTGGCAAAGAAGCTTGCCATGGGTTGGGGGTGACTTCCAGAGAGGAGACAAGGATATTTTGTTATTTATTTTGTAGAATTCACAATGTTTTATGGAGGCATGCTAGGGATTGGACCCACAGCCTGGTTCACGCTAGGGAAGTACTCTACTACTGAGCACCCCAGCCTGCCCCCAACTACCTCCTTAAGAATGAATCACCATAGGTAAAACATCTCGTTCATAACCATTTCTGATTTTATATTGTGGAAACATCTGTGATTGTCTTTAGATAGATAGTGACATTGTTGACATCTGAGTGTATGATGTCAGTAGTGAGGAATGAGTTGGCATGCCCCAGGGAACAGCCACTTGTTAGCAAGGGTCTTCAGCTCAGTATGCATACAGAACCTTTGGGAGGCACCTCTTTGTGGTCTGAGATAGCTGTAAGAGATCATGTTGTAATTCGTGTTTAATTTGGTTTATTAAAAAAAATCAAAACTTTTATTTCCATGTTTAAAGAATAGATGGAAAAGGAAAAAAAAATCTTTAAAAATGCTTAAACAAGTCAACTGTAAAAAACAAATTTATAGTATTGAATACTTGTTTCTACTTTTAGGAATGATAATGGCATTATAGATGATTTGATAAAATCTTCTAGAAATCTATACTATAGAGGTTTTCTTGTTATCTATCTATCTATCTATCTATCTATCTATCTATCTATCTATCTATCATCTATCTATACTATACTATAAAGGTTTCTTTGGTGTCTGTCTATCTGTCTGTATCCAGCCATCCATCTGAGACAAGGTCTCACTGGGCAACCCTGGCTGGCCTGGAAGTCAGTCCTATGTGAACTGGGCTGGCTAAGAACTCAGAGAGATATGCCTGCCTTTGCTTCCTGAGTTCTGGGATTTAAAAAGTATGCCACTGTGCTTGGGACTATTTATTTTTCTTTTGTAGATGAACAATATCTAGGCTTGCCTCAAAATAGTTGCAAGAGTAGAGTGGGCTGCTGGGCAGAAGCTGGTGAGTGTCAGGTGGAGACTGCAGGGTGCTGATGATGATGAAGGGGTAAATAGGGACAAAAACAGCTGGTTTGAAGGATAAATGGGTGCATGGAGGTGTGCTAGACCATTTTTTAATGTTTTTGATTTTCTTTCTCAAAGCCAAGGAAAGGCAGAGAAAAACATGAAGTGAAAGTAGGAAAAATAAATCCAGGCAAGCAGCCTGGGAGTGGTGGCAGCATGGTGGGTAGATGGTACCCTGCTCTGATTTCCCTTAGTGCTTTCTATTGGGTGTAGCCCTCTGCCATGTCTCTTGGATTTGCATCCTGATTCTGAGTGCAGGCCCCTGCATTCTGTTCACATGAGGCTCCCCCCAAAGAGCATGTAGGGATAAAGCACTCCTCGATGGCAGAGCAATCACTCTCATCATGTCCTACCTCATCCACTTTCCAATGCTGGGTCTAGCCTCATCTCTAGGCTTCTGGCACAAACCCTCCTTCTCCCCACAGTTTGTCCAGTCTACTTCACTAGCCTCTTCCTCAGGAGTAGCATGTAGACAGGGTGGCTGCTGGCTTCTGTAATCTCTAGTCTGCACTTACACCATTCTTGTTGTCTGAGGTGTGCTTCCTTCAGCTGCTTCGTGCTGACCCTGAAGCCTTGGAGTCAGGGTTGTGCTCCTTCTCCAAGAGCCAGTTTGGGTACACGGTGGAGCCTGACAGGCCTCCCTGGGTGCCCACATGCTTTCTGCCCATGCCCCTGCGCTCTTCTCCCAGCTTCTCCTCTGCATATATCCCATAGTCAGGGACTTGTTTCTGCTCAGTCTTGTCCTACAGTAGATCTTATGTACCCTACCTAGTGTGTGGGGAACGGTGTTGATGGACTGTAATGAGACTCCCAGGAAGCTGCAGTTCCCAGCTCTCTCCTGAAAATGGCAGGGTGAGTGTTCATCCTTTTCTTGTTATTCTTTTCCTCACTGCCTGCTCCTCTCTTGCAGGCCCCTGGTCCTGAGTGCAGCCATGGAGGACAGCCATGAACTGGACCTTACATATGTCACAGAGCGTATCATCGCGGTGTCCTTCCCTGCCAGGTGTTCAGAGGAGTCCTACTTGCACAGCCTGCAGGAAGTCACACGCATGCTGAAGTCTAAGCATGGAGACAACTACCTGGTGAGTGGTCAGGACAGCCACAGTGTGGCAGAGGGGCTCTAGGCAGGAGTCCTTCAGAGGGTGCATGCGAGGGCCTTGTTGGGCATATGCCTTGCTTACAAAGAGGAATGGTCCTGGAGTCTGGAACCCGACTCATGAGTCTAGGAAGTGGGGGTTGGCCATATGCTCTACCTTTCCACTATAAGCTTTGCTCTTATTGGTTGTGTCATGGTCTGTGACAGTTGACTATAGGGCTAGCTTCTGTCTCTGTCTAGCACTGATCATGACTTCTTATCAGTAAGACTGGCTCCTGGGACTGTAGGCATCCCAGTCAGCTATCCGTGGCTAATGCCAGGCGGTATCCTTAGTGTCAGGAAGCAGCCTCCTGGTATTTAGTGCATTGGAAAGGCAAGAGGGTGGGTGTCCAAGAAACAAGGGCGCTCCTGGGGTCAAACATAGGTAGCCTGATTTTACAGCGTGTGTGCTATGAGGGGACCATATTTGAGAAGTAGAAGAATGTTTTCGCACACTCCTGTCTTTGATTGGCCCTGTTCTCTTTCAGGGCTGCCAGCCCCACAGAGCCTCTTTCTGCTGCTGTAATCACTGCTTAGATTACATGACAGCTTCTAGCACCTTCTCATGCTGCCGCCTTATCTCTGGAGAGCTAATCTTACAAAGCCAACAAGGAGGTTATTGTCACTCTTAGCAGCCTTTTCCCATGGCTAGACTCAGTGGGGACCAATAGCTGTCGCTTCCAGGATAGTCTCTACATGAAGTGCCTATGACATCTTCCAGGACTACGACTCCCGGAGCTCTAGCCTGGCTGTTGACAAGGGAGTAGTATCCTAGCCCCCAAGAAGGTCACACCTCCAGAGCTTCCTCTACCATCACAGTGCGGCCTCTTCAGGACCAGGGCTCTTCCAGTGGAAAGCTGTGCCCAAACCAGTCCCTTTTTTCTCATGCTTCCCAAAGAGACTGCTGAGGGCCTTTCACCCTCGCACCTTTTACAGAAGGCACTCACAGTGGTGTAGCTTGTCAGGCCATAGTGTTCTGTACCCTCCAAGGAAGGGCAGCTGAGTGCTGTTGACTGAAGCGTGGTGTAAGTGGGGCTGACACTGAGAGGGCCTGGGAGGTACCAGGTTGAGTTAAGGAGGAGCCACATGTCCTGTGAGGGCATAGGTGGTCTTTTGTCAGGCTTGATTTCACAGACAGCTGTGGTTTGCCAGTGACAAGTCTCCAGCTTAGGCTTTTCCATACCTGGCTCCTCTTCTGAGGAATGAGTACTACCTGTTCCCAGAGTGTCCCTTGTGCTGCGCAGGACCAGGAAGAGCGACTACAGATTTGTGTATACAGGCCTTATGTTTTCAAATGTCTGCAGCCATTGAGACTACAAAGCAGAAAGCAAAGCAAACCAAAAATATCAACAGAAAAGGAGTCTACCAATTCCCAGTTTAGCTAGCAAAAGTGCTCCTTTGGTTTCACAAAAAAGGAACATGCAGGACTTACAGAGGTTCATCCACATCTGACTTTGTTTCTGCCCTGTGACTACACATATCTGTGCCTTTCAATCTCTTTTGGTCCGTGGTCCTCAGAGGCAACTGTTTCAATGTAGTTGTGTATTTTCCTTCCTCTCTGGGAACCATGCTTTGTCTAAAATCGTTTCTTCCCTTTGTAGGTATTGAATCTTTCAGAGAAGAGATACGACCTTACAAAGCTTAATCCAAAGGTATGAAATTTATTTCTTCGTATTTCGACTTCATAAAATGTAAGTGATGTGTTTTTTGTTTTGCAAAAGTTGTTTCTCATAGGCTTTGTGGAACATAGCTTGGTATCAGGAATATTAAGGACTGTTTATATTCTTTGGTTGCTTTAAAAATTAAAAAATAATGGATGCCTAGGACATGAGGTCCTTTATACCTCTCACTTTGTCTCCATCAGTGGCAGCAATTTATAACACTGATACAGGTTCCACATCCCTCATCTGAAAATCTGAAGTTGTAGTTACTGAAAGCTAACCCTTGGCTTGGAGCAGCAGCTCAGTGTGGTTAAGAGCACTTCAGGCTTTTGCAGGGGACCCAAATTTGATCCTCAGAACCCATGGTAGCTCAAGGCTACCTGTAACTCCAGCTACAGGGTGATTACATGACTCTGTGGGAAGCAGGCACTGCACTAGTGTGTACAAAGCACCCCCCCCCCACATTCTGCCAGATGCAGGCACTGCACTGGTGTGTACACAGCACCCCCACACATTCTGCCGGATGCAGGCACTGCACTGGTGTGTACACATCACCCCCACACATTCTGCCGGATGCAGGCACTGCACTGGTGTGTACACAGCACCCCCACACATTCTGCCAGATGCAGGCACTGCACTGGTGTGTACACATCACCCCCACACATTCTGCCGGATGCAGGCACTGCACTGTTGTGTACACAGCACCCCCACACATTCTGCCGGATGCAGGCACTGCACTGGTGTGTACACAGCACCCCCACACATTCTGCCGGATGCAGGCACTGCACTGGTGTGTACACAGCACCCCCACACATTCTGCCGGATGCAGGCACTGCACTGGTGTGTACACATCACCCCCACACATTCTGCCGGATGCAGGCACTGCACTAGTGTGTACACAGCACCCCCACACATTCTGCCGGATGCAGGCACTGCACTGGTGTGTACACAGCACCCCCACACATTCTGCCGGATGCAGGCACTGCACTAGTGTGTACACAGCACCCCCACACATTCTGCCGGATGCAGGCACTGCACTGGTGTGTACACAGCACCCCCACACATTCTGCCGGATACAGGCACTGCACTGGTGTGTACACATCACCCCCACACATTCTGCCGGATGCAGGCACTGCACTAGTGTGTACACATCACCCCCACACATTCTGCCGGATGCAGGCACTGCACTAGTGTGTACACAGCACCCCCACACATTCTGCCGGATGCAGGCACTGCACTGGTGTGTACACAGCACCCCCACACATTCTGCCGGATGCAGGCACTGCACTGGTGTGTACACAGCACCCCCACACATTCTGCCGGATGCAGGCACTGCACTGGTGTGTACACAGCACCCCCACACATTCTGCCGGATGCAGGCACTGCACTGGTGTGTACACAGCACCCCCACACATTCTGCCGGATGCAGGCACTGCACTGGTGTGTACACAGCACCCCCACACATTCTGCCGGATGCAGGCACTGCACTGGTGTGTACACATCACCCCCACACATTCTGCTGGATGCAGGCACTGCACTGGTGTGTACACAGCACCCCCACACATTCTGCCGGATGCAGGCACTGCACTGGTGTGTACACAGCACCCCCACACATTCTGCCGGATGCAGGCACTGCACTGGTGTGTACACATCACCCCCACACATTCTGCCGGATGCAGGCACTGCACTAGTGTGTACACAGCACCCCCACACATTCTGCCGGATGCAGGCACTGCACTGGTGTGTACACAGCACCCCCACACATTCTGCCGGATGCAGGCACTGCACTAGTGTGTACACAGCACCCCCACACATTCTGCCGGATGCAGGCACTGCACTAGTGTGTACACAGCACCCCCACACATTCTGCCGGATGCAGGCACTGCACTGGTGTGTACACAGCACCCCCACACATTCTGCCGGATGCAGGCACTGCACTTCTGTGTACATATCACCCCCACACATACAGAATAAAGTAACTTTTTTGTTTTTTGTTTTTTTTTAAGGCAAAACTTTGTTGCATGTTACCATAACACCATGGAAGGAAAATTCCATACCCTAGAAACAACATATAGCATTATTTAAAAAAAAATACATACATACATACATACATACATACATACATATGCCTCCAGGCGCTATGTATATTGTGTATATGAAACAAATGCATTTATTTTGTGTTCAGGCATGTGACCTGTCTCCAAGATACATATATGTGCAGATATTCCAGAATTTGAAACAGACAAAAACCCAAATCTGTCTGTTCCAATGTGCTTTGAAGAAGGGATACTCATTTATAAAACACCTATGTCAGAAGAACTGCATCCCTGGAGTCCACAGGTTTCATTTACTGTGCTTCTCTGTCACTTTAGCATGTTCTAGGTTTGTAGCCATCACAATCGAGGTGCAAGAGCCTTCACATTGACTTGAAGATCTCTTCTAAGACCTCTTAATAGTCATAAGTATCCCCTTCATCCATGATTATTTTTAGTAGCAGAATTTAGGGATAAAATGAGGACTGTGGGACTGTGTTTACATATATATTCTATATGTTGAAATGCTTTGTAACCATTAGAACAGTGCAGGCTGATCATCTCATAATCTGGGTTAAAAATGCTCTAAAATTCAAAACTTTTGGGGTGCTATCACAAAAAGTTCAGATTTTGCTTTATTTACAATTTTGGTTTTTCAGAGTGTGGATGTCCAGCTGGTAAATTCTATCAAATACTCAGAATCTGAAACAACTCTAAACTAATTCTGGCCCCAGAGCTACTAAGAGCATAATATAGAATTTTTATGTGTCTCATTATGCTGAGTGTTCAGGAAAGGGGCCCAGAGCTTCATGGAGCTGCCATGCTGGCTGCTTTCACTGTGGTCCAACTTATTGAACTCCTTTCTATTGCTTTCATCTCCTAAAAATAGAACATAGGAGGAGAAGCAACACCCCCATGTTGCCCTCCCACATGTGTGGCTAGATGCAGGGCTGCTTGCTTGGGGCTTTGACCTTCTCAGTGATTTATTTTTCTTCCTTCCTTCCTTCCTTCCTTCCTTCCTTCCTTCCTTCCTTCCTTCCTTCCTTCCTTCCTTCCTTCTTTCTTTCTTTCTTTTGTGTGTGTTCATGGGCCAAATAGAAGTAAGACTTGAAGGTACTTCCTTGCTTTTAGAGGATTCTGTGTCCCTGAAGTTTGGTCTGCTTGGTCTGGGAAACATTGGTTTCACTTTATTTGCCAGACTCCATTTTAGCTTGAGAAGGCAATGTTTGACAGCAGTGTGGGCCACAGACTACTGTTTTAAATCTTGGAGGGCCTTGGATTCCTCTACAGTCAACTCTGAACCATTAATGCCCCTGAAAGTCCTCTGTAGAATTGTCACCCAGCTACAAAGGAGCAGACCAGCACCTGGGTGCATCAGCTTTCAGAAGAGGACTATACAATATCCCCTGTGACTCCCAAGTGGATCATATCACTATGAGATTACCCCAGAAAGGTTCGGGAAGTAGAAACTGAGGCAGCTCTCTTCTCTCTTGCAGATCATGGATGTGGGCTGGCCTGAACTGCATGCACCACCTCTGGACAAGATGTGCACCATATGTAAAGCCCAGGAGTCCTGGCTGAACAGTGACCCCCAGCATGTGGTCGTCATCCACTGCAGGGTGAGTGTCCCTGTTCCCACATGCTCTGGAGGTCCAGCTGGGCTTCCAGCATTTAAGGGGTCACAGGGGTTAAGATCAGTGCTGGTCACAGGCACCAGCTGATTGTCTTGGAAACCACTGTGTTTCCAGGATAATTGTAGCTGGTGTGACATGCACCATGTAGGTATGCATTTTAGATGTTCTGTTCATCATAAAATGAATCCCAAACCCTAAGTTTGGCTTTAGAATTCATAGGTCTGAGGTTTCTCTATCCATTCTATTCTATCCATTCTATTCTACTTGTTCATTCTGAATGTTACTGAAACTGAGATGAGTTATAACATGATTGAAGACATATGGATCACCAAAGATGAAAACACCATCTAGATATTGTACCTCTCCTTCCTTAAGCGATTTTGGGTTCTCTTTGAGTGGGTATCCAGTTTATGGACTTGTGAAGTTCCCCATCATTACCCACTATAGGGCGCCCATTGCTTTAAACTACTTTTGAAATACCCAGAAAATGTGCTGTGAAAGATCAGCTTTTAATCTGAAATTGCGGTTGCTGATGCCATCCAAAGTTCACCATCATCATGGCTGCAGGACTGGAATCTGCTTGCTTTGCACAGTGGGTGTTTCTTTTCACACATGCCCAGAATGACTAGTGGAAAGACCTGTCTCAGCTAGGGCAGGGGCAGAGTACAGCTGAGCTGCAGTAGCCATTCTGCTGCTGGCTATAAGGGTTGTGTTTTGTGTTCAGCATATGCCCAAGCCACTGCCAACTTGAAAGAGGCCATGCTTCTGGGGGGAATGTCTTCCACATTTTACACTTTGTTTGGAAGTCTATGGTGAGGAAGATTCCCATCAAATGTTAGTTGGAGTGACTCTAGGATTTTTGTTTAGGTCGAGAACTGGAAGTCCAAAAGACTGTTGCCTACACTAAGAGCCTATAGCCGCAAGTGCATCTCACCTACTACATGTTTCCCTACAAGCTGTGAGCTTAGAGCTGATCTGAAGTGAAAATTCTTACAGTGTTTACACTTGGAGTCTGACAGGAATGAGGACACACTTATTTCCCTCCCTTGCCCTCAGCTGCTCACACTCACTGCACGATGGAGAACTTGCACCTGCACTGTGCGCACAAAGCTAAGATACACATCCAGGTATTACATCGGGATACTTGGCTGGCTTCCTAAAATGACCTTGGCCATGTCCCTCATCTTCAGTCTCTTTGGAGAGTTTTAGGATTGTCATCATTTCTTTGCATGTTTGGTGCAGTCTGCCTGAAGCAATGTGTTACTGGGCTTTTGATGGGAGATTTAGTACTGACTGGATCCCCTTACCTTGTTCGGATTTTTCTGTTTGGACAGGTTTTGTGTTTTGGGGGACTTAACCCATTTCATCTGGATGTCCATTTTATGGGCCTGCAGTTGTCCATGGTAGCCTTTCAGGGCCTTTGCATTTTTGTGCTATTGATTGTGCCATTTCCCTTTCATTTTTGTCCTCAGTTTTTTTTAGTCTTCTCTCCTTTTAATCATAGCCAAAGGTTTGCTGATTTTTGCTGATTTTAATTTACTTAAAAAAAAAAAAGCAACTTTCAGTTTGTTGATCCTTTCTGTTTTCTGAATCTCTGTTTTATTCTGCTCTACTTTTTTCTATTTTCTTTCTTATATTAACTCTGTGTGTAGTTTGGTCTTTTTGAGGTTTTTCAATATGAAATCTTTCCTCTCTTTTTAGATGTCGACATTTAATGCTGTAAACTTCCCTCTTAGTACTGATTTTGTTGTATCCAATACGTTTTAGTGTGATTTTTCCATTTATTTGTCTCAATATATTTATTTTATGTGAATGGGTGTTTTTGCCTAAATGTGTGTCTGTGCACCACATGTGTGCCTGGTGCCAGGGGAGACCAGAAAAGGGTATCTGGTCTTCTGGAACTGAAATTACAGATGATTGTAAGTCAGCATGCAGTTGCTGGGAATTGAACTCAGGTCTTCTGGAAGAGCAGCCAGTGCACAACCACTAAGCCAACTCTGTAGCCCATGTCTCAATATATTTTTAAACATTTCTTTTAACCCCTTATTTGACTGAATTGCTTTTCAGTAACATGTTGTTTAACGTCTACATTTTTGAGAATTTTGCAAGTCCCTCCTCCCCCTCCCATTCTGATTTATACTTCCACACCACAGTGGTCAGAAAGGGTACTTGATAGGGTTTCATTCAGGCTTACTCTCTTGGGACTTACTTTGTGGCTTCTTGTATGAACTATCGTTGGGTTTGTTCCTTGTGACCTTGAAGCACATTCTGCTGCTGGTGGTGGCATGTTCTGTCCATGTGTGATAGGTTCATTTAGTTCGAAAGGTAGTTTGGGTCTGAATTCCATAGTTATTTCTTGTCTAGATGGTCTGTCTGCTCTTGAGATGAGCTGTCAAGGTCCCCACTATTGCCATAATGCTCCCCACTCCCCTGACATCATCTCTCCTTTGCATCCATAACCAGAGCCACACAAATGATTGATGGTATCAGCAGTAAAGACCATCATGTGTGGGTCTGCTTTTGGCTGAGCTGCTGTTTCCTTCTAAGTGATTTCTCTTGTTAAGACAAATACCATTTAATGCAAGAATACATTAGTAGCATTAGTACCTTTCTAGCTAATAATGCCAAGAACCAAGATCTCCCTGCCAAGAATTTGCCAAACATTTGCATTGGTATCTCCCAGCATGCCCAGCTTTACGTGGCGGTTGATTTATGAAGACCTGGAGTTTATTCATTTACTTGCTATTAAGAATAGAGCTGAGGGCTGCGAGTGTAGCTCAGTTATAAAGTGCCTCCTTGTGTGCATAAGGTCCGATCTCTAGAACTTACTGTGCGGGGGGGGGGGGGGCGGAGAATACAGTTGGGAAGGTACAAATTAGTGACCTGCCAGTTTGGCTTTATATGATTTGGGATCAAGGTTTGGCAAATGTTTCTCAAAAGAGCTAGAGAGTATTTTAGACTCTGCATGCCAGGTGGTCCTTCTTCAAGCCTGCTCCTGCAGGGTGGGTGGGGGCTGCTGAAGCCAAACAGCCAGGTTCCAGGCACATGATGAGGACATTCAAGATTCATGTGCTTTTCACATGTCTCACAAACCTTTTCTGTTTTTCTTTTTCTTTTTATAATGCTTAAAACTATGTGATAATAAAATTCAACTCACAGATTGTAGGAATAGAGTTGGTGGGCACAATGGAACTGGCTTATGGGTTGCCATCTGCAGACCCCTGTTAGTATGTCATAATGGTGTGTCCTGAGGTTTCAGTTCAGTCTGTGGCTCTCAGTAGGGGTGCTTTGCCATAGAGCTTCTTTCTCTACTGTTGGTAACTGACTGTGAATGTGGTTGTATCTAGAAGGACTTCCATAGTTCCTGCCTAGGACATGGATTCCCTTCTGTGTGCAACACCCGTCCCCCTGCCCCCATTGGGCACTGGTGTGGGATGCCACCAGCTCACCATATTCAGAGATCCTGCCACTCAGAGCTGTACACACACACACAGCGCTGTCACTTTCAGCCCCTGGGCAGGCATTCTTTCCTGTTTCACCTGGGTAATTAAGTCATGCTAATTGCTGCAGTTCCTGGCACCATTTCACCTAACCTAATTGGGAGGTGGTGAATGACTGGCTGCTGCCATGTGGATATGCCCTCCGGGGACTTCTGCAGACACCCAACTAGCACCTGCTCTTGTTGTAGGCCCCTGTGTGAAGACTCCCTGCTGAGGAGGCACTGCTGGATTCGGTGCCAGGCTTGCCAGGATTAGGGAGGCAGAGGGATCAATGCTTGTTCTGTCATTCTGCTTATGAGTGGTCTGCTCCTGTCTTGTTATATCTCTGTGGGATTCTGTAGAAAGAACATTGATTCCTCTGTGGTCTCCTGCAGGGCGGTAAAGGACGCATCGGAGTGGTCATATCATCCTACATGCACTTCACCAATGTCTCAGCCAGGTAGGATGGAGATGGGGGGCTCCTTTCCACAGGGTGTTGGAAGTTGGGTTTGCGTATGTGGGCCATGGTCTTCCTGGGAGCTAGCCTTGTCTTCCCTCTGTCCCTTAGTACCAGAGTGTTCTGTGCCTGAACTCAGCTTTCAGCAAGGCTGAAAAAGACATGTTCCTGTTTGACACGTTCTGTGTGATTGATGCCAGGGAGCTCTGTGAAGGTGATAAAACTAAGCGAGCCCAGTGGTTCGCTAATAAAAAGTGACAGCTGATGTCACCATGTTGACATCCTCACTGGATCATTTCACACCTTGTAAACTGATATTGACAATCAATTTTTTTTTTACATGTTTTTGGAAGTCTGCTGTATGTTTTCCTCTAATATAATAGTATCCTGGCTTTAGCACAGCCATCCAGGCATGGGACAGTCAGAGTGTTTCCTGTCTTCTGAGGCACAGGTCTCTGCTAAGACTAAACTCCAGCTTAGAAAATGTGTAGGGTAGGAATGTGGCTTAATTTAATACACTTGCCTAGTGGATACAAGACCTCAGATTCCTATCCCGAGCGCTGCACAAGAAAAGAAAGGATCATTCCTGGTGGCTTGTGCATTTGCACACTCCTGGCCATATCAATAGCTGCGTTGTGTACCCAGGCCATTCCATCCTGAGGAGACTGAAGCCTTCTCATCTCACTTGTGAACCTCTCCTCTGCAGTGTGAAGGAGTGAAGTTGGACTTTTGGAATGTTTTCTCTGGAAACAAATCGAGGGGCTGGCGCTGCCAAGGAGGAAACCCTACCCCAGGGTGAAAAGCAGAGCCCTGTGGGTTTGAATAAGCATCATGTGTGTGCCAGACACATCCAGATTCCCAGTCACATTGGCCCCTCAGTTATGTGAAAGGAATTTGGTCAGAGACCACACTTTGCCCGGTTGTTTCTTAATACAGACCACCGAGTAAGCACAATTTAGAGAAGTTTCCCCAACTGTAGGTACTGCTCCATCTGGGAAACCAGCCTTGCTTCCCCAAAGCCTATCCCCAGAGCTATAAAACACTGCTCTCCCTGTATCGTTGGTACATCACATGCAAATGTCAGGAAGTATGCATGCATCTCTCTGGGCCTCAGAATCCTGGCCTCATCTGAACCATGAGAACTGAAGTTGAACCTCCTCATGCCGTGGCCATTCTGCATGTCTCTACCCTTAGAGTGCTCTGCGTAGCATCCATCACACAGGAGTCTGAGTAGCCACTGATGATGCTGTTCAGCAGGGGTGTTTTCCAGTTAAGTGGGTGACCATCACTGCACCTTTTGTCTCTTACTCTTCTAAGCTACTCCTACCTCATGAACATCTGCCCCAATACAGCTCTATCGGCTGTGAGGCTCTGCAGTCCTTGGATATGGTTATTACATATTTAAGCATTTACTACATTTTCCTACCCAGTTTGCTATTCCTTTTATTTAGAACCCAGGTTGTTGCCAGATGCTTTTTTTTTTTTTTTAAGATTATGTATACAGTGTTTTGCCTGCATGTATGTCTGCACAGCAGAAGAGGCCACCAGATCTCATTACAGATGGTTGTGAGCCACCATGTGGTTGCTGGGAATTGAATTCAGGACCTCTGGAAGAGCAGTCAGTGCTCTTAACCTCTAAACCATCCCTCCAGCCCCCTAAGAGCTGCTATTCTTACACATGTGCCCAATCCCCCTCGTCCCTTAAGTTATATGTTTGATGCCACAGGGGACACACCTGATTTAAGTTTATTCTACAAGTGACACAAACCAGAGACATCAAGACACACAGAGAGAGCATTCTTGTTCCTGGCACTCTGAAGAGTTCAGAAGAGGAATGATGTTAAAGCTAAACAACAACATTGGCCAGGGTGTCTTCTCAAAACTAATTGAATGAATGGATTCCAGAAGAGAGAATGCTTAAAAGTCAAAGACTGGATATGAAACTATGTCTTTCAACCTGGAAGATATATCCACTTGCTGTTTGACATGTTCTGGTCTGGGCTGGACTTTCCATCTGTGACTACCTTGCTGGCCAAGCCCTGTGTTGTGTTGAAATAAATACATGCAGTGAGTTAAGTTTTCACTCACACTGAGCTTGATTTAGGTGTTTTCCTTCATCCTCCTTATCTCTGCATATGTTTTGCAAATGCCATGGTCAGTATTTGTTAATGTGTTATTTTTCTGGAGGGTACATACATATTTTCCATGGAGAGCTCATATTCCTATCTGATTTTTGTTGTTGTTTACTTTTTGAGACAAGGTCTTACCATGTAGCCCTGGCTGGCCTGGAACTTGCCATGTGAACCAGGCTGGCCTTGAACTCATAGACCTCTGCCTGCCTTTGTCTTCTGAGTGACTGCTAGGATTAAAGAATTAAAGGCATGTGCTGCCTGGCTGATTTTTAAGGATGCTTTTGGTTTAAATAAGTCTTATTTCATGGCTTACGTCAGGTCAGCAACTCTAGAGTGCCCCACAGTGAGATTTCCAGAAGGTTCTGTGAATACTAATGTGAACATTGGAGGTGGGATTGAAGGTCAGTTAGGATGCTTCAAAGTAGATTCACTTTCTTTTGTCTTACTTTAGAAATACACAGTGAAGCCCGAGCCCCACACACCTTCCTAACCATCAGCTTTGCCCTGTCCTCAACCTCCAAGCCTTTCCATGAAGCCACTCACCAAGTGTCACATAGTATACTTCTAAGACTTCACAGGGTATACACTATGCACACATGCTAGGCTTGTTCCTCAAGGTGTCAGGCCCCTCAGGACCCTTTCAGCCAGTTCCTCTCCTTGTGAACCAGGGGCACATCTAAGTATCACACCCTTAGATAAGGAGTCCAGACAGGAGTTCAGTGTGGTTTCTGCTTTGAACTGCTACACAAAAATGGTGGGCTGTGTGTGGACAGGTGTGGCTCCTTGTGGGAGGTCACTGATCAACATGGGGTGTGCATCCTGGCCATTCAACCTTGAGGGGCTGCAGTATTACTGACCTGACATACTTACTCCTTCTCCCACCCCACTTCTCCTTACCCAGCGCTGACCAGGCCCTGGACAGGTTTGCAATGAAGAAGTTTTATGATGACAAAGTTTCAGCTTTAATGGAGCCCTCCCAGAAGAGGTATGTGTCTATCTTGGGGCCGGAGGTCCTCTGACCTCTTCTCTGCATTGCCTTTGGGTTTTGCCTAAGAATATGAGGGAGGCGTTTGCTGCTTCCCGAGGCAAGGATGTGAATCATCCTGTGTGTCTATCGAAATCTGTGTGTCTGTTGAGGCCTGTGTGCCCCCATGATCACTCCCGGAGAAGATGACTCAGGTCACTTCTCATTTCAGCCCTGAGCATCTTTGTCTCTATCAAAGTGTGAGCGCTGATTTCCATGGTCATGTTGAACTCACTTCTTTCTGCTAGAGCAGAACAGGGATCAGTAAACTTGATGGAGAGACTAGTAGTAGGTAGATGTTTCAGGTTTGTGGTCTTCAACTCACCAGTGTTGTAATACAAACCAACCATATCTAGTATGGAAGCAGTGACTCAGATTGTGTTCTAATAACTTTATTGATACAAATGGGGTTTCAGATCATCACAGGCTGAGTTCTACTCTACAGTATTGGTTCTCTTGGATGTTTCCTGCCAGCCTGTCCTTGCTGCAACATGCCCGTGGAACTATTGACACTCAGCTATTAGGGAGCAGGACTTTCTCTGTTTGAGGCACTTACATGGCTTCACTGCAGTTCTGTCTTAAACCAAACACCTGAATTTGTCCAAGAATTTCAAAAGCAGATGCAAAATGACTCCCATTTTGGAGACAGGATTTAGTTGTAACCCCAAACCTTTGTATGTGAGTCTTAATCCTTCACATCTGCTTTCTCTAGTAAGACTGCAGGCTGGGCAGTGAGAAGCATGAGAAGCAACAGACATAGTGTTTCTAGTGGTTTGGGTCCACTCAGGCCTAGGTTTGGAAGAATGTGGGATACCTTGTGGGACCCTGGGTTGGAGTCAGGCTGTGTCCTGTTTTAAGCAACAAACCCCACAGGGAAGGCACTTTTGCAAACTTCAGCATATTGTGACAATTCCACTTAAACAGCCCCTGTTTCTGTTTTGAACTCATGAAGTATTATTTTTCCACTGACCAGTTTCCAAAATGGCAAAATTCCTAAGACTTAACAGAAGACGAAGTGCAAACAAGATGCAACTCCCACAAATGCTTGGACCCAGCAGGCAAGCGTGGCTGCCAGGATTTTCCACTTATAGAATCAGTAGCTTCTAATGATATTGGAGTATGGGGTAGAAACAGGGAAAACATCTCATTTTAAAATGTTCCAGCTCGCACATATCCTTCTTGGATTCACATTTTATAGTGACAGCAGGGTTCAGTGTTGTGTTCCAAGCTATTGCTCTACTCTTGAGATTAGGGCTGCCTGTTTCTGTTGTTACTAACCAAGTAACTACTGAGTGGTCCAACAACTGAATGCATGTTTCGGCTGAACCTCAGGAAACATCGGAGACCAGAAAGAATGTGTGATTGACTGCTCTCATGCGGTTGTGCACCTCCCTGTTGTCTGAATGCCTGTGGACAGGGGGTGCTTTTCTGAAGGTTATGTTGGGATCGAAGCCAAGAAATTATTTCAAAGTCACGATCATAATTAGATGTCTTCAGGTTGAGGGAGAAACTTAGGATTTGTGACTGAGAAACTCAGCTTTCTAAGCAACCATGGACAAAGAAGAAATTGCCCAGAACCTCTGGGGGGTGGGGTAGGGGACTGGATCTAGATTCTGTCTATAATCTGCAGATACCCAAGTTCTTTACATAAAATGGCCTGATATTTGTGTAGAGCCGCTGTATATCCTTCTGTGTTTTCAAGGCTTTACTAAGGTCCAGAATAATGGATTCTATTACAACATTTGATAAATGTATATTGTGCTAATCCTATGTTCCTTCTGCCACTGGTCCCCTTCCTTCCCCCAAGTAGTGAGTATGTGTATACCACATACATAAAATCTAGGTTCACATATGAGAGAAGACACAGTATTTGTCTTTCTGGCATATTACCACCATAGTCTTCAGTCCACTTTGCTTTATTCTTTTAGGCTGACTATCCATTCACTGTAAACCTTCTAAGTTCCATTTAACACTTAAGATAGTGTCAGCACTGAGTGCCTAGCTGTTATGCTAAACTGGCTGTACTATATGGGGAGTCATTGGAGGAAAATAATCTGCGTGCCTCCAGTAGAAAGGCAGGTTCTTTTCCTCCAGGATATCTGATCTGAGGTTAGTTCAATCTGAAGATGTAGAACTTGTAGACAGAAGCTTACTGTGGAGTCTCTTTGGATGGGTCACCTGTGAGCTGAGCGCCCCCTAGTGGAAAACCTGGGAAATGATGTCCATTATGAGAACGTTTCAATGAGGAAAGACAGACCTGGGTGGGTCGGCCCTCCCTTCCTAAGTGACCACCTGCACACGGTGGCTCTCCGTTTCAGCTTCCTCATGAGCAAGCTTATGAAGATGCATATTTCTGTTGCTGTCACCTGTTGCTGCACCATGGGAAAAGCAATGCTTTTCTTTTGTTAGTTTTTTATTTATTTACTTATTTTTATCTATTTATCATCTATGTACCAATCAATCAGTCCATCAGTGATCTATAGGCATGGTCTTATGTAGCACAGGATAGCCTTACAGTTATGAACATCTTGCCTCTATCTCCCTGGTGCTGGGATCACAGGCATGTCACCATGCAAAGGAAAACCAAAAACCCCAAACAAACAAACAAACAAACAAAAAACACATTTTTTATGTTGTTTGACACACGGACCACAAGACAGACAGCTGACATTGTGCAAGCTCCCCATCTGTATTATTGATAGGAGTTTTGTGTTTGTCTGACACATGAACAGCAATCTTGGACAGATAGCCGACATCTTGGAAGCTCCCCATCTATAGTATTGATAGGAGCTGGGGACCCCTGGGCAGGGAGAAGTGTCAACTCCCTGAATGGTTTGTCCCATACAGAGAGTGGGAGTCACAAATCTTCAGTTTGCAGCATTTGTCATATATGAGGAAATGTGAGCATGCACCCTGTCCACCCTAGTGCCTGAGTTGGGGTGTGCATCAGAGCAGGAAATGGTGACCATCACCAACACAGAGCCCTCATACCTCCGAGTCCCTGTGTGTCAAGATCGTCTCTTCTAAGGGGTCAGGCCAGGTACCAATTTAACAAAGCCCCCTTGCAGGAAAGACAAGCCAGGAACACACATTTCCTCGTGTCCGGTATTATCCAGTGCTGGGAAGAGGGATGCACTGTCTTAAACACGGTCTTAGGTCTTCCATCCTGAGCCTGTGTGTGATCCATTACCTTTGCTGAAGGCCACAGAGCCAAGGCTACCAATGAGTTCTGCCATGTACAGGATATCTCCCTTCTGTGCCTGCACACAGCAGGTCAGGAAATTCTGCTGTCATAGTAGGCTCCTGGAGCAGGTGGAGGCCTGGCACCTATGGGAGTTTGTGGGACCTTGGGTGTCTGTGGCTTGGGAGTTTTAGCGCTCATCCTAACAATAAGAACAATCTGCTACTAGCATGGTGGGGCACTGACACCCTGTCTGTCACTGTGAATTTTCCCTGTAGTGAAGGGAGTACTTGTGAATTTCATCAGAGCTTTCCAAAAGGATACACCCTAAGTTGGGAAAACACTTGCTAAAAGTTTGCTTGTTTTTTTGTTTTTTCCTACAAACTTGGCTTTTTGACAAGGGGTTGGATCTACATTCCAGTGGGCACTTAAAGTGTTTTCTTATTGTAAAGTGAGGCCTGTGACTGTGTACACCCAGGGGCTTGGAGGTATGAGGACCCCGTGTCCCTGTATTGGTGACAGTCACTTCCTTCGTCCTGTGTGATGCATGGACCAATAGTCTGATGGCATGTTTTGGGATCTTTCCATGTTTCTTCCCTCTTGCAATGGGTGCTGTGCTATGGTGGAGAAAGGCAAGAAAGCAGGCAGATTCCAAGAGAGGTGTTGCAGGTTCCGGTGGAGATTGTTTGGCTATAATGGGAATGCTGAGAGGGGCCTTAGGTATTGGCTGCTTCAGGGCTCCCATGGGAGCAGGATACAGGTATGCCAGGCCTGGGGGCATGAGAGTGTAACAACAGCTCACACTCTGGGCATGGCTGCTGTGTCATGCTTTAAGAGTACGTTTTGATCACATGCACTTAGTATGGAAACTTCTCTCTTGGCTGCCATGTGTGCAATTGGATGCCTGAGGTCAGTGCTTGGAATTCATATGGGAAAAAATCGCATCTTCAAAGTGTGTGGATGGCCATCAGTGGATGTGTGCTCAGTTGAGACAAGAGAATTCAGGAGATATGTGGGGAGAGCAGAGTTTAGGGACCTTTGAGAGCAGCTGCTCCTCGTGATTTATGTGGGAATCCTGGGTGGAATGAGTTGCTGGGCCTGTGCAGTGTGACTTTGTGTTAGGTTCTGGCCCTGCTTGTGAGGGGCTTGGGAACAGATGAGGAGAACTTCCCAGGTGTGGGTGTCCACATGAAAGAGATGCTTATACATAAATGACACAGTCAGCAGTTCCCAGAGCAGTGGGTAGAGCTCCAGCCAGGCAGTGACTCCCCCAGCCCCAAGCATGGGACAATCACTACTTTCTGTGTACAGTGGGACAGGGCGTCCACAGGGCCTCCAGATGCAGTTTCCATTCCCCGCTGCCTGCTCCTGATACTCAGCAGCTGGGAGCCAGCCATGGAGTCTTAGCCATTGTCCCCTGCAGGTATGTGCAGTTTCTCAGCGGGCTGCTATCTGGAGCGATGAAGATGAATGCCTCACCCCTGTTCCTGCACTTCGTTATCCTGCATGGCGTCCCCAACTTTGACACTGGAGGAGGTGAGAGAGAGAGACTTCTCATCCCGGATTAGAGTTGAATTAGCAGCATTTCCCTCCGGTGGTATCTAGATTCTGTACTTATGCTTCCTGGGGGTGTACATAGCCCCAGTGTGTGGGAAGAGCTCCAGCTTTGTAGGGTGGGACCACACCATCAATCACTGGGGGGACAGGCAGTTGTGAAGGACTGACAAATAGTCCTGTGACCTGGATGCAGAACTCTTGTTAGGCCAGGGTCATTCTGAGTCAACAGCTCTGTGGTTCAGCTGTGTGCTTCTTCTCAAGGTTTCCATAATGGACAGAAGCCAGCATGGTAGACTATCCCCTAACTTGGGGTCCTTTCTTTTTCCTCCATGGCATATTCCCATGGACCCTGTCTCCCTGTTTCATGTAGGTGCTTACAGCATATAGCCAGAGACCCTGTCCCTTGTCCCATGCAGGTATACACAGCATGTGTCTGGGGGCAGGACTTGTCTCCTGCTCCTTGGTTGCATCCAGGTAGGTGCTCACTCATCAGTTGGTAGTATCCATGGCCTCTAGTCCCCCTGGTCATTGGTAGTGAGGTGAACTTACTGAACTTCAGGTTGCTTTTGAGCCTCTATGGCCCTCCCGGTAAAGTAGTCCTCTGGTTGGAAGTCCAACCATGTTACATCTGTGCATGGGTTAATAATCCTGTCTTTTTTTTCTTGGTGTTCCTCTTTCAGCGTGCCGGCCCTTTCTGAAGCTCTACCAAGCCATGCAGCCTGTGTACACATCTGGGATCTAGTAAGTGCCTGGCTTGTGCTGGGTGTTTAGGGTGACTTGGGGGATGGAAATTGTTGTTAAATGGGTTGTCTTTCCCACAAGAAGTAGTGGACCCAGGGAGCTGGTAATGCCAAGAGCCCAAAGGAGGTGTTCAAGCTGCTGCTCTGAGAGGTGCCTGGTCCCTGAATCTCTAGTTGGCTCCATTAAGGTGCTGGACAGTGCAATCTCCAGGGGAGAGGGGAATTGCTACTGTTTGGAAGTATATGTACTGTAAAATGCTAGGACAAAGTCCCTGGGGGTTTTCCTTTCTCCCTTGTGTTTTAGGTATATATCCTCAGAACCTGAATGGCTTCCTGAGTTTGGTTTGTAATGTATACTAACACAAAATGAGAAAGGCAGTAAATGTCCTGACACTCAGAAAGACCCATTATCCCCTTTCTGGACTAAAAGTGTCCCCCTTCCTCCATGATACTGTGCATCCTCACATTGTCACAGAAGCAGGGTCTGTCCCCAGCTTAGAACTTCTCCCAGCTTGAGGCATCCCTGAGTGTGACCTTTCCAGTATGGGGCTATGATGGTGCTCAAGTAACTCACCCAAACTCAGCACTCTCTTGAACTTCTTGACTCATTTGTGTAAGGTAAAGCCTCCAAACTTGGAATATGGGCTGTTTGTGCAAATTCTAGCCATTTTCTCAGCTTGTACTACCGTGGTCATGACATCATGGAACTGTGTAATCTCTTTTCTTGTTCACCCAAAGCAATATTGGCCCTGAAAATCCCAGCAGGATCCGCATTGCCATAGAGCCGGCCCAGCTGCTGAAGGGCGACATTATGGTGAGTACCCATGTGCTGTAATCATTGTCTTCACCCACCCAGAAGGAAAGTTGATTTTTGCTTTAGGAAGAAAAACCACCCAGTTTATGACTTACTTCGCAAAGAAAAGAAAATAATAACCAACAGGAAAAGAAAAACAGCCGTCACTCTAAGGGCTTTAATTTGTGAATAAAAATATTTTAATAACAGTGTCAGATTTTTGTCTTTGACCATTTTTTATAACAGAGCTGCTGGGTGTATGCAGAGTTCCCACTCGGCCACAGCCCTTCTGAGCATCCCATTGCTTGGTCTTCTGTGTGATCCCAGGCCTCACAGGAGCCAATGTGCAGCTCATAACTGGTGTTGTTACAGTGTGATTAATAATCAAAACAGTGACTTCTCCTCCAAGGCATGTGTACAGCTTCTGACACATGTAGAATAATTTAGATAGGATCTTTTCATGGTCTTGGCAGACCTACTTTGTTGAAATGGTGTGTGATTGAGGAGTTTGTGTTGTGTTTTATTTTGAATACCTCCCTGTTTGCAAGGACATATATACTGACACTCATACCTCTTTATGAGCCATGGAAATGGTGGAAAAACTCAGAGTGGAGGATGACTGGAAGCTGGGTGTGCAGCTCCTTATCCTCCACTCCCTGGAAAAGCAATGCTAGACCTCCATCTAAGCTTTCTGTTGGTGAGCTGGTTGCTTCTGATTCTTCTAGGACCAGAGAGTGACAGTGTAGATGCAGGTCCCTGGGAGGGGCTTCTTCACTCTCCAGCCACCTTCCTCCCTGTCTTCCCATATCCTTTTGTTTTTTTTCTCCCAAGCCCTTCCCTCTTTCCTTCTTTTTTTCCCTCCCTTTTCGTCTACTTCTCTTTATCTTTCTTCCTCCCTCTCTTCTCATCAAATTTTTAATTTTTGCTCAGTCCTCTTTTTTTTTTTTTCTTGCATTTGGGTTTGTTTGTTTGTGTGTTTCCATCTTAGCACTGGACAGTAAGTACAGAAGAACAGAGTGATTTGTTTGCCCTGGAGGTGCCTCCTGGGGACATAGGGTCTATTGCAGAAGAGAATCTGAAGGTGCTTCATAGGCCAAAAGAGCCTATGACATACCTGTGATAGTCCTTAAGGTGCTAGACTGGAAGATCATGGCTCAAGATGGTCACAGCAGCTTGGCCTCATGCTTCCTGATGGTGCCTTCCTTTACATGTGTGTCTGTGTGGAAGCTCATCATATTGGAAAGGGATATGCCTGGCCCTTTTCTTTTGGTAGCTGTGGCATCTGCCTAGTGAGAACCATGTTTAAGTTTTGTGAACATGAAAGGAACAAATGGACATCAGTCTTCCAGGACAGTGCCTGGCAGGTGGGGAGGGGGTGGGGGGACAGGATGGGAGACAGACAATATTGTAAGGATAAGCCTTTCCGCCAGCCGCCTGATTAACACCACCACATTAGGGCCCCCAAATAGCACACAGAGATTAATATTAGTTGCAATGCTGATGGCCAATGACTAGGATTTCTTATTTGCTAGCTCTGTCTTAAATATCAACCATAACCATTAATCTATATATATTATAAAGACTTATCAAGGACACCGGCCTTAGTGTACTATGTTCCTGGGGTCACATGGCGACTCCTCCCTTTCCTACATTTCCCAGAATCCTCCTTCTCTCCTAGTCCCGCCTACCTTGCTTCCCTATTGGCCAACAGTGCTTTATTTGTCAACCAATAAAACAAATATATACACAGAAGGACCTCCCCCATCACAACATCATGTCATCTGGATGCATTTCAAGCATTTCTCACTATCAGAGAGATGGTCACTTAACCTTAATTGGCTACCCTCTCTCCCCTCTAGAGGAGCCCTGCTTAGGCACCCTACCCCCTACTGTGTGCCCCATAGTGGGCAACACAGCCAGACACAGGCCCTAGTAAACATTGTATGTGCTGTGGCCACTGGAAAGTGGCTCTGAGCAGGAGATGTAGGGCAGTTTAGAGGTTCTATGGTTAGGAGGTAATCCTTGGTCACTAAGGTGGTTTGGAGAAAGATCAGGTGGCACAGGGAAGGACTGGAGCTGGGTGGCATGGGCAATGGAGATGCTTACTGGTGAGTGAGCATGCCTGGACTTGGCCTGTTGCTGGCCCTGTGTGTCCTTGTGGGGCTGGCTGCTGCTTCAGCTCAGGAAAGTATTCCTGTGGATTTCTGTCTCTTACCAGTTGGCTAGGTAAATGATGGTATGAATGGACATCTAGAGGCCACCTGGAGGCAGTTCTTGTCACATGTTGGTGACCCATGGCTACTGAATTATGTTTATAAGTGGACCATTTGAGACCATTCGCCTCTGGGGCTGTACTGCTCTGGTCCTTTGCAGGGAGTTTGAATTGATGGCTTGAAACCTTCATCAAAGTTTCATTTCCAACTTGAACTTGCAAGTCCAGGTGGGGATCCTCTGAGGTACCATTTGGGGTGGTGGTGGTCAGGCCTGTGGTAAGGGAGACATTGAGTCTGTGTGGGGATGGATGCCATGATACCATGTGGGACATTTCCTCACTGTGTGGCCCCCTCTCTTTATAGCACATAGGAAAGTTTCTATAGTCACTGAAATGAAGGAATCAGGGCAGGGACAGCAGCAGTCCCAGTGAGCACAAGGTACCTTGGAGAGCAATGCTGGCCTCAGAACTAGAAGCAACCTGACATGAACTCTTCTAGAAGCAGAAAGTGACCAGCAGTGGTGTTTGGGTGATCCCAGGAGCCAGTGAACCTAACCTTGGTGTATCACTGACCATAAAGCACAGCCAGGCTTGGAGGCCAGGAGCCAGCCTCTACTGACCCTTCTGAGAGCTGTGCTGAGGGAGCTGCTTGGACTGAGAGACCAGGGCATGGCAGGTAGGGGTGTCATTTTGAAGTATGTTGCAGTTGAGTTTAAGTATGAGGCTTGTGTTGAGTCTGTATCCAGAGGGCAGTTTTGGTTGGTGGTGTTGTGAGTGCGGGCCTTGCCTCTTCCTTCTTGATGGTTCCCTGACTGGCCTTTCTTGTTCAGAATACTGCTGTACCGGGGTGCTTACATAGGTTGTTGTTCATGGGTGTTTACATGGATTCTTGCAGTTGCTTACACTACTCAGGCAGGTACTTACAGGCAACAGGACCTTCTTTCTCATGGTTCTGCAGGTCCAGGGCTGGCAGGTTCCATATCAAGTGGGGAATCTCATTTCTTGTTTGTTAAGGGCACTGTGCCCCTGTGTATTCACCTACAGGAAGGAGTCTGGAGTCTGGACATTCACAGAGCCTTGGCCTCCTGACCTTGTCATGTCCCAGAGCTCCCACATTCTATATGGTCCTGGTGGGGCATCTCTCCACTTGCCGTGGCTGCTGCCTGCTGGCATCTGGGCTTTTCTGTGCTTCCTCTGCTCACCTCTGACTAGGCCCCGAATAGCCTGGTCTTTCTGTCTAATCAATGCTTAGAGAAGGGCAGCTTGAGCACAGACCATTCAGTGATGGCATCCACTCTACCCGTGATAGCCATGGTGCCATGCCTGTGTTATGGCACCATGGGCCTGTTAAAGTCCTTTGGAGCAGTACCTTTGCCAACTGCATCTGCCTTTGAGCTAGCTATCCCTTCTGCCCCAGGCTGGTTCTCTCTTTGTCCTCACTTGCACTGCTCCAGACACACTGCAGGCAATCCTCTGTAAGAAGTGGGGATGGCTATTCCACGGTGGTGTGGGGCATGGCATGACAGTGATGCAGTATCCCAGGTGAGCTCAGTGGAGGAGAAGCCCATCATGCTAGAAAAGGGGGGAGCATAATGTCTGAGATTCAGGCGTGAGCACCTCTGGAGGTGAACTTCATGCTACAGGACAGCTCTTCACGGATGACTCATTTCCATTACACTGCTGGCACACAGGAGGTTCTAGATCTTTCCACAAGAGATACTTGCTTTTGATAAGATGGTTTCCTTCCTGTACCCCTTTTCATTCCTCACATGGAATATTTTTAGGATTGCGTTATGGCTTGATTTACACTTCCTGTGTTTATAATTCTTTTTTGTGTACTCTGCACTTATTTTCTGCAGTGTTATCAGACAGGGGGAGGGAAATGTGGCTTCTGGAGAGGGTATTTTTCCATCACAGATGGTAGTTTTTCCTTGTACAGTTCATAGAAGCGACTGTTAAGAGGTCGACTCACTGGTGGAAATCTAAAAGCTCTTTTAGCCTGTTGTATTTTGCCAAAACTGCCATGATGAGGGACACTCACCACAGTCTGGGCAGCTTTATGCAAGGATTTCTTTTCCCTTGATTTTAGAGGCTGAAAGTTCAAGGTCAGGGTGTTAGCAGAATTGGTCTTTCCTGATGTGTGTCAAAGGTTGGTGGTCTTATCAGTATCATTTCCACATGGCTGTTCTTCCCTGAGTCCTAACAAGGACAGTTTATCCAAGCCAATCTTCTTACGTGTCATTTTGAAGTCCCGAGGCTTTTGATTGGTAAATATGAAAGGGCATCACTTACCTCACAAGTGAGCATATACCACAGTATGTGATATGATTGACAACAGGCTTCAGTGCTATTGGTGGCTAGACACCTTTGCTGGGGTTTATCACTAACTTTCACTGGTGAGCAAGTACCTGTAGCCTTTGACCCAAACTGGGTGGTATAGGAGATTTGTAGAGACATGCTCAGGGCTTATTCCAGAGTTTAGACTCCGAGTGCTGGATTAGCTGAGTAGGCAGATAAGTAACTCCGGTTGGTGTGTGCACAGAGATGAGCTGAAGTCCAGTCAGAGTGTAAAAGACCTCCCCAGTCACATTCCAGTGTTTATGGCATAACTGGTAGGCTGTGCTCAGCCCAGATAATGCCAGATCAGGTGCTCCAGTCAACTCTCAAGTTGTAGTCTGTGCAGTCTGCCTTGCGCCATAGCCCCAAAATCCCATGCTGTTGGTCCCACCTCAGAAGTTCAGGAAAGAAAAGATGCTGCAACATGTTCTGTGCTGGCACTGCTTCCACAGTAGTGAGCCATGCCGTTGCCATAATCAATCCTGTGTCTTGAGGTTTGGCAATCCAGGACTTACCCAGATTCTTCCTCTGCAGCGTTGCCCATCTCTAAGTGAACCAAAGAGGCATTTGGAGCACAAGGCATCCTGGGGCCCCACCTCCAGCTCCAGGGTACTGGTCTTTACTTCTGCCTGTTACTGCCTGGTGTGTCCTGCTGTGGGTGTAGTGTATAAGCCTGAAGGCTGCAGGCAGGGCCATGCGTAAAGCTCGGGCATGCAAGTGGTTTCATTGCTTATAAGGGATCTGGTGGCTGCCACGACTTGGAAAGGACTATGAGGGGCAGAAAATGTATGTCTGGATTTACACCCCAGCGTGTGCTGTGTCACTGGCCCTCTATGTGAGCTAACCACCCTTGTGTTGTATTATACTGACCACTTCCCGTGATCATCCTTCATCTTACTGCATCTAAGAGGCACCTTGTCCTAAGTCAGAATTCTCCTTCATTTCAGTGGATGTTTACCTGACGTGCAGTTAATTTGCCTGTTTTGTTGTTTTTGTCTGCATTGATACAGGTTGGCAAAGACAGCAAGGGTAGGGTTCAGGAGAAGGAATGACCAGAATCAGCTATAAGTGATTGGGAAATTCTTCTTGGGAAATAGAATTCGTTATTATCTTTTGATCAGCAGATGGCGCTGTTACAGGAGACAGCAAAGCAGACATTGATGGATTTGCTCTGGGCCATCCCTCTGACCCTTTTCAGTGGCACAACCAACCCTCCTGTTTTTACAAAGCACTCTTCACAAAAGGTCAGACTTTGTGATCCTGCCACAAACTTCGTTGTGGTCAGGTGCAAGGCCCTTCCTTGGGGAGGCTGCCTGTAGTTTATGTAACCTGCTCAGGAATTCACACTGCTGCAGGCCCGCCAGGAACCTGGCAGGGAGCCTGGGGCCTGAGCCAGCTTGCCCCCTCCCAGTCTCAGCACTTGGTCCAGGGCTTGTAAACAGCTTTCTGTCTGGCATGCTCCATCTTGCAGCCCTGCCTGGGCAAACCACAGCCACTTGTACTTTGTCTTTATGGTTGCTGGCTCCATGACCAGTGACTGGGCTTGTGAGCACAGGTGAAGCCTCCTCAAGAGGTTGCACAAATAGCACAGCTGTTTGTTGTTTCTTTCAGTGGGCGCTTGTGTATGACGAGGGAAAGTGGAATTGTCCCTCCACAGCTGCTCCCGCAGAGGCCCTGGGGATAGATCTCTGTTCTATCTATGACTGCATTATTTTGCCATTTTCTTTTTTCTCTTGTGCTGTGGACCTAGAACTGGGTCAGGTCTTCATCCGTGCTGTCATTTGTCACCACAGTCTCGGTTGTGTTTTTGGTCGGCCAATATCTTCTTACCTTCAGTGGCTTTTTGTTCACCACTTGACAGTGTTGTGAGCACCTGGAATCACACTCAGATCCCAGGGAGATCACGGCAGCTCTCTTTGTCCTTTAGCCTAAGTCCCAGCAAGCTGAGTTGAACCAAGGTGGGACTTCTGTGTCTCTTGGTGATGCTCTAGTACTGTGATTGTTTGGCTTAGAGGGTTTAAGAGGAATTCTGGGTCTCACTTGGCAGCGCCTGGCACATGGGGAAGAGGATGGAAACTGCCTGACTTTAAAAGTTTACTTGTTCAGTTCAGGCATTGTTCTTCCTCAACCTTCTAAGTGCCGGGATTGCAGGCATGTGTCACATACACACTTGGCTTAGGTACCTGCCTTTAGCTTGGGAGACTCAGGTTTTCACTGAGACCCCATCATCCTAGCATCCAGTTGAGGGTGCAAATGTATCTTCATGCAAGTGTAAGGAAGCAAGATTAAGTCAAGGTTTCCAGACTGTTTACTCAGACAACAAGAGAAAACCACACAGACCTTTCCATGGCTATCACCACTAACAGCGGGTTTGACCACCGAGAACCCCTCTGCAGAAGCTTATGCTTTTAAGTTAATTATTAAATTAGTATCACTACCTGGTTGTTTGTCAACGTGTGTGTGTGTGATTAGCTCAAGGACTTGCCTGGATTCAAACACCTGAAGATGTTTAAGTGTTTGCATACAGCCAGTGTATGCTTCCCACATACTCATCACACTTGCCAATACAATGTGTCATGTAAATAATTCTCTATATTGTTCAGGGAATGGCTATGAGGAAAAAGCCTGTGTGTGTTCTAAGGTTGGTTGAATCTGTATGTATGTAGTAGTCTGCAGTATGGACAGGATAGCATACATATAATCTTGGAGATGTCACAGAGAGGTAGATTTGCAAGCTGTCTTAATACTCAGTAGCTATATAGTTTATAGCTATATAGTATGTAGCTATCCATCTTACAGCTAGAGAATGAAAGGTCCTAAGAGGTTGAACATCCCTGAGGGGTTCAGTGCAGATGTTCTTATGCACCCTTATGGGGTCTGTGATAGCTGGTAATAGACTATTCTAATCATTCAATACAGTGCTCACGACAAAACAGTGACCACCACATTGAATTGCTCTTTGACCACTGATGCTACAGAGATACTGACATTGAGTGGACCTTCTTGTGGGGGCCAGAGGTCACCAGATCAGGGTCTCAGTTAACAGATGGCATCTTCTCAAAATCTGACCTGTTGTGTTGGTGGGGCCCATGGGGAGTCCCAAGAGAGGGGAAGTCCTGAGGTTTACTCAGGTGTTGATGAAGTGATGAGGATGGGGCAGGGGCAGTACTCTTGCTCCTACTGGTCCAGGGAAGTTCAGTGAGAAGCAGGAAGAGTGTGTGTGTGTGTGTGTGTGTGTGTGTGTGTGTGTGTGTGTGTGTGTGTGTGTGTGTGTGTGTTATGGAGACATTGTCAGAATACCTACAGGAGAAGTCACAGGAATATAGCATAGCATTGCTTAGTGACAGATCACTCTTGTCGACAAACCCAGGAATATTTGAGACCTTGTGATATGACAAATAAGAATTTGCAAGCAAGAGATCACACTAGGCCCAGGGTACTTGAGAGCTGCCCAACCTGTGTATACCCATCCTTTTCCTCCCACACCCGGCTTGGACAGAGTTGGAATGCCTGGGTTGTGAGTCAGAGTGTTTGTGTGTAGCTGAGTGACGGCCAGAGTAGAAGGTATACTCAGGATACCTAACCCCAGGAAGGGTCTGTGGAAGAGGGAAGGACTGGGGAGGTAGTGATAGGATCAGAATAGTAGTAACTTGAGTGGGTGGAAGAGGAATGGAACCCACTGAGAACAGAAACAGCTGTGACTGCACTGCATTCCCCTGTGTCTAAGACTGGGATGTCCTGATGCCCCTGTATTCACCCAGTTAGGTCCCCAGGCCACTTCCTTCTAGCAGTCCTCACTCACTCTTATGCATGTGCTTGAGTGGGCCCAGCTAGATCTATGCCCCCTGCCTGCCCTGACTTCCTGAGACTTTGTTCTTCAAATCTCTATTCTTCTCACTTCGTATACAACATGAGAGCATAACCGCCTTGAAAGGGGCTTTCCTTCTCCTCCTCCCTGCCCCCCCCCCGCCCCCTGGCCCTGGTTACTTCTCATTTTCCAAGGCAGCCAGTGGGGAATAGGACAGAGTTAGGGACACAGAATCTTGTTGGAGGGCAATGTGGGGTCATCCCTGGCTAGGAGGACTGAAGCATTTGAAGGGTAAGTAATGTGAGACCCAAGGACTCGGAAGAACATTCTGGTAGGATGTCTTTGATTCCAAGGGCCATCTTGGGATTGAATGTTACTGAAGAGTAAAGGACTCTCTAACAGGGAGGAGACTTGGAGCCAGCATGCCATTGTTTGTTGGGAAGCAAGCAGGGCTCTTGATCTTCATTCCTGATTGTTAATAGATAGCTGCAAATTGGTTGTGCCAAGGCCACTGGAGAAGGGTCCTTGTCTGCAGCCCAGCAGAGGTGGGGTTGGGAGGAACCTGTGCATGTTTGTCAACAGGGAGCATCTCTTGCAGGCTTGTTTATACTTTTTTGTTGCTTTATCAGACTGTTTCCTGGTAGATAGCATAATGTAAACAAGTTCTGGGTCTGCCCAAGGACTGTGGTTTCCAACCTCCTGACTCAGTTTCTTGGCCTTCTGCAGTTTCTGGGGGATGGTTTCCATGGTAAGGGGATGCCTGAGCTGTCATCTGCACATTTTCTTGCCTGGCTGATGGATGTTGATGATTGGTGCCCTGCTTTACATTTAGATTTGTGAAGTGTGGTGTTTTCAAGCCATCCTTCACCATGAAGAGTCACTGATAGAAAGTGGCTCCTGCATAGGCAAGCCTACCTCCCACAGTCTCCCATGGCATGGTGTGCTAGCCTGGGCACTGTGTGGTCTCAAAGCTGCATCCGGTTCAGTCTGCCTGGGACTTGTGAAGACTCTGGCAAGACACTGCTGACTTGTGGCTCTTCATTTGCCACCTGATTCACGGCATACCTCTTCCCCACTATAGCCTGATGCTGGGAGGCCTTTGGTAGTAAGATGAGGCAGGGCACACCAGGCACACACTCTGGTCATGGTCTATCTATAGTGTCTGCACCCTGCTTGTCAACTAAGCCATCTCAGGTGGCTTGAGCTGTACCTGAGGTAGGATGTCACAGCCTCCATCTGAATAGCAGATGTGATTCTACTACTTCCTTTAAAATGTCACCTCCAGGACCCCTGACAAAGGAAACAGAACCAATGTTTGTCTGTCTGTCTAGATCTCTGTCTGTGATTCCCCTTCCCCCCATTTCCCAAGTCCCTACTCCACCCCACCCCCATGTTCTAGCTCAACAAATAAGATGACAGAAATAACCTGTGTTTCCATGGTGTGAGACCTAAGAGACATTCAGTGGAAATAGAGATTTTGGATGAAAGGGAAATGTTCTCTTGTCTAGCTAAAATCTAGATGAGAACAATAGATGTCTTCTAACACAACTCCCTGTCTGAAAGATATGGCCCATCCCAGGACAAACGGCTGCGTTCTTTTGGGATTTTCCTCCTGTTGAGATAATGTGGGGGCTCTGGGGGGACAGTCAGTGATGTACTGACTATCTGCCCTGTGGCATCTTTAGATGTGCATTTCCAGGGTGAATTCCTGGCCACAGCTGTCCTGGGGCCATACCATCCACATGGCTTATTTTCTCGTCCCCTCTTGAACCAGGTGAAGTGTTATCACAAGAAGTTCCGCTCAGCCACCCGAGATGTCATTTTCCGCCTGCAATTCCACACTGGAGCTGTGCAGGGCTATGGACTGCTGTTTGGGAAGGAAGAGCTGGACAGTGCCTGCAAAGGTGCGTGGATGAAGCCCTTTGGGATGTCAGAAGCAGTGTCCATCCGTCCCTGTCTCCCTTTCCATTTGCTGGCAGAGGTACTGCCAACATATGCAAAACTGAGTGGATCTGTGGATGAACAACTCAGAGAAACCAGGGAGAGGTTGACACTCTGTGTGTGAGGGTGTTCTGTGGCAGCTGTGGCAATGGCCCTGCACTGGCTGGACTGGAAGGGCAGGACCCAAGTGTACATAGTGTGATGTGTTCCTTTTTCAGATGACCGTTTTCCTGACTACGGCAAGATTGAATTGGTCTTCTCAGCCACACCTGAGAAGATTCAAGGTAACTGGCAGGACAGTGGGCAGCCAGACTCTAGCTCAGGCTGGAGACTATTTTGAGGACCTTATATATGGTGGTGCTGCTTGGGGCCTTGTGTATTCTAGGCATGTGTCCTACTAAGCTTGAGCTTGAATTATTATTATTATTATTATTATTATTATTATTATTATTATTACTACTATTATTTACATAGCATACTGGATAGTACGTGGGAGGTGGCTCTGAGATATTAATACTTACTTGGAAAAGACCAAAAGGTAGCATGACTTGCCCATGGTGATTCCACTAGGATGTCCTTGCAGGCTAGGGTACCTGCTGGTGTCCCTGCTGGTTCCCCTTACATTTGTGAGGTTGTACCAAACATTTGCTTTTCCCTTCAGATTGAAAAAAGGATTGCCAGTGTAGCACACTGATTGCCAGCACAGTATGCAGAATGTCCATGTGTTTCAGAAAATACATTTAATAAGCAATGGTTTTCCTTACCACTGTAGTAAAATGTTACTATCTGTCACTGGACCTCCTGTGTACGACTGTTTCAATTTGGGATAGAAATCACTTTGTAATCTAGGCTGACCTCCTGGTCATCCCACTTCAGCCTCCCCAATGCTGAGATTGATTATAAGGGGGTGCTACCACAGTTGGCTACATGATAGCTTTCACTCCATTTTTCATTGTTTAGGAAATTACCACTCTTGTACTAGGCACATTGTTACAGACTTAGGTAGGAACCAGAAAATACAAGGCTCACATGTTAAAATTTCCCATGATGTTTTGAGATGCTGGGCTTTGCTAAGACTAACACCCCTGTCATGGCCCACAGGAGCAGAGCATCTATACTGTGACCAGGGAGTGATGGTGGACTATAACACAGCAGACCCTCTGATTCGGTGGGACTCCTACGAGAACATGAGTGCTGATGGAGAGGGTGAGTGCCATTTCTTGCAGCAGGAAGGTGCAGGGCTGATATAGCATGTTCATGGCTACATCAGCAAAGCCCTACGGTCGATTACAAGGTGACTGTCACCTTGCACCCCACAGTCCAGAGCTACACATGTATGATGCTGTTGTTTTGAAGGTGCTCACAAGGGTCAGACTTGGTGAATTTAGATCAGGGCCTTTTTGAAACTGTAGTATGTGGAGGGCTGGTTGGAAGCTTCTTGACTCTATCCCTGCCAGGAGTGTGCACTACTGTGGTCTGGTGCTTTCCATCCTTTCCTTACAATATGTGCTAGAGAATGCCATGTATTGGGTGGGGCGTCCACTACTTGATGCCCTGGAGTTGTGGACCTCCTGACACTGTTGAGGTTTGCCTGTTATCCAGGTGTAGGGAGATACCCAAATTACTCAGCACATTCCCTGTTCACCCACAGAATGTACACTGTGGCTCCCAGGCAACCCACAAAGCCAATAAGGAAAAAAGGGACAGTCATCTTCTGGGGCTACTGAGAGAAGCCACTGAGGCTGATTGCTAAGAAATGGCCATCTAAGTCTTTCATGTTTTGTTGTTAACTTTAAAAATATTACATTTTGCTGGGCATTGGTGGCGTACGCCTTTAATCCCAGCACACGGGAGGCAGAGGCAGGCGGATCTCTGTGAGTTTGAGGCCAGTCTGGTCTCCAGAGGCCAGGATAGGCTCCAAAGCTACACAGAGAAACCCTGTCTCGAAAAAACCAAAAGAAAAAAAAACATTATATTTATTGTGTGTTGTGGGGAGGTCATGAGCATGCCATATCATGTGTGTGTGTGCATGAGGGTGGGTTAAGGAAGTCCAGGAATGCCCAAATAAAAGAAGAACAGATATTTATTTGGGGAGCATTCATACAATGAAGGTAAATATCTGCCACAGTCTTCTGCCCCTGGAGATACAGCATCCTGCAATGCACAATGCTCCGACTACCACCCAAGAGAGAGAGCCAGACCCCTCCTCTTCCTTATAAGGGTTCACATCCATACACCCAAGCCACACACTAAGGGCAGCACCTCCAGTCTATTGGTGGAACAAGATGCCACTACACGTGTGTGCATATGTGCCCATTTGTGTGTTTGTGCCCATGCACATGTGCATGAGATCAAACTCTGGTTGTCAGTCTTGGTGGCACTAATCAAAGGCCTTGTACTGGGCCTGGGAGGGTGCAGGCAATGGTGTGACCAGGCAAACGAGTGGTTAAATTAGAACCAGAGAGCCATGTAATGAAGTAGCCAGTAAGTGGCTATGCATAGGAGCCACCAAAGACCAACTGAGACATCTCAATGGCCTGCTCTTTTATACTTTTAGACTACTGACTGAGAATCAGACCTACGGAGAGAAAGAAAACTGGAGTATTTTTGTCAAGTTAGGTATATCCAAACACCAGTGTCTGGAATTATCCACACTAGCATCGCCTCCTTGTCAGTCTGAAGACTTGAGAAGATGGCTGGTGTTAGAGACACCAATTCTATGTCCCCCTGCTTGTTCTGGGGGAAATCAAATGGCTTTCTGTGCTGTGGAGGGTAAAATTTCATCAGAAGGAATTGCTGGGATTTCAGATCCATTTGGATTTGAAATGGAACCAGAGGTGAAGTGTGTGGGTGCTCTGTGTTCTGGTCATTAGAACAGGTGAAATCTGGATGTGAGCAGGCAGGTGTAGATGAGGCGAACCTTTCTAAGTGTCTTTGCAGTATGGAGCATTCAGAAGCCTAATCCTTCAGGTGCCCGCATAGATTAACAATTACAGCTGAACAAGTTCAGAAAACTGATGATTTTTCTCTCAGTGTCTCCCAAGCTAGGCAGTGAGATCAGGGAGGAAAAGTTGGTAGTGTAGGTTGTGTGGTTTGAAGATGGGGCTTTGCAGGTGGATGGTCTGGCTGATAGGAAGTGAACGAAGTTCTCTGAGTTGGTTGGTTCTGGGCCTGATTAGATAAGGAGCTGGACTAAGTATGCATACACAGTGTTTGGCCACATTGTTTGTGAGCAGCACCTGGCTACAGTTAGCTCAGGCCATTAAAGGATGGCACATGCTCTATAAAAGCTACTATGTTTCCCATCTCATAGATTCTCTGGGTCTAGGGCTCCACTGGACACAATTCTCTAAGGCCTTGGAACTGTTGTCAGTTCATTATACCAATGCAAAAGTTAAGTTTAGAAAATTGGATCGGGAGACAGAAGGAAAAGAAAGGGTTTTTATTTTTCTCTTGGAAATCAATTTGTATTTATGAGTTTGTATTTTTTTTAAAATGCAACTTATCATTTAAGAAAGTTTCGACAGTGTTGCTGCCTGTAAACAAGGCTCTTGACATCCCTGTACTTTAGGCCTGGTTTTTAACTGGCACATAAGGTATTCATACTGGGGCTAACCCCAGGACTTTCATAGCCTTGTTTTTTGCTTAGCATGCTCTGAGTATGTGTGATTCTGTGAGCAGTTTCTTCCAGGTCTTGCTTTGTCATGTTCAGTTGCATTAGACAGGTCACCATGGTGCATTTGATTCTTTTCCCTGTCACCCAGTGAGGCTTCTGTGTTTTCATTAGTGTGCCCAAGACCAAGATCAGCACAGAATAGAAAGATCCATTCCTGTGACTAGAAAGTGAGTCCTGTCTGAGGACTCCTTCTCCACCAACACTCAGTCTTCCTCAGCACCTCTCGGGCAGTGAGACTCCATGCAGTCCCTGGCTCTTGCCAGGGGTCTGCAATCCCTGGCTTGGGTTCCTGGACAAAGCCACCACCTTGGCAGGCAGAAAACGAAATCTCAGCTGCAGTTCTTGCCAAGGACCAACCCTCAAGCAGCATTAGTCCTGACAGCTGTCGGAGCTTTGAGGAGTAACGGGAGGTTTGGCAGCCTTTGAAACATTTTCTTTTAGCTGAAAAATGGAGTGTTACAATGCCCCCTTTTACCCTACCCCTGCCTCTAGTTTCTACTGGTCTTAAAAAAAAGAGCTGAAATAGTGACTTAAGCTGCATTTTTCTCTAGAAACTCCCACTGCCCTGGAATGAGCCCTCCACAGCTGCCTTTAGTCAGGGCTCATATTAGGAAAGCTCTGTCTTTTATGTCTAAGCCCAATGCCCCACTTTCCATACTAAGAAAAGAGTCTGCCCTGAATCTGTTCCAAGGTGAAGAAGAGAGTCCAAATGCTTGTTTGTAGTGTAGGGGTGTTCATGTGGTCTTAGTTGTTTTCGTCCTCATGGGTGGGCAGTGGTCTGCTGAGCTTGGGAGCTGTGGGGCCACTGGCCTCTCCAGGGTCCTCACAGTCACCCAGGACAGGGAAGAATGCCATGGTGTGGAATGGTGCCAAGAAATTCACAGTATGGATATGGAAGTCTTCAGTAAACTTGTGTGTGCTATTTCATCTTCATAAGAACCTATGCGCCCCTCTTAGAGATAAAGGGAACAATAATTTCCAAGAAAAGGGAGAAGATAGGAGCTTCACGGGCCCTGGGAACCTCCTGGATTTTACTGTTGGCGATGATTGGTGCCCTGTTGTGTTATGTTCAAGATTGTGTGGGACAAAGCACTGTCTGCCTTTTTGTATATGACACTTGTGCTGGCCATCATTGGATGGATTGCATTCTCATCATCTAGAACAGATGGGGTTTCTTACCTGGCTGGGAGGGACAGAATCGGCTTGGTTGTGATGGGCTAAGGAAAGGTCTCATAGCAGCTCACCTCTCTCTCTCTCTCTCTCTCTCTCTCTCTCTCTCTCTCTCTCTCTCTCTCTCTCTCTCTCTCTCTCTCTCTCTCTCTCTCTCCTTTCTCCATTGATGGCCTCATAGGAAGGCTTACAGTCCCACCTTGTCCCAGCATGCATGGTGGACTATGGGTGCCACTGTTCCTAGAGTTCTGTCTCTTGCTCTTCTCATCTGCTCTTTTCTTACACACGAATGGTCTGATTTGCTTCCCCCCCCCCTGCACCTCAAGCCCTCCATTACTGTGCCTGTAGCTCTCTGTAAAGCCATCACGTCCCCCCCCCCTTAAGTTCCCACAGGGTCAGCACCACTGACCACAATCCCTTGATTGTGTGATGTGTGTGTTTGCTCAGATGAACTGTGATTTTGTTCTTGTTCCACATCTGTAAAATACCTATGTGGTTGGTCCTAAACATCCCCTCCACCAGCTCTGTGAGGGACTTACTATTGTATATACAGCTGCATCAGCACACATCATACAGACAGTCTTCCTTCGGTATTGGCAGGAACTGGCTCCAGGACTCCCTCAGACACTTGAATACATGGATGCTCAAGTCCCCTTCTTTGAAGTGAGTTGTAATGATAACTCTTTCTGCCACTGCCTGAGTTCCTCCACCATGTTAGGGCCTCCAAATAACACACACAGTCTTAGATTAGTTACAATGCTGCTGGTCAATGACTAAGATTTCTTGTTTGCTAGCTCTGTCCTAGTATCAACCATAACCATTAATCTTTATATTTTATAAACACTTATATTATCAAGGACGCCAGCAGAATGTGTCCTCTCTTCACAGCGATCACATAGTGACTGTCGTTACTACATTTCCCAGAATCCTCCTCGATTCCTAGCCTCACCTATTTTGCTTTCCTATTGGCCAACAGTGCTTTATTTATCAACCAATAAGACAAACATATACACAGAAGGACTTCCCCCATCAGTGAGTTAATATTTGCATATAATCTACACACACCCTCCCATATGCTTTAACCATTCCAGGGTTTCTTATAATGCCTACCACAATATCAACCCTGTGTGAATAGTTGTTACTCCTCATTGTTTGGGGGAAAGGAACAACAACAAAAAACTTTTATGTTCAAAACAGATGCATTTTTTTTAAAGATTTTATTTATTTATTATGTATACAACATTCTGCTTCCATGTATGTCTGCACACCAGAAGAGGGCACTAGATCTCATAATGGATGGTTGTGAGCCACCATGTGGTTGCTGGGAATTGAACTCAGGACCCCTGGAAGAGCAGTTGATGTTCTTCACCTCTAAGCCATCTCTCCATCCCCACAGATGCATTTTTTAAAGTAATTTTTTGATCTCTGATTTGTGGAATCCCTGGCTTCAGAACCTGCAGACACAGTGGGCTCTCTGTATAGCATATTTATATCAATAGTCCTGTAGGGTGTGCCATGGGCTGGAATTTGGAGTGCCAAAGATTAGTAAAAAACAAAGAGAGCAGTTACTCCATCAGGTGGGCACAGGGGGACATTTCTGCTGGGCATTGTGTGAAGTCCAGCTGACAGGCGCTGGTGAGAACTTTAGGACAAGGCTTGTGCCTCATCTGAAATGTCACAACGCTGCAGCGTGTCTCCTTTGTTACCTGACACTGAGATTGGAGGAGCCACAATGTTTGGAAACCTGTGGTGATCAGAGGATGCCCCACAGGCATTAAAGCCCGGAGGGCAAGGAAGGTAGAGGAGGGGTTTAGAGAGCTCCCTAGTCAAGAAAAGAAGAGAGCGAGGCCTGGACTGGCACAGCTGTATCCATCCTTAGAAGGGAATGGATAAGATCACCACAGATCAAACAAGGATGAAGGGAAGGGAAGACTTAGGAGTGGCTGGGGGTGGCACATGAGAATTGCTGGGCCACTCCCAAGCTGTTGGTTCTTTGCATGGACCTAGTTTTCTGACCACACCCCTTACCAGTCTAGGGGTGAACAGTGTGAGGGCATCTCAGGGTTTGGGCTCTGCTACTTTAAGGGGATACTTTCCATTGTGGGTGCTCAGGCTAGGCTTTCTAGACAACTATGATTGTGTAAGAGCTCCCTCTGCGGTTGTGGAGCAGATGGCCCAAAGGAGGTTCCGATTCTCAACTCCTTTCACAGTAACCTAAGTCCTAAAATGGCCATAGCCACTGCTCAGAATGTTTCGTCAACCTCCCAATACGAGCCACTGATCAGAACAAGTTGTGTCAAGAATCACTGGCCATGCCATACACAGGGCTGTGGACATGCTGTGTCAAGTTGCAGCCCTTCAGGTGTGGCCATTTTGATTGTGGATTTAGGGTATTAAGATTGGGAAAAGCAAAGCAAGTTTTGACAGCTGCTAGAAGGAAGGAGCCACTGGGGTCTGACAGACAAATCTGTCACACTGTGGCTATGCTTGTGTTAACTACTTGAAGTTATGGGGTTCCTCCTGAGCAGTTCCTAAATGGTAGGATGGGATGTTTCTTGACTAGCATTTAGAGACATGTTTCTTTTTCACATAGTGTTGGCTACAGCAGCTACTCAGTGAATGGTTGACTGTCTGAGAGGAGAATTTCTCTAGGTCTTCTTTGTATTGCATAAATAACAATTGTGAAGAGATTTGCCAGATCATGATATCTGCTGGAAATATCACTGTGATGGAGTGTGTGCCATAGGTAACCATAGCTAACATAGCTGCACAAAGAGTTTGAGGCAAGCAGAGGTGTTGAAAAGCAAGTGAAGACTACGTGTGTGTGTTCCAGGGCAGCAATCTTCTGCTACTGTGGTTAACAAGGGCAGTGCCGGGTTGAAGTGAAATAGGGCTGACGTGTCAGTTAACTTTTCTTATCCCTGTGGTAAAGTACCCAGCAGAAGCTTCTTAAAGCCCTAGAGATTTATTTTATCTCATACTTGCAAAGAGACTTCAGTTCATCATAACAGGAAGATTGATGATGGCAGCCTGCCTGAGGCTGTTCCGTGGCATCCGATAAGAAGCAAAAAATATAGACAGGAACCAGGGCAGGTAGAACCTTCGAAGACTTGCCTCTAATGAGTTGCTTCTATCCATCTAGCTCAACACCTGTAAGCTTCCCAGCCTTTAAGACAGTGGGATGAGTGTGAATTGAGTCAAACATAAGCCAGTGGGGACAGTTCAGATCCTAGCCCAGACCATGGCAGGAATTTGTGCCCATTTGTGCTTCAGCTTTTCTGTATTCAAATCAGAATCATGTGTGAAAAGTCTGCCTTCAAAATCTCTCAACTTTATTTTTGTTTATGCTTAATACAAGTGACTCTTTTTTTTTATGCTGACAGCTTTCTTAATATAAACTTATCCCTTTCTGAGTCCTGCTTCCTGAGCTGGTCAGGTGACATGCACCTGCCAGTACACCTTACATGCTGTTAAGGGATGATGACCCAGATGGATGAAGAGTTTCTCTTTCCCCTCTTGACTGTGAATCAAGTCTTCACACTACTGTCACTTAAGCCCCGAGGGCTCTTTTCATTGACTCCCTGATCTAACACCTGAGTAGGATTTAAGACCCAATGACTCTCAGTTGCTATCTGAGCCCTGAGAACCCTCTGTTCTGTGTTCAGAGTGGTAATCCAGTCATGGACTATTGACTTTTGAGAATGGATGTGATCTGTTGGAAAGGAAGTGTGATGTTGAGGCTGCCAAAGGATAAGTGCTAGTCCCTTGCCTGCTATCCCATTAAGAATACATCACCATCATCACCATCATCATGATGTTTCTGAGTGGTATTAGAGAAACTGTCTTAAAATGTATGTCATCCTGTAGGGTTGTATAAAGTGACCTTGTGAGTATTCCAGTGATGGCACCAGGAGTTAATTGTCACCCCCAAGATAGTGAATAGTGACACTGAGATTTAAGAGGACTTGACCTTTGTCCACAGTTCTCAGTCTCCAGCCTAAGCACTAGCCTTGGATCTCCCTTCCTCCTGGGAGAATGTAAGAGCACCACCTCCTGAGGTTCAGATAGGGTGCCATGTGTGTTTGGCAGGTGATGGGGGCTGGGTGGTTTGTCTGTGCCAGTGCAGTTACTGTGTCTTTGTGGAGCTAACAGCCATGTGTCATCACTCTCATGCCACTTTCCTCTCCTCATTGCATTCATGATCAGCACCTCCAACTTTCTCTGATGACCTCACCCTCTTAACACACCATGACTCAACCTTTGCCCTGCATTCCATTCCTGGGGCTGGGGAATCTTTGTACTCCAGTCTCACCTGTAGGCCTTGCAGCTTAGTTCTTGCTCTGTTTCTGTCTTTCCTGAGATGTGAGCCTGGGCGTGGATCCCTCCGCACAGCTTCTCTTTGAACCCAAGGAGTCCTGCATTCTGTGTGACCTGTGTGTATGGAAACCCTGGTGTTGTACAAGTTTACTCTTGGGAGTCCTCCCACTGTTTCCTGCCCTGGGCAGGTACAAATGGCTGCACAGTGATATTCCAGCCACACCTGCCTGGGTCTCTGCTGTGTCCTCCATGGGAAAACCCTCTCTCTCAGTGCCAGGAAGAGATGGGATTGCAACTTTATTTCTACAGAGCCTCTCCAGGGAAGAATTTGACTACAATATTAGCTCAGTTGGTTGTAAAACAGTAGAGAGAGCAAGCTGTGATTAGAGGAAAACTAGTGTTGTTTCCTCTTGTATGTTAACTCATGTGCACCTGTCCCGCGCGCTCTCTGTATTCCTCGCCAGCAAGAAATACACGCAGGACATTCGGATCCTTCTGCAGACAAGCTTTAATGCATTAGACTAAACAGAGACTGAGCAGAGACTGAGCAGAGACATTGAACCAAGAAAACCATCCCTATATAAAAGGCTGACCAGCCGCCTGGGACGTATTACCCTATGAATGGCTTTAGCTCCTCAGGCTAAAATGAGCCACGGGATAGGCAGAGATCAAAGGAATGGAGATTACCCAGCGCCTGTGAAGTAATTCACACCTTGGTGTCTTCAGGCAGCATTATAATGCAGGAACCGGCTTCCTACATATCACCCTTTTTTTATTAATTAATGAAAAGGCTTTATATTATTACAAGCAAATAGGTCACCCATATGTTGAGGGATAGAGGCAGGGGTTGACCTTCCCAAAATCAAACATTAAGACTGTGTACGGGAGTCACCATCAGGCTGTTAGCTTGACCCGAAGTACTCCCGACCTGTCCTCTGCCGTTTTTCTGGGAAAGGGGGACTGGGGCAGGTAACCCTTATGTAGGTCAACGTACCTCCCAGAGAAGCCTGTATAATAGGCAACTCTGTGCGATGCCTATGCTCAGCATCCCTCTTTGGGGCTGCACAAACCAGACACTCTACCCTGTGTAGTGAGCCTAGGCTCCGGGTGTGCAAGAGCTGTCTGGCCGGCGGCCTATCGCTTAGCCAAAATATAAGCGCTTGGATGATCTCTTGGTTTGAGCCCTGGAGCTTACATGCCAGCCAAAGAAGTAACAGCATTTCGCAGGCGGCTGTATCAAATAATTATATCCACCCCTTTTCTCACAGACCAGCCAAAAATAACAGCAATCTGTAAACGGCTGTATCGAACAATTACCCCCACCCCTTGTCATCTCTCCGCCAAGGACAGGAGTTAATCTGGATAACAATAGCGGCTCTCAACTCCCGGGGGTAGAGGGTGGAGTTCCGACTTTTGGAGGTCTGAAGGGACTCTTCGGGTGAGTCTTTCTGGGATCCACAGGGGATTCTCTTCATCCTGTGAGAAAACACAATATCGCTCCCCTGGATCTTATGAGAATAGGATCTAAAGATCAGTTACCATTTCTTTTTGGCCTTTTAGTTTTTGAGGTGAGACGCTTGGCCTCGGTATGGCCCCCAGCGTTAATGTAAATGAGGCTTTAAAGCCCCAGGCATTCCAGGCCTTTAAGAAGTGTTGAATAGCAGGCATGGCCTTTTCCCCTATCAAAGACTGGGAAAGCCATCTGTAATTTTCTTTGCTCCTCTGATGGTAAGAAGGAGTCGGTTCCAAATAGTGGGGGTGCTGATGGAAGCACACCCGCTGGCATTTTTGGCCGTGCTGTTTCTTTCTCTAGCTTTGCTTCCTTGTTAGAATCTAAAATCTCAGAGTCTGAGCTGCTCAGCTCCAAGGCTTCCAGTTTCGTTGCAGGGCAGAGGCTAGGTTCCTCATCTCTCCTAAATTTACCGGGGTGTGACCGGTTATTCCCCATTCTTTCTCTCTCCTTCTCTGTCTCTCCCTCATCCAGCTGAGCTGTTCCTTTTAAAACTTTATCTCTTGAGCTTTTAGAGTTATCAGAGCTATTAAGATTTAAAGCTTTATACACTCCCTTGTCAGTAGACATTCCAGGAGGTCTTTTTTTCTTATTTGTTGCTGTATACACTCCCTTGTCACTAGACACCCCGGGAGGTCCTTTTTTCTTATACGTTGCAGTTTCTCTTCTTACATACACTCCCATGTCACTAGACATCCCGGGAGGTCCTTTTTTCTTATATTTTATTGTTAGGCGCGCCCCATCTCTCACTACATTCGGTTTCTGATATGTAATTTTGGACTTCTTTAAGATTGCCCAAGCCAAAGTCCAGAAAAATCATACCTCTCCGAATTTCTCTCATTACATTCGGTTTCTGATATGTAATTTTGGACTTCTTTAAGATTGTTACAACAGTGAGAAAAGTCAAAATAGATTAACCTCCCAAAATAGCAACATTCCCAAGCCAAAGTCCAGAAAAATCATACCTCTCCGAATTTACCACCCTGCAGTTCTGAATCCGCCTCGTTAGAGGGGTCTCTGAGGTGCTGGAGATGTTAAGCTTCCCGGGTTTCGGCACCATATGTCCCACGCGCTCTCTGTATTCCTCGCCAGCAAGAAATACACGCAGGACATTCGGATCCTTCTGCAGACAAGCTTTAATGCATTAGACTAAACAGAGACTGAGCAGAGACTGAGCAGAGACATTGAACCAAGAAAACCATCCCTATATAAAAGGCTGACCAGCCGCCTGGGACGTATTACCCTATGAATGGCTTTAGCTCCTCAGGCTAAAATGAGCCACGGGATAGGCAGAGATCAAAGGAATGGAGATTACCCAGCGCCTGTGAAGTAATTCACACCTTGGTGTCTTCAGGCAGCATTATAATGCAGGAACCGGCTTCCTACATGCACCCCCCCCCCAGACTCCAGCTACCTCCCTCTCTCACATTTGGCTGAAAGGTGAAGGAAGACTCACATAGCCCTCTCTTCTCTTGGAGCTTAAAAATATACCAAGAAGGGTCTGCAGATCAAGCCCGTGGCGCAATGTCCTGCACTCCTCTCTTTCAAAAATGCTGCAAACTAAGATGGAATCAGGGGAGAGAAAGTCTGTCTGTGGGTACATTTTAAGGGAAGGACTTGTAAAAAAAATTAAAAAGGTTCAGCTGGAACAGTCTTTTCAATTAGGTCTTCTGTGTAGTCAAGCGTCCCTCACCAGTTCTAGCCCACTCAGAGCTGTGCCTCCAGCCCCTTGTGCCCCCAGCTCTTGACTGGGAGACCCACACGCCTGTTCACTTTATAGGGGAGACCCATACTCCTGTTCACTCTATAAGGGTGTCCTGTTGATTATGGTGGCACTGTTTTGGAACAGTGACATTTTCAAGGTCAGTAGCTTTCTGACTTTATGCAGCTTCGGGACTCCTTGTTGGTACTTAAGTGGCATCCTTTCTCCATCCCAACTCCTACACAAACCCTCCCCAGCCTCTGCTCCTACCTTTGTTTCTTTATAGTCTTCATATCGGGTTTTGGGTAGAACTTTATTTGAAGTTCTATTTCCAACTCAGCCTTTGGCAGTTGGAAACTGCTGCCCTGTGTGCCTTTTTCTGATAGCTCAGAGTTGAAATTGTTTTTGTTTTCATATACAAGACCTTTGATATCAATACACACTGTAATGTTTAAACAGTCTCGCCTTGCCCCTGTAGATCCTGGGACAGAATATAAGTAATTTCATTCTTGTAGATCCTGTGAAGGGCGGGACATGAGAACAGAAGGAAAGTTCAGGGCAAGGAGTGTGTTCTGCACCTGAACTAGGTTTTTGTTTTTAACCAGAAAGCTATTGGAGAGTCAGGGCTATTATAATGGCAGCATGTGATGTGTAAGTGGGGTGAGCATCCAGGTACCCTCAGACCAGCTTGTTTTATACTGTAAATGGGAAGGGCTTTAGATGGATTTTGTGGATACTTCTGTGAATAAAGGTCTGTTTATACACAATGTTCTTTTTTCCCTCGGGTGTCACACTGTGTGAAGAGTGCTCCTTAGATAGAGCAGAGTTCTGAGACCCTTGGGACATCCCTTCTGTGCGCTGATGTTCGGTAGAGACTCCTTTGCCTTCAAGAAGAGCTAATATGAAGGCCTATTAGGCAGGACAGGAGACAGGTGAGGTCCCTTTGCTGTGTGAATCAAGGGTGAGCAGAACAAATGAGAAAGAACTGATTGGTGTCTGGGTCAGAAGAGAGTGGTGATGGAGCCAGGCAGGTACGGAGGCTGAGATTAGAAGCTTTGGCTTCAGTGATGAAGGCCCCTGAGGAGGGGTGGACCAAAAACACACAGAAAGCTGTTGGCTCCAGGAACTGAAAAATAGGTCCTATAGACACGGGGGAAGGAGACCTTGGAAATTCTTTTTTGCTTATCCCCACTCCCCATGGTTTGGCATGTCCCAGAGGGGCAGGTCATTTGTCTACAGGAAGTTACTTCCACATCCCAAGAACAACAATGAGCCTGGTTTTTCTTTACACACAGTAAGGTGTTACTAGCAAGGACAGGTGACATTGAGTTCTTTGATACTTCATTATGGAAAACTGAAATGATGCAGGATGCATGGTGGTAAAAGTCCTAGAAAATTAGACTATAAAAACTCAGTAATGTTCACTTTTGTCACTGAGCTGATGTTTTACCTGGAACCCCTTCTCTGTGAAATTAAGCCCAGTGGCTAAGCTTTCAGTAGCCATTGGTCATGTCATACTTGCACTTTGCCTGTGGATTAAGAGTAGGTCCTACTGCTTGCATGATACTGCTGGGCTGTTTGTGGGGTTAGGGAGATTGAGAAATGAACAGGAGTGCCCAGTGATGACTAGTCTGAGTCAGAAGAGGGGCTATGAAGAAACCATCCTTCTCTCAGCCCTGGGTTCCATTCATTGTTGTTGCACATAAAAACTGCTGTCACTCTTTCCCTACACATCCCCGGACCAGGTCATCTGGGGAGCAAAGGCAGAGAGTGGTCATTTTCTGGGGAACTGATTACAGAATACCCACAAACTATGTACTCATGAAGCAGGCTTGTCTGGGCTTCTCTCCCTGCTTTCAGTGCTAGGTGTTACAGACAAAGCTGGAGCAGATACTCATGGCCCATGCAGGAGGGAGGACTGTAATGGTTACTGAGTGTTGCTATCAGAACTCATTGTTTTGAGTGAGTAACACATTTAATCCTGACCACATTCCCCAAAGGGTCAAATATCTCATCAGTTCATCCTAGAACAGGCCTAGTCAAATGGCCATGACACTCCAGCCCTTGATGTACACTGAACAGCACACTAGTTATGGCAGAAAATAGAAGGGACTCTGCATGCATGCATGTGTGTATTGTGTGGGGTTGTGCATGTGAGCACACACATGTGTGTCCAGGACAGGGGACTTGAGGTCTGATAGTTGACATGGGATAGAGGACTAGGAATGAGCTCCTACACTGTAGCCTTTCTTGACGCACAGAGGAAGGAAATGTTTTCTGCTGGGAGCAGCTGACAAGTGAGTGGGAGTCTGAGAGCCAGAAAGGCTTAGAGGTATGATCGCCAGTGACAGTTGAGGGTGTTGAGAGTCAGCATCATGTGCAGCGTTGCTGTAAACCCTCAAGGTAGGGCCTTCTGTGACCTTAGAGATGTGTACACCAGCTATGGGAAACAGCAGTGACCCTGGATCTGGATGAATAAGAGAAAGAAGTAGCTCATGCTGCCCGTAGTACGAATGTGGAACTGGAATTAAATCTGTTTTGGCTCTTCTCCACCATGCTGAAAAAGGAGCCTGATACATGTGAAACTGTACACGGTGGTATACATGGAGAAGAGGAGGCACTATCTGGACCCTCCCATCTGTGTGGGAGGGAGATATTGACCACCATGTTGGAGGAACTCAAGGTTTCACTTTGGTGATAAGTCAAGATTGTGTCATCAGGAATGTTACAATCAAGCTGAAGTCTGGAGTCTCAGATCCAGGGAGGGACCCATTCAATGGGCACCATAGGAGGAGAAGCCATGGTTCCACCACAGTTACCTGTTACCTGTGATAGGTGAGCTTAGACCAAACCTGATGACCAGGTGACCTTGCCTGGAGAACAGGGTATCCTGAAGCATAGGTTTCTGGAGATAAAGGAAGTTGGATGGATGAATCCTGACTTGGGGCAGTTGTGGAGAGTCAAGGACTTGAGTGTAGAGCTGCCTAGGAGGGCTTTGGGGAGACTAGGGTTTGGCCACTGGGCAGGAGGGCATTGCAGTGGGACCTTGGGGTGTTGTAGGATGCAGAGAGATTAACTTGGGAGGAAGGACCAATTGGAGAGGTCAGCAGAAGACTGGAGGCCAGTGGACCAAAGGCATCAAAATGTTGGGGCACTTGATATTCCACCTGGGAAGGTTAGAACTTTCTCCAAAAGATACTTCCTTGTCATCTAGGCCTAGAACATTCTTATCATTCCCAAATATAGCCTTATACATTAACAGTCATTTCTGATCCTGCTTTCTCTGGTTCCTGAAAACCATTAATTCTTTCTCTGGGGTGCCATATTCTTGGCATTTCACATCAATGGAACCATTCAGTGTTCTGTGACTCACTCTGCTTGTCCCAAATTTTCAAGGCTCATCTCTGTGTACTTCATTCCTCCTCATGACTGACATTCCACTGTAGATCACATTGAGGTCATTGGTTCTGTACATTTGGGTTATCACCATTCCCACACAGTTATGGATAATGTCGCTATAAGCATTCTTTGGTATGTGTTGCCATTAGAATATTATTATATCTCTGATATTATCAGTTTCCTCCTCCTCCTCCTCCTCCTCCTCCTCCTCCTCCTCCTCCTCCTCCTCCTCCTCCTCCTCTTCGAATCTTTTACTGCCTTTTTGAAATATCTTCTCTCTTTCTGGAGTGCCACACAGGAATCACACTAAACCTTTTGCAGGTCTCCTGCCTACTCAGTCAAGCCCTTTCAGAGGAACTTGAGCAGCCCATTGCAGCCTTTTCTTCATTAGATATATGATTTCATGCATAGAATTGTAGCTAGGTTCAGTGTCTTTCAAAGCCCTCTGGGCTGTAGAGCTGCCTTCTGGCCAGACTTCAGCAAAGTGTCAGTGGGCCATGTTGTTTCATGAGAAGCTAATGCTAACAGCCTAAGCAGGCCCATGTAATCAAAACCCTCTGGTGGCGAGTACATGGAAACTGAGAGGACTTTGGCACACCTGTCTAGCGGCCCAGCAGTAGAAAAGCAGAAATGGAGGCCAAATGGATGCTGGTTGGTGAAGACTTGGGGCAGTTCATTTATAACGTTGTCATCAGCACCCTCTGACACTAAAGAGGACAAACCTTAGCCTTAAATAATCTCAGTATCACTATGAGAAATGGAGAAAAAAAAAAAAGACCCTTTGCTAATATAAACAATATTTTGTTCTCTGTGTTATTGGTGTCCTAGCTGTTGTTTTTCCTGTACAGGTTTGGGATATGAAAATTTATGCTTGAGGTTCTTGTGCCTCAGAAGACTTGGCCCCAGCAATAGCTGAACAAGAGTTAGCTCTGACTCAAGGAGGCCTCACATGCTCTAAAGGGACGTAGGCATTCATTTTAGTCCCCCAGCTAGGTTATTCAAACATCTCCTAATCTTTTTTCTTTTGATGTGGATCCTTTGAAGGGAAAACAGGTTGTGATTAGTAAGTCCTGGCCTTTATTGCGGTGCCCTTGCTTGCAGAACAGGAACAATGCTGTTGCTTCCCTTGATGGGGAGGTGTGTTACCCAATACCCTCTCCTGAATTCCACATTTAATAGAAGTTCTTGCACAAGAAGTGCATTATGTCCTATCGTGGAGGAGATGCTTTCTCCAGAGGGTGAGCCGAGTTTATCTTGCGATCTTGTAAGCTGTGTGTGCTTCTGTTGAGGTCCCAGGTGATTTATTAGCGATAACTGTTGCCCTCTGCCTGTACTCACAGCCCAGGCATGTCTCCCTTCCTTGCTGAATGATTGGAGATGTTTGTAAGGGTTTTCATTGTGCTGAGGGAACCTGGTAGCTTTGGAGGGACTCTGCTTGTTTGTTGTAGTGTTTTCACCTCTAAGGGGAGAGGCACGTGGTGGTGCTGTGACTGATTTCAGCCAGAGTGAGAGGGCATTGGCTGAAGCCCACCTTAGTTGACTATAATGAAGCTAGAGATGGAAAAGGATCTCTTATAGAAACCACAAAGGTATGCTGTGCTGCAGTTAATACTGACCCCATCCTCTCTGCCACACGGAGCACGGAAGGCAAGCAGCTCCAACAATGGGGGTGTCCTGCAGAGGTTTTCTGTCTGGATCTTTTAAAGAAAGTACATAAGAGGATAAAACTTGTTTGTAAAATGCATGGGAGCTAGCCACTGAGCCAGTAAAGGCCTCTGGCCCCACCCCTCAGCCTGCAGAGTTCAAATTTCACTAAACCTGATTGCAGTAAACTCCGCCCTCATGTTTACATTGCTTGGGCCCTCTTGGACAAAATCAAAGTCCCCGCAGCCAAAGAGATTTTTACTTTCTGTAGCCAAGGAGATTTTTTACTTTCTGCGCTAGCTGGAGTGGGAGGCACGGTGTTCTGGGAAGGAGGTGGCACCAGGGATGCTGTTGAAGGCGTCCTTCCCCAGAACTGGTCTGACTGTCTGTACTGAACGAGCGGTTGAGTGTTTAGAGGGAAGGTAAGTGAGTATGTGCCTGTGCATATCTCTTGTGGCTTTTGCAAGGCTCCAGGTGTCCCAAATCCAGCCTTGTGTTTTCTGAGACATGCCAGCTCTCTCTTGGAGCAGGAGGTGATGCTGGCTAGAGCTGCCGGGATTGTACACCAGAAAGAGGAGAGGATCCGAAGCTCCTGCTTGACACATCCAGCAGGACTGATCTAGGAATGCCTTTATCTGCTTGCAAGCCAGAGCAGTCTGTCATACCCGTTTCTTTGAGGGAAGCACTCAGGGTGGCCTGAGGTGGGAGGATCTGTTTTGAAGTGTATGTTCAGCCCAGCTCTGTCGCTTGTGTACCCAGGTGGCCTCTCCTGAGGCTCTTGTTTTCTATTTTTTTTTTTTTAAACCTGAATCTGTCTCCTGTTTAAGATGTCTTTAGAGAGCTGGGTCAGAAGGTGTCAGGATGGATGCTGCAAACCTGTGGCCAGCATTTGTAGGTTGAGGGTTGTATAGCTGGGACAGGGGAGCACCTAGTCCTGCTTTGGACCTGCCATCACAGACCACTGGGATTCACAACCCTCCTTTATTGCCACATTCTGGTGCCTCGCCTAGTAGAAGTCAGGCGCCTTAGATTCCAGGCGTCCCAGCTGCTCCTAGCTGAAGTGGGACGTGGGCACAGTCCCTTTCCAGGAGGTGGCTTGCTGCTGGCTTGGTGTGTTGGTGTGGAACTTTTCCTGCTCTTGCTCCCATTCCTTTCTTTCCTGGTTTATGGTTGTCCAAGATTGTACAGCCTCCTTGTTTTCTTCAGTGCCCTGCCAGGTGCTCATTGTCCAGCGCCAAGGACAGTTGCTGCCGGTGTCCTGTTACTGACACCTGTAGGTGTCTTCCCTGTCCCTGGCTTTCAATTCTTGGCATCTTGCCTTTTGGATTTGTGTTTGGTGTTTCAGACAGTGAGAATGCTGATGTAGGTGCAAGTTATTTCTGGGACTCTGACTGTTGTGAGAAGTAGAGACTGCTTTGCACAGTATGAAGGTTTGTTTTCTTCTTGATCATTTAAAAAATAAAAAGAGGGAAAGGACTCAGTTCATCCTACCAGTAATATATGCATGCTGTGATTAGAGGTGATAGTTTAAAAGATCCACGCACAGACATATTCCTTAGCTCGTGATTGCTCTGTGATAGAAAATAATTCAATACAAACCAGGAAATGTTTAATTAGCACAGAGGCATGACCCTAGTGCAAAAGTAAAAGCCAAACTTGTTCTAATGATAGGTCAGTAGTGTTGTAGTTAAAGATGTCTACATGGAAAAAAGCTAAGTGACTTCTGTATGTGTGATTCGTGAAGCAGCACCAGGGAATGTTTGAGCTTACATCTCCTGATGGTAGAAGGTGGGTCTTCTGGTACCTGAACCCCACTAGACCCCAAGAAAGCAGGTGTCTTTGGGACATGAACCAGAGCTGCCAGCACACACCCCTGCCTTGTACTCTGGCACAGCCTTGATTTCGGGCCACCTGACTTGGTGATAGGCTCTCCCATGCCCAGAGGTTGAACTCTGGTACCCCATCAGTGCCAATCATGCCAGCACTCCACATGTTCCTGCACAGCAGTTGTCACCTATCAGCCATGCTGTGTGCTGGGAAACTCCTGGGTCCATTTATTGCACATGCTATAGCTCAGTGTCAGCTGACTTGGCAGGCCAAGAAGAAAGGTTTGGAACTCTAAGGAGGTCAGGTGATATGGCCAGGGTTCCTGAAATGTTCATCCTAAGATCCATGGGGTCATTGTGGCCCTGCCCCTGGGAAGCCAGATACGGTCAGCACCATGACCTCGCAGAGTGAGCTGAGGGAATCCTGGATTCTTTGGGGGCTGGTGGCTAGCCTCACATGAGGCAGTACTGTGAAGTGCTCAGAGCACAGTGACCATCCAGTCGTTTCGTTCCTATGATTTTGCCACCCAGGAGAAAACTGTGTTTGATCAGAATGCATATCTGTAAAGGCTGCAGGTCACATTTGCTATAAAGCCATTGGGGTGGGGATGGGTTGGTTAGAATCCAGTCAGTGAACTTTTTGATAAATTACAAAGTAAATCCTTTCTCATTTTAAAGGTTTATTTGATTTCATTTTGAGTGCATGAGTGTTTTGTGTGTGTGTGTGTGTGTGTGTGTGTGTGTGTGTGTGTGTGTGCCCAACATGCATGCAGTGCCCCTGGAAACTAGAGTAGGGTGTGGATCCCCTGCAATTGGAGTTTTAGACAGTTGTGTGCTGTCACGTAGGTGCTGGGAACTGAACCCGATCCTCTGCACCATTAGCAGCTGCATGAACCCTTGAGCTGTCTGTCTCTCCAGTCCCTTAATCTGTGGCTTAATAGATGTATCTTAGGAAGCAATTTCATCAGTGTAGTTCGCAGCGTGGACTTTTTATTTAGATGCCCTGGAGGACTCTGCTCACCTAGCTCGGGGCCTTGGGGGACACAGAAGTGAACTCTTACATGAGCCCAGGTTATTCTCCAGTGCTGATGTGCAGCACACCCTCTATGCAGATGTTGTTGAATCTGAGGCTGCCATCCAGTGCTTCCTTCTTGGTTGCCAGCTTACATAGAAGGAAATGAGGCACAGAGGGAGTGAGTGATTCACCTGAGGTCACAAAACTTGGCCAATCAGAGTGATAATTACAGGAAATGAAGAAGGGGGTAAAAGTGCTCATAAATTTCTTCAGTGATGCCCCACAAAGAAGCTCTGTGCCACAAGAGAGGCACAGGGGCCATGCTGACTGCCCAGCAATGTCATTCTACTTTTTCAGAGATATGGGAAGGAAGGGACCATGATGACTACTCCAGCAATGATGACATTTTACCCTTTGAACTGGGTGGGGGGTGGGGGTCAAAGGAAAAGAGGGGCAATGGGATGGAACAGGAGGGTTAGAAGAAGAAAAGAGGCAACAGAGCAGGGTGAGGCCTAATGCTGAGTCTCACTTCTGTCTGCCTCTCCCCACGGTGGTCTTAATGTATAAGAAAGATTCTACAGCAGTGCAAATACCAGTTAAGGTGGAAATGTTTATGGGCCAAAACATGTCCACGCCCCTTTACAGCCTGCCCTCTTCTCCCCCGGCCACACTGATCTGTATCCTGGCTTGCATCCCCATGGTGTTATCATCTTAGAGTCTCACAGTTGCAGTCTTTGAAACTGGCTGTGTTCACTCCAGTACAGTCTTCAGAGACCTGACCTGTAGGCTAACAGTGGCCATTTGTTCTTAAGAGCAGTCTTTTCTTCTTTTTACACATCCTTCCTGGGAGGACTGTTACTCTCAGGGCTTCACCATGGGGACCTGTAGCTGCCTCCACTTATCTCACTGTTTAAATATTGAGTTGATTAAACTCAGTGGCCTCCAGTGAGTCACTTTAGGGCAACCTGGAGACATGACAGGGTGATAGCCACTGTGGAAAAGCAGCCTGTTCTTTAGGGTCCAGGGAGGCCTCCCAACTGTAGTTGGGACTGAGGAGCCTGAGCCAGGAACAGAACTCAAGCTCATTAACTGAGAACAGAAACACACCTATAGCTTCAGCTTAGGAAGTGGACATTAAACTGAGAGCATAAGCACACGTGCATCGAAAACACTGAGTTCCTGGCCTGGCATGATTAGCCGTTGTGAGAGTTAGGGAGGAACCCCAGCATGCTGAGTGGTCTCCAGGGACTGAGGGTGTAGGAGTATGAATATAGCACAGTTTGGGTACTTTATCTGTGGAAGCTAAAGAAAACATTCCTTTCCAAAATTAAATTGCTGATTCTGTGTTTGGTTGAGATTGGAATGCAGCTTTCCAAGTAGATGGTGGATCTTAACTTCTGAACTTCTGATATTGGGTCAGCCTTAATTTACCCTCTCTGCACTCCTCTCTCCTCCCTTCCCCTCCCATCCCGTATGTGATTGATATATGAACCATACGCAAGTGTGTCTGCTATCCAAGCAGGCCCTAAGAAGGTGTTGGATCCCCTGGAACTGAAGTTCCAGTGGTTGTAATCTACCTTGTGGGCCATTCTGCTCTGGAAGACCAGGTCATCTCTTCAGTCCCCAAGTTGGCTTTTTAAAATGGTTCAGCTGCCCCGTGCTTCTGTTTCCATCTGAAACATGGGCTTTCCAATCAGGGTAGTGGATTCTTGGCAATTGAGTCATTGTCCCCGAAGTCGAAGGAACAGCAATTTGTCCTTCAGAGTCAATTGGGTTACAGGAGAGGGGTGGTGTGGGATTATGGGTTATAGGAGAGGGGTGGTGGAAATCTCTGTAGCTCCTGGTAGAGCTAGAACAGCCCTACTCTTTTTCTCTCAGTAGCTCCTCCCACATACCCACTTCGCTTCCATCTCCTATTTCTCCCTGTTCCCCAGGGGCTGAGTAGTTCTGAGCTCCAGGCATTGCTAGAATCTCTACATTTCATTTATAGTGGGCAGGCAGCACATGCTTAGTAAACACACACACACACACACACACACACACACACACACACACACACACACACACACACCAAAAAACAAAAAAACCCAATGACAGCAACAAAAAAAACCCTAGAGGTGGGGCACAGGTTCTCTATTGAAGACATGTTTAGCTCCTTTGAAAAGTTGCTTTTTTGTTGTTGTTGTTGTTGACTAGCTTCTCTGGCAGTGTGGATGGTAGGCTGGCAATCCTTTACTCTATGTCTAAAATCCACATATGTGTGAGTACTTATCATGTTTGTCTTTTTGTGATTGGGTTACCTCGCTCAGAATGGTTTCTTCTAGATCCATCCATTTTCCTGCAAATTTCAAGATACCATTGTTGTGGGTTTTTTTTTTCTTTTTTTTTTTTTTTTTTTTTTTTTTTTTTTTTTTTTTTTTTTTTTTTTTTGCGCTGAGTAGTAAATTGTGTAAATGTACTACATTTTCTCTATCCATTCTTCAGTTGAGGGGCATCTGAGCTACTTCCAGTTTCTGGCTTTTACAAATAGTGCTGCTATGAACATGGTTGAACAGATGTCCTTGTTAGTAAACAAGAAGGACCTTAAGAGAGACATACATGGTCTCCTGGAGAAGGGGACAGGGTCAAGATCCCTTGAGCAAATTGAGAGCATGGGAAGATGGGGGAGGGACTACAAGAATGAGAAGGGAAGAAAAGGAAGGATGCAGAGGTCATGAGGGAGCAGAAAGGTTGAGTCAGGGGAAGAATAGAAGAAAGGATATGTGATAGGTAGGGTTTTAGTGGTAGGGGGGTGGTAGGGGAGGATAGGAGGGAGAAGGGAACTGGGATTGGCATGTAAAACAATCTTGTTTCTAATTCAAATTAAAAAAAAATCTGAAAAAAAAACCCAAAAACAAAACAAAAAGAAAAGAAAAAGAAAAGTTGTTTTTTGACCAAACCTGTCATAAAAACAGAACCTGGGATCCATGAAGTCAGGGCACAAAGGAAATAAATTCCAGGCAGCTTCTTAGACATGTGAAGCTTATGCTTCCTTAGATCAGTCAGCTTTCTGCCAGAGGTAGGGCCAGTGGGCAGCTTCATGTCTTGTGAGTTCTTGACATTGAGCCTTCTGAAGGTTGGAGCCACTCTCTCTTTTCTCAGCTGATTCTTCACTTACGTGTGTGCACAGGTGTGCACCTTCCAGTGTCTTCAGCCAGGAAGGGAGGGATGCTTTCATCTTTTTAAAAGATGATTTTCTTTCTTAATTGTTTTCTGTGGGTGTTCAGGTGTACATGTGGGTGTGTGCATACGAGTGCAGGTGCCTGCAAAGACCATAGGTCCAGATCCCTCCCTTGGAGCTGGAGTTCCAGGCAGTGTGAGCTGGGAACTGAACTCAGTTCTGCATGTTCTTTTTTTTAAATTTTTTTTATTAGTTCAAATTAGGAACAAGCTTGCTTCACATGTCCATCCCTTCTCCCTCTCCCTCACCTCCCCCAACCAACCCTCCCTCCCAACCTCCCACCTGCCCCCCATCCCATCCACCCTCCACTCCCCAGGCTGGGTAGGGCCCTCGAAGGGGGCTCCCCAAAGTCCACCGCATCATCCTGGGCCGGGCCTAGGCCCTCCCCCATGTGTCCAGGCCAAGAGTGCATCCCTTCATGTGGGATGGGCTCTCAAAGTCCCTTTTTACACCAGGGAGAAATACTAATCCACTACCAGGGGCCCCCTAGAGTGCAGAGGCCTCCTCATTGAAATCCATGTTCAGGGGTCTGGATCAGTTCCGTGCTGGCCACCCAGACAGCAGTCTGGGGTCGAAGTGCTCCCCCTTGTTCAGGCCAGCTGTTTCTGTGGGTTTCACCAGCCTGGTACCGACCCCTTTGATCTTCATTCCTCCCTCTCTGCAACTGGGTCCCAGAGTTCAGTTCGGTGCATATCTGTGGGTGTCTGCCTCTGCTTCCATCAGCCACTGGATAAGGGCTCAGGCCAGCGGACAGTTCTGCATGTTTTTAACTGCTGTTTTCTCTCTCCACCCCCTTCATCTTGTTGTTGTTGTTTTTGTTGTTGGTCTTTCCCATTTGAAATACTTAGTGGATGCCTCTCCCTGTTTGTGGGAAAGCCACATTTTACAGGCAGGATTGGAGCTGGGCGTGGAGGCTCAGGCCTGTTATCCCAGCTCTGTGGGATGCCGAGGCCACAAGTTTGTAAACTCAGCAGCTGCAGCATAAGTTTAAGGCTAACCTGGGCAGTTTAGTGTGTCCCTATCTCAACATGAAAAGGAGAAATTGGCTGGATATAGGTCTTTGGTAGAGTAATTGTACAGTGTGTATAAGGTCCTGGATTCAAAAGCTAGTACTGCAGAGATGAGGGAGGGATTTAAGGAAAGAGTGTGTGAGGCAGGGAGGTAGGGGAGGATGCTATATCTCATGGTGGGACATCTGGCTCATGGTTCTCAATGAAATGGGAATGTGCTGTCTGTACTTCGTTCCCTCTGGTTCCCAGCCCATAAACTCCCCAGAGCCACGCAGCACAAGTCATTCTGCACTGTATGTGTGTTTGGTAAACAACACCAACTACAGAGAAATCATGACCAGTCAGCACACAAGCTGTTTCTGAAGGGAAGGCCTTCTGTGGCTGGCTGGGGCTGGTGACAGTGCACAGACAAAGGGGCCACTGAACAGAAGATGTGTTGAGCTTCTTCCCGTGTATCTGGAAACCTGGCGTTCCTGGGCAAGTCCTTCTTTGGCTCGGGTTGCTTAATCTCCATCTTCAAAATGTGTCTGGCTTCAAACTGCTCCCATATGTTTGTCCTTTGCATCGTGGGAAAAGGTAAAAACCTGCCATTTAAGCACTCACCTTTGTAGCTTCAGAGTCAACTTAATCAAGAGTTGAACTTTAAAGAGGTCTGACTTTATAGAGACCCTTCTTCTTTGTCCTTCTTCTGTAGACAGTATAATCACTGTCCCACAGCTTTTGCATTGAGGTGCTTTTAAAAACATGGGAGGATGTCTGTAGATTATCCACAAATGCTAAGGCATTTTAAATGAGGGCTTTGGGAACCTATGGGTAACAAAAGATAACTGATACAAAAAGAACCAAGGGGCCTGTGAGTGACTATAGTGCAACTTCCAGAATCTTACATCTTACACTCCCATCCTCAAATACTAGCTAGCAGCTTAGACATCACACTGTATTCCATAGGAGAAGGGAGCTTGGGAACCCTGCAGCAGGGTGGGGCAGGGTGAACCAGGGTCAGACTCACCTTTTCTGTCCCTTGAGAATGTAGAACTCAGTTCCCACCAAGCCCCCAGAACCCAGATAGGGGTGTGTTTGGCAGCATTGCTTCTTTGGTCTGGATGAAGAAAATAAGTTTCTTTTTGGCACCACTTTTCCAAACCAGAGCTACATCATAAGATACAGTGTTTAGCCCAGTCCCCTAGGGGCCTGCAACAGTGAAGTCTAGGTTCTTCTTTGGGTTGGTTGGCAAGATTGCAACTAGCCGGTGCTCATACTGAAGTTTCATTTCTACTAGGATACTCTTTGTGTCATTCTTAGCAACTTTTGTATTATCTTAAACACACCAGCATTGAGATGAGATGCCCTTTGCTGGCCATATAGTTTAGGAACACTAGACACAGATATACATAGAAGAGGGACTGATCCCCAGCCCTGCTGTGCAGAGCTGGAGTATTCGCCTCAGAGGTGGCAAGAGCACATGAGACAGGAAATGGCTTGGCACCCTTTATTCTGCTTCTGCCGGTCCACATGCTGTCTTCCTCTGTATGGGCCTGATTCATAGCACACTGGCTAGAGAATGGCCGCACACCTCTCATACCTTCCATGACTACCTTTTACTCTGTGGGCATATTGAACTAACATTTAGGGATTTGGATTTTCTTTAACTTTTTGGAGTCCTGAGGATGGTTCTCTCCAGGGACTTTCCTACTTCTGCTCTTTGTCCTGTGAAAGCCTGCCAAGAGAGCAAGGAGTGACTGCCCACCCTGCCCATGCCTTACATGGACAGTCAGATATGGTATGCTGTCTGGAAGAGTATGGGATAACTGACTACAGGTGGCCCAGGGCTGCTGGGCACATCTGCTTTTAGATCTTTATTGGCTGTTTGTGTGGCCCAGGTTTTGTCATGTGATGATAAGCTGGGGAGAGTTAGTCTCTCCATTGTTAATGAACTACTGGGCACCAGGGCTGTTCTTTTGCACCAGAGTACTAGAGGAAGCAAAGCAGAGGAAATCCCTGCCTCAGGGCTGAGCAGCTCAGAACAGGTGGAAAACATTGATGCTTACTCTGTATAAGCAAAAACCCAGCAGGGATGAGGAATGGGGAGCTCTGGGGGCAGTGAGTGCAAAGGCCCTGAGGCAGGTTCGCTCCCAGCAATCTGAGAGCAGTGGAATGAGCAGTAAGGAGATGAATCTGAGGGAGCTGTTAGGACTTCTTCACTGTAGAAATAACTTTTCAATATTGCTAATGGGTGCCCTTCTTTAGGCTCAGTGGGCCGAGCGCTTTCAGTACATGCTTTTAGTTCTGGTGACTTCACTGAAAGCTGGGAATGATTATTTCATTTTATCAGTGAGGAGCCCAGGACAACTGGAATGTCAGGACCAGAAATTTCACAGAGCAATGGCAAGTCCTCCAGGATGAAAGAGAAGCTAGTATGTCCAGAGTAAAGAGTGACAAGTGGCACTTCACCAGAAAATAGGGTGGGCACAGTGAGGACAAGAGCTGTTTGCTCTCCTGCCTGTGGTTCCTGCTGGCTGGTCCAGTTGAGGAGCTATAGCCCTTGGGCAGCTTCCTCTGCCTTCCTGGGCTCCCTTGCCCTCTACATCCTCTAGCAAGAAATGCCCAGCTTGGGAGCTTGGTGTAGGTTTCTTGGGCATGTTGTGATTTGAGAGCTAGCTATGCATGCAACAAGAAGCTCGTGAGAGTCCAGCATGTCTCTGGATCTTGTTGGGATTGGATGGCCCCTTTCTTTCCAGCCACTGGGATTGCCTGTGGGAACATAGCCATATACTGTCTGAGCTGTAAGGATTTATCAGACCCTCTTAGGGGCTCAGAACTGGGCTGGGCCAGGCTGGATCAGGCTTATAGGCAGGGTAGATATCATGCTGTTTTCCTGCATCACTGTCAGGATTTCTCTTATTTGGGCCTGGGGATGTAGCTCAGTGGTTAAGATCACATACCACTATTGCAGTGCTTTGGAGTTTGGTTCCTAGCACATCAGTGGTGGCTCGCTACCTCCTGTAACTCCTCCAGCTCCATAGGATCTGATGTCCTCTGCTGACCTTTGTAACTACAGTACTCATGCAAATACCCCCACTCCCATATACATATAGTCAAAAATTGTTCAAAACTCAAATTGTAAAAAGCTGCTATTAATAAAAGTAACAAAGGATGATTCCTGGCTGCCAGAGAGAGAAATAGCCCACTCTTACCACTTTCTGGGTCCTTCTTGGTGAACTGTTCTTTGCATAGGGACAACTAGAGGATCGGCTCTAGAAGTTTTTGAAGGCACTTTTTTTTGTGTGTGGCTGAATTCCAGTTTAAACTAGAAAATTAGAAGAATATTCTTACAGTTCATTCTTGCATTCCCTTTTCTTTTTAAGCCTTGGTACCATTTAATTGAGGTTTATGGAGAACTCATACTTCATACCTTATGGAAGCTGTAAGTGAACTGTCTGAGCAGCATGCACTCTGCCCTTGAAATGAGCAGACTTCTGCCCTTAGCTGTGTGTTCCAGTGATCTGTAATCTGTGCTCTGGTTGCATGCCTTGTGCAGGGACTGGAGTAGCAGCCATCTGGCATTTTGCCGCACGCGCACTCGTGTGTGTGTGTGTGTGTGTGTGTGTGTGTGTGTGTGTGTGTGTGTGTGTGTGTGTGTAGGAGTGGAGTTGTCTCTATAATTCTTAAGGAGCAGAAACTTCTCATCAGCGCCTTTCTCACACTGTGCAGATCAGAACAGAAGGAAGTGCACTGGGTCTTCTGCAGTTGAGTTTCCTGCAGCAGAACACCCTGATACCAGATGGAGTGATGCTTCCATGAGCCTATAATGATGCTCTGGGTGTGCTGCCATTAGTTCTCAGGTCAGCCTCCACACAGAATCACTTCCACCTTTTCTCATGGGGATTTGAAGATCAAGGTAAACTCCCTGATTGGGAGAGCTTGGGAACGAGCCATGGGCTTGATGTTTGCAGGGATATATATATATATATCCCTAGTGATTCTGCACATGGTTACATTGTTTCCAGGGGCCATTCTTTTATAAAACCTCAGTGATTCTGCACGTGATTCTTTGTAAAGATGACACAGGATCATCTTTCCAGGCATTTTTGTCTGATTTTCAGAGCTGGGTGTAGCATGTGCTTTTAGTCTCTTTGTGTCTGAAACCTGGCTCAGTGTCATTTGCTGTGTAACTCTTCCCAGTTAGGGTCACCAATTGAACCTCAAGTTTGTGCACTCCCAGCCTTCTGTATACAGGTAGGTAGGTGGTGTCAAGCTGCAGGTGCACCCGGGCCCTGGAGCCTGGATTCTGGGCACCTTCTACTCCTGACAGCTGCTTAATCTTATTTACTCTCCTAGAGCCTCTGATCTTACTAAACAAGCAATAACGATATGAAGGTCCCATGACTCCACACCCCGTCCAGCATACGTGCGTGTCACCACCTGCCATCTCTCTGCACACTTGCTCTATTTACAGTTTGTGTGTGATTCCCACCCCCAGGGCCTCTCTCCCCCAAGTTCTGCTTTAAGATGTGGTTGGGCTTTTCCAGGCTAGACTACACAATCAGTGTTCCCCATCCGTGTCCCATCGTCTCTGCATGCTTGCCCTATACTGCAGTTAAATTGAGAAAGGAGCCCAGGCTAGGCATGTTCTCAGAGCTGTGTTTTCAGGGCTGTGTGAGCGTGTGGCACAGCACCCCATACCATTCAGTCCCATTCCCACCATGTCAGCCACCCCAGTATTTCCAAAAAGGCAGCAGCTGCTGAGTATGATCAAGTGTCCAGCTGTGCCCAGGGACCATGAGACACATGCCCAGGGCTAGTCTCTCCTGAACTACTGCATGAATAGGCTCAGTAGCCACCAGAAAGGTGGAGGGTGGCTCAAGCCATGAATCCTGGGTGCCTAAACAGCTTAGGTTTCCAGCCATCAGCAACTCCCTTCCTGTGCAATGCCTATGATTCCACAGTGCAGAGAGTCCAGGAAAATGGGGGAGGCTTACAGGGGAGATGTGTGTGAGCTCCAGCTTATTTTAGGAACCTCTTGCTATAATACACCCTGTGTGACCAAGGCAATTACAGCTGCCAGTCAGCAGATTGTGGCTCGTGAATCTCCACGTACAGCCAGCTGCCAGGGCCCTAATTAATAACAGCAGCAGCTCTTCCTGTCCACATTGTTTCATGGCATTCCATGTATAGTGCATGCAAGTTAGGTCCAAAGATCCAAGATTCTGACGGTTATTAGATGCCTATGTTGCCCAAGGATCTTGTGCAGTAAGAACAGGTCCTGAGCCATCCCTATACTCCCCCTTTCCATTGAGCAGCATATTAGATTTTAGCACATCCCAGAGTGTTGATAGGATGGCAGGTTTATCGGTGACATAGGGGATTTAATGACAGTTGGCACCTGCATGCTCAAAAATGTTAGCTGTATGAGATGTAAGTACAGAGGAGCAGTTGATTCTTGGGGATTCATGAGCTGAGCTGGGCTCCACATTCAAAATAATGAGATTAATGATTCAAAGAATGAAGAATCCCCAAGATTCTCTATCGATGTGTGCATGTGTTTGTGTATATATGTGCAAGTGCCTGTGTGAGTATATGTGTGTGGTGTCCCACATGGGTAGGTAAGCATGAAGCTGGGGTATAGCTCAGTGATAAAGCACTTAGTAGCATTCAAGAGACCCTGGGTTCCATCCTCAGCACGACAAACAAAACCAAAAAGGCAGTAATGGTTCTAGGCAAATATGTTTGATACGTGACTCCTTTTTACTGATGCTCACTCTTCAGAGGATATATGGAGTTTTAGGACCCCAGTTGAGTCTGCACCTGTTTTCTGTTGAGTTGCATTGTAGATTCACTCCTCTGTGGACATAGCATTGTGCCCACTGTGGTTCCTGGTATTCCCTTTGCTCCCTGGCTTATGACCTGTCTCTTGTTTTCCCTACAGTGCTACACACACAGGGCCCAGTGGATGGAAGCCTGTATGCCAAGGTGAGGAAAAAGAGTGCCTCAGATTCTGGCATCCCTGGCAGCCCTCAGGGCATGCCAGCCACCAGCAGTCCAGACCACGGTGACCACACCCTGTCAGTCAGCAGTGACTCGGGTCACTCTACTGCCTCGGCCAGGACTGATAAGACAGAAGAGCGTCCAATCCCAGGAGCACAGAGGGGCCTGAGCCCTCAGGAGAAAGCTGAGTTGGACCAGCTACTCAGTGGATTCGGCCTGGAAGACTCGTCGAGCTCCCACAAAGACATGACTGATGTGCGAAACAAGTATAGTGGGACGCGCCACGTGGTGCCAGCCCAGGTTCATGTGAATGGAGATACTGCCCTAAAGGACCGGGAGACTGACATTCTAGATGATGAAATGCCTCACCATGATCTGCACAGTGTGGACAGCCTGGGTACTCTCTCCTCCTCTGAAGGGCCACAGTCAGCCCACCTGGGCCCCTTCACCTGCCTCAAGAGCAGCCAGAACTCCCTCCTGTCTGATGGCTTTGGCAATGGTGTTAGTGAAGATCACCATGGTGTTCTTTCTCCAGACCTAGGCCTTGGTGTAGACTCTCTTTATGAGCGGGAGCGGATGTGTGGGGGCCGAGAGCCAAAGCAGCTGCAGCCCCTGCTGAGGAAGCCCTCTACACCCACCCCACCGCAGGCCTATGGGCAAAGCAACTATTCCACCCAGACCTGGGTGCGTCAGCAGCAGATGGTGGCTGCTCACCAGTACAGCTTTGCCTCAGATGGGGAGGCCAGGCTGGGCAGCCACAGCACAGTGGACCAGCCCCAGCCCCATATCCCAGTTACTCCCACACGTGGAGCCAGCAGCAGGGTGGCTGTGCAGAGAGGCATCAGCAATGGACCAAATCCCCCTGACACACAGCCACTCTGTTCTGGTAAAACACTCCAGCCCAGATTTGCAGAGGACAGAGTCATGAATGGAGGCCATCAGGATCTGAACACTAGTCATTCCCCAGGCTCTCCTACTCTGGATATTGACCAGTCCATTGAGCAACTTAACAGGCTGATCTTGGAGCTAGACCCCACCTTTGAGCCCATCCCCACACATATGAATGCCTTAGGCATCTCTGCCAATGGCTCTGTATGTCCTGATGGTGTGGGAAATGGGCTCCGGTGTGGTGGCAGGCTGGACCCTGTGGAAGGCCCTGGCCGGAGCCCTGGCCAGCAAGGTGAGTTGATAAGATGTTGGGGTCAGGTAAGAGATTGTCTAGCTAAGAATTTGGGTTTTCTGAAATTCATTTCCTTTGCAGTTTCTACTCTACTAAGCTGTGACCTAGAATCCAAATGGTTCCTTGGGCACTATGGGAGCTTGGTAGCAATTTGAATGGTGGGAAGAAAGAAATGCAAAACTTGTGTATAAAGATGGTTTGGGACAGAGATTAGGCCTGTTAAAGACGAATATCCCTGTCTTATTCACACACTGGTCACATCTGTTTCGGAGTGCAGCAGGCCATTTGAGAACACCAGGTAGCTTGATCCATGCTCCTCTGCCACCTGGTAGCAATGTGATTCAGAACCTGTGCACAAATTCTCCCAGCCTCGGTTCCCACATCTGGAGAGTAAGTTTAGCAATACAGCTTTTCTCCTTTCAAGAATGTTCTTTTCGGAGGAGGGCTAGGCCTCTCAGTTACAATTGATGGGCTCTCAAGTCCTCCTTGGAGGAAAAAAGGTCTGATTAAGCAGTCAGGATGTGCAAACTGTCCTATTTACAAATGTATTGTCTGAGTTTTGAGACACCATTGGAGGGTGTTTATGGGTGGCAGTAGCCAACCTGTGTTAGAGAGAAGTTTGGCTCAAGAATGCTGAGGGAGACATAGAACAGAAAGCGAAGAGTGTGGAGTGGGCCCAGAGAAGCTCAGATAGGGCAGATCCAGGTTCCTAGGTCCTGAGAACATGATCTAGAGCCAAGACTATGGACCATGGGCCTAGGTACGTGTATTTGCTATACCCTCTGAAGCAGATGAGAGTTGGCCAGTTGCCAGAAGAGAAAACTCTGGGCCTTTCTACCTTAGAACCAGGAGAACTAGACACCATGACAAGACCTTCTTTGGAAGGCCAAGGTTAGTGGGAGTGGACAGTGACTTCTGACCAAGTCTCTGGGAATGTTTCTGCGTCAGTGTGATGAGGCCTGCTTTAGGATCCGGTTCCTATCAGATGCTCCCAGTGTTAACATGGGTCAAGAGGGTTTGAGAGCTGGTTGAGTCATTTAGTCTTTAGATGAGAAAGCAAGCTAAAGTGTATGACATCCTGAGATGTCAGCACTTTCAGATCTTGGGCAGCACATCCTGAGAAGGGGTCTGGGAGATGATGGAAGGAACAAGGCTTGGTCTGGAATCTGCACAATGTTATCCTTGGAGGAGACTGACCAAGGTGAGGTATCTATGTGTGGGTGATGTAGTGGATGCAGGAAGTGGCAGGTAAGATGGATCCATGGGTGTTACTAGGAACCATGACCTGGAGGACGAGAAAGATAATGCAAGAAGGCTTTTAGCCATCTTCTCCTTCCTCTCATTAGTGTTTTTCTGTGCTTCCCAGAGTCCATGAGCATCCCCCTGAGTTTGTGTGCTAGTGATGCTGATGGTAGAATCCCATGAGGATGCTAAATATTGCTTTGGGGTCCAAGCAGAATGGCTCAATTCATCTTCACAATACTCTTGTTTTAGAGCCTATCCCACCTTGTCATCATGTTTGTAGAGGTTAGTAGGTGATGTCAGATCCTGAGCTCACGTGGACCTTGTGGAATAGACCCATGGTTTCTGCCGTCTTTGGAAGATTGCAGCCTGGCTGATGTCTGGATCCCTCTCCAGGCAGGAGCATAATCTTGCAGCATGGGTCCTAGCTAACATCAGGGTTGCATGGACTGTCAGCTAGCTGGCATGCTGTCATTAAAGGATAGGGCTGCTGTGACTTTTCACTCATGCCATCTGTGGAGAGGAAACTCTATCCCAGTGTCTGATGATAAAAGGTGTGAAGAAAGCCAGATTACATTACCTGTCCTGTGCTGAGATCCATCATTAGACAAACAGCAGGATATTGTAGTTGTTTGAAGTGGCTAGGGCGGGGGTGGGGGGATGTGGTGTTGACAGAATGAAGACTTCCTATCTGGTATAGTTCCCAGGCTGTGATACAGCCATCAGCAACCCCAGCCATCATGACAGAAAGAACAGCAGTGACTAAGGCCTCAGGCCAGGTCAGTTCTTGTAGCATGAGCTCATTGAATTGAATATACTAAGGAAATTCAGAGTTCTAAGGTTTGAATGGAAACAAAAGTCTGTGCAACATTTGTTTAATGAGTGTTCTTGGAAGATGGTACTTGGGATAGTAAAATAAAAGGCTTTTCCTCCAGGAACAAAATCTCTCCTGAGGTTTGGAAAAGTTTGCAGGTGTCTTATGGTGTGTGTAGGGAGGGGCATAGGACAAGGTTCAGGTGACTGTTTTCTTGTTGACTGAGTACTGTCCTGAGGGATTCCCCTTTCCTGTAGTAAAGCAGGGTCAGGGACTAGAGAGCATCACGTTGTGGCTTCCACCCTCTCATTGGCCATTATTAAATTACTGGAGAAACAGATGATGTTGGTAACTGAAGTTTTATTTTAATCTTACCCTTTAGTTTCTTTTCTTATAAAAATAAGTATAATTTTTAAATTAAATATTTTTTCTACTTAAACAGTAGATTAGTAATTTATTAATCCATCTATGTTTAACAGGCATCTTGGGATATTGTCAATCCTTTGGAACCATAGAATACACACACACACACACACACACACACACACACACACACACACACACACACACACACACACCTGGCAGTAGTCTCTGAAGTTGTTTTTTGAAATTTAGAATCCTGCTACAAATGAGATACTGTCCTCAAGCAGCAACAATGAACACAGAGGGTAAGCTCAGGGTGACAACAGAGTTGAGCCTGTGACACCCTTCCTGTAGCCAGCTCTTCTTCCAAGGCAAGCTTCCTGTGTTAGGTCAGCACCCAGCTCCCAAATGCAGCAAGCCTGAGTCTGCCAGACTCCTCCTGGGTATTGCAGTCTTGTACTTTTATATAAGAAGCCTGGGTGTGGTACAGGCAGCCACTACACAATCTGCATGGCTGGCTTTTGAATCTCAATTCAGGATATTTTGTTTTGATGAAATACCATCAAAATAATGCATATATACTTATCCCATCTGGGTGAGGAAGGGGACATTGTTTCCTCCCTGGCAGGTAGAGAAAAATGCTAGTACCCCATTGATTTTATAATTGAATTTAAATTTTTTTTTATGTATAGGTACTTTGCCTGCCAGTATGTCTGTGTACCACTTGCATATCTGGTGAAGGCATTGGATCCTCTGGAACTGGAGCTATAGAAGATTGATAGTCTCTGTGTGGGTGGTGCTGGGAATCAAACACGGGTCCTCTGAAAGAGCAGCTGGGGCTTTTAACCACTGGGCCATCTTTAGCTCCTGATCTTGAGATTTAAATTTCAGTGTTCCTGAATGGAATGGAAAGGTTTAGAAAAATGTGATGTTAAAAACAGAAATCCCCAGACATAGCAGAGAAATTCAGGAAAGTAAAAATGGCTAAGCAGCTGGTTGTGAACCTCTAGAGTTCTGTGGTGTTATAGAACCCTGTGCTTGAAACAATTCCCAGGTCTGTTTGTCTGGGCCTGTTTTCTTGGTCAGTTGAGTGGGGAGGGGAGTGAGGGTTGTTGAGCTAGGGTTCTCAGTGCATGGAGTCAGTTGGAGTGTGCAGAGTAGGAGGGGCCCAGTGAGGATGAAAGGCTTCAAGTTGTTCCCAGGTCATTGCTGTGCATGAATCCTGGCTCCATGATGGACATGGAATTGCCTGACTACAGCCTTTTGAGTCTTGTACACACGTGGATTCTGGGCTGTGTCTTCACCATGTGCTCCTCCTCCATGGCCCACCTTCCCTCCTGATCTCAAGGCCATGTCCTGCTGAACTCTCAGTTCTGGCTATGGATGCAGGTCCACTGTAGGATGCAGAGGCCTCAGCAACCTCAAGTCAATAAAATCCTTCACCTTCCAGAGCATGTCTTATAGAAATAATAGTACTGCCATGGCTGCAGCTAGCACTGGTTGTGATGGCAGTGATGGTAAATATGATGATGGGATACATAGTTACAGTAGTTTGGATATTGCATATCTCCCAAAGGTCCACGTGATAAATACTTGCTCCCAGAAGGTGCCATTGGGATGTGGTCTTTAGGTGGTTGGGGATGTGCCTTTGAAGAGAATAGTAGAAGCCCTGCCCCTTCATTTTCTCCTATCCTTTGCTCTCTGGCCGTGAATAGTGATTTGACTTGGCCATGGCCTTCTGTTGTGATGGCTTTAGGACCAAAGCAATAGAGCCAGCTGAATGTGGACTGAAACCTCTTAAGTCTTGTGCCAAAATAAATAAGCCTTTGTACTTATTCTTTCTAGGGTGATTGTCTCAGCTGTTTGTTGGTGATGAAGAGTTAACATGGGATTTTCTTTCTTTTCTTTTCTTTTTTGTTTTGTTTTTCAAGACAGGGTTTCTCTGTACAGCTTTTGAGCCTGCCCTGGAACTCAACTTTGTAGACCAAGCTGGTCTCGAACTCACAGAGACCTGCTTGCCTCTGACTCCCGAGTGCTGGGATCAAAGGCATCTGCCGCCACCACCCAGCCAACATGGGATTTTTATTCTAGGTAGAAATTCATTCTACTGGACTTGCTTTCCTAGAAGTATTTTTGTTGTTGGTGGTGGTTGCTTTAGGGATGTTTGTTTAGTAATTTTTTGTGAGATTTCCCCGTAGAAAGTCATGTTATTTTCAAGAAGAGGGAGTTTGGTTTCTTCCTTTCCCAGAAAATGGTGTTAGTAGTGATGGTGGTGGTGGTGGTGATCATGACTGTAGCGGTGGTATTGGTGATGATGTTGGTGGTAGCAGTGGTGATGGTAACTATAGTGATGGTGGTGGTGATGGTGACTGTGATGATCATGGTGGTGTAGGTGGTGGTGTAGTGATGATCATGATGATGACAGTGATAACTCACTCTTGAGTATCCTCTATACTAATAATTTCAGCTCATCAGGAGGTATAAGAGCCCCTTTCTGTCAACTCCGCCTCTCTTGGCCATGCCTTTGTTCTGCTGTAGTCTGCCCTTTCACCAGCGAGGCTTATGTTTTCTGGAATGGGGTAAAAACTGTAGAGATTTTTATGAACAGAGACTTCTTGTCTGGCGGCAATGCAGATTCTCCCTTCCCTAGCTAGATGGACACTCAGGTGAGGTGAGGTGAGGATGGTCAGGGGATTTATAAGGCAGCCATCTCCACCATAGGACCAGTGAGGCTGGCCAGGGATGAAGAGCCGGCTTTGGTGCCTGAGACCTCTGGCACTGCATGTGTTGCTGACTGCAGTGTTACATTCCTTGTGAAAGCAGGTGAGGACAGGCAGTTCCTTTGGGGGATTTTGCTGCCTTAAGTGCCTACTGGCCAGGAAGACTGCTCCCTTACATTGGTCGATGGACTCTGACTGTACCTTATTTGAGAGCCCCAGATGTTGCTTTATTGGCAGACCCCCATCCCCCCCCCACACACACACACTCCAATTCAGCCTGTAAGTGGGCAGATTTCTGGCATCACAGTGGAAAGGTAGGGCTACCTGAGTAACCAGAGAAGCGAGCCAGACTGTGGAGCCCATCCCTCTGTGCATGACAAAAAGCTGGCTGCTTATTCCATACCTTGGGGACTTCTTGTTTCATGCTGTTAAAATATTTGATTCTTGTTACATTAGGCTCAGTGCCCTGGTGACAGGAACCTGGCAGGCACTTCTTACAGATAGCATCCCGGCCTTCCTGCCCGTGTTTTTAGAATTCCTTTGCTGTGGGAGGAGTGCATGGAACTTCAGAATGCAGCCCTTGTGTGCTTCTATGCCAGGGGTCAGAGACACAAGGAAGAGGAGACCTACTTACAGTTGACCTTTGCTAACACATTTCAGTCACCGTCACCACTAGCATGTCAAGGAATCTATGGAGTGCTCCATGAGACCATCATTGCCAGGTCTAGGGATACTGGCCACGTAGACGCCCCCAAAGGGTGTGAGGTGTTGTGGAAACTCAATGCTAAACAACCAACACTAGCAGAGGTGTCAGGGAATAATGCTGCATGGGCAAGGTGGGCCCACCACAGTTTTAGCCTTGCATTCAAGGAGCCCAGAGAGTGAGCCATGAGCCCTTGGACAGTTCAGGGCTTGTCTATATGATCACTGCCCCATCAATGGCAAAGGTGGATCTGACCGGGGACACTGTGGGTAGGACTTTGTCTGGGGTCATGGCCCAGAGACACTGGAAGTATGGGACTTGGCACTTCCATCTCTTCAGAGGAGTTTCAGATGAGGGAGAGTTTTGCATTGGTTTGTAGCTCAGTGGTATAGCATTGCTTGACTTGACATGTGGGAGGCTTTGGAATTTGTCCCTGCAGGGGGTAGGGAGCTTCCTGGTCACAGTGCTTCTCTCAGTGCTGCACTTTTGTATAGCCACTACCATTGGGTGGTTTCTGAACTCTCCCCACCCCCAGAGAAGACTTTTACCCATTAGCACTCACTTCCTACCCACCCAACCTCACTAACCTACTTCCTGTCTCCCTAGATTAGCTGTCCTTGCTTTTTGTACAAATGCAGCTGTGTACTATGTCACTGGCTTCTTTTTTACAGAGCACATTATTTTCAAAGGTCTGTGACTGTTGGAGACTCAATCCTGTTTATGGCTAGATAATAATACTCCATAGTTGATCTCTTCATCTGTCAATGGACACAAGGATTCCATCTATATTTTGCCTGTTGGGAATATTGCTCTTGTGCACATGGGTTCACACATACCTGTTTGAATACCTACTTGCTTATCACTAGATGTGGATTTACTGGGTCCTGGGGCAGTTCTTGCTGAGTTTGCTGAGTAAGTACTGCTCAGATGGTTCAAAGTTTATTTGGTGACTGACCAGTCTGGCAGTGGACAGGGTCATCTTCAGACACTTTCAGCTCTCAATGTAGTAGAGACATTTGCTCTGTTGTCATCTCATAAGTGACCCAGATTCTGGGAAGGCCACCCTTGGGGAGAACTGTCTTTTGTGGTCTCTTGTGTGACAGAGGTCAAATCTTTGCTCTCCATCAGGAGGAAGAGACTCTAACAGTTCCCAAGCTTGGTGATGTCAGCCTTGTGCTGTCATTTCTGATTCTGCCATGTGGCCTTTGTCTGATTTTGTCATGGGCCATGACTGAGGGATATGTCTTATCCTCTGTAGCTGTAGTAGAGGAGGTTACTTAACCATAAACGGAAGGAATCAAAACTGGGTACCAAAACCCTCCTGGTGAGTGGAATCTCCCAGATGTGAGTGGTGGGTGACATTATAACCTTTGTAGCTTGGAGCTCTTTAGATTTATATGCAGAGTTCATTCAGCATTGTGATCAATACTTGTTGCAAGGAAAGATGTTCTTTCCAGGTTTGGGGACATGCTATCTCCCTTTTGAATATGCCTTCACCTCATACAGCACTTGGAGTATTCCCAGGGGAACGTGTCTTCAGTTTCATTCCCTTCCTCTGTCATAACTTTGAAGAAGTCTTTCCCTATTAGGATCAGGTTAAGAACAGAGATGGGGGATACTCAGAAGCTTTTCCTGCCCTCTTCCTGATAAGCCACACAGCACTTGGGCTCCCAATGTCCTACCCATTTTCTTTGTGGGAAATGCATGCCACCTGTTCTTGAGGCACATGCCCACCAGGTGACTGGGGCCAGAGCCTGTCTCTATTCAGCTTTCCAGAAGAGAACTAAATAACTCAGTCTATTTCAAGAAACTTGGAGCTGAACTATCCTCAGCACACCAGCATTTGTCCACTAAACTCTCTATAGAGGTTATGCCTATTTACCCTAGTGAGCTAAAATCAGGAGGCCCCTGCCTCAGCACAAAACAGCCTTTGCTGATATATTTCCACTCCCAGGAATGTGAGGGAGTTTCCAAAACCACCCGCATGCCATGTGGTTCCAGGCTTGCTTTGTTTTTACATGATCCTGTAAAGATGAATTAATCACTTAGGGGTGCTTCTCGTTCCAGGATCCCAGGTAAAAAAAATAAAGACCATGTTGATGGAGGATATTTCTCTTATTAGTTGATGAATAAAACACTGTTTGGCCAATAGCCAGTAGAGGCAGGAAGATAGGCGGGACTAGGGGACAAGAATTCTGAGAAAGGTAGGCAGAGAGAGAGAGGGAGAGAGAGAGGGAGAGAGAGGGAGAGAGGGAGAGAGAGAGAGAGAGAGAGAGAGACCCTGTAGAGACTGGGAGGATAGGTTGCATCAGTCATTCTCTAGTAAGATAAGGCCATGTAGCAATATATAGATTTCTAGTTATGGGTTAATAATTAAGACAGAACTAGCCAATAAGAAGCCATAGCCATCGGCCAACTAATACAGCATCTGTGTGTTCATTTGGGGCTGAAGTGGTGGGACCTGGCAGGACAAGGAACTCCAACTACACCATGTTTTAAAATGGATTGTGCTCTAGGAACTGTTCCCTTTCCTTTTTATTATTTATGTTTGTCACTGTGTATATGTAAGTTGCTCAGTACATTCTGATATATGCCATTGAGATACTCAGTGTGATCAAGCAAGTTATCATGTCCATGTCACTGCATACCTGTACAGAGTGCTGGTAAGAGCTTATGAGTCCACTGTCACCCAAGTGTTGCACACTGATTTCTTTCTGAGACTTAGATTCCATCCATTCTTTGCACTGTACTCTGTGACCACCCTGACACCCACATGTGTTTCTGTCTGCCAAGCAAGATTGATTGGCCTTGTAGAGGGGTCAGAGTGTCCGAAGTACTTTATACTCATTTACTGACTTCCTGGGTTCAGACATGCTGTGCCTATAAGTAGAAAGCTTGACGGTCATGTCCTTACTCCAAGAGAAGGGGTAGATGTAGAACAGGAGGAGTGAAGTCCACACTGAGGGATCTTAGTGACATACTGCTGGTATGTGTGCAAATGTGTGCAAACCACACATTTGCAATTAAGGTTTTAAACTTAGATGTGTATCTAGTCACTCATACCATGGCTCTTTGAGGCTGGGATGTTGTCCCAGGTTGGTTCCAGTGGGACCAGAGTTTGGGACCTTGCTGTGCAAGATGTAAAGGACAGCCAGTGGTCTTGTATTGCCCCATAAACTTCCTCCTGCTAGGACTGGTAGCTTTATTTTAGCAACAGCGTGGGCCATGTGCCTCACCAGGGAAAGGATTCTACCCTGAAAAACTCAGTGTGGGTGTCATGGTGTCTCCTGCTCTGCTCGGTGCCCCTCTTTCCAGATAGGCCAGGTAACACCAAGAAGTATCTGTATGGCCCATAGCAGCTTTGAAGGACAGCTGAATGAGACCAGTGAGGAAAGATTTTGTACCACCTGCCCTCATAATTGGGAATCTGCTACATTTGAACAAGTGCAGAACTACCAAGGAGCATTGTGGGAGATTTCATCTAAAAGGTAGTTTCCCAGCTAAGTGATTTAACCCCCTCCCCCCCTTACATAGTCAGGGATTCCTAGTATCGATCTTACCTATCCTGGGCTGTCATGGACTCAGCCCTGCATGTTAACACAGTACCTGATAGTCTTGGCCTGGACACAATTCTAGTGGGCCCTGTGGGTGATGCACTCCTGCCCACAAGGCCTCCATTATTTCCAAATGAAGTGCTTGAGGGAGTTCCCTGTCATGATCTCCCCATTATCATGGTGGCCTTGGGGGTGCTCCCTAGCTTGGCTGTCTTTGCCCTGCTTCCACACTGCCCATACAACTGCCTGGCTTTGGAATGCTATATAGGGCTCTGTCCCCATGAGTGTTTTCAGTGATTTAGCATCAGCTTCTCACTCTCTCTCAGGTTTGGTGCCCTCCAGAGACCTGTGGTAGTCTCCGCTCCTGTTAGGCTTGACAAAGTCTGTGATGGTCCTGGGCCATGCTCAGAAGGTATCCTCACACATTGGTGCGCTGACTTTTGGAGTAGCAGTGATGAGCACGTAGGGACTCAGTTCTTAAGCTATAGCCTGAGATAAGGTGGGTCTTTAGAGCCAGGTGGAAGGATGACCCGCATGAGGATAGTGGAATGCCTAGAGGAACTGGCAGAGTTGATGGCAGAGTCTGGTGTCCAGTCATACTGCCACAGCAAAGCATGTCACCACATGACCTCCCTCCATGGGGAGCCCAGCGGCATGGGTGGTTCCTGGGACAAGGCTCATAGGCAGAGTTGCCTGCAATATGATCTGTGCTCACTTAAGCCTGAAGTGGCCTCTGTGTCCAAAGCTCTCTAAGCTTTTGTAAGCACCAGGGTCCAGTTCAAGTTTCCTTTTTACTGGCAGGGAACATGCTAGAAGCAGGTGCAGCTCCCTTCAACAACTGAACCTCAGTAGGCACAGCTGGGATGGGAGCCAAGTGGGCCCCAGAAGGTGCAGGTGGCTCTGACACAGCTTTGGGAGAGGCCCTTTACCTGCAAATGTTCTCCGATGCCTGATTTTGTCTCTTTCCCTTGGCTTTTCTCAGAAGGGTTGGTGAGAGTGTGGGACTGCCTCCAACCCTGAGAAGGCTCCCTCAAGCCAGCACAACTCCTCTTCGTTCTCGTAGCAGACCAGCACCAGGAGTGACAGCCACACATTAGTGTCCACCAGCATTCCCTGATCCCATCTGTTCCTTTCCTTTTTTTCCTGGGTTTGCTTCTTACAGAAAAATGAACTGTAAATATTGTCCTGGCCACTTGTGTAGCATGAATTTTATAGGTCTGTTCAGAGAGTAGATTTACTATTTCCTCATTGACTTGTTAAGTATTTTGCTATTCAGTTGCCCAAGCCCATCAAGACAGCTTTGCACTGGAGATCTGAAGTCAGTTGCAGTCCATATAACATAAACCAATGAAATCTGCTATTTCTGCTTCTGCAGATGTGGAACACCAGCTGTAGAGGGAAACAGGAGGCTCTGGTGCTCCTAGTGTCCTGCTAGAACAGTGGTTCTCAACTTTCCTAATGCTGTGTCCCTTTAATACAGTTCCTCATGTAGTGCTGACCCCCAACCATAAAATTATTTTAGTTGCTACTTCATAACTCTAATTTTGCTACTGTTATGAATTGTACCATAAATATTTTTCCTGTATTTTCCTATAGTCTTAGGTGACTCACAGATTGAGAACTGCTTTGCTAGGAGCAGGCAGATAGGTACACCCAGAGCCAGTCCAAGCAGGGGGGAGACAAAGGGTGGTGCATAGCAATGAGTGTGCATACAGGTGCTTTCATGTTAGTGCAAAGAGTGTAACCTAGTGAACCCCAGCAGATGCTCACAAGTTGAATCTAGAGTGGAAAAAGAAACAAACAAGCCACGTGTCTTCCTTACTGTATGGCACTGTTCCCAGGAAAGGGAGGAAGGGTTGGGAGCATATGTTTGAGAAACCACCATGGGCTCTTCAAGGGAGGCCCGAGGAGTCAGTCTTCAGAATAGGCTGCTGACCAGGTTGTCTGTCCCTCCTTTGTTGCTCCATCTTCCGTCTCCTGCCCTCCCATTGTTAACCTGCTCATAGGCAGCAGGTCCTCAGGAAATCAGTGGAGATGGACACCAGAGCTGAGATGGGGCCCCACTAGGTAGTGGCTATCTCCACATCTGTCCTCAGTAATGAAGCTAAGCCCCAGGGAGATGGTGCTGCAGAGATGCAGGGCTCACTGTTTCAGTCCTTCCAAAGAGAGGTGACCTGCAGGCACCAGAGATAGTAAACAAAATGCCTGGAGAAATGTCCTTGCAGCAACCAGCTTCCTTCCAGGACTCTGTATCACCAGAGTGTGAGGGAAAATATGTCTGGTTGCTTCTGTGTCTTTTCTACCTGGGAACATTGGCTCTGAGAGGCCCTAATGTAGTGTACAGTGTCATGCTGAAGTGACTGTACCTGAATTTTTTTGGGGGGAGTAGTCCCTAGCCCCACCTTTCTTCTGAGGCTCTGGTGTCTGTGTTTGAGGCTTAGGACCTTGGCATACTCACTGTCATAGGGTCATTGTGGACCTTAGGAGGGAGTATCAGCACAAGGAGTTTGATAGGCAAGGGCTGTTCCCTGCAAGAAGGGAAGCCTTGGACCACACATCCTCCCATAGGCCCTTGAAGTGCCGATGCTGAGGGTTCCTCATCCTGGAAGAAGCCCATTTCTAGGAATGCACAGCACCCTGCTTTCTGATAGCAGCCTTCAAATGGGGAGTCTTGTAGTACCCAGGCATATGGACCCACAGTATTGAGAGCACAAAACCTGAGCCTTGCCTGCCATGGATGTATGGGCAGAGGTTGTGTTAGTGTGGAGGTCAGTGTGTGAGTGTGAGTGTGTGAGAGTGTGGGAGCCTATGGGAGAGACTGGATGCTTGAGTGTGAGGTGTAAGAGAGTGGTGTGTGTCTGAATGGCCATGAGTGAGAATAGGGGGGAGAATGTGTGACTCAGTGTCAGATAGTGTGTTGATGTGGTATGTGTCGGCATGTGTACACTGTAAAGTAGGAACCAAAGCATGTGAGAGCGAGTGCTGTGTCTGTGACAGTGAATGTGGGCATGTCAGATGAATGTGTGCATGACAGCCGAGTGTGAGGAGCTGAAAGACAATGTGCGTGTAAGAGACCATGCCCATCCCTGTGGATGTTTCTTGGACCACTCAGTTCCTGGGCCTAATTTAGTTCTCAAGCTTAGTCTCCCATCCTTGGGGATTCCCTCTATCTCTTTGCCTCCCACTGCTGAGGAGGAGCAGCTGCCGATAGGGTCTCTGTTGTAGATGTTATGGGTGCATAGTTGATGAAGTGTTTGGCTTTAGATGTGGCCTCAAGCCTAGACTTAAGCTCTGCTCTCTCACTGTACTGGTTGAGCTGCCCTGGGCCTGTTGTGGAACCTAATTTCAGAGTTATCTTACCTGAAAAATAGGAAGAACAGATGCTGTTGGAACTGTTAGATCTACCTACTGACTCTGGACAGTTGAAGAAGTACAGAATTGGCTGCAGTGTGGTACCTTACAGCACCTGTGGGATGCATCACCTTAGAATGGTGCGGAAGGCCACAACCACTTGAGTTCCTGTAATGAGCTTCTTGGGGAGGAGGAAATGTTTATTGACCCAACACTGGAGTTTGTGAAGATAAACAGAAGTAGTTGCAGTGTAAGACCAGAGGCTCAGAGAGAACCAGTAGAGACCAGCAAGTATTGCAGAAGAGGAGAGAACCAGCAGAGGTCATCCATGCAGAGGAGAGAACAAGCAGAGGAACTTTGCTGTGAGATGGTGCCTCCTAGAAATGTCAGAGAAGCTATACCCAGAATGGCTGCCTAAACATGACCTGACCAAGGTGACACCAATAGACATGTTAATGTGGAGGCAGAGCTCAGGAGGCCTCAACCCTACACAAAGAATTTCAGGCAACTGAGGATTGCTGAGAGCAGGAGAAATAGCCTCCAGGAAAGAGCGCACTAATTGGCTATCTAACTATAAATGATTAGCTCTGAAAATATATAAATATAAGTAACAGACTAAGACTACAGACTAAGCAGGTTGTTTTTATATACTTAGGAATATATGTATATTCACATACCTGTGTGTGTGTGTGTGTGTGTGTGTGTGTGTGTGTGTGTGTGTGTACATGCTCGCATGTGTATATATCTATGTATATATAAACAACAAAAGAGTCCAGGTGTTTGAATGAGAACAAGGTATGCAGTACCTGGAAGGGATTGGAGGGAGGAAAGGGAAGGGGTAAAAACTATGTAATTGTGCTATAATTAAAAAATACAAGATTACAAAAAATAATTATAGTTTTAAAGTTTTAAAAAGATAGAGACATTTATAGAAAATAGGAATACTTGCCTGGAATTCCATATCCCAGATATTGGCTTTTGAATATTTTGGTACCATTTTTGCTTTCTTTGGCCCATAAAACATTTGCCATTGCACCTGTGACACTGATGTACGGCTGTTTACTGATTTGCTGTGTGGTATAGAGTGAACTCCCAGCCCTGAAACTCCTCTGCTACGCATCACTGTGATGAAAGGGTTATGGACTTTCCTACATAAGACCCTCTGCCCAGCTTGGTGACTGGTGAGTCACTATGGGTGCACACACAGTGGTGTCTTTCTGATATGTCTTCTTTATCAATATTGCTGGGGCAGGGGCAGGTGCAGGTACCCGGCTGTTACTGGGGTTGCTGCCATGTTACAAGGCTCTCTCACTGGGCTTGTTCTTTCCAATGTTTAATTCTTCTCAGTCCCAGGACCACACACATTTTAAGAGATAGGAAGGCCACCTGTGTCCCTGAGGCTGGATCTCAGCAGCCATGTGTAAGGCCTCTTCCCCACTCAGCAAGCATTTGATTTTCTGAGCCATCTTCCCAACTCCTGTGTATTTACTGTTTTGAGGTAGGATCTCAGCACCTGGTCCAGGCTGACCTTGAACCAACAGTGGTCCTGCCTCATGGAATCACAAACAATACAACATCATCCTTAGAGGTTCTATGCTTTTAGCTTATGCCTAAATTGTCAGCAAAGCCTTGTTTAGAGTGAAAAGACTACATTGTGACTTGGAACATTATTGCTTTTATAGCACTCTACTGGTTTCCCCCTATTGCCCAATTTTAAGAATTCCCTCAAAGAAACTTTAAAAAGCAGACAGACTCTAGCCCAGACATGTTTTTCTCCCCAGCCAGAAGAATATCAGGTTTAGCTAAGAGCAGGGATCGTGGGCATCCGGGTCAGGAATAAATGCCTATGGAGTTTCTGGCAGAGAATGGCATTGGGGTGTTAAATGTTCATTCTTACTATCTGGTTTGGGGTTTTCCCCTCATGTGAAGGTTCCATTTGTCATGGTGGAACCACATGCCTGGGTCACTGCAGGTACCTAGTCTTCTGGCTGCTCATACCAGACCTGGAGGCTGGATCTTTGCTGGTGCTTTCTTAAGTCGAGGTTAGCCAGTCTACTGTCCTAGCACTGTAGGCTGAGTCCCAGCACCTGGCCTTGCCTGAACTCCAAGGCCTTTTCTGGATGGAGCACTCTGGTTTGTCTATGGGCATCCTAGGATGCCCCTGTGTTTATGGTCTACCCATAGCAGCCCTGTGTCTGTCTGGAGTGGCTGACTAGTGATGACAATATCCATGAATGGTTTAAGATTGGTTTAATCAATGGTCTCTACACTGTGCTGAGGATCATACCCAGAAGTCCATTTGTTTTTCTCCTCACTGGCTCCTCAGGTGATGAGTCCATTGCAGGACGGCTCCGGAAGTTGAGCCTTGGGCAGTATGACAATGATGCTGGGAGCCAGGTTTCCTTCTCTAAGTGTGGATGGGCAAAGGCCAGTGGTGATCCAGCCCCAAGTCTGGGACCATTTTCCTCTGCTGCAGACATCAAAGAGGTATGTGCTGGCCCTGTCCCATCTGCTCAACCCCACTATCCTGTCCTTGGACCTTAGGACAATGCCTATGCCAGATCCTTGTATAAGTCACGAGGCCCTATAACCTCTCTGTCTTTGACTATCCTCCTTATATCGTGGACATGGTTCTTCAGTAACAGACAGATTCCAATTGGGAGCACAGGTCTGAAGGCATGTGTAAGGTCCACACACTCCCCATAGATAGCTACAGAGGGCGTGTTTGCATGGGTCATTGAAACCTCAATGTCTGATCTGTAGAATGGGTATGAGATGCAACACATACAGGTGGGTTATGGGGGTTAGGGATCATGGCCTTGGCCCTAGCAAGACCCTGCAGATGGACAGCAGTGGCAAATGCAGACTTCTAGCCTGCACACAGGGCTCCATGGCAAATGATGACTCTTAAGGAGGTCTACAGATAAAAGTTTCCTGCTTGGGAATTGTAGTTAAGGCTTCTTGTCAGAATTAGAGTAAGATAGGCCACCATTCCCAAATAGTTAATAGAAATTATATATTTGATTCTCAAGTTGAAAAATTGGAGCCTTTGCTGTAATTCTTATACATATGTTGTTGATATCTGGAATGTTTCTTCTAAAGTTCATTCCATATTGTGTGTTTGACTTGTGGTATTTTTTCACTTCTCTGTGACAGTGATGTAGTTAAGATTTCCTTGATGTTCTTTCATGCTTAGTGATGGGATGATTAATTCCCTTGCACCAAGCCTCCATTACCTTTGCCCCAGTTCTCCAGCACTGTATTCAGATAATGGCCCATAAGCCCCTTCTGTCTATGTTCTGCCTCAGAAAATGGTGAATGGCAAGAGGCCAGTTTCTTCCTTCTTTACTCACTCTGAGATGTGGGCTCTGTCAGCAGACCATCTTGAGGGACTGTGTCTATGTGGGAAGGGCCTTTCTGTGATTTCTCATTTTTCTGTTTTTCTATGCTGACTTCAGACGATGATCGCTGCATATCCCCCTGACCTTGATATGATTGATGGCAGGATTTCAAACAACAAGGAGTCTATGTGTCTGACCCCAGCGTTCCCTGTGTCTCCAGAAACTCCATATGGTAAGAAAGAAGAAAAACCAGCTGGGTGCAACTTGGTACCACAAGGTGGGGTGTAGCAAGCTCTCTTGTTGGACTATCTTTGGACCACCAGATGGCAAATAGGGACCTGAGTCAGACTTATAATTAATTCTGCCATGTGGCTCGGTTACCTCTTCTTAGTCCAGTACATCCAACTTGCTCTGAATCTGCTATCAAAATCATGCTCCTGGATTCCTCCTTCCAGTTTCTCTGTCTCTGCCTGTAAATCCTGTCTATTCTCTCTTGCCTAGCTGTTGGCCATTTAGTTCTTTTTTAAACCAATCAGAAGGTGCCTTAGGCAGAGACACATCTTTACAGTGTAAACAAATATTCTCCAACAGTGGAGAATAACAATAGCCTTTGCTCTACTTTCTTTTCCAGTGAAAACATCCCCACGCTACCCTCCGTTTAGCCCACCTGAGCCCCAGCTGAGCAGCCCAGCCAGTTTGCGCAAAGGAGGACGTGGTAAGAACCCTTGGCTGTGGCAGCCATGATACCATTTGCATGGTTGCTATTTCTACCGAGGCATGCTCTGATGCAGAAATATTTCCATTTGGGCCACATCTCAAAAACCTTAGGCAGGGACATGTCTTGCTAGGGTTTGAGATGTGGCTGTAAATCCACAGGTTGGGGGTTGACTTCCCAGAGTTTGTAGGAATGTTTAAGTGTGATAGTAGCCCATGTGTCAATTTATGCTCAATTCAGTATGGCCTGTGGTCAGTTCAGCATCAGTGCTTAGCATCCTGGTAAATCCCCATTGAACAAGGGCTTTGAGGGGGAAGTTCTGTCCACTTCACTAAGAAAATGGGTTCCAGCAAAGACCAGGGTTATCTGCATGCACCCCACTACTCGGTCATCTTTTCATGCTGTTTTGTGTGACCCAGCTGCTAGCTCAGTCTTCCTGTCCCTAAATACTTGGGACTTTCTCTTGTTCTCTACAGTGAAACCTAGAGACCTTCAGTTTTTGCACTGCAGGGAGGGAGTGCTAACAGTCCAGTGAATTTCTCAGTGTTTCTTCCAGGTAGACATTGGTCACGTTTCTTGGGATCCCAGGATGGGCTGAGCATGCACAGGTAGAGAGAAGCTCCCACATACATTCTTTTGGTCATTTAGTTTGCTCTTTGCTATTCCTGGACCATGTGGGTAATCTCAGTGTCCTTGAATCCTAACCCTTGGCTTGTCTGGGTATCTTCCACAGGCATCTCAGTCCCTCAGAGGTCCCAAGAAACATCCTAACCTCACTTCCTTAGTGCCTGACTAATGACTTGGTTAGCAGCAGGAAGTTGAAGAAGTACTTTGGCCCAAAGGTTACTCTGTCTGCATTGCCTGGAGGAATTTGAAGTTGGAGTGGCCCAAAGTGTCTCTCCTAGGACCTTGGCTTCAATTTTGTTTTCTGAGTGTTTACTTACCTGTCCCTCAGAGGATCTCCCAAGGCTGCTACTCTTTGAGACAACACCCAAGCATCTTGCTCTTCAAGCTTTTCTTTAGCCAGCAGGACATGGTATACTCATTTTAAAAATTGACTTGTATAGCATAAGCCCCAGGTCTGAAGAGTTTGTTCCTAGATAACTTCTCATCATAAACAAGCAAAATGTCCTGTTGTCCTGTTCATTATAGCAGATGTCAGCTCTCTTCCGGGTTCATCCATGGAATTTATGTGAAACACAAAGCCCATGATCTGGATACAAGTTTTCTCTATCACTATTTGCTGTGGTAGAGCAGTGGATGATCTCTTCCTTCAGTGGAGAGGCTTGGAGATTAGTGAAGGCCACTACAGACACCATGTGCTCAGTCAGTGCCATGGGGACCAACCACTTGAGACTGTGGCCTCTGGGGTCAGACTGTAGTAACTCAGGCAAGCTGTCCATACCCTGTTGGGCCAGCCCCTTGACACCATCAACAGACCCCTTGAAATTTTGTTTTGTTTTTTGAGACAGAGTTTCTCTGTTTAATTTCCCTGGCTATCCTGGAACTCACTCTGTAGAACAGGGTGGCCTTGAACTCACAGAGATCCATCTGCCTCTGCCTCCAGAATGCTGGGATTTTAGGCATGTGCCACCTCCACCCATCTGACCCCATGTACATTTTTAAAGTTACCTTTCTCTGTGAATTTTATTCTTGATGCCACATCTTTTCTACTCTAGGAAGGCAAGTGAGCGACTCTATGCATGGCTGTTATCAGCATTTCTTGGAAATGCAAAGTTCTTATTTAGTTGTATTTAAATCCTGTCCCTGGGAAGAGGTCAAATGGACACCACTGTGCACTAGTCTGGGGCAATGGGAAGAGTAGTTTGCATTAGACACTATTACAGAAAAAATGCTGAGCTCAGCCCCCATGCAGCAGTGTCAGCTGCATTTTATCACTACAGAGCAGAGTGGAGTGGGAGAGTCAGGGTGGATGGAAAATTCCTGAAGGACACTCAGGTGCGGGGCTTCTTGCTGAAGTAGTCTAACTGGATTCCTGCTAAAGGAAGACAAGACCTGGAGCTTGGATATTAAAGCTGGGATATGAGAAGCTTGATCAAATACCTAATGTGGTTGACCAGACGGCAGTTCACTGAGCAGAATTACTGTTAGAAACGAGAATGGTTATGGAAGGCCAAGGGGGAGGGTCAGGCTTTGTGGAAAAGAAACCTCAAAGATGGCAGGGACAGTCTTTGTACTAGTCTGAAACCTCAGTTGACTCTGAAGGTAGCCGTTTTCTATGCCCAGGGCTCACACTTCCCCCGTGTCTCTCTGGGTCCTCTCATGGTTAGTTTAACCATAAGGTTCTTGAGTCAGATGTTCCTGGAGCCAACCAGGAAGCATGCTGCACACAGCCAGCCCCAAAACCAGCCACCCTCCAGCATACTTGGGATCTGCTGGTGGTTAAATAAACATGACCTATTTTAAGGAGTTAGAGAGGTGGTTCATGGCTTAAGAGCACTAATTGCTCTGGAAGAGGACTGTGTTGTGTTGCCACAAAGGTAGCACACAACCACCTGTGACTACAGGGAATATGATGGCCTCTTCTGACCCCCATGAACACACATGTGGTACACATACATGCACTCAGGCATACCCACATACACATAATAATAAAAAAAGAAAGAAGAAGAAGAAACCTCATTTATAAAAGCCTGAACAACTAAAGTGAAAGAGGGGGTCAGTGGCTAGCATAGGAGCCTGCCGACACCTGATGGTACCTAAGAGCCAGAGTTAAGACCTGGGTTGCCGCAGGTCTGCCAGGGGAGGAGAGTTTTCACATGGGATTTGGGTGCTGCCACTTACCTTAGATATCTCTCTTATACCATAAGGTAGACATTATGACACCCCACCATGTTCTGCTGCAAAGAACAGTGTTCAGAGTTATTAGGCTCGTGTGTTTTTTGTTTTGTTTTGTTTTGTTTTTATTTTGTTTTGTTTTGTTTTGCGCTATCCATCCAGGTATCTGCAAGGCTTTCTATTACTGTAAGGTTCTCGCTGGCTCTGACATTGGGCTATTCCTCTGTTAGGAGCTCCCATTTGACCTTTGGATCGTCTCTCAGTGAGCACGGGGTATTAGGTGACTAAGGTGCAGGTATTGTTGGATGGCACCTGTCCTGTCAGTCATCTCCCTTCAGAAGCAAGATGCACGCACACCCTAGCTTGGACACTTTCTCACTGGGTGGTCCCTGGGTGGTTTCTGGCACTCACTCCAGTGTTTCTCTGTTTCAGTGCAGCACAGCAAGGGACTCCTGCCATGTGCAGCTCCTGTGAGAACTGTGAGCACTGTGAGCATGGGTTGTTCCAGTGCCTGACTTAGACCCGAAGCAGAATTAGCAAGGTTGTACATGAAAACTGTGACACAAACAGCAAAGGAAGGAGCAGCATCATAAATAGTGGAAGACCATTGGTGGTTATAACTTGTCAATAGTGTGGAGAGTCTTATCCTCTTTCTGCTTTAACAGACTACTATGGCCCAGAAAGTTTATAATGAACAGAAACTTGGTTCACAGTTCTGGGGTCGGGGAAGTCTAAGACCAGGGACCAGAGAATGTCTTCATGGGTGGCAGCACAGCACAGCAGAAGGCGTCCTGTGGGGAGTGGAGAGATAATAACCAGGACGGTTATCTGTGCTTCTGCTTTTGTTTCGGAGATTCTTCTGCCGCACTAGTATTGGTTTCCTAACGCATGAACTGTAGGGAGGAGCCATGTTCAGACCATAACAGAGCATGACTTGAGGGAGCACAGCTCCTGGGGCCTCTCTCAGCCAAGGAATCTTGCTCTACTCACACAAGGCCCCTCTTGGCTTTCACAGAAGCACCTACTCCCGGCAAGTGAGGACTATTTCAGTATTGATTCACAGGAATGCTGCTGCTGCCTCCCCCTAGAGGCTTGTGAGAGCATAAAGGGTGGAGGATGGGCAAAGAAGATGGCAGAGCAGCCATAGACACAGGGAGGGGAGGCAGGGACAGCATCTGAGCAAGTGTCCAGGGACCGTCTGACATAACAACTTGAGCTCTGTGAGGATGGTGACTACACAGCCACCACAGGCCTGGAGTGCAGCTGGCTGTTTTTGCATCGTCACTTCAGCCAAATTGTACCCCAGAAACACAAGTGATCAGGGTACCCATAAAAGTCTTAGCATTCCAGAAGTGAGCCTTTTTGGAAGGAAATTCCCTTTTAAAGAATTTAAGCAAGCATTCTTAAATCTCCACCTTTATATAGGTGAAAGAAAAAATTATGAGGCATAAATATATAAAACATCCTGTCATTTCTTAGGTGATACTTAGCCTTGGTATTTTTAAAACAAGTGAAATAAAAGACGTAACTTACTTTCCAGACTGTTCCAAAGTAGTTTTTTTTTTTTTTTAAAGCCAAAATTCACATAACACAGCCACTTTAAAGTGCAAGTTCAGTCAGTGGTAAATTTACAATGTCTTACATCCATTGCCCCTCTGAAGTTTCAGATCATTCTTATCCCATAGCAGCCTTTTACAGTTGTTATTTAGAGAACACTTGAGGACTTTGGACATGATTAATGGCCATTGTTTGTTTACTTCAAGGGAATGCTCTTGTAATTTTGCAATTTCTATTTTGTATTTGGCAGAGTGATAAGGGATAAGGGATGGTTTTGGGCTGTTGTTTCTACTATGAATACAAGGCTTTGTGAAGGGATTCGGGGCTGGGTCCATCTATTTACTGGGTTCATAGAGAATAAGAACCAGAATGACTGATTCAAAATAGGGGAGTGGGATTTGGTGGATTTCAAAGAGCAGGAAAGCAGGATTCAAGAGTATTGGGAGGGAAGCAGAAAAGGAGGAGAAGGTGGGGGTCCTCAATTGATCTTATTTAGAAGCAGTATTTTTGTTTTGCTTAGAGAATAGTTGGAGGACCGGAGAGATGGCTCAACAGTTAGGAACACTGGCTTCTCTTCCAGATATCCCAGGTTCAATTCCCAGCACCCACATGATGGCTCACAACTGTCTGTAACTTCAGTTCCAGGGGATCACACACACTTCTGGCTTCCTCTGCCACTGTACACAGTGGTGCACAGACATACATGCACGCAAAACACACGTACACATAAATATAGAGGATAAATTGAGAAAGTGTGGAGAGAGGAAAAGGAAGAGGGATTGATTATACTATAATCTCAAAGATAAATGATAAAAACTAAATAATTCTTTTTAAAGTTGACATCATCAGAAACTCGACATGTCATAAAATGTTCCAGCCAGCTTTCCCTTTTCTTCTTACACCTAGCTCCTCCTATGTTTGAATTTTTATGAATTTGTCATGAGAAGTTATATAGCAGATAGAAGCACATACTATATGTAAAATACAAGTGATGTTTATGGTAGACCTTGGTGGCTTTGAATCTGTTGAACTTACAAAGCAAATGTACCGGTCTGTGTATTTATATTTAGGTGCACATAACATAAGAGTGTCTGTGCACGGGACATATGCTGTCTGCAGAAGTGCCCATGATACACTCTGCATTCCGGTTTATGCTGAAGAATGTGTACTGGGAAGAGTGAGTCCCAGTAGTGGATGGGGATTAGTAAATTTACCAGCAGCCTCCCTTCTCCCCACCCCAGAGGAAGAATGTGAAAGAAAAATAAAAGTGGACTGCTTGTAAATATATTTAAAAGTAAACATCAGGGGTAGGTTCATGGAGGTCAAAACCCAGCACTGCCCTGTGAGTGTGCTGTTAGTTAGGAGTCTGTTTCGACAAGAACATGAATTTGCTTGTGTGGAATGTGGTGCAGAACACACAAGCTGCTGGCATCCCTTGCTGACACCTCATCCACCAGGCAGGCCAACTCAAAGGATCCCATGAGCTGGGAGCTCTGTAAACTGAGTGGAGTGTGCCCTCTGACTTGCTCCATAGCCAGGTAGGGAGAGCTTTGCTTTCTGACTGTACTTACCAGCTCAATCATTGTCCCAGCCTGTGAGTTGTTCTTGAAGACAGCATGTAAAGGGTATTCGGGCATTTGGCCAGGAGGAGTTTTGCTCTGATCATCATTCTTAGCCCACAGGATGGCTCTGGGGCATGGTGACAGAGGCTCGGCTCTCTGTGATCTAGCATAAATTGCATAACCTCTTAAAACATCTTTTAAACAAAGAATAAGAATCTGAGCTCTATGTGTGGTTTTTGGGATGTTGTCTTAGAAATGGGAGTCTATTTCATCTTATTTCTGGGAGAATTTCCCAAAAGTTTGTCTTGGATTTGAAGCTGCTGCTCTTCCCACTGGCTATCTGGAGCAAGCTCTGGGCCCCAGACTGGAGAAGTTGGTGGGAGCCCAGCCTCTGGCAGGTATGGAGCCTAAAATGCGTTGCAGACCCAGCCACAGCTGGGGGTGGAGGACAATGAACCAGGTAGTTGCTTAAGTGCAGGCAGCTTGGGAGACAGTGTGCAGGACAAGTAGAGGACATTTGTGGCAATGTTTTCTCATTGGGTGGGTCAGCTGTGTGCTTGTCTCTCATCTCCCAAGGCCCTGTCCTCTAGCCCACCTGGCCTAAGTCCAAGACTTGTCTCCAGGTGTCACACAGCCTTAGGCATTGGGACAGTGTAATACTCTGGAGTCTCCTCTGTAACTCTGGTGCCACTGTCCCCTCAGGCTAGCATTCCTGGCCAGGGTTCCTCATTGTGCTTGGTTTGTGGAGGATCTGGATTGTGAGAGGTACTGGAGGGGCACATGAACTGAGTTGCTAAGAGCTATGAAGAGGTAAGGATTCCATTTGCTCCCTGCCATCACCCGGAGCCTGTAGTGGTATCTGGCAGCTCCTCACATCAGAGTGTTTCCTCAGCAGGGGGAGGTAAGGACTGACAATTTCAATACAGTTAAGTACTTCAGCTTTTGTTTAGTATGCTAGTATATATACTCTTCCTTCCAGACATGTTGAGTGTTGGCCCTAGGAACCCTGTGGGTGTCTCCAGCATAGCAGTATGGACTTGGTCTACTCTGTTCACCATTCTCCCATATACTTAAATACCTCATGCCTTACAAATATGGCCAATAGTTACTGTACTGTATCATTTTGGGATGAATGACAGAGCAGAAAGTCCATTCAGGTGTAGTACATGTACCATTTTTAAATCACATTTTTCATCTGTAGTTTAATCTGTGACATAGAACTGGGAATCTCAAGAGGACCATTGTATACAGACACAGCATAAAGATGGTCATATACACAGCACATGGATGCTTATGTCTGCAATTTCCCCTGGTTATACCTGTACTTAGAGTGTGTCACTGTATGTGTGCTGCATAGGAACTGTGCACTGACAAGCCCGTACTTGTGAGGGAGGACTAGTGAACACATTTACTGACAAATAAAAGCAGGTGCTTGAGGTCTTTGTGGGGAAAAGGGTAAAAAGCGCTCCATAGGACATTATGGGTAAATCTGGTGTTCCTCAGTATGGCACACTGATGGAAAGTTGGTGTCACCAGCAGTTGGACTTCAGTTTTCTTAGAAGGGCATGGCATTGGGTGACCATAAGGTGGCAGTCACACAGATTTGAGGGGATTGCATTTTGTTTTAAATCTTTTTTTCTGCATGAGCATTCTCTTTGGGTCTGCTGCTGGATGGTTGATTCCCAGACAAACAGATAAAGGACATTAGAGTGGCTTGGTGATGTCAGCTATGGTGATGGTTACTCTGGTGGTTTGGGGGTTGCCTGGCTCTGTCCTGGGGCAGCACCTGTTGCTGCAGACAAGACCTGCAGGCAGCATAGATACCACCCTTTTACATTCTCCAGGGCTGTCAGGTAGATGGCAAAGGAACCCACATCGTACACACAAAGTACCTGTTTTCTTTTTCTAGGGGATGTATCAAATCCTAGAGAGCACCCTGAACATGGCCAGCTGGCTGTGAGGACACTGGTCCATGCTTCTGATTGGCTGCCTAGCACCCTTGAAGTCCAATGGGGAAAAGTACCAGGGTGTATATGACTCAAGAGCCTATATGAACTGATACACACTTGGGGCTGGGTAGCCGGAGCTCTGCCCAACTGCTGGAATGCTGTCTTAGAGTGGGCCCCAAGCATGTTTATCCCTCCCCTGCCCTGCTATAGGCACCTTGGCCACAAATGGGCACATGGTTTCTTCTTTACATGCCTTCCTCCAATGTGAGCTTTTTCACCTCAGCTCTTTCTGTCTTTCCTTCCTTCCTTTTTCTTCTACATAGTCCCAGACCAGGTCCTGAGCCTTTTAGCTGCTTCAGGAGTGCTGTAGTGCCAACACTCAGGAAGCTGAGACAGGAGAGTCTTGAGTTGGAGGCTAGCCTGTGTTGCGTCGGGCTGGGGATTTAAGTCACTAGTAGGATATGCTTAAGATCATGGATTCTTCTCTAGCACTGAAAAACAAAAGTTTTCTGTAGTGAATAGAATTAAAGGCAAGGCTTTCCAGGCTAGGGACCAATGTGTCAACTCCACAATGGGCCTGAGCTCAAAGTATGTAGAGCAGGCGGTCACAGGACCAGCATTCTTGCTGGTGAAGGTAAGGTCTGACTAAACCCATTTGTGGGGCTTTGGTTCTCTTCAAGAATCTCTTGGTTTGTGCTCTGCTACATCTTGGGATTTTGCTCCTCTCCGATAGACATTCTTGCTGGTTCAGAGTGTCTACCTCCTGTCCAGGAGGAAACACAGCGTTTCTGAGAAGTAATGCTTCAAAGTCACCCCACTGCAGTTGAGGAGAGGGAAGAGAGAGAGGAGGAGAAGATAAGCAAGTCTCCTAGAGACTCTCCAAAACCTGAGGAGACCCACTCAGAACTGCCTGGGTCATTGCTTTGACATAGTCACAAGTAGTACAGTTTGTCCAGCTTCCTTTGCTGCCCTTCTCTGTGGGTTTGCCCCCAGTCCTCTGGCCTGTGGATAGGTGGGACTGATCCACAAAAGGGATGGACCTGCTGTAGAAAGTGTCCTTCCTCTGACAGAAGTCATGGGCTGGAAAGGCTGGTACATCCACCTCATCAAGCCCTGAGCCTGTTGCTGAGCCTGTTGGGTTGGGGCCAGGCATTTCCAAAAGCAGGAGCAGCTGTTTTGCAGGCACATAAACAAGAGGGAGGAAGTGTCTTCGCAGGGGTCTTCCTGGCTCTGCCCTAGACACGTGGCCTGGAGGAGCCTGGACTGAGGGGCCTCTCCTGATTAGACTACCAGGTTGGTATTGGGACATGCAGGGTTTGGCAGGCTTAGTTTCAGCAAGATGATCAACTGGTTGTGCTGGAAGCTTATGTCTGTGTAGAACCCTGTGATGATGAGGTAAAAGTGGTGCTGGCACATGCTGGCAAGGAAACGTCCCTAGGGGGACATAGACCCTTCTCTTCTGAAGAAGTTCAGGGAGAGCTTTCTAGAAGTTCCTAGAAGCTCACATTTGTAGAGTGAGTGAGACTTAGCCTCATCCATCAGACAGGACAAAGCAGGACTGACTGTCTCCTCTGTGCTGCCATCACTTCATGGAAACAACTGGAATGGTGTGTCTGTCTCCAAGACCAGACACACACCGGCTCCTATGTACTGCTGTGCTAACAGCTGGTTTCAATGCTCAAGTAATAGAACCAGTATTCTCCTTAATGAGCAAGAAAGTATCTCAAACTAAAAGAAAAAAAGGAAGGAAGGAAGAAAAGAAAGAAAGGAAGGTGGTGTTATTTGAAGGAGTTATAGGAATTTGATAGTTGGTTTGGGGCTTCTTTCAGATAGAAGGAAGCACTTAAAGAGAGTAGGAGGAAGAGAGAGACATAGGTGTAGATGCTGCCCAGGACCTGTTGGTAGGAACCAACAGGTGAAGAGGCTGGTTCCAGATCAGTTTCTGGAACCAGGAGGAAAACCTGCACAGTTTGAGCAGATACCAAGGGGTGAATTTTGTAGCCGAAGTCTCCCGGTTGCTTTGTGCAAAGCTGTGGTGAAGGCTTTGTGGGGGACAGATGATCTCCATCTACCAGAAAAGGAACGAAGAAGGAAAGAATCCTCACTGGGGAGGAGAGGCTCCCGAACTCCTGGGTCCTCAGGTTGCTGAGGATAGGTTAGGTGTGGGGCGTGGTTGCTGGTCCTTATCCCTGTCCCTGCCTGTGTGATGACACTGCTTGCTGTGACATTAAGCTGCGGTGCATTTCAGCAGGGAGGTTTCCAGAGCTTGAAGAGGGGAGGAGGAAGAAGGGAAGCAGAATGAAAAGGAAGCGAACTGCAGCGGGAGCGGGCGGGGCCAAGTCTGGAGGCACTGACTGGGCAGGCGGCCCGCAGCAGCCCGCGGCCGCCCAACAATCCGGGGATTCTTTCCTGCGACCCGCTCTCCCGCTGCCCTCTGAATGGGCCTCTTTGGAGGTGGCCGCCCCGCCTCTCGCCCTGACTCCCCCGGGACTGGCAGAACACAGAGCCCTCCCAGGGTGGGTGGGGGACGCCGCTGGGACGGGACTCACCACCCGGGGCTGCTGGAGACAGACCAGCAGAGTGCCTTCCATAAGGCTCACAGATTCTAGGCCTTTCCATGAACTGACCAGATCCTAGGTGCCCAGGTAAGCCAATAAATAGCTGGCCTTGTGGCTTCTCCGGGAGCTGTTTCTGTGTTCCTGATAGCTCTGTGCTTTGGCTCCTTTGGGCACATCCAGTTGCTGAAACCTGATCTGGGATGTGGGGGAGGGTAGTAGTGGGATTAGGAAGGAGGAGACAGAACTAGTTCCAGTGGTCAAGGTACCTAGGTGAAATGGGGCTTGGAAAGGTAGCAAGACAGTTTTCTGCTCTGTGTCCCCCAATCACTTAGTGACATTTCTCAAGTTCCCAAGCTTTGGGACAAGATAACCCACCCTTGATATGAGCCAGGCTGCTCCTTCAGGGAAAGGCAAGCTTTCTGTCTTTGCTGAGACTCTTTGGGGTGAACAAAAGCCTGGTTTGCAGATGTGTGGCATTTTGAGCATCCTTCTGCCCAAACTGATGACCATGGGCCTGCTGCACTCTCTCTGTCACAGCCCACCCCATAGGTTCTCAAGAGACTGTTCCCTGCAAGGCTTCCCGGGACAGCAGTGTTCCCATAAGGAGGTGAGCAGCCTGTAGAACAGATTCTGGGTTTTAAGGGGGCCCTCTCTGGATTCTTCTACGCTTGGCGCAGTCAAAGGGAGTATTTCTAAACAAATGCATGAACTTTGAAACAAAACAGACATTTACTGAAGTAATCTACTCAGATTGCTAGCAGAGTGTCTGCAACACCAGGGGCAGCTGGTACCTTTACTGTCCTCTCCTCCTGGTGTGGGGCTGGGGTTTCCTCCCCCACATGAGGAATCTCAGGGCTCTAAGTGGTGTGGGAGGAATATGTGGTCTCTAGCAGCGCCTGTCTATCCTTACGTGGACATGTTACAGATACAAGGCTGGGTGTATGTTTCAGCTCACGTCATGGACAAAATTAAGGGAGAGAGGGAAAGAGTGATATGCTTGAGAGAAAGCCCTCCTTGCACAAACCCCAAGACAAGCCCAGGCAGGTTAGGGTCTGCCACGTGCTTCCTGGTTGCAAGTTTTATGTGTTGTCCCTTCTAAGAGCCAGAGACACTTCAAATCAAATAGAAGAAAATGCCTTTTTAAAAACTTTCTGCTCTTTTAATGGGGTCCACATAAAATCACTATTTCCATGAATTCCATATGTATGTCAGTATATTCTAAATTGGCCGCCTTAGATGGAAATGTTTTCCTATGCTTAGCTGAGATGGAAAGCATAACCATCTATCTGCATTGACATAGAGCTCATGTTTACCACCAGCCCATAGCAAATGGTGGAGCCTAGGGTTGGGGGGGGGTTCTGTGTTGTGTATGTGTGTGTGTGTGGTGTGGTTTCTGAGCACAGCAACGGGGCTATAAATTACTCACCAAGAACCCCATGTCTTCCCAAATGAATGCAGCAGGCTCCTCGTCCTATCCAGGATGTGTCTTAATGACACATGCCTGTGAGGGAGGCAGCTCCAGCAGTGGGTTGCAGAATCAGAGACATCAATGGTATTGATGGGAAGGCAAAGTTCCTGTTGACTTCCCGCAAACCAGTCAAGAATCTGTCTCCTGGTCCCTAATAGAAGAATGATGATTTGTATGATACATGTTGGAGGATTAAGTGTGGTAGTTCCTACTTGTGGCTTAGTATGCCTGGCACATACATGGAAGGCACGCAACTTGAGTCAGCTACTGCTCTTGCCTCTTATTCTGTGGGGAAATAATGTGTAAATTGGTACCAAGATTTCTCAATATTACTGAGGATGAGTGGTGGCTGTTGATATGCATATCCATGGTCACAGCTTGTTCAGCCCTGCCCTGAAACACTAAGAAAGTCAGTTGAGGTGGGGTGGGGACTGTGGTCACTCCCAGTTCTGGGTGAGGGCATGACACTGAGGACAGATTGTCCACTGTTGCCCTACCCCCTGCTCCTTCCTTTCTCTACTCCTCTGATCTCCCTCTCTGTATTAAATACAGAATGAACAGACAAAGGCGTATAGCTGCCCGCTGAAAGGAAGCAGGCTAGACTGGTAGGTGCCAGTGGTATGTGGAAGCTGGGCAGACAGCCGTCTCAGCAGGTCTGGGACCACTTCTCCATCCTGGGGCTACAGAGAGCACTATGTCTGTGTATTTCATCTCCGTCATTTCTGGGACTAACTTCTGTCTAAAAGGTACTAGTTCAAAGGTTAGAACTGAAGTCTCAGGAGAACCATTATAGACTATTACCTGGGAATCAGGGAACAGGTTCACCCCTAGTCCTGCCACTAACAAACAGTGTGACACAGTTTTGGGTGGTAGCCTCTGTATGGTATTTGATTTATGCTACCCTTGGGGAAAGATGGATACTCGGTTAAACATTTCTATAAGACCGTGGTGAACAGTAGGATGGCCAACTTTCTAGAGGGACTGGATATGGCTAGAAAAGCTTCCAGAATGTTCTTTGGTGTTTCCTCAAAGTAATAAGGAAGTAAGAGAGGAAACAAGAAGAGTCTACAAAAGACAGGATCTAATCATAGGACCTCTTCTGTATACATTCTGGAAGAAGACATAAGCTTCCCGGCCAGCAGCTCATCATACTTCAGAGTAGATCTTTGTAGGGGGTCTTGGGGTTTCCCCAGTGGCCCCATCCACTCTGACATCTGGTAGGTTCTCTGTCATTACTAAGGTCTCTGTCACCTTTGTAACCCATGTTACACTTGGGCTGGGGTAGTCAGATTGTTAATATCTTAGCGGCCATATGGAGTAATAAGTTAAATGTTGTTTAAAATGACATTGTTCATAAAAGGGAGCATTTTCAAAGCTTAGTAAGAAATATTTAAAAGCTATAAATAAGTGAAAAGGGTCATATTAGGCCATAGATATGCCATAATGGTTATGAGTCTTCTGAGTTTCATCTACACATTTAATTTAAATTTTATTATTATTTCTGTGAGTGGAACTTTGTAAATTCTTTCTAATTTTAAATAGTAAAAAGCCTGAGTTATCAATGTATAACAGTCAGGAGGTAGGATCTTCATGAGGGTAGAGACCTCAGCCAATGTTCATTTATTTGGTTCACAATGTTGAAGGTTCTGGTCCATGTTTAGTGTTGCCTCCTTTGCTTTTGGTTCTGTGGTGGGGTAGCTTGTCATGTGACAGAGCAAAATCTTCATGAACTAGGGAGAGGAAAAGGAAGGGAATATTGTAGAATGAGGTTTCTCTCCTGCCCGCTGGTTCCCAAATAACCACTCAGAGGCTTATATTGATTACAAATGCTTGGCTGATAGCTCAGGCTTATTATTATGTAGCTCTTACATTTAAATCAACTCATTTTTATTCATATATGTATTACCATGGCTTTATGTGTCCTCTAGCATTGCTTCCCCCAGCAGCTGGCTCACATCTCCCTTGACTCTGCCCTTCTCCTTTCCAGCATTCTCAATTTGGCTCTTGTGCCTAACTGTATTCTGTTCAGCCTTTGGCCAGTCAGCTTTTTATTAAACCAATCACGGTGACAAATATTCACACAGGATACAAAGGGATTATTCCACAGCAGATGTTCTTCTCCAATCCCTTGAAGTTCATCCCTCAGTGACCTGCAGAATTCCCACTAGGTCTCAATACCTTTATACTGGGTAGCAAACCTGTAACATTTGAATGCATTGACCTTTGGGGGACACTTCTCTTCCAGACTCCAGCAAACAGTAAACATCTATGTAAGACAGGATGGTTGGTGCTGATAAGTGAGGAATGAAAGATATTCTATAAATAGAGCTAAAAAGATCACTATTCAAAACACAAGGCATGCTTCTGGTATCACACACAAATATCACTTCTAGAAGAACCAAGGACTTTATTATCTTTTCCATCTTTGTGGAAAATATGGACACACATGTTTTTCTGTTTGTTTCCCTTTTCTCTCCTCATCTCTGTTTTCCTTTTCTTGACATAATTTCTTGAAAAACTATAGAGTGAGATATTTCTTCTTAGGTTTCAGATAATATTTTGAGTAAATGTCTGCATAGAAATGTCTTAGTATTGCTTATGAAGTACATTGCTTACTGTGTCTCTTGGTACCAATGTTTTTCCACTTGGTGTGATCTGAGAATTCTCTTGGCCCCTCATTTTGAAATATAAAAGTTTTGATGGTTCTCCTTCCTGAAGAGTGTCACATCACTTTGGAAAGAACCTTTTCTTTCTGGCCTCTTTGGTTTTGGGTCTCTTCGAAATCATCAAGGCATATGGATTGTTAAACAAACCTTCACCTTGGGTGTCACTTGGAGAGAATGAAAATTGTGGCAGGTAAATGCAGACATACTAGGGATGAGAAGGCACACAGATTTCAAAATGTGGTGCTATGTGATTGGGCAATGCAGAGTTGCAGAGAGGAGGCCAAGGAAAGGCACAGGGATCTGTGCTGCAGGTGGCCGCATGGATGGCTGAGACTGCTGCACTAGGGCTGGGGACAGACAGTGCATTGGGGGCCCTGAGTAAGTGACCCTCTGTGGATAACTCTGCTTCTTAGCCCTGGCCTATGAGCCACAGTGCACTCTGTGGCTGGATGCTGAGCTGTCTGGGAGGTTCAGGGTCTTCAGCCTGGAGGGAGGGCAGAGGTGCATAAGGACAACAGGATATAGAGCAGGGTATGGGACTCATTCCTCACTGGGGACAGAGATCCTGATTACATGGGTTCTTAAGTCCTGGCTTGGACCAAGTGCATGATAGATATTTTACCAACCTGATTAGAGTATTTATTCACATCTGTCAGACCTGTGTTTGTCACAGGTAAATTAGCAACCATTTCTACTTTCCCTCCCCTTCCTCATCATATTCTACCTAGGTGGAAGATGAAGTTTCCATCTTAGAACTAATTTTTGCCTCATTGTCTCTCCCAAATTCACACACTTCTTCACTGTACTTGATGTTACAATTGCCTACTGCTTCATTCTGTGTTTCAAGGCTGTCTGAAATACCAACATCCAGGGCCTGAATCTGGCACCTGTTCTGCCCAGTGCTAGATGTTCTAGTGCAATCCTTTATGCTGGAACCTCCTGCCTCTGTCATGATGGAGGACCCCTGAGAATCCAGGAAGTGCCCAGTGGATGTTGTTACTAGACATGGGTGGATGGCCCAGGGTCTTCTCCAGTGAGTCATCTGTCCTGTCTTGCTTGCTGGACAGGACATACACTATGAACATCAGCTGCCTGACCTTCTGGAGAAGGACAGCACATAGTAAATAAAGCAGGTCACTGTCAGTTTCAGGGGACTTTCTGTCAGCCTCTCTCTTGAAGCACCGTGAACAACATTGGGAATCCTGAACTCCCTACCATGAGACAAGAATCCTCCAACAAAGCCAGCTGAGAGCCTCGGGCACAGGATGTCCTTCTCAGAAAAGGAATCCTCCATAGCAGAAACTGCAGCTTGCTGTGAATCAGCATATTGATTAGATGTTACTTTCGGAGCAATTTTAATGAACTTAAAACTTTATTGAAAGTCCAGCCAAGTGCCAGGGCAGCCTGGCAGCATCTGGGCAAAGCTAGCAACTTGGCCATTTTTTGAGGTTTTGAACTTGCCTTAGGAGCTGATCCAGCAGAGGCCTTAGCCCTGGTGCCAGTGGCACTCTGCATGTGACACTTGCCAGGCACTACTGCCAGGAGGGGAAATCGAGCCAGAAGCAAAATGGCAACACTAGAGCTAAGGGAAGAGTTGACACTCTTAAGTGAGTTGGCATGGATATCCTGCATGCTAGAAATAAGTGAGATTAGAGACCTGTGAGAGAAACACAAAAACCAAGTGACTGTGTTCTGAAAGGTTCCCATTGTATGTCCTACATCTCACAGTGTCAGAAGTTCTGGGCAGAGGTACCATTGCTCATTTAGGGCCCTATCCTTCTCATGCTTTTCATAGCTTGTCCCATAAGCCGCAGGCCAAGAGGGGAGGAGAATCAGAAGGGAGACATTGTGAGCTGGTTCTTCCATGATCCTCTGGCTGGTGCAGGGCCTTATGGGACACAGAGTTTGAGGTAGGGTGGTCCACTTTGGAGCTGTAGCACTGCCTAGTCAGAATCACCCTCCTGTACGGTGTGGAAGAGAAAATTCAGAAGTAGCCTCCGTGCACCATGCTAACTCCTGCTTCTTCACACAGGTCATTAAGTTGGTGTCCCCTGAGGTAGAGCCTAGTCCAGTATGACTGTGGTCCTTATTGTAAGAGGAGATTAAGATGTAGGCACAAGAAGGGAGGCAAAGGGGGGTGGGAGATATCACCCATAGTAACAGTAGATGGGATGATAGAGAAACTACTGACTTCTGGAGCATGAACCTCCAGGATTCAGAACAGTGAGAGATCAGTGGGTACTTATTGGCTATGGTAGACTGAGCTAAGACCCTGAGTTATGAGACACCAGAATTCTAACCCATGGACCTTTGCACAACAAGAAGGACCAGGGTGGGTGGGAAGCCCAAGAATCAGGTTGGGATCCTGGTGCAGGGGAAATGTCGGTTCCCTACAGGTGCAGCTGCTAAGGCACCAAGCCTCAGCCAACAGCTACTGTCCCAGCACCCTTGTTTTGAAGTTGGTGTGGAACTCCATGGTGCAGCCATTAGATAAAGAAGTGATTATACTGGGTGCTGATGTAAGCATTTACAAGTTGTTCTAAAGTTGATGAGGTCTATTAAGTGCCACACAGACAATGATTACTAGTAGCATGTTGATATAGACAGGTAAAATATGTTGTTGAGGGTCAGGTGAGTCTGCCACCATAGTGATAACATACCTTTTTGTTAAGTATGTTTGACCAAAGCTGAGTTCTTGAAGTATTATGTGCCTCTTGGTATTGTGTACACTGTAGCTCACAGTATCAGAAGTTTTGGGCAGAGGTACCGTTGCCTCCTTAGGGGCTTCCTTGGGAATCTAACCAGTGATGTTCCAGTTTAGGAAGGGTGCAGGGAATCTTCTGCAAATTGCTCATGGTCCTGGGTATTTTGTGGGCTGGGGGTGTGGATGCAGTAGAGATAAAGATCCTCTAAGGATGACTTTGTTGGATTTATAGTTTCTGAGTCTCAGTCAGAGACATCAAACAGGAATGGTGTCTCTACATCTAGAGTCAGAGCACAACACAGCATCAGAGCAGAACTCCATAATGTAGTCAGCAGAAGAGGAAGTGGTTGTGCTGGCTCCGACTCTGGAGGCTTTGTTTGTGAAGCCCTCAAGTACTGACTGACTGATAGTTCTTGTCTGAATAGGGCTAAGGAATACAGTTCAGCATCCTCGAGGCTCCATCTCTAAAGGGCAGCTGGGCTCTGTGGGGATTCTGCCCACAGACACAAAGCATCAAGGCTTTTGCTTGTGTGCAGAACCAATTATGGGACTAGAATTCTTTGGGGGACTGGAAATTTGGAGCAACCAGAGCTTGCTAGGAGGATTTTCATTACCAGCAAGTTCTGGCTGGCCCTGCTCTGGTTCATTCCCCTGGAGATACTGGTCTGCTCATGATGCGGCCTCCATCCCCAGCCAGCCCATGGATCTTGAAGGAATGGAGATTGTTTCTCCAGTATGGTGAAAACACTCCCTCTGTTTTGGAGGTCTGGGGTTTTGTTTTGCTTTTTTGTCCCTTCATAAGGAAAACTTCCCTAGGAATGGAGGGAACTGATGCGTTCCTTTTTCTCTCTGGTACTGTTCCATTCACCCTAGCTGTAGCTTGACACCCTATCCTCATTTATGCTTATTTGTCTCCATCCCCACTGGGTGGTCATAGCTCGGAAACAGCAAATATCTGTCACTGGGGCCAGTTTCTGCTACAGTGACCAGTGCCCCCACCCATACTGGCTAAAGGACTAAGAAAGGAGAGACTATAGCTAATGGTTGTAACTCACATGTCCTTGCAGCAATGACGGACAGGCAGAATAGGGATGCCACTCAGTGGGTGGATGTTCAGCCTGAGCAGGGGAGGACTTTCTGGCACAGGCCACCAAAGAAAGACAAGGACTTTATGCTAAGTAAAAGAAACCAGTTGCTAAAGGACAAATGCTGCATAATTTACTTACATGATCTGTGAAAGAATGGAATTTCTAAAGACAGAAAGGAGAGTAGAGTTGCCAGGGGCTAGGAACATGGGAGCAAAAGAGTTGGTTAATAGGGGACAGAGTTTTAGTTTATAAGACCAAGTTTTGGAGATGGATGGTGGTGATGGTTCAACAACAATGAAAGGTGTACTTAAGGACACTGAGATTTTTAATTAGAGGAGGCCAGGATAGTAGCCCATTCCTGTTTTATCACAGTAAAATAATAATAGTGCTGGTATGGCTGAGCATCATGGGTGCATTTCCTAGATTTGACTTTGCAAGGATTATGTTACCAGGCAAGTGGGAGCTCTCTGTCCTTTGTCCACTACCCAGTCTCTGTAACAGCTTGTCTTCCAGCTGCATGTGGTCTCCAGGTAGCTCAGTCTCCCCACCCCAAGGCATCCTTCAATCTATTTTTCCTGAAAGTTCAGCAGGTGGGAAGTGTTCATTTTCCTGAGAACTCAGACCACAGTGGATCTTCAGGAGGCTTGTAAGCTGCTGGAGGCACTCTGCAAAGAGAATAGCTGCTTCTCTCTTATGAGCTACTGGGGCCTCCAGAAATGCTGGCGGTGCTTCCTGCATCCCAGGGTCAGGCTGCTTTGAGACACTCTGTGAAGAGAAAAACTCTTTTCAGAGCTTTGACATTGGGATTCTGTACACAGCACTGAGGGAGAAGGACAGGGTGTTTGTTTCCCAGTTTCAGTCGGAATCTTTGAATTTAAATGGAGCATCTCTAAAGATCAGGAAAACAGGGCCCTGATTATAATGAGCCATGTTATCAGTGCCTCTGCTTGCTTTACTCTCCCTGGTTAAAGGAAAGACTGGCAGGATTCTTTTCAAGGAGATACTTGGGATGAAAATGTCACAGAAGGGTGAGACAGTTGTTGCCGATGGAAATTCCAACCCCAAAGTTAGGTGTGGTGTAACCTGTATAATCTCAGAATTTGGGAGGTGGAAGTCATTGGATCCAGCGTTCAGGACCAGCCTTGACTACACTATAAGTCTAAAGCCAAGCTGGGTTCCATGAGACCCTGTTTAAAATGAATAATAAAAGCCACCACCACGACAATAGTTAGGATCCCTCCGTCCTCTGGGGGAAATGAAAACCTTGCTTGTATCAGGAGCCGAGTTGATTCACCTCAGAAGTTATCAAGAAGCAGCCTGGCAACAGGACAGCATGAACCTTCCTTCCTGTTCATATGTTTTCATGTATGTTTGTATACCATCTACAGGGCTTGGAGATTCAGGACTTAGATTCTTTTTTTTTTTAAGATTTTATTTATTAATTATGTATACAACATTCTGCTTCCATGTATAACTGCACACCAGAAGAGGGCACCAGATCTCATTACAGATGGTTGTGAGCCACCATGTGGTTGCTGGGAATTGAACTCAGGACCTCTGGAAGAGCAGTCAGTGCTCTTAACCTCTGAGCCATCTCTCCAGCCCCCAGGACTTAGATTCTTATCAAGACACATGTGCAGTTATTCCAGTGTCTGGGGCTTCCCAACTCTTCATTATATATGGCTGCCTGCCCATTTTCTCCTTGCTTTCAAAAAAGCTGGTTTTAATAGCCTTTTATTTCAAGAGAGCAGAAGGACATCTTTTTAAAATTTTACTACCATCAAACCTCCCATAAAAATGTTTTGCTTTCTAGAAATAGAAACCATCTATTATGACCTCAATTGATAAGATTATAAGTCAGAAGAGCTCCGAGGCCCCACAACTTGAGAATGTATCCAGTATTCCCATGTGTTATGCCAGTGAGATTCAGGCAAAGAGATGTTCTGATGCTACCATAGCCAGGACTCTCAAGTGATGGCAAAGGAAGGTGCTTATTTAACTTGGGTCTGACCAGTAATGAGGGAAGAAGGCAGATGGAAATGGATGGATGAATGGATGGGTGGATGGGTGGATGGGTGGGTGGGTAGGTAGGAAGGTGGGTAGGTGAGTAGGTGGGTGTTTGGGTGAAGATAAGATTCTTACTGTTTAGGCTACCTGTGGTCTAGCTAGAAGCAGAATCTTCTTGTTAACTTAAAGTCACCAGTGGCCAGTGTAGAGTGACTGATGTCCAGCTTCCCACAGGACACTCCTGCAGCAGATTTTGAAAGAAAGCATAAAAATAGATCACTTGGAAGAAAGCCAGTGACCCCTTCTCACCCTCGTTCTGGTACAGGAAGTGGAGGAAGTGGAAGCAGAGAGGAGAGGAGTGCAGGCATTCCTGAAATCCCAAGAGGTTGGGCAAATGCCCCCCAGTTCCCGCCTGGCCTGGAAGGGATCCTAGCCAGAGGTTTCTGCACCCTTAAACCATAGGGCACCATAGATATACACAGGCTTGGTGGAAAACCCAGAAAGTGTGGTGATCTTGGAATTTCACACACGGTTCTATCCCCTCCAGCGCTTCCTCTGCATTTGAGCAGCAGAGGTAAAATGTGAGTGTGTCGATAAAAAACAAAATGACACTGTCAAGAAGCTTCTAACTAACAGTGTCTGGGCAGGAACCCATCAGACCTCTGCCTGCCGTGGAAACTCACTGTAACAGAGGGGGGCTTCATGCCTCAGGAAGGCAGGGTCTGAAGGGACTGGGGCTGCTCTGTAGAGCCTCTGAGTAGTTGCTTTAAAACTTGTTGCCCCTTCTGTGATGTCTATAGGTCTCTTTCTCTGAAGGACAAGGTGGCTCACCATCCTGGCTAGTGACATTTCACCAGTAGTGATACTGTGACCCTCATGCTGAAGTTAAAGAACAGTGGCCATTATCCCATCTGCTCTTCTTATGAGGGCATTTCTAGAAACCTGTGCAGAGGGTCTGAATACTTCTGCTTGATTGGAGCCTGTCACTTCCTTGAGTAAGGTTTCAGCATACTCCCGAGTTCTGTGGGGTTTCTATCCCATGCACTGAAAAACTTAGCAGGGTATCCCAAAAGGAAACCTCTTAAGATGGCAGCTCTTTTCCTCTTGCCTTGCAAACTGGTACCTCCACCAGAGTCTTGGTGTCTGCAATCTGGTCATAGGACTTGATCATCATCCTCCTGACTTAAAAAAGCAGCTAACACCCCTGTTTCTATGAATACAAAGGTCCAGATAATAAGTGTGTTTGCTGCTGTGATGTTATGCTGTGTGGAGGTTGTCATTTGCTGAATATATTCCTGAGTGCGGGCAGGGAAAGGGGATCTGCACAAGAAATTGTACCAAGTGCCAGGGTGGGTCCCTGTAGCAAGTGCTTAGCATGAACATGCAACCTGGGGCTTAGGCAGCTGTTTCTGTAAGAAAGGGTTAAGAACTGACACAAGGTCTGCAACAAGAGGGAACCATGCTGCCACAGTGCCCCCAGAGTTGGTGCTAATGAATGATAAACAAAGCCACTTTTATAGGAAGTGCTGGGCTTGCTATTTTCTGGGAAAACACGATGATAACAGGAACAAAGTGGGATTTGATTTCCCTCTGCCTCCTCTCATTTGAAGGGAATCTTTGGCACCATGTAAGCATATTCAGTGCTTTTAAATCTTGGCATGGGGCCCCTGGATCCTCAAGTCTCAGGGACTCAGCAAGCAGAGACAGGGGCAATGAGGATTGCCCTATGTTGTGTGGGGCCTCCTGTCACAGGGACAGATGCTAGGTACTGCACTCCTCCATCCCTGGTTGGCTCTTGTGTGATTTTGTTGATGAATCCCTCTAAAGTGTCCAGAGGTCTGTGCTGCTCCTTGGAACTTGATCCTGGGGACGATCCATACCTCTTTCTGTCCCTCCAGCCAGACTGGCGGAACTTCCACATCATGCTCTGGATTTTAGCTCTAAGCTTGAAGCCAGCCACTCCTTCTCTTCTGTTTGTCTGTCTGTCCATTCGTTCATCCATGCATGCATGCATGCATGCATGCATCCATCCATTCATGTATCCATAATATACATTACCAGAACCTCCTCTATGTCCCACCAGTGAAAGGTGGGGACTGGTCTTCCCCATCGGCAGCAGGCCAGTGGTTGGTGTTCTCCAAGCCTGTTGTACCCACCTGAAGCCCACTGTCCTTCTTGGACTTAATCAAAAATGTCACCTCTCCTATGTTGTTATTTAAATGTGAATTCTGTCTAGGCTCCTGTGTTTATGCACACTTGATCCCCATATGTTTTCACTGTTCTGGAAGGTTATGGAAGTTCTAGAAGGTAGCATCTCACTGGAGGAAGTGGATCACTAGGGGAGGGCCTTAAGGTTTTATAGCTCTTCCATGTTTCCTGCCCACACTTGGCTTTCTGAGTATAGACGCATTGGCTGTCTCATTCTCCTGCTTCCATGCATACTCTACCATGGTGGGCTGTGTTCCCTTAAACTGTCAGCGAAAATAAACTGCTCCTCCCTTAAGAGCAATAAGCAAAGTGACTGATGAACTCTATAGGCTACCTCTAGCAGAAGGGAATCTTCCAGGGATCTCCCTAGAAGCCACAGACTACACCTTTGTTCAGACCTCATTCTCTGACAAATACTTGCCTCTTGAAGGCAGGACCATGCTGGTGTTACTACCTTATACTGGTTTCCTTCTTCCAGTGTCTTAGATGGAAAATAAATGCAGATGAATGTGAGTGAAGCTAAGTTACCACCTGGAAGACAGTGAAGGGAAGGGATGGTTTAAGCAGCATGTGTATTTGTTTTTCCACACAGCTGCCACTGAAAATTTGAAGGATGGACTTGGAAGACCGTACAGTTAGTTAATAGCGCACCAAACATTTATTTTTAAATATTGATTGTGGAGGTAGTGTGGGAATAAGGAGACTATAGCTGTTCCAAGCATATACAGAAAAATCCCAGAAGACACAGGCATTCACCCTGTGCTTTATTCAAATATCACATCAGGGCTGGGTTTTTCTATACTGAGAATTTTAATAAGAGCTGAAAAATAAAACACAAAAATTGGTATGCCATCATGGCCCCCAGTGAACAAAGCACAGTGTTTAAGATTTTGTCTTGGTTTTTGCCATACTAGCTAGCATTAAAAGTAAGCCCTTTTAATTTATCCTGTTTTGGTATCCATGGTAATTTTCTTATAACTTGAGGTTTGACTTCTTTGGTATTTTGGTTAAGCCCTCAGTAAATGTCTTTTCCAGCATGGCTTCTGCTTCATGCAGTGCCCACTCTATGTAGGTTTGCTGTAATAGAAACTGTCATCCTGGCACTGGTCTCTGTATTTTCTGTCCTGTCTCCACTGTCTTCCTTGCATGCTTCTTCCTCACCCCAAGTTTGCTCTCTCCTCCGCTGAGTCTGGTCCACTGCTGAAGTCCTTACCCCATGCTTATTTCTTCTGTTCTGCCTATAATTTCTAGAGTTTCCACAAGATTATCCTTAGGGACTCAGGTTCATTGGTGAAATGTAAATTTCTCTATTTTCTGTTTCTTTGTAGTCTGTATATTTTAACTCCAATTTTTTAACCGGCTATGTCTTTTGTTGGTGGTGGAGTTTTGTTTCATTTTGTTTGGGAAGGTGGTGATTTTAGGTTTTTTTGTTTGTTTGTTTTTGTTTATTTTTCCCACTTATCATGTTTCCTGACAATATTAATTAGAAGTTTAAGATGATATCAAAATTAAAGTGTGATGGAATGGGAGGCAGGTTTGGGATATCCTTCAGAGATCTGGTTTTAAAGTGGGGTTGCATGAAAGTTGTCCAGTCTTATCTGTGGTACCCTGGGGCATAGGGCATTGGAAGCTTTTGTTATTGGTCAGGGTCATGCTTCCTGAGTGTTTCCCATACACAGGTTTTTGTTACCACCCAGAAGAAACTGCCCAAGCTCTTTTTAGCTCCCAGGAGCTACTTGTTCCTGGGTATGTGGTGCCAACTCCTGAGGCTTTGGACTGAAGTATATCTGACTTGTTCCAAGTCTTTGTCTATGACTTTGGCCTTCTTGATCCCAGATGCCTTGCTAATTCTGAACCGGTGTCTTCATCTCCCAGGAATAGTATGTAGCAGATCAGGTCTGTGCTCCATGGTCCCTGGACATGCAGCCCCAGAGTCACTCATATGGGAGAGTAGGGAACGAAAGGAAAGGCAAGCATGCCAGATGATATCTCTGCAGTGCCTTCACTCAAGGGAAGAGAGCATCTCTGTGGAAGAAGGCTCATGCTGGTTTCCAGGATGAGCCGTACATATGTCTATCCCTCATCCATCAGCAGCCAGCTCGGGATAGACAGTGTACATGGAGACTGAATTAGCTGCTTTCTCTTTTGGAAACAGTGATGGATGACAGTCTACACACAGTAGCACAAAGCCACCAATGCCAGCCTCCTGTATTACTGCTGTTGTGGTTCACTGTGGCCACAAGCAACAGAAAAGCTTCAAAACTCATTATGAACATGGATAGGGCTGAGATTGTGACATCATGGATCACATAATCAGGGTCTCTCTGCTTTCGGTTTCTTGCTTCAGAACCACGAGGCTGCCCAGAGATTACCAGTCACACTGTGGGGATGTCAGAGAGTCCCATCGGACCCAAACCCACCATGCTTCGGGCTGATATGCCTGCAACACCCAACTTTCAGCAGATGTTTGCATCTTCCTGCACAGTTTCAAGCAATGGACCTGGCCAGAGGAGAGAGAGGTAGGAAGAAGGGATTTTGCCTTGTTAGAAGTTCCCCTCGGAGGCCAGAGCAATGAGCTGAGAGTAGAAAGAAAAGACTAGGTAGAGCGGGGCCCAACAGTGGACTCCACTCGGACATGGTAGAAAAGATCCCGTGCCCAGTACTGTGGGCCAGTGGTGCCAAACACCACAACTCATAGAACTTGCTCTTGTCACTGGCACTGGAAAATACACAAACACATAGGAAAATGTTGCAAAAAAAGTATTGCAAAAATGGAAAGGAAGAAAGGGACTGTGGTAAACCAAACTGTCCTCTTTTGTTTTAAAAAGATGCAGGCCTTGAGAAATTCATTAAGGTCAGCTGCCACTCTGGCCCAAAGTAGAACGTAAACTCTGCCATGTCTCTTGTACAGGTTTTCCATTTCCCTTCCCATTAAAATAAAGGGGGTCAACCTGGCAATGGTGGCACATGCCATTAATCCCAGCACTTAGGAGGTAGACGCAGATCAATCTCTGTAAATTCAAGGCTAGCCTGGTCTACAGAGTGAGTTACAGAGAAACCCTGTCTCAAAAAAACCAACAGAAAGAAAGAAGGGAAGGCAGGGGGAGGGAAGAAGGAAAGAAAGAAAGAATAAATTTTGAAAAATTAAAACTTAGAAGAGCTTGGCATCACATGTAGAAGCTGTACCTAGTATGTACCAATTTAAATGTGTTTATGACAAGAGCTGTATTTTCAGTGGCTTTTCTTGGTTCCTGAATGTGGTAATTCCTAGTCAAGCTGTCCCCCTATCTGCAGGAGATATGACCTTAGAACTGGTTGATGCCTGAGATCCTAGACAGGACCAAACCCTGCACATAATATGTTTTCTCAAGTATTCATACCTATGATAATTTTGACCTTTTCTCAAAGGAAATACATTGTAGATTCCCGTTGGCTTAGTCAATAAGCCAGCATCCTCATTCTTGCTCTTTGGAGCTATTTTTATTTTTGATGTTTTTATATTTATTTATTTTTATTGGATTACTGTTTTGTCTGCATGTATGTCTGCTTACCATACATATTCCTGGTCCCTGTAGAGGTCAGAAGAGAGCATCAGATCCTCCCTCCTGAACAGGAGTTACAGGTGGTTGTGAGCCACTGTGTGGGTACTGAGAATCAAACCCTGATCCTCTGTAAGAGCAGCCAGTGATTAACCACTGAACCATTTCACCATCCCCTTTGGGGCTATTTTTAATTGACCTGAGAGTTACTTGAACATGAACACAGTCATACAACACCGGCCAGTCATCTAACTACTAAGAGTGGGTAGCGTATATCATATGGATACGCTCAATCAGGGACAATTCACAACGTGGACATGATGGAGTAGGACAGCATATGAATCGTCATTCTACTCAGAATGACGTTTAAGACTTAGCAGTTGTTTATTTCTAGAATTTTCAATTTAACATTTTTTTTTAGACCTCTGTCTCTGAAAAACTTATAAGGGACAGGGTATACTGCATCTTGTCTGCTGTTCAACCAGCTTTAGTGCCTACATCTCCAGCCCTGTCTTCTCTATGTCTTACAAGGGTTACTGATTTCGAGGTAACCTTATGCCCCTTACATTCCCTTATGGATGTTTTTGTCTTTTAAACAGCCTGCCTTCTGCAGAACGCCAGTGGGTGGAGAGCAGCCCCAAGTCCACCCTAACTCTACTGGGGAATAGCCATCCTTCTGAAAGTCCTCGAGGCACCCATGAGTTCTGCATCACTGGCAAGGACTCTCCAGGGCTGCCCTGCTTCCAATCCTCAGAGCTCCAGGCCTCTTTTCACAGCCATGAGCTGTCCATGTCAGAGCCTCAGGATGCTCTGCCCCCTGCAGGCAGCCAAGCCTTCTTAGGCTTCAACACTGCCTCCGTATCAAGTGGCCTTCCACCTGGCGAGGACCCAGGTGCCCTGCTGGTCAATTCCCATGGGACATCACCAGCCCCTGGAGCCCCGCTGACAACAGCAGGGGCTACTGACAATGGCTTCCTGTCCCACAACTTTCTCACGGTGTCACCTGGACCCAGCAGCCACCACAGTCCAGGCCTGCAGAACCAGGGGTTAAGCCTGCCTGGGCAGCCACCCCTCCCTGAGAAGAAGAGAGCCTCAGAGGGTGACCGTTCTTTGGGTTCAGTCTCACCCTCCTCCAGTGGCTTCTCCAGCCCCCACAGCGGGAGCACCATGAGTATCCCCTTCCCAAATGTCCTTCCAGACTTCTGCAAGCCTTCAGAAGTGGCCACACCTTTGCCAGGTATGTCTCCACCTCTGCCTATTCCCTTAGGGAAGGAAGGCTCTCTGGTGCTTTCCATTTGAGCAGCCTATCTCCAGGTTAAGTCATGTGCACTGCAGGAGCCATTCAGACCCCCTGATGGCTATTTGTGGCACTGTTGTTCTAAAGCCAGGTGTACAGGGTGCTTCCTCCTTAGTCCACTGTAGACTGATCCCAGCAGTAGAAAGTGCAGATGCTGCAATACTTCTGCCTTAACTGTGACTTGAAAATAAAGATCCTTGAAAGTTGGTTTCTTTTTCCCAATTAGATAATTAATCCAGAATTGAGTTATAAACCGTTTCAAGTGTTTGACACCAGCTTTGCTTCTGTGCTGTCCTTTCTGGGATTACAAACATCTGTGTTTTGCATAGCAGCGCAAGGCACTGACTCACCCTACTATTTGCTCCTTTGAGCTGTGTTTCCTTCCCCCTCTTAGGATCCTCATGTCTGTCCCTCAAACCTAGGCATGGATTTGGACTTGCAACATCATCATCATAAATGAGGCAGCAGTAAAAATATTCTGTATTAAAATTTTGCTTCACAGACAGCCCAAATGATAAACTCGTGATTGTGAAGTTTGTTCAAGACACTTCCAAGTTCTGGTACAAGGCAGATATCTCCAGAGAACAAGGTAGGTGGGGACAACAGTCCTCTTACAGTGTCAGTCATATTTGGTCTCTGGGTCCTTCCATGAGGAACTCCTGTGGCACATATCAAATAAGAGCAAAACACACCTTTATTATGGACCTCTGGGGAAAATTTTACAACCTTCATCTTTTTGTGGGAAAAACTCAGTACCAGTGAGGGTTTGGGTGAGAAGTGGGTTCAAGCCACATGTATCCCAGTGTGCAGCATGTGAATACTGGCTGTTTCACCAAGCCAGCAGCTCATCAGTCATGCCAGCCTAGCACTAATCCAAGGAAGAGAAACTCTGCTCAGGTCTCTATTAAGGACTCCTCAGAGCACAACACAAACAGGGTCACAGAGGAGAGAGGTGCACTGGGGGACGGTCAGCTTGGTGGCTACGGGCCATGAATGGGAACAGATTGTTTGCAACTGTGGCTGTAACCAGCACCTGTAGCCTGCATGTACCTGCCCACATTGCCTGCTTGGTCATCATGGTGCACAGGGAGCTCACGGCCTTCCATCTCTCAGGAAGGCTAGTCTGCTCCCTGAGATTCTGCCATTAGGTTTTTAGAACTAATGGAAATCTAGAAAGTCTAGTTAATTCCTGTGAGCTCAAGGAAGCCATTGTCATTTGAAATGGAAAAGAAGTGGGGAAAACAACCATGGCTTGGAAAGGCTCTCATTTCCCTCAGGCAGCCTTTGTAAAACTTGCTGCTTAGCAAGTCCAAGGGCTAGGCCGAGCAGCCCTGTGCTGCCAGTGTTCCCATGCTCTCCTGTCCCTGCTTACCAGGGAGGTGAAAAGACAGCATTTTCCTTACCCTATGTTTATCTGCCAAGCAGGGCCCACACCGGGCCTGGTTGTAGAAGCAGCTGGGAGAAGGGACTGCTTTAGTCCATTTTCTGAGGCTGTCACAGAGCCCCTGAGATTTGGATGACTTAGAGTCCAAGCGTATCAGCATCAGTTTCACACTGGTGAAAAGAGAGGAGCAAGTACACATGTGCAGAAGAGAGAGGACGTCAGTGGCCATCTTGCTTTGTCATAGTCCACCTTCAAGCAGCTGAGCCATCCTGGGACCAGCACCCAACCCAAGAGAACTGTTGTATTTAGCATCAGGGCTCAGATGTCAGTGTGATTTTCAGAAATGGGGCATGTCAAAGCACATCAGGAGCCATCTTGGGGTCTGGGTAGGCAGTGGCTTTTGTCCCCTGAATTCATCCATGCCTTTCCCTCCTCTCTAGCCATTGCCATGTTGAAGGACAAAGCTCCTGGGTCATTCATCGTGAGGGACAGTCACTCCTTCCGAGGGGCCTATGGCCTGGCCATGAAGGTGGCCACACCTCCTCCTTCTGTCTTGCACCTGAACAAAAAAGGTAAGGTTCCTTGGAGTAGCTGGGGATTGTTTGTGGTTTGTTTTGAGGTGAATACCGTGACAGATACTGGCAGCTGCTTGCACTGGTTCTCTTTAGTGTTTGCTTTATAAGGTTATTTTCTTCAGTAGTTATCTTGTTTAAGAACGTACTTATTTGTACATTTTATCTTCTTTTGTTTTAAGCAAGTAATCTTTTTTTACAATACATTAGAGCCAAGAACCCAGGAGAGCACCCTGTTTTCTGTATCAGCCTTTCCTCCTTTGGGTGACCACATGTAAAACATTACTGCTTGGTTTATCACTGACAGGCAAACAGTCATCTAAAAGAGATCCTTCTGTTTATTTTTAACTTACAGTTTGAAAACTAATATATATTCTTACGTGTCTTGTTTTGAGTCAAAATTCTGAGTCACTGAATTCTAAAATTATAGCTCTTACTCTCTTTCATAGTTCTCTGTTTTTTAATTGTTATTTTTAAAACTTTCATCTATCTATCTATCTATCTATCTATCTATCTATCTATCTACTTGCCTACTATGTATGCAGTGTTGTGCCAGTATGTATGCCTATATGCCAGAAGAGAGCACCAGATCTCATTGTAGATGGTTGTGAGCCTCCATGTGGGTGCTAGGAATTGAACTCAGGACCTCTGGAAGAGCAGCCTGTGCTCTTAACCTCTGAGCCATCTCTCCAGCCTCTCTGTTTTGTTTTATAAATACATCTTAATATGTTTTCCATTGTTGGTGGACTTTTTCATGGTTTTGCTCATCCACCCCCTTTGCCCATATATATATATATATATATATATATATATATATATATATATATAATCATCTTTACCACATATCACCAACTCTAACAAGTAAAGAGTCTCCTTTGTCTTCTCTTTATCACCAAAATGGTCATTTTGGCCTGGGGGAAAGAACAACCTCAGGCATGAGGAGTGTGTGGAAGTCACCCTATGACAAGGTGCCAGAGGTAATTAATTATCTTACCATGAGATAAGGTTCACTGTGGCCTACAGTTTTGGATGGTTCAGTTCATTTGATTGGCTCTGGTACCAGGCCTGTGATGAATGATAATAGCATGATTGTGCTTAAGGGAGTACATGTCCACTCTTCGCCTGCAGAGTGAGAGGGAGAGGTTGAGGAGAAAGCACCACCTCCCTCAAGGGCATGCTTGCAGTGACCCTAAGACCTCTCCCTACTTTCTCACATCCCCACTGACCACCAGAATGTTCCTCTGGGAACTGAGCCTTTGCCACAAGGACCTATAGGAGGAGACATTGCATTAGCAGGGGAGAGAACTCAGTAAAAGCACAGATGTGGTACCTCATGTACATAAAGACAAGTGAGGCACCTGCTTTCCTACTCCATGCCTGGGTCTTAGGAGATCTGTCCAAATTAGTGCATGAAATCTGTGCTGAAACCTTCCTGGAGCAAACATGGTTTAGCTGCACCAAGAATGTAAGATATGTTACAGATGGGCTAGCCATAAGCATGGGTAGCTGACCATCTTCTTGGAATGTGCTTGTCTTACAAGACTAGGGAGTGAGGTTGGGAGACACCCGGGGCTCAGTCAGAGAGCATAGCCCCAAACTTGTGGGCTAGCAGGGCAGGACTTCTGGTGACAGAGCAGGGCAAGTCATAGAACATCTAGGATTCCCATTATAAGAAACTCCACATAACACTACTAATGGGTGGAAACAGGGCCTTCTTCACTAAGCACTCATTTAGATCTGGCTGCTGAGGACTGCCAGATCTTACCTGGTAGCACTGGAAAGGGAAAGTATTACAAAGTCTGGGAACATATCCTGCCTTGGGCAGACTTTATAAAGTCTGAGGATAAAGGAACAAAATAGAGGCTATGTGACTAGCAATGTCAGGAAAGGCAGCATGGTGGTCTTGCCTCTGTGTGTACACCAGGTCTGGATTTGACATTTGTTTTGTAGTCCATGGATAGATTTGAGAGAACAGATTGCCAAATGAGTGAAGAGCCAGTGAGTCACTGTGCCACCTCCAGTCATCCTGAGATGAGATGACTGTGGCTATTCCAGACTCTGCATTCCAATAAGCCCTTGGCAGCAGGATCTGTGTGGGGCTATCCCACAAGTAGAATCCAGACCCTCAGTGGGTTTCCCCATTAGATTGGAAGTCCTGCATGTTCTCCTCCCACAGAGGAAGGGCCATATGTCTATCCCCTCCGTTTTATCGGACAACGACTTTCATGGGGTCATCATTCCCATCTCTGCAAGCTTGACTGCCTCTAGAAAATGCTGACACACAGTTACTAATGGGTGCTACTGTTTATAAACATCATTTGGAGCGTAATTCCACCTCAACATCCCTCATCATAAATGACCCCAAGCAGATGTGTCTGAGGTTTCTGATTATTTATAGATTTCAAAGTATTTATATATTCATAGTGAGATACCTTGGGAATGAAGCTCAAGTTCTTAAAATTTTTCATTACTTTATAATTTTATTTGTATGGAGCTTTTCCTGATTGTCTGCCTGAATAGTTTGTGCATTTCTGGTGCCTATGTAGGCCAGAAGAGGGTTTCTGATACCCTGAAACTGGAATTACTAACAGTTGTGTGCTGCCATATGGGTGTTGGGAACAGAATCTGGAAGTCCCAAACCTTAACATTAAATTCATTTACATTTTGTATAGAATTCATACACACTTCACACCTGTTAAAGTTAATGTCATGCAATATTTCCCATTAGTTTGTACGTGAATCAAAGTTTCATGATATAAAATCTTCCATTTATGGCTTCATACTGGTGCCTAAAATTTTCCAGGTTTTGGATTTGGGACTAGGGATGTTTAGGCTACTCAGGCTAGAGTCTGGCAACCACTCCAAGCACAGGTCCAGCAGGTTGTGCTACCAGGAAGTTTCAATGTTAGCAATATTGAAAGGTCAGCTCTTACGGAGGGTGGTAAAGACAGCAATGAGAAGAGAGACAGCACACAGGCTGTCTACTGACTTCAGCGGCTTGGGGCAGTGAGTTCTCTTCTCCTGGCTCAGTTTGTACGTTTCCATCTTCAGAACATTGACCATTCAGTGGCTTCTCCTGGTGCCTTTTCTGTTTGGGTTGAGCAGCTGGCATGAACACAAGTGTTCTGTTTACTAGCAGTATAGTGGAATGCTGCTCCTACATAGCAGAATGCTTGTTGCTAAAGGCGTTTCTGCACCCAGCTGTCAGCTCCACTTCACCCAGAGGGCTGGCGTCCTTCCAGCTCTTTCCAGAAGTCTCTTCTGCCTGGCCTCAGTGCCCTTTTCTCTCTTGGAGGAATGTAGCTAGTGCTCCAAGGCCAATGCCATTCTGAGCTGCCAATCCATCCCTTCTCTGGGAGTTCTTGTAGTGTCTGAGGATGTCTCTGGGGGACTCTTAATCTCCACATTTCCACTTCAAGAGATTTTATTATCCACCTGGCTTACAGCACTGCCCACCAACTGTTCCAGGTAGCAGTTTAATGCTATTCAGAGGGAACCTTCGTAGATGTAGCTCTTAACTTTTATATCTGCAGGAGGCATCTTTTTATCTGTCTGTCTAGTCTATCCGTCCCTCCACCATCTATCCATCTCTCCTTTCTCTCTTCCCAGCCTTTCCTCCTACTCTGATTCCCCTATGCTTTAAATTTTAAAAGTTATTTTCTTACTCTTTCTGCAGCTGGAGACTTGTCCAATGAGCTTGTCCGGCATTTCTTGATTGAGTGTACCCCGAAGGGAGTGCGGTTGAAAGGGTGCTCCAATGAACCATATTTTGGTGAGTTACTTGAGATGCTCTCTTGAGACTTACAGGGGCATGGATCCCCTCCTTCAGGCAGCTTGAAGTCCCAGGGCCTCTCTGCCATGGTGGATTGTTCTAACTTCAGTGCCCAGGTCTAAGGCTGCTTCCATCTCAAGTCTTGTCTCTAAGATAATCTTAAAGTATAATTGTATTCAAAAGCTTTGTCAAAACCAAATAAATGAAAGGACCGTCCAAGGGCTAGAATAAGACAGCCAACAAATACTGTGAAGGGCAGCCAATGTGTCCCATCAGGGTTGGAACCCAGTGTGACCCCTATCCCTCAGGCACAAGGAAGAGCACAATGCTACCACCAGAAACCTTCCCAACCCCCCCACCCCCACCCCATCCCCGTTTCATAGCCTTCTGGATAAACTGGGCAGCCTAGCATCCTACTTGTTAAGAAATACGGGGCACTTTGTACTTATAAAGCCGATGTGCTGGGAATATACTGCAAGTCCCTTGATAGACCTCTTCACTGTCTTGGCACCTTTACTGTCATTTCTGGGAGTTGTGGGTCACATCCCACAGTGCTATAAAGGCTTGGCTTTGGGGAGTTTGGTCTCAACTGATTTTTCTGGCTAAACACACAGCAGGTGAAGAACTTGGTGATGTTCATTTGCTCTTATCCACTCTACAGGGAGCCTGACGGCTTTGGTGTGCCAGCATTCCATTACACCCTTGGCTTTGCCCTGCAAGCTGCTCATTCCAGAGAGAGGTATGTGGTGGAGGCCTCCATGTAGACTGGCTGTGTGTAGGATATTCTGCATTGTTCATAGCGTGCTGCTCCCAGGACCTACAGAGACCCTTAAAAAAATAATGAGGCAAAGATTCTTTAATGACATGTGTTCTACATAAACCCCAAAGAAAGCAGGTGGCCACCTGAATTAAGAAGGGAGAAGACCCTGCTGCAAACAGCAGCTCCAAGACATTGCACATTGGAAGGTTTCTAGGAAACAAAAACTCTTTAGCTTAAAAATGTAAGATACTCGGGGACTGGACGGATGACTCAGTGGTTAAGAGCACTAGTTGCAAGGATCTGGGTTCAATTCCAAGCACTGACGTCAGATGGCTCCCAAATGTACATTAACTCCCATCCGAGGGATCTGGTCTTTTCTGGTCTTGTTGTGCAGCAGGCATTCATGAGGTCCACAGACATACATACGTGCATGTACAACATGTATACATAAATAAGTAGTTAATCTATATATGCATACACACGTGTGTGTACATATATTCCCAGACTGATTTTCAGGGTCACTTGCATTACAGATTTACAGGCTTACAAAATGGGACATAAGCTGCTATGGCTAAATTTAGGTCATGAATGAACAAGTCTCTTTACTTTTATATTTGTTAGAAAATTGAAAACTTTTAAAGATTAGTATCTAGGAGTTATGGGGCTTGATTGTGTGTTCCAGCTTCCCTGTAGATAAATGGTTTTTTTTCTTTTAAATTTTGATCATTCATGTAAATGAATCCAGAGTCCAGGAAAATGTTTCAGGGGAACCATGCCACCCCCATCTGTGTTCTGGATGGGATTGAAGTTTCTGTGGATGGAACTATTGAAGACTAAAATGACTGTCACTGTCTGGGAGTCCTGTCATGAAATTGTCTTTGTCATGTGGACTACTGTGTCAGGAACATTTATTTCTCTTCTCTCATCTTCCTGCAGATCCACTGGAGGAAATAGCGGAAAACTCTCCCCAGACAGCAGCCAACTCAGCAGCCGAGTTGCTGAAACAGGGGGCAGGTCAGTGGACACAGCCTTGTTCTCTCTGTCCCTGCACCTCCAAGTTACTGGGCAGAACCGAACTCCATGCTGACACTTCCGTTTGGACAGTCATTTCCTGCTTTTCTATGCTCTCTGAAGGAGGTTTCCTTTTATAGATGCTTGGCACAGCTGGGTGGAGTGCAGCTGTGAGGAGACACGGCCAGGGCATAAGAGGCTAGAGCTACTGGTCTGACTCGAACAAGACCAAATTCAGTGGAATAAATGTCAAGTCCTGTATTGAGTGTGGGGGTGGGGGTGCAGCAAGGCAGGTTGTGGGTGACCCGCCTTGGCAGCTGAAAATGCAAAAAAGTCCTGTAGCAGTGACTCAACAGTCACTCATCATGAGTCAGCTGCTGGACCCTCTCTGCCATCTGTGTGGTGAGGCATACCAGCCAGAGCCAGGTCTCTGGTTGCTTTGTTGAAACATCTTTATTAATAGATTCTACTTCCTAGATCCATGACAGGACAGTATAACAGGTATAGAGATCCCATGTGAATGTTGGTTCTTCATTTGCAGCATCCCACAGCAGTGTTACAGCTGATGAGCTAGTGTCCTTACATCATTAAGTGAGGTCCATAGTTTACTTAGGGCTCAGTTTTTTGTTTTTTGTTTTTTGAGACAGGGTTTCTCTGTGTAGCTTTGGAGCCTATCCTGGCACTCGTTCTGGAGACCAGGCTGGCCTTGAACTCACAGAGATCTGCCTGCCTCTGCCTCCTGGGTGCTGGGATTAAAGGTGTGTGCCACCAACGCCCTGCTAGGGCTTGGTCTTGTAAAATTTATAATTTCTTGAAAATTTACACCATTTCTGTCCCTCCCTGCTACCCCTTCCATGCCTCCCCACTCCCTGTCGTGTTCATGAGCCCTACTTCTTTGGTTGTTATTACACACACACACACACACACACACACACACACACACACACACACACACCACACACACACACAACACACACACACACACACACACACACACACACACACACACACACACACACACACACACACACACACCACAGCTACACACACACACACACACACACACACAGGTCTCCTTTCCACTCTTATGCTCTTATGCCTTTTGTTTTGTGTTTTGCCTTTGCTCTCTGTCTCTGTCTCTGTCTCTGTCTCTGTCTCTCTCTCTCTCTCTNCACACACACACACACACACACACACACACACACACACACACCACAGCTACACACACACACACACACACACACACACCCCACACCCCTCCCTACTGAGTCCATTTGGTGTCACTCACGTATACCTGTAGTTAGGCCTGACTGATTCTCCCCCATCAGAGCCCATTCATTGCCTCTAGCTTAAATTTCTCAAGGCTCTACCCAGAGATGGAGAATTCACTCTTGGTGTTAATGGTCTTAAGAAATATCTTTGGTAGTCACTCATCAGTATGATGTCACACGAAGTATTTTCTTTGTCCTCAAATTCCCTTCTGCTCTCCCTACTCATTCCACCCACATGGTTAAGACCACCCACTGCCTCTGATCTTTTTATGCTCTCCATAGTTTGGACTTTTCTAGAATGCCTTATGTGGTAAACACAAATTATGTAGCATTTTCAGATTGGTTTCTTTCACCTGGTAATATGCATTGAGGTTCTATCATGGTGTTCATGGATGGGTGACTTCTTTCATTGTGTGTAGTACAGGAGTATATATGTATGTGTGTGTGTGTGTGTGTGTGTGTGTGTGTGTGTGTGTGTGTGTGTGTGTGTGTGTGTTTGTACAGATACATGTGGGTGCCTGAACATGTGTGTGCATATGTGTTTAGAGGCAGAGGTCCATGTTATGTATCTTCCTCAATTATTCTATACTTTATTTTTTGAAGCAGAGTCTCTCATTGAACTTGTAGCTCACTGATATGGGTAGACCAGCTGCCCGAGAAGTTCCAACCTCCCCCGTGCTAAGGTTATGGGCCTATATCACACCCAGATTTTATGTGTTTCCTGGGGGCCAGAACTCAAATTCTCATGCTTGCAGCTTCCATGACACTCATTTTTACCAACTAAGGTATCTTCCCAGCCCTGGGTGAACCACAGCTTATTTATCCACATAGCTTCTGAAGAGTATCCGGTTGCCTCTAAATTTTGGCAAGTATGAATGAAGCTTCTAAAAATATCCAAATGCAAGCTTTTGGTCAATATGTTTCCAACTTCTTTGATTAAATATGAAGGAGACTGATTGCTAGATCATGTGGCAAGAGTATAGTTAACTTTGAAAGAAACCACAGAACTTTTTTTTACAAAGTGGCTGTACCATTTTGCATTCCTACCAGCAGTCAGGAAGCATCCCTTTCTTCTACATTCTCGCTGTGTGTGATGGCATCACTCTGAAGGATGTGCTCATTCTAATAGATGAATAGTGGTATCTCACTTCTTGTCATCTCCTGAGCAACTCACTATCCAGCTAGAATGCCATGGTAAAGTCTAAGAAATTTCTTTATCTCTTCTGTATAATTCTTATTCTTCTAATGTAGTCTGCTCTATAAAGTTAAACTCATCACTGTGACTACTATTGAACCAAAGAACACTCTCTTGTTTATAATGTGGAAATGTGTTTTAGATTTACAGAAAATGGGTTATCGATAGCCACAACAAAGGTGGCAGGGACTTGCCCCAAGCTAGAAGTGTGTCACTGTGGTATTCCTGGGTTCCAGCCAGGTTGCCATTCAGAGCATTGACATCTGACATGTATGCAGCTATACAGACCTCAGGTTGTGTTGTTCAATATGGACTATATTCTTCCTATCCAGAAGAGGTAGAGACCAAAAGGAGTAGACACTGAGGCCTTTGGGAATTGTTTTCATGACCTAAGAGAAAAACCTTTCCCTGGGTAGCCAGCCTTCCCTTTCTCTTCTGGTCATTTTTTTGAGCCTGAGCAGACTGGCCCTGGGTCACAACTCACTGTGGCTACAGGAGACAGTGAGTATAAAGTAAGAGATAAACTCATAGCCCCTAAGTTTGTTGTCGGTGCTTGGGCTTGTGACCCCTGTGTCAAACTGATACATAGTGATGCATAGCATACTAATGTTATAACATACTGATGTGAAGACATCAGTATGGCCTTTGGCTAATTTGGTTATTTGCTTCTACCTCTTAAAAATATGTACTTAAAAAAAACCTGTAATGGTTGGTTATGAAACCACAACTATATATCAAGTTTATTTAAAACAAAAACAAAAAACACTGAAGAAAAAGGGTTATGGTGACATACCTCTCTGGGAGAGCTCACCTCATGGAGCTGAGTGGGTGGCATGGTCTCATCCCACTTCATGGATGGAGCTCTTGAGGTAACTGCTGTTGGTCAGATCATGCTGGGCGTCTTGCCCATACCACCATCTGCATTTGTGTTAGCAACAAAGCTCTGCTTCTCTGCCTGCATCATTAGTGCCAGAACCAGTCAGTGTGCCTCTGCAGTGTCTCTGCTGTAATACTGCTCTGCTCATAGAGTTCTCCTTCAGTTCCCTGTTAACCATATTCATCCAATAAATGTGGCATTCAGTCCTGTTAATGCCCACTCTTGTCCTTGTTTTTAGAAATTAATTCTTCCCCTTCAATTCCAGCACATTGTGTTAATATAATATTTTATTGAATCTCTGAGAATTTCTTATAATGTATTTTGATCACACTCACCCCAACTCCTCCCAGATCCTCCTCCTGCATGTCACCATCCACACCGCATGTTCTCTTTTTCAATTTAATAACTTACTGGAGCCCAATTACTTCTGTCTGTGCACTCATGGGGATGGGGGCCTCCACTGAAGCATGGCCAACCTTCCAGGAACCACACCCCTAAAGGAAAACTGGCTCTCACTTCCTTTACCAGACATCAGCTGCCATTGGTTCCTTTGCTAGGAACTGGGGCTTGTGTGTCTCTTCCAGCTGTGTGGGACTGTTGACTGGCTTGATCTTAAGCTACTGCGAGTTCATGAATGCAGTAGCAGTGGTGTATTCAGAAGACATAGTTTAGCTCCAGTCATCCCTGACCTCTGGTTCTGTTGTAATGTTTCCTGGGTCTTGTGTGGAGCGGTGCGCTATAGATTTCCCATGTGTGGCTGCAGCTCGCTAGTTTTAAATTCATTTTCCCATCTTATAAAAGAGCATTAATTTTTTTAATAGGTGAGCTTTCTTAGTGATAAGGCTTCATGTCAAACCTTGTAGTCTGTTTAATTGTTAGGGTAAGACATTAAGACATGAGGCTTAACTTATGGCTGCTTTGAGGGTTTTTTTTCCCCCTTTATACTGTAACACCGCGGGAGTGTGGATTTCCATTCCACTGAACACTACCAAGGCAGGGAGGGATTCAGCTCAGCAGGACTGAGGTTGGAGTGTGCACCATCCTTGCCTAAGGATTAGCTTTGGTCATTTAGAATTCCTGTAACACAGACATTGTATCAAAAGGATGGGGCTATTCTGATGTCTGGTCACTGAAGTTCCCATACTCTCCCAACCGAGTTCCACTTGTCATCCTGATCCTAGACTCCTGCTAAGGTCCTTAGAGATGTCCCATATCTTCACAGCAGAAGTGTAGACCCAGCAGCACAGCAGTCAGTGCAGGATGGGAAATTTGATACTCATGTCTTATGACTTTGTTCCAGTAGTCGAAACAATTTGTTTCTGTATTTTAAGCCTTCAATTCTTAATTGTTTCTTCTTGAAACTGAGGAGTATAAGCTAATCCTGGAAAAAGAGGCTTTTTCACCAGGCTTCCGATGGGTCTGGAGATAGTGTGACTGATCAGCTTAGTTCTCTCTGAGTATAGTTTAATAAAGATTGTGTGCTCTTTTAATTTTTTTTAAGCAGGGCAATTCCAAAAAGAAGAAGGGTATAAATGACTCTTAAACCTGTTACTTGTGCAGCCACTTCACACTGGGAAGAGGGGGAGATGGACTGAGAGTTCTCTGAACCAAAGATTGTACTGGGCATAAGTCACTTCCCTTTCCCTAGGGTTGTCTTTCGTATATGATTCCTTTACATTCCTTTCTGTAGTTTGTGTAATGCAAAGTTTACTCATGGTTTTTGCAAATGTAATGCAAGTCTCAATTTTCTGTGGTTATATAGCAATCCATTGTGTAATTCAACTCTTCATGGTCACCCAGCTTACCTGTCATGCTTGAAGGACCATCTTTCTACTGGATTTTTTTCTGAATTCTACATGTGACCGTAAGCTAAAGTCCCAGAAGTGACACTAAGGAATTTCAATATGCAGACCTGAAACTACCTTCAGTTGAAAACTTTTCCCAGCATGGGAATTTCCTGCTGATCAACACTCCCCTGTTTAATGTTTCATAAAGCACCATAGCTCCAGGTCTCCCCTCACCAGGAGCACAGGCTCTGCAGGCCACACGGTGTCTGGAGAGAGCCTGACTTTGTGGGAGTTGGTGCTGGCCCACTCACATGATCACAGGGGGACTGCATCCAGGGGTGTTACTTCTCCCAACATATCCCAACAACAGGCTCCTGCCTGGTACTGTGGTTGGAGCAGTCCTTATCAGGAAGCTCCTTGTGTTGTCTCCAAGACAGCAGTCTAGTCTGTGGTTTCCTGTGAACCACATCCAGGTGTGCCAAATCTATGGGATTTTCATAGTAGTTATGTCAGAACATACACACACACATACACACATGCACACACACTCGCACGCATGCAGGAACCCACACGTACACACGCAGGCACATGCACTACCATTTGAAACTGCATGAGCATCATGACAGGATCAGAGTGGTGTATTCACCCTCCTGAAGTATGTTTTCCATTTTCCAGGCTTCTTTCCAATGCCTGTTCATGGCACATATGCTTTTGATTTTATCGTTCTAATCATAGCAGAGACGGTTTATTCTGCTTTTCCAATTACCTGCTAACCATTTTTCCATGTTGCTATATAATTTTCATGATTACTATTTGCTGGTTGCTTCAGATTTCATTGAAAGCATGAATTTAACCCTTCCTTTATTCTTGAATCTATTTCCATTTTTCCTGCTGTAATGCATATGGCATGAATGTCTTCCTCTGTAGATTAGCTGTGTCACACATGCTATAGAAGATTTTTCTTTTTGTATCTTTGAATAAGTGGGACCCGGAGGTTACCTCCAGGCTTTTAAGCTCCTCCCAATAAATGTGGCTAAATTATCCAGATGGGGCTCAGGCTACCCCATCGTAAAAGGTACCCATTGCATCAGAGCTGTGTGGGCTTTATGCCTCGGACAATTTTAATTTTAAGAATTTTTGACACCTTGCTCTCTTTCCCAAGAGAACACAGGAAAACCCCTATCTTAGATGGGAGCTGACATGCAAGTAAATCAACAAGGCTTACAGTTCCCCTTCATGGTTTCACCTGTCATTGTGAGGCAGATCTGAAGTAGTCTATGAAGTGTGTTCTAGCAAAGTCACCTTGGCCTGAACTCAGGGGTGGTGACTTCTAATGTTTCTTATCCTCTCTGAGCCTAATCTCCTTGTCTGCAAACTAGGGGTGATAAAAAAAAAAAAAAAAGACTGTTCTTTGGGACTCTTTGGGATCATTATGACTTAGAGGTACTAGGTTAAGCTGAAAATAGTAAAAAATTGTATTTTGGGTTAGAAATTTCTTAATTCGGTTTTACTTCAGGGACAATGGCATTTAGACACTGGGATGGCCAAGCTCCTTTTCATGAGTGTAAATCAAAATAAAGTTTGCAGACCAAAAGTACCTCAGATGAAACTGTGAGATTAGAAAGTCCTGTTGGGTTGGTTTTCAGTGCTGGGGTTGGGCAAGTGCTCAGCCATAGTCCTAATCCTGCCTAAAAGCAGTCTCAATCCCGTGAGGTTCTTTGTTTCCTCTCAGTATCTATTCCCCTTTTGGTGCAGGACAGACCTTCCTCCCTCGCCTTTCTCTTCTGGGGCCAGTGAAGCTCCAGTCCTGGCTGACTCTTCTAACTCCTGAATGAAGGCAGGGGCTTTGCTTGTCCGATCAGCTTGTCAGTGTAAGATCCCATCCCTCTTTTCCTTCTCCACCATGGCTACTCTGTGCATTCCCTCCCTGAAGTTCAGGACCTCAGACCCCAGAATGTGATTTAGAGGAATAGCACCATAGCTCAGCTTCCGGGAGCCCTGTGCCAGATCTTGGAGCATCCTTCTGGTCCCTGGTCCCCCTGGTCCTCCCTGGTCCCCTTGACTTGACTCCTGTTAGTGCTCCTGTCGAAAGGTGTGATACCTGCTGCTTCTAAGCAGAGAGGACAGAGGCACCTCAGGGACCTCACCAAGAGTGTATAGGACAGTCAGCACCCGAACACCTTTCTTCATCTGAGTTTCTGTGTGGGTCTGCACCATGGGGAGGGGACACTTTTTTTTTTTTTTTTTTTTACTGCTTAGTGAAACTCTAGCCCCGTGGTTTTTACCCTTCCTAACACCGTGTTGTGGTGACCCCCAACCATAACATTATTTCTGTTGATACTTCATAATGTAAATATCTGTGTTTTCCGGTGGTCTTAGGAAACCCCTGTAAAAGGGTCTTTTGACCCCAAAGGGTTCACAGCCCACTGGATGAGAACCATTGTTCTGAGGCATCTGAGGCAGAATTAGTATATTCCCATGGCCCCTTCTGCAAAGTGAAGCCATCAAGGGCAATTCCATTGTTAATCTGCCCTCTATGGTTCTAACACCATAAAAGATGGGGTCATTTATGAAGGAGAAAGCTGTATTTTGGCTCACATTTCTGAAGTTTATGGATGGTGTTGTCATCTGCTTGGCTTCTGAGGGTGGCTTTGTGCTGCTTCCTCTTAGGCAGGAAACAGAAAGGCAGATGAAAGTGGTGTAAAAGGAAAGTAAGCCAAGAAGGAGACCTCACTTTAGAAGCCACCCACTCTGTTCTGGTGAAAGTCATGAAACCCTCTTACTATCCTCATCACCACTGAAGGCTGCCACCGTAATAGATCTCAGCAGGAGTCTCAGAGGGGACAAACAGCATTGTTTCTAGGAAAGGGCCTGTCTCCATCTCTGCACTGGAGGCCCTGGTTTTCTTCAGTGAGTGGGCTTCATGCAGAGCCTAAAGCATCCCCTGTGCTAACAAATCAGCTTCTACACTCTCAGATATGTGTTAACCTCTGCTTGTTATGCTGGAAGAGGGGCTAAACGGGGCAGTGGAGTCCTCAGGGCTGAACCTACACTCAGTTACTTTCTTCCACCACCTGAGAGGAGATGACTACAGAGAACACCCTCACCTGGCAGTGTGGCTGGAGCAGGTGGGGTCTATGCACTAAGCTACTGGGCTGCAAGCCATTTCTCCACAGCTCCTCTGCATGGCCTCCTCACTTTAGACAAGGTGGTCTGTAGAATGGAGTCACCTTGTGGATGTTTCTCAGGGATTTCAGTGTCCCTACTCATCACATTTTTGGGCATTTGTGTTAATGTAAGCATTGTCTTTACTCTTGCTGGGCAGAAAAGGGCAGAAAAGATCCTGAATGTACACAGCATTTCTCTCCCCAACAGGCCACCCCTGGTAGCTTGTTATATCCTCTTCTTGGTCCTGGAGCAAGCATGTTCTTGACATTGGAAAGCAGGGAGCTTGTGTTTGCCAGTGCTCCTGGCCTGGGTAATACATTCAAATTGTTCCTGGTCCTTTCCTCTTCTGGTTGGTCTCTCTCCATGTGTCCCCAACAGTCCTCCTGGCTAATGCACTTCTCACCCCTTCCCCATTGTCTTGCAGCCTGCAATGTTTGGTACTTGAACTCTGTGGAAATGGAGTCCCTCACTGGTCACCAGGCAGTCCAGAAAGCCCTGAGTATGACCCTGGTTCAAGAGCCTCCTCCAGTGTCCACAGTGGTACATTTCAAGGTGTCAGCCCAGGGCATCACCCTGACTGACAACCAGAGAAAGTAAGTATGGAATGGGAGGTGTGTGGAGGCCTTAGGTCAGCAGCAATGTACTTCTCAGTCATTTTCCATTCCGTTCTTTGAAATAGGACTTCTAGTAAACCTGGAACTCATTGTTTTGGCTAGACTGGCTGGTCAGTGAGCTCCAGGGATCTGCTTAAGGCCATGCAGTCCCCCAGCCCCTCCATTGCTAGAGTTACAACTCACACCAGCATACCCATCTTCACATGGGTATTGAGGATCTGAACTCAGGTCCTCATGATTGCCCTGCAAATGCTACCCATGAGCCAACTCTCCAGCTTCAAGATTGGTTTCTTTTCTTTTTTTTTTTTTTTAAAGATTTATTTATTATGTGTACAGTGTTCTGTCTGCATGTTGCCTGCAGGCCAGAGGAGGGCACCAGATCTCATTACAGATGGTTGTGAGCCACCATGTGGTTGCTGGGAATTGAACTCAAGACCTTTGGAAGAACAAGCAGTGCTCTTAACCACTGAGCCATCTCTCCAGCCCAAGATTGGTTTCTTTTAAATATTTCGTTTAAAATGCAGGATCTTCCAAGTTATTACTTTAAAATCACTGAGACGGACTAGAATCAATTGGCTTGTCTTTGCATCATTATTTCCATAATTGGTGGGCAGCTCCTGTCAGTCAAAGTAATACAGTGTCGTACCAGGAGCCTCCCTACAGCCTCCCCCCACCCCTCACACCTGCAGTGCCTTCCCCAGGGCCAGTTCTTTAAGTGAGCCTTGTTTTCATCTTCCCAAGTTGCTGAATAGTTTGAAGATGGGATCTTATACTTGCCCCTCCAGTTTCTCAGAGCCTATACATCCATCCGCTACCTTCCCTGTGGCTGACTCTGTCACCCTTTGTGGTGCTTCTGTTGGCCACTTGCGAGAACCCTCCTACCCGGTTTCAGTTGTTGATTGTTCATAAACAAATACTTTGTTCTTCTCCCTAAATGACAAGTAAAGGCATCAGTTTCTACTCCACAAAACATCCTGCTGGGGAAATGACAAACCTACCCAGCCCATCTTCCGTCATCCTAGACCCCAGTGACTGGAACTACTTTCTCTACCCACCCAACAGGCTCTTCTTTCGGAGGCATTACCCTGTGAGCAGTGTGATTTTCTGTGCTTTGGACCCACAAGACAGGAAGTAAGAATTCTGCATTTTTATAACTGAAAAGTATCCTTTTGCCCTTTAATTTTAAAACATTAACATAAATTCTTTGTCTCTTCAATTCTCAAGGTGGATCAAAGATGGCCCTTCCTCCAAGTAAGTGGCCAGTGTTTCTTCTCTTTTTGAGGTTAATCACAGTGCAGAACTGAACTCAGTTCTAGATGTGCAAAGAAGGGCTTATTTAGAAGACGAAACACAACAAAGCACAGGTTACTCACTCTCCTTGCAGTTTCCAAGGACCAGAGGTCAGGGTGGTAGATAGGTCTCCAAGCTGGTACTTGGCCCATCATAGCCTACTATAGGTACAGTTGCTATTGCTCCCAGGTTGCTGCTGTGTGAAATGACATCCTGCATATGTGGTGCATGCATTTATGGGTGCTGCATGTGCATGCATGTGTTATGCTGCACAGTGTACTGGCTGTTCTGACCCAGACTTATCTCTTGCAGAGTCTTTGGATTTGTGGCCAGGAAGCAGGGCAGTGCTACAGACAACGTATGCCACCTGTTTGCAGAGCATGACCCCGAGCAGCCTGCCAGTGCCATTGTCAACTTTGTGTCAAAGGTCATGATTGGCTCCCCTAAGAAGATCTAAGTCCTTCATAGCCAAGCCCGCCAGATGCTTCACAAGGCCCTTGGAATGGCAGTGGAGTGAGGCGGGCCCCCATTTATACCAGACTGACAATCCTCACATTCCAGACCCAAGAGGGGAGAATATGGCAGCTCTTCAAACCAGAAACAAACAACATCACCACTGATAGGCCTTTCCAGAGAGTAGCTTCTCATCCAACACACCCACATAGTCAGGCGCATTTTGAGTGGAAGGATCTTGGGCCAGGTAATGCCTCCCCAGGGTCCCACAGGCACGGGCTGTACAAGGAGAGAGTTTAGAAGAAAAGGTGACCCTGAGTCCCTGGCTCACTAGCATCTGTGTGGATGAGGAACACCCACTCTGCTTGGCAGGGGCTGAGTAACCTTGGTGCCCCACTTATCAGTAGAAGGGCTCTGTCCAGCGACTCCCTCATCTGGTCTTTCTACAGTAGACGGTGATGAAATTGAGAAGGGGAGGCATGGTTAGTGAAGGTTCGTGCAGGTTGGAACATGGTGGGAGTCTAAGTTAGGGTACAGTTGAAGGGGTGTGACGTGAGGGCAGTGGAAGCCTCTGGTGTTGGGGAGAAACATCAATGTCAGAGACCCCACTGCTGGTGGTAAGGACTCCATGATCCTACTCGCAGGTGGCCAGCTGGGCTGTGGAGAGCCTAGAGGACCTTGAAAGGAAAATGAGAAGACGGAATCAAAAAATACCATTTTATGTAATTTATATTTTACGTATGCCAAATTATTTATAACTGCTTGCCATTGCCATACTGCACCCATGTCAAATGCTGCAGCCGACTAAACCGTGATTGCTAGAAGGCTTGTCCCCTTGTAGACACACAAGAGACAACTGTCCCCTCAAGAAGAAGGTGAACAATGGTCTCAGGGTGACACCACGCAGTCCTGCATCTTCAGTACTGACAAACAGTTTTGCCTCAAGCAGCCCACCCTCTATTTGCACAGCAACGTGTCTTGCCCATATGTGGATGATTTCTTTCCTGGTGGGAATGTCCAGGAGAAATGGGAGACTGAGACTGTTTGCAAGACTGACTGGGCCATCTTCAGGCCTGTGTGATCTAAAGTGCATGTGACATTTCTGAGCTGTTACCATGATTCTCCTTGTGGCACCTGCAGCTTCCATGGGGACCTATGTGGGTGTCATGAGGAAGAGAAGAGGGACGAAGAGAAAGAATTCTCTAGTCCTCACAGGCTAGATTTGATTTGCTGAGTCATCTTAGCTGCTGAATCAGATGTGATGGTTCTTGCTAAGATCGGCACCCAGTGTTGCAGGCTTCCTGCCTACTTCTATCAGTGGTCAGAGATTTTGAAGAAGCTAGTGAGCCCAGCACTCCCCAGTATGGAGGTGGAGCAGGGCTACTGGGAGACAAAGCCAGAGTCTCCTTCACTCAGAACTTTACACCAAACTTTACACCCCAGGAAGGCTCTGATCATCCCTGTCCCAGCCTGAAATTCCTACTCTCTGATTTCTAAAGTCCAGTGCCAGCTTACAAATCTCATAGCTGGGATAGGTAACCATTGTCAGGCTGGGTTTGGAAATCTACATGGTGATCCTCTGTTTCAAAAGGGGCAGAGATGGAACTATATGTAGAATTGAAATCAACTGTGTGTGTGTGTGTGTGTGTGTGTGTGTGTGTATGTATGTATGTATGTATGTATGTATGTATGTATGTGAAGGTGGACTATTCCAGTTTTAGCTTGTGTCTGTTTGTGAGTGTATACAGGTGGACCATTCCACTTTTAGCTCCTGTATGTGTATGTATGTATACAGGTGGACCATTCCACTTTTTAGCTCCTATTGATGCACCAAAAGCAAGTGCCTCATTTCTGTGCCAAATGTTTGCCTTGGTCTCTAAGGACCTCCTTCGTGGACACACTCTGATGTGCCTGTTAGAGGGAATGTGCATCATTCCCTAGAGGCCCCATGTCTTCCACAGAGGCTTCTAGTGTTTCAGCTATTCATATGCAGCTAAAATCCAGATGGGGTGGGGGTGGGGACTGACATTTGTGCTCTGGCCAAGAAGTGCCATGTCCTATGATGGTTTATATGCAAATGTGACCCAAAGACCATTGGCCAGACTCCTTCTGCTGGAGGGGGAGATGGCCTGATTAGAAATCAACAGGGCAGAGCTGAAACTAGCCTTCTAATTAATTGGAGATTTCAGGGCTTCCCATGATGGTCAGCATGGGATGCATTCAAGAAGCCACATGAACGTGCTTTCAAAACTGACTGACCAGGTATGACCTTTACTCAAGGTAAAAGTGGTCAAGGATATTAAGAAATTTGCTCTGAGGAACCACAGGAAGACAGCTCTACAAGCTGGTAGGACTAAGTTCTGTCTTCTGTGTATAGCATGTTTATTGAACAGAACAAGGTGAGACACAGCATCATAGACTATACTGTGTGCTCAGAAACACTGGGAAGGGGCATTGTCCAGGCTTGTGCCACAAGGGCATCATTTGGGCACAAGTTAGTACACTCTTCTGGGAGTAAATTCAGTGACACCCTACCTACCACTTACAATAGATATAGCCAGGGTCCCATTAACTTTCTCATTAATGGTCTTATAGTCTCCAGTGTTGGGCTGTACCCATATTAGAAGCCACAATGCATTTATCCTCAGTGTCAAAGACATTGTAATGTTGCCTTATCTGTCTTATCTGTTAGCGCAGTTTTCACTATTCTATATTGTAAAGAATATATATCCAGTATGTAAATGAGTGTTCTATAAAACTTTTGTATAGGCATTTTCTTTGCTCTTTAAATATCAGCCATATTCAGAGTATAATAAAAATTATGACCTTGGTAAGTCTAATGAAACATGTTTTATCTTCTTTTTTTCTTATAAGTCTTTTGTATGCATTTGTGTGCATCTGTGTGTGTTTGTGAGTAGGTGGGTGAACATGTGCCTTCCATGTGTTCTGTGTAAAGACCAGAAGACAACCTTAGTTGTTGGTTATATCATGAACAAAATATCACCACACACTAGGAAAGCACTCTTTCCCACAGGCAGGGGAAATGACCACAGCAATGCCACTCAAAGAAAGCCACTCCTGTGGTTTTTGTTTATCAACCAAGAGATACATTATCCATGGAATTTACTAAAGGAGGGGGAAGCGAAAGTAGGGTGAAGAGAGAGACGAAGGGAAAGACAGAGGGAGGGTGAAGGGGAGGAGAGCAAGAGAAGAGAACATAGTGGGTGGGGTTCTTTTAAAGGGGTCCTTTGCACCTTCTTGCAGACTAGTACTCATGGAACCCTGGGCTGACCAGGTTACTGCCTGAGTGCATCTTCCAGGTAACGGGCAGGCCAGCATAATGTCTGGTACCCCTCTCCCACCTACACATTCCTCTCTGTCCCTCAGCCAGCCTGGGGTGGGGTGGGGGACGCAAGGATTCTAGATAAACAGCAGATCAGTAGCGCTGGAAAGCTGTGCTGGTTAAACTGTTAGCGGAACCACAGCCCACAGAGCAGGTCCTTGCCTGCTCACTCAGCATAACAATGGCGGTGCTGTCTGCTGAAGTAAAAGATTCAAGACTCAGAATATGCAGGCTCTGGGTAATAGGCATAATGTCTGAAATACAATGGAAAATAACCTGTCATAGCGGGAAATGCTCCACGTGGCTCAGAAAGTTTATGCCAACATAAATATGCACCAGAGGCTAGATTTTAAAGTGAAGGGACCAGCTCCCCATTTCGGCAGCCATAACAGCTTGTCTGACCTTGTCTTAGTCACTAAGGTCAGATGCCTGCCCCTGTCGGCAGCCATAACAGCTGAACACGTGCTTGTCTGACCTTGTCCTAGTCACTAGAAAGTCAGATCCCAGCCTCGAGGCAAGGAACCAATCAGAAGTTAGCTGGTGGTGCTATGCTTTACATCTCTGGGGGTGCTTTACAGACAAGTGCACAGCAATGACACGCAGAGCATAGCAACCACCCTGGGAAGGCCTATGGGCCATAACAGCCATTTGGCCAATCAACACAGGGCAAGCCCTCCAAGTCTGGAGGCACACCAATCCTGAGCCTGTGCGTACCCCTAGACACTCCCCTTACGCTGCCCTACAAGATCTCTCTGCAGCTGGTTCGAGCTGTCTTTGCTAGCGATCCGCCATGGCGGGTGGGTGAAATCCCCGAGCTAACATGGGGTTAGTTTGTTAAACAACAATAAAGCCTCATGCAGTTTGCAGCAAGTTTTTGAATCTGCCTGGTGATTGGGGTGACCTCGGTCCTGGCCTGGGACCCCGGAGGCCTGAGTTTTCCGGGGGTCTAACAAAAGTAGCCATCATAAAAAATGCTTCAACAAACAAATACAAATTTCCTTAAAGGAAAAAATTAGAAAGCACCTACAGAGGGATGCTGGTGGAAATTTAAAACCAAACCTTCCTAAAAGGCTGAGGCAATGACCCAGTGAGCACTTGCCCTGCAGGAACAAGGACCTACAATTTGGTTTACAGAATTCATGTAAAAATGGTGATTATGGTGCCACCCGTTTGTAATGGTAGTATTGGGCAGTAAGACAGGAGATAACCAGGAACATGCTCGCTGGCCAGTCTGAACTACCCAGTGAGCTCCAGGCCAATAAGAGACCCCATTTCAGAGAAGGTGAATGGTAGTTCTATGGATGGCATGGGAGGTTGTTCTCCAACCTAAACTAACTCTCTCTCTCTCTCTCTCTCTCTCTCTCTCTCTCTCTCTCTCTCTGCTTGGCAGTAAAGTGGATGTAACAAGACAGTATTGGTGAACTTACTGACACCAGTAGAATTCATGCAGACTGGAAAAAAAAAAAAAAGCTCCAGGTATGGGGGACCTGCAGACACAAAAGGTCACTGGAGCCCCTGGAGAGGAATCAGAGAGAGGTTCTAAACAGCATTTAAGGAAAAGGTAGCACCACACTCCCCAAATCTGGAGGCAAAAATACAGATTTATAGATACATGAAACCAACTAAACAATATCAATCAAATTCCACAATGCAGACTAAGGGAAATAAGTCAGGCACACAAATAGTATTTTTTGATCTCATCTCTTTGTGGATTCTAAAAGATGGAGAGACATAGAGGTGTAGGGAATGGACCAAATACATATAGATTGACATTATTTATTGTAGAGGAGGAAGTGGTAGTTATGGTTCTAAAAACTCCAAGTAGCAGATAGATAGAGATCTGGAGTGCAGCATGTAGGTGGCGGGTCCTAATAGTATTAAGTGTTCAGATTTTCACTGAATGAGTGGGTTGTGGCTGGTCTTTACACACATGCTATGGTGAATATATTAACTTGCTTTCTACTGGTCACTATCTCCTCATGCATATACCTTGAGTGTGCCCAATAAATTTTACTTTTAAAATCTTTGACAAGGAATATAAACTTCTGAAAACTAAAGATAAAGGGGGAAAAATCCTACAGGGAACCACTGGGAAATGCTGGGCCATGTATGGGCACACACAAACTAGAATGGCAGTGAGGTTGCATGAAGCAGTGAAAGACAGGAAAAATTGGACAAACTTTTTGAAGGTCCAAGAACACAAAATGGACTGAATTTTTAAGGAAGAGGGTCTCATTTAGACTAGGGGTAGCCTCAAACTCACTGTATTGGGATGAGCAGGGATGAACTGCCATCCCAGGCTTCAATTGTGACTTTTGTTTGTTTTTTGTTTGGCTTAGTTTTTAAACACAAGGTCTCACTGTATAGCCCTGGCTGTCCAGGAACTCACTCTGTAGACCAGGCTGGCCTCAAACTCACCTGCCTCTGCCTCTTGAGTGTAGCTGGAGTTTCTTTCTAGCCTGGTCCCGCCGCCCTTCAGCCCCAAATGAAAACATAGATACTATATTAATTTATAAACTGTTGGCCAATGGCTAGGGCTTCTTACTGGCTAGCTCTGTCTTAATTATTAACAAATAACTAATAATCTATGTATTCCTACATGGTGTTCTCGTACCAGAGAACATCTGGTGTATTCTATCTTCCAGGTCTCTACATGGCATCTCCCTGGCAGCCTCTCTTTCCTTCCTCTCTACCCAGCATTCTCTTTGTATGGTAGCCCCACCTATACTTCCTGCCTGGCCATTAGCCAATCAGTATTTTATTCCTCAACCAATAAGAGAAACAGGAGGACATCCCCCATCATTTGAATGCTGGGATTAAAGGTGTGTACCACCACTGCCCTGCTCAATTGTGACTTCTATATTGAGTGAAACTATCCTCAGAGAATAGAGGAAGACAGAGATGTTCTTGGGAAAAGAGATGAAAATTCTGACCTACTAGCAAGCCTGCTGTTGTAGTTTGCTTTCTGTTGCTGTGGTAAACACCATAGCCAAAAGGAACCTGCAGAGGAAGGGCTCATTTCAGCTTATGGGCTACAGTGCATCACACAGGGAAGCCAGACAGGCTGTCTAGCAGGAACTGAAGCAGAAGCCATGCTTACTGTCTTGCTTCCCATGGCTTACTCAGTTTGATTTTTTAAATTCAAACTAGGACCACCTATTAAGGTATGGCACTGCCCACAGTGGGCTTGGGCTAGGTCCTCTTTCCCACATCAATCATTAATTAAGAAAAATCATGCCCCACAAGCATGCCCATGTCTGATGGTAGCAGCTTTTCAATTGAGGTTCCCTATTTCCAGGGTTTGTATCAAGTGGACAAAAGCTAGCCAGTCTACCTCCAATTGAAGATTGGCAACCAATGGTCTTCAAACAGAAAGGAAATGGGAAAGAAAGAAAGTAGGTGCCTCAAGAAAGAAAGCTAAACTTCTGTAAATACAGTGTGGCCATCATTTCCTCACAGGTTCTGTAATTAATATTTGATAATTGAAAAAAATATTTCAATTGCATCTGATGCTCAGACAAAAACATTTTGAAGTGGGGCTGTTAAGACATGTAGATGAGATTGAGTGTGCACAAGTCAAACTATGCAGTGATTTTTAAAATATGTATGGATGTTTCATTTGTATGTATTTCTGCATACTGTGTGGAGGCATAATGTCTGTGGATGCCAGAAAAGGGTCAGATGCTAAGAATCAAACCCAGGTCCCTTAGAAGAGTAGACAGTGCTCTTAACCACTGAGCCATCTCTCCAGCCCCATTAAGTAGTAAAAATTGAATACTCTTAGTCAACGATAAAATCGCTCATTTTGCTGTAATAATCAGAGCAACCATCACAAAAATAGGGGAGAAAGAGATAAACTCAATTATATTAAACATACCAGGATGGAATGTCTTAAAAATCAGAAGACAGGAAGATAAAAGTAGAAAAACCCAAAATTAGATGTAACAAGCTGAAATAAATAGAACAACAGATTTCCCTTGACATACCATATTGCATCCTTATGTGTAAATGACCAGAGTACACCAGTCAAAAGACCAGTAGGTTGTGTGGGCCAAGGAATAGCCAGTCACCTGCTGTTCACAAGAGACTTCCAATTCAGTCTCCAGGGTTGGCTGAAAATAGAAAGGTATAAAAAGGGTAAATTATATGAACATTTGCAAAACTGCTAGAAGTCATTGTGCTGGAGGATGCTTATTTTCATTGGTATCCAGTGAGAAACAATTGGAGTGACAATCAGAAAAGATGCAGAGAACTGAGCAACACAAGCTACCAGCGACTTCTATGCAACTGACGTATAGAACACCCACTGAAAGAGTACAGTTGGGCATTTTCCCAAGTCCTCACTGGGTGTTCATCAAAGTAGATCTGCTATCAAACAGACAAAATTCAACAAACCTAAGAGAATGTACACCACACAGAGTCTGTTCTTGGGTCATAATGAATTAATTACTTGATAAAGTGCCACATGGGGAAAATATGCACACGAATAGAGAGCATTCCTCTAAGTAGCTCCAGGTCAGGGGTGGGGAGGAGAAACCTGGAAGGAAATATTTTCTATATAACCGAATGAATTCTGTAGAAAATAAACCTAGCATCCACAGGATGTAGCTAACGCAGTAGTGAGAGTGAAATTTATTACTCCAAATGCTGGAAATGAAAGGTCTTCCATCAGGGAGAGGATTCGACCTGGGCTGGGCTGCCCAGCAGCGAGGCCTACAACCTCCACCCCCACATTCATGCACAACCCACCTCAGATACTGGAAGCACTGTGCTCCCTCAGTGCTAGGCAGGGCCTCAGATGGACCTCCTGTTTGTAAACAGTTCAGACACCCATTTCAAAAGGCTTAGAAACATCCAGGCCACTTCACACCAGGTGAGTTCCACTTCTCATGGAGTTGCTAAGACTTGGCAGCCAAAAGTGAGGCACCAGCAGCGGATAAGTCACATACAACTGAGAATGGAATTTAAGCAGATTGGCTGAAAAGGGCAGGTGTGAAAGCCTCCTACTAGGTGATTTAGTTTACATAAATACACATGTAACCTTCTGAGTAGAGGGGCAGAGGGCACTTGACTCAGAGGGAAGTGGGGTTGTTCATTGACTTGGGTATGTTCACACTATAGCATTGGTTCTCAACCTGCCTAATGTTTCAACTCTTTAACACAGTCCTGCATGTGGTGGGGACCACCCAGGCATAATATTATTTTTGTTGTTACTTCCTAACTATAATTTTGCCACTGTTATGAATCACCATGTACGTATCTGATGTGCAGGATATCTGATATGCCACCCCTGTGAAAGGGTCATTTGGCCCCCAAAGGGGTTGTGACCTATGGGTTGAGAACTGCTGCACCATGACAATTAACTGAACTGCTCCCTTCTAATTTGTGTACTTTTCTCTGTATCTCTCTAATTTCCAAGCTTAAATTTTCTTTTAACGTGGCTTTTTTAATCCTTAAAGGTAAGTAAGCTTTTCATTATCCACTTCTTACTGAGCAAGTCTTCCAGACTGATGTGCCAGGGGGCCAGAGGCAAATTCCAGGGCAAGTGACAGCCATGTTTTATCCAGCTTGGTCAGCCTTGTCTCTCCTAGGGAAGTGACTGGCTCATCAGTATAATGGAGCTATCTTCCCAGACTGCTAAGTAGGGCAAAGATGGGGAGGGGGAGTGTCACTCAAAGCTTCACCCCTTTGGCTAAAAGCATCTAGACCTTTGTTACGTGGGTGTGTCTGTGCTGGGTAGATACAGGAGTGCCAGAAACTCCAGTTTCATGGACCACACCAGGTCTTCTGGCTTCTGACTCTACACTGAGTAGGGTAGGTCTTTAGGGCAGATATCAGGTAAGTGTCTGCCATTTGCTAAATGCAGGGCATGCACAATGGTGTGGGTTAGTTTATGTGTCCAAGATGCCAGCTGCTAAGAAGAGTCCTGGGAATGCTTAGTCTGAGCACAAACATGTATGCTTTCCCTTCATCTGGTGAGCATATGCCTTCAAGTTGTAAGTCAACAAGAATTAATTACCTATGCGCTCTGGGTTAATAAATCTCTTACCTCCTGCAGCAGGAACTGACTTATGATTAACTTCTAGCAGGTGCAGTGCCCCTGCCTATGTTTAACGGTTTGAGAAGAGGAAGGTGACCACAGTTACTAGGACATGAATAGTGGCGGGTGGTCAAGTTCAATGAGCTTGCTTCTCGGACTGGCTTGGCAAGTGGCCCAATCTCCATTCACAGATCATGAAGCTTAGGGTTGTTCCTTGGCCACCAGCAAAAGGAAAAATACCAAGAATGTGTTGTTTTATGTGTCTTTGCTACACCCAGCCTTCCCTCCTCAATGCCTGTCCCAGGATACCCAGCAAAGCAGCCGGGAACACTGCAGGAACTCAGTCCCTGTCTTTCCCAAAGTGATGATGTGTCCTTGTCCTGACACCCTTCCTGGGTTTCCCCCAGAATGCAGACTGCCTTCCATTCTGATGCCAATATTCAAGCAAAGCTTCCATCAGCAGTGTCCTCCCTCTGCCGCCAGCTTTGTGCTGCGTGGAGCCAGCCAGACATTGAGAATTGAGCGCGATGGCTCTGCCCCCTGGTGGATAGCATAGCTTCTTACAGCATAGCTTCTTACAGCAGGGCATCTTCTTAATCTCCTGCTTTCACTTAGGGAGGACTTGTGGAATGGCAACTATTAGTCATTTTAGAGTAGTGGTTCTCAACTTGTGGGTTGTGACCCCTTTGGGTCTAATGACTCTTTCACAAGGGTCACACATCACATATCCTTCATATCAGACAATTGCATTACCACTCATAGTAGTAGCAAAATTATAGTTATGAAGTAACAACAAAAATAATTTCATGTTTTGTTGGTGGTATAGTGGTGAGCATAGCTGCCTTCCAAGCAGTTGACCCGGGTTCGATTCCCAGACAACGCATCTCATTTTAGCCGGGAGGTGGTGGTGCACGCCTTTAATCCCAGCACTTGTGAGTTCGAGACTGGTCTGGTCTACAAGAGCTAGTTCCAGAACAGCCTCCAAAACCACAGAGAAACCCTGTCTTGAAAAAAAAAATTCATGGTTGGGATCACTACAATATAAGGAACTGTTGTTGAAGGGTCATAGCATTGAGAATGTTGAGAAACACTTTATCCATGGCTATGTTTCTAGTTGGTGTTGACTTAAGACACAAGAAGAATGTGGGATTGCTGGGCCCATGAAAGCAGGGTCTGCATCCCTGCATGTGTGTAAGGTGTGTCCATGCAAAACACAGCTCTTTCCTTGGAGAGAAAGCTGATCGGTGATTCTGAGTCAAACATGAGTGTGTGTTGCCTGGGAACATGGTTCAGTTGCTTCAGACAATATAGTCCAACCTAGATGTGGTTATATGAGCTGTTATAGATACATACAAAAAAAGTTATTAATCAAGGTATTTTTAAAAGTCACAGGTAGGGGAGAGATGGCTCAGAGGTTAAGAGCACTGGCTGCTCTTCCAGAGGTCCTGAGGTCCCAGCAACCACGTGGTGGCTCATAGCCATCTATAATGAGATCTGGTGCCCTCTTCTGGCATGCAAGCATACATGCAGGTAGAACGCTGTATATATAATCAATAAATAAATCTTAAAAAACTTTAATATTAAAAATCATGGGTGGGAATAGCAGGTAGGTGACAGGGAGAATTCTAATATAGGTGTCAGTGGTCTCTGAAGACATTCATAGCTCTGGGTTGATGGAACCCAATGGTCTACTAGGCTAATACATCCCAGAGATTTTACCTGCTAGTTGAAAGGTTTTGGACCAGGCAGAGGTAGCCAGTGAATGGCTATTAAGGGGATTTAGCAGACCAAGATTGCTTTGGCTCTGGATCTGTAACACCCCAACTCTCCATAGGTACAATGGTTTTAAACAGTTTGATTAATCAGCCTTGTGAAATCTTTAACATATGTATGGCTTTTTTTGGGGGGAACATCAGTGCACAAATGTCTCCTAGCCAGCCCCAGCAGCAAAGGGTGTTGAAGATGGTCAGGGGTAAGCAAAAAGGAGAATTGAAGACGGAAGAAGTTGAGACAGACAAACCTCTTCTGAGATACTGAGTGCCCCGGGAGCAGGACCTCAGTGACTTAGCCAGTTTTCCCAAAGACTTGGGTGCAGCTTTACAGTTTCACTTTAGATGAAAGAAACCAGCATAGAGATAGGGATGGGAGTTGTAGAGGAGGTTAGTGCTCCAAGTCAGGTGTGATATTAATTTGTGTTGTCAACTTGACTGGACTTAGAGTCACCTAGGTGACACCTCTGACCATGGCTAAGGGGGTTTCCAGAGAACCTTAACTGAGGTGGAAAGATCCATCCTGAGCTTGAGTGGAACCATTCCAGAGGCTGGGACTGAATAAAGAGGAGAAAGATGAGTGATGGCTTTCCTCTCTCTCTCTCTCTCTCTCTCTCTCTCTCTCTCTCTCTCTCTCTCTCTCCAACTCCCCTTCTTCCTATGCATGAAATGTCACCAGCCATGTTACGATCCTGTTGTCACAGCTGAGAGCTCCTTTGGTTGTTTCCTTCGCTGACATGACGGATTGTACCCTTGAACTATGAGCCAGAATAAATCCTCCCTCCTCCCTCCCCTCCCTCCCTCCCTCCCTGCCTGCCTGCCTTGTTTCTTGTCAGGGTTTTTCCAGAACAACAAGAAAAATGAATAATGGGTCATGAGAGGAGGATCCCAGTCAGGAGTCAGGAGGCACAGTGTTCACTGTTCCTGAACTTACTCAGCTACATTAACAAAGAACCTTTACCATGGGCTTCCCTGTGCAAGGTGTCATCATGGAGTCTTTGAAACTACCCACCTTCCACTGAGGTGGATATTCACAGGAAGATCCTCACTGTAGAGCTGAGAATCTGGGAGGGGGGACAGAGAGGCTGTGGCTCCCCAGGGCTGCTGGTTCTCACTATTCTCTGCTGCTCTGTTTCTCCTGTGGCCTCCTGAACATTCTTCCTATCCAGGCCTTTCCCAAAGAAGCCCCCTCCCTCACCTTAAAAAATAAAACCATGTAAATCCACCTGAAGAATTATTTGGTCCAAGGTATGAAGATGGTGATGTTCCTAACCCTGAATCAACAGGGAGCCATGCAACCAGTGTTTTAGAGAACAGCCTAGGCTTCTGCAGCCCTGGTAGGCTGGGTGCAGCCTCAGTTCCATATGTTAATGGAAGAGAAAAGTGGACAACATTGAAAATCACAGAGAAGAGTTGATCATTGTGGCCACATTGGGATGGATAGGTAAAGGGGTCCAGTCACCCCACTTCATCTTCCAGACATGAGCCCTAGGTTTTAATAAAGGCAGAACTGGGGCAAGAACAAGAGGGCTGCATAATTAAGCAGGCTTGTCAGCTGTGGTCTGGTTGAGGTTGTCTGGAGAAGCCCTTCTCACCATGCTGCAGGGATAGATCTGGTTCCCACAAGTTAATTCCTTCTGTTTCAGAATGCAAGCTCATCTTCATGGTGAATTGCCCTCACTGGGATGGGAGTTGGGTGTCTGTCCTGCTCCTGGAATCGGAAGTGATGGCAAGTTTAGGTTAACAGCATCCTTGTGCCTTCAGCCTGGGAGTAGGGTGGCTTAGGTTAGATGGAAAGATATTCCTTGAGTGATTAACACTGACCCAAAGTGAAGGAGAAAACACAAAATGAAGGTCAAGATGGCAGACTCTCATACGGCTTTCAGTTATATCAAGTAAAGAGAGCCAGTGCTTGTTAGAAATGTCTTTTCCAGGGGGCTGGAGAGATGGCTGAGAGATTAAGAGCACTGACTGCTCTTCCAGAGGTCCTGAGTTCAATTCCCAGCAACCACATGGTGGCTCACAACCATCTATTATGAGATCTGGTGCCCTCTTCTGGTGTGCAGATATACATGGAAGTAGAATGTTGCATACATAATAAATAAATAAAACCTTAAAAAAAAAGGAGAAATGTCTTTTCCAAGTGCTTGTCCTAACCACATGGGTCCTCAGAGCTCTGAGGGATGACATCCCTGTGCACACAACCTGTCACATGCTTGTTTCAATGCCATAGCCCCTTGTCCCCTCACACACACCCTCCCACCTGCTTTCCTTACCACCAAATGACCTCTTCCTTTTGTCTCCAGCTGTCCTCTTTATCCCTTTTATCTGCAAAGGCATCTGCTTCTGTTCCTGCTCTTTTCCCCACCCTCCCTACAACCCTGACCTGACATCTCAGTTCCCAGTCTTTTCTTTGACCTCACCTTTTCAATTGCACTGGTGTCTCTGGAAGGAGACTAATCTTGGAGAGACATGATCAAACATCTACTCACCCTAGATAAAGAATTGATAGCAGACCAAATTAGGGATAGCACCAAAGTCCAACTTGATGAGTCGATGAGTTTTATTGGAGTTACTTACAGGAATATGGGTGAGGGGCTATATCTTAGGTTACTACTGCTGTGATGAAACACCATGACCAAAGCAACTTGGGGAGGAAAGGGTTTATTTCATTCACAGTTTCATAAAACAGTTCATCATCAAAAGCAGTGAGGACAGGAACTAAACCAGGGCAGGAATCTGGAGCTGATGCAGAAGCTATGGAGGAGTGCTCCTTACAGTCTTGTTCCTCATGGTTTTCTCAACTGACTTTCTTACAGAACCCAGTCCACCAGCTCAGGGGTGGCACCACCCACAATGGGCTGGGCCCTCCTCCATCAATCACTAAGAAAATATTCTACAGCCTTGCCTACAGCCTGATCTTATGGAGGCATTTTCTCACCCAAGATTTCCTCTTCTCAGATGAATATAGTTTGTGTCCAGTTGACATAAATCTAGCCAGCACAGGTTACTTATAGGAACACAAATGACTCAAAGACAGCTGTGTCACCAAAACCTCTCCTCAGTAGGGGTGACAGCTCATGATGGGGGTTGGGTAACCTGGCACTCACTTGTAGAGCTCACAGATTAGCATTAGGGGAACCTGGAATACACATTTCACATTTGTTCCTTCATATGAGGGGTGTATAACCTAGTGGACATGGTTAATAGCCTGGTGACCTTTGCGCTGTGTGGCAGAAACCACACCATGGGCTTAGTTTTCTCAGTCAATCTATAGAATCTATTTTTTTTAAAGATTTTATTTATTATGTATACAACATTCTGCTTCCATGTATATCTGCACACCAGAAGAGGGCACCAGATCTCATAGTGGATGGTTGTGAGCCACCATGTGGTTGCTGGGAATTGAACTCAGGACCTCTGGAAGAGCAGTTAGTGCTCTTAACCTCTGAGCCATCTCTCCAGCCCTAGAATCTATTTTTATGGAAGTTGTCACATGTACTTTACAAAGAGTTTCAATCTTTATTTAGCTTACTTTCTTCCTCAAGGAGATTTATGTTTGCTTTATTTGTGCATGTGGGATTAAGCTAATTATCACCAGAAAAGTTTTCACCAAATTGTGCTGTGCTTATTTATGCCTAAAATAAATCACTCAGGATCAGACTCCTGAAGTTTGAACTAACACTGGCTACTTAGTTGTGTTGAACTGAATTGCCTTCTTGAAGATGATGTCATCAATGTTCATCATTCATGACATCATCCAGCTGATGTGCAGGTAACAGAGACCCTTGCAATTGCTGCACAACTTGCAGGCAGCTCAGTGATTTGGAGGATCTCTTCTTTGTAGCTCAGCTACCTTCTTCTTCCACATGGCTTTGCTGGCTTCTGCTTCTCCCAGGTAGCTCAGCTTTTCCAAGAGTGTCTCAGCAGTTCTTGCTGCTTACGTATGCTTGAGAAAGAAGGGGCCTAGGGAATTTTGTCTGTTTCAGGGACTTTCTGGAGCTTTTGAGTTGTTAACCTTCTGAGCATAAGGAGCTTCCCTGCAGGAATGTCTCCCCTCTCTCCTTAGAAGTCCTATTGTTTCACATCCCTTTTAACTTCCTATGTCTTAATGAACTTTATTTATGCAGCAGTGTGTGTGAGTGGGGGTGAGGGGAGGGTGGAAAAGTTGCACCTTGGGCCTTACACATGTAGATAAGTACTTTCCTGAGCTACAAAGATCTTCAGGGAGGAAAACATCTCCAGCTGGCTGAGAGGCCATCAAGAAGGCAGCAGGTTCTCAGAGTACCACTCAGGTGCCCACCTTGAAATGACCAAAGAAAACACCCTCCAAGGCAGCATGTTTATGGGAGTCTATGGGAGTCTTCTCTCTCAGGGAAGCTGTGGAGGCTCATATACCAGATACAGTATGACGCAGCGAGGACAAGTTCTTCACACACACACACACACACACACACACACACACACACACACACAGAGCGGGGGGGGGGGAGGGAGAGAGAGAGACTTAGGCTGGACCTGGCTTTTGTTGGTTCCCCACAGAGTTCTGGTGGATGCATTCAGAGCACCCAGGCCCAAGGGTCATCAGGGTTGATAAAATCCCTTCTCTAGGAGATAGAAACAGTATCTACTCCTCCCCCAAGATCCAAGTGTCAAACTGATGAACGCATCAAAGGCCACCCTGATGTTATTAGGCTTTCCTATAGAGCAATGATCGAGGGGTGGTGGATGGAAATGTAGGGAACTTAAAGCAGCCCCATGGGTTATCTATACCCAGCAGGGATGATGGCTCCCTGTGGCTGCATAGGTGGAGCCACTCCCCTCCCCCTTCCCCACCGATATCCTCTAGATTTTCTCTCAGAACCATGTGGGATTAAGGCACAGCTGCACACAGCTGATTGGGAGGTGTGGTTGGATACTTAAGTGAGGGTTCCGTGACTTCTATGCCCCTTCCATCTATGAGAGAAGGTAAATACTCCACATGCAGGCCCAGCACAACTCCTGATGGTGGTGGCAATAGAGGTGGTGGCTTAGAGGACAGACTCATACAACAGGAAATCACACTTTACTGAGGACCAGTCCCTGTAAAGCAGATGCTGCAAAGTGTATGTAGGTGTTGGGGGCTAGTGGGGTCACCAAGGGTGGTGGGGTGTGGGCACCACCTACAGCAATCTAAGGAGTTCTCAGAAACCTCCACTCATCTGAAGGGGAAATTCTTGATTTCACTGTGGAAAAGAAATGGGGACAAGTTAGTGTGCAGCAGAGATGGGGCTTAGTAAGAACAACTTTAACACAAATTTAAGCCTGGGTACTAAAGGTAGGTGTGTGTGTGTGTATATATGTATGTATGTATGTATGTATGTATGTATGTATGTATGAATAAGGAAGAGTGAGAGCATGTGTGTGTAAAGAGAGCAGAAGCAAGTGTGTGTGTGTGTGTGTGTGTGTGTGTGTGTGTGTGTGTGTGTATAAGCTTGATCATAGGGTGGTAAACTCTAAAGTGCTCTGGATAGACTACAAATAAGACAAGGAAAAACCAAGAGTGAAGACTTGTCTTTTAGCATAAATGAGAAAGGAGAAAGGCCGTACACACTTAGGCCTTACACATTCTTCAATACTATTATAACATTCTTATTTTAAATCTCTCTATGAAAAGAATATTAAGTCTATGTGATTGTCTGGAATTCTGGCCTCTCAGTTGGGAAAGCCTGCAAGCAGACTTCAGTGGATGGCTCCTGTCCTCTCTGTGGCCTTTTAGTTTCCCTGTGCCCCTGTCCTGTGTCAGGCTGTTGGGCTGTGTCACAGGGAGTTGATCTTTGAAAACACAGGTGCAGCAGGTCTGGAGCTGAACAGCCTGGGGCTATGTTAGCCCATTATGGCCACTCACTGCCCACTGCTGTGTCTTCTGACTATCAAGGAAATCATTTGGGAATGTAGTAATGACCACTGGTGTCCACCAATCCCAATGCTAAGAACACCGTCAGACAGTACCTGCCACCTACAGGCCTGGAGTGGAGACTCTGCTTATGAAACCCTCCTACTTGATGTCCCCATCCATGTATTTGAAGTGTCTTGATTTATGACTTTCTTTTATTCTGTAACTAACAAAAACTTTGTAAACTGTTACCACTTTGGAAGGTAACATTTGGGGTAACTTGGATCTGTTCCCAAAGCCATGACCCCTCAAATTTGATTCCAGAATAAAGTCGCTCTTATTCTCTTGGAGTAGAGTTGTGTTTTTACGTGGACCCAACAAAACGCCTATGTCTGATCCCACCCTGTCATAAACCTGCAAAAATCAGATTAGCGGGTAAGCTACCTCGTGGTTGGGCTGGTGTGTCCCGGCAAGAGACGCCGGAAGGTGGCGCTCGCGCTCTTCTGGTCACAGGCTCTGGAAAGTCCAAAGGGACCCTAGGAGCAGAGAGCTCACAGTTCTTTAGGCTGCACCTGGCTTAGCAGTTTCAAAGGGTTTACGCTATCCCTAGGGTGGGCGTTGGCGGTAGTCGCGTGGTCCCGCACTGAGCTGACAGGAGAGCTTCCTTAGGGTGTCCCAGGTGAGGTGAGAGGGAGACCGACCCTACACAAAAACAGGCAGGAAGCCTCCAAAGCCTGCGCTGCCGACCCTGGGGACACTTTAACCAGCCCGGTAACTACAAGCGCTGACAGTGCCAGCAGCCTCTGTCCACAGCGTTCTGTCCGCGAGGGTGCCGACTGAAGGGCTTCTAGTGGGCTCATTTATTTTCACAACTTGCAAACAACAGATGGAACCCTTGGGCTCTGCCCCTACCAGCTGAGTTCTGGAGGGATCCACACTCCACTCTGCAGAGGAAGGTTGTGGGAACTGAATCCCGAGATGAGGTGTGAATTTAAAGTAGAGGCACAGATGAGGAGTGGTTGTAAGCAAAAAGAGTATTGCCGCTAAAAGTTAGTGCTTGCTTTGTAGAAACCAGGAAAGTCGTCTTTTTTAACCTTGACAGAGCAGGCCTGGGTCCAGCGGCTTCTAGGGTGTGTCCTACAGCACACCAACTGGCAGAAGATGGTTGCACATCCTAGTGGGGCAGTGACAAGGCCTGGCTACCTACCGCTTAGCTGCCTTCTTGGGAACCTAGACCACTCTGTCCAGGACTTCACACTTCCTGAGAGTAGGCTCGGCTTTGAATGGCGAGACGAGCCCTTGCTGCCCCCGCAGCAGCTGTGTGAGCTTTGCTGCTCTTACGTTTTCCTCATGGGACTTTGCTGAAATCCCACAGCGATGTGTGCTGCTTCTCTGCATCCCAGGATTCTGAAGATCCATCTCCTTGACCACCATGGAGAGTATCCAAAGGACCCATGTTTTGTCCTCTTCTACCGCAGCTAGGGTTGCCCCAAAGGCATTTGCATGCTTCAGTTGTCAGATTCTTGTGTCCCTGACATATGGTTTATACAGAAAACTGAGGAGCTCTTTATTGTGACTCTTTACTGCTATATTTAAAAATAAAAAATAAAAAAAACAATTTACACTTTATTTATTTATTTTTTTATAGTTGTCACAGGTGACCAAGTGTGACTGGTCACTTATCTATCTTAGTGTATTTCTGTGCCCTTGATTTCCAGCAGAAGTATTCATTGCTCTTGCTCTGTTTTTATCTGTCCATATCCTTAGCATCAAAAGCCAGGGCAGAATACATCTTGTTTGGTCTATGTTTTGTTTTGGGGTATTGGCCCCAATGAAATCATAAATATATAAATATGTACAAATTTGTGTAGTAGTCTATGGATTGATGCAATTACAATTATGAAGATCTGGAGATACTTTCATTTTGTAGGTGCTTAGAAAAATGTGATCCCATCTATTTAATGGGATATAACATAGTAATCAAAATAATAATTCTTGAAACTGTGGATTTTTATCATCAAACTTAGGCCAAATAGAGACTGGGGACATAAGAACAAACCCCTCACCCTGGAATCTGTTGAAGTGTCTTTAAATCATGAATTCCAGAATAATCAACAAGATTTTTCTGTGAAAGTTGCTGGCAGAAACAATACTTCTTTTACATTAAAATACTTTAATTCTATGTTAAAATAGCAACAAAACAGAGGACACGTCTCCAGGGTGGCCAGGTTTCTTTCCTGGTTATCCTCTAGGAATTGTACAGACAAGACTTTGTTTACGGTGAAGGTAACCCATGCGCCCCCCCCCCAAGTGTTAGTTCACTTTATTAGTTGTCATCCTTCAAGGTGCTCCTCAGGAACCATCCTGTGACTTCAAGACCTAACCAAATACTATGTATGACTATTGATTGTAAAGACAATGAAGTCTGACTTCTGTGAGAAGCCCACACCCATGTTGCAGGCCTGTCTCCACTAACACCTCCTTTTCTCCTAAGTCTTGTGCTTAAAATTTCCTTTATTAAAATATCTTTTAATGAACCCCAGGCCCACTTCATAATGGCTCACCCTGAAATTCTTCTTTGCAGTGAAGCCAATGATCCAATTATAACTGAGCCAAGGGCCCTAAAAAAATGGAAGCAATTTCCCAGGCTGCTGTTTGGGGATGAGGGAGCCATGGATTTGTGCCTCTGTCCATGCTGCTGCTGAAAAATATGACATTCCCCCACCTGTATAGGTACTCTCAGTGAATTTAGAGATGTTACACAGGCCACTATCCAGCCAGGGCCATAGTCCCCTAACCTTTCTTACCCACAAATTTCTTGGTGTCCATTTACAACCAATCCCTGCTACCTTTTGGTATCCTGGCAAATACTGACATTTGCTGTTGTTTTTTGTCTCCCCAGAGAAAAGTTGGCACAAAATTTTGCACCACTGGAATCACATGATCATGGTCTGGTGAGTCTACCTTCTTTATCTAGCATGAGTTCTGGTCCATCTACAATGCTGACTTCATGGGCATTAGCCATCTGCATCCTTAGGGTTGGATTGTGGCCCTCTGTAGAGCAACATTGTTTTGTTTATGTATTCATGACTTAGTGGATACTTTTGTATTTAAGATACTATGAATAATGCTACAGAGAAACAAATCTTCCTTGGATGTTTGCATTTCTGGTGGGAGTGGGTATAGTGATACAGCACAGCAGATGCCTTCACTCTCTGTCTTGTTCCCTCCCTCCCTTCCTCCCTCTTCTTTCCTCCTCCTTCCCCCTCTCTCCCTCCCAGATCCCAACGTCTTTCAGAAGATGTTTTCAATTCACCACCTTTCCTGTACTGTTAGAAGGGGCAAAGCTATTTTAAAAATGCATTGAAAGTGACCTGACTGGTCTCATATGGCTCAACTCAACTCACTTCAGGGGTTCAGAAGATTGGTTTGTTATTTTTCCCTTAGTCACCCGTGTGCAACCTCATGGAGGTTGCTGCACTATTATTTTGAATTCCTGCTTTCTGTGCAGGTGACTTGGACCTAGCTAGTCTAGGCATTCCTTTGATCACAGATGGACACAGCACCACATCATCCAATAAGAATCAGGAGGAAGCACATGGCGCCAGGCTCTGGGGAAAGCATATTCTACTCTGGAGAAGTTGGAAGCTGAGAGGATGCTGGACCTACCGCTTACTGGCTTCATGCCTCAGGGTAAGGTTGCTGGGAGCAGACAAAGGCTTGGAGCTTCAAGCCAAACTGAACATTGTGAGTGGCAAGGTTGGAGTGGCTGAGGCCAGTTCCTGGCCAAACTGTGCCCAAAACAGATTGAGAGTTGGAAGAAGGTTGTTGTTTTTTCCCTAAACTTTCTGCTTTATGTATCTTTTTCCTTTATCCATTCCACTAAGGTTGGATTCTCTTCTGTAGCCCATGCAAGACCATATTAATGTTTACATTACTTCACCACCCACTCTGTGACCCATTCAGGGCCATTGCCCCACTGCTAAGCTTTCTAGTCCTGAGAGGGAGCCGATGCTATGTGGCCTACACTAGCCAATGGGATATTAGAACATGGGGCAGTACTCACAGACAATGTCAGAGGCATTTGCCAAAATGTGCTTTCTTCGTTATTTGTTATGAAAACAGAATGCCCCACCAAAAAACAACAAAATAAAACAAAACAAAAACAAACAAACAAACAAACAAACAAAAAGCCTTGTCTACACTTCAGAATCATGAGACATGAAGTAGGCACACAAAGAGGACAGAGTTGCCATTATGGTCACATTGAGGGCTGAGACCATCCTTGGTTGATGTGCTATTCCACTGAGTGGTGATGCTGCCTGGCTTCTGTCTAGTCACCGATGACAGCTGATGATGTAGAGTCCTACTGGCAGTATGATTGGCCCTTGTTTCTCACAGGTGGGTCCTTTGAGACTCTGTGGCTGCTTAGAAAGCACAGATGGAGGCCAGAAAGATGGATCCTTGGGTAAAGATGCTACCACCAACCCTATGACCTGAACTTAATCCCTGGAACTCATAATGATGGAAAGAGAAAATCAACTCCCAGAGGTTATCCTCTGACCTTTATATGTGTTCTATGCCCTGCCCCACATACACACTCATGCACACAGAGTGAATAAAACATAGTAACAGGAATAGGGAGATGGCTCAGCAGTTCAGGGAGCAGAGTGCTCTTCAGATGATCTGATTTTGTTCCTCATATTGATGTAAGGTAACTCATGACCACCATAGTCTAGTTCCAGGGGATCTGATGCCCTCTTCTCACCTCCACAGACACTACGTTCATGTGCACATGCTTGTACACAGATATACCCACACACATAGTTTGAAAATCAATAAATATTTAAATCATTTTTAATATAATAAAAAATTAAATGGAGAGCAAAGAGCCCCAGGCTCCCTGTTGACGCCTCTTCTTGGCAGAAGTAACTCTCAGAGCTAACTTCACTGGCTGCTTTCACAGTCGACCCTTTCCAGAAACAGGTCATAAAAAACTTCATAGTTGAAACTTGTCAAACATTTTCCCTGGTTCTTTCCAACTCAATGTTTTTTATCACATGATAGAAAGCTCTGCTGTTCTCAAATGTGTACTTGACTCGAAAGGATGTTGCAGTCTGTTGACTCCTGGGAAATACCTGCTTTGTGAGGAAGGAAAGAGTCTCTGAAATGAGAAGAGCCTGGTACTTAAGCTTTCTGGTAAGATGGGTGACAGAAATCTCTTGCTTGCTATGGCTCGGGAGAATGCCACATCTTTGAAGAGCTGTCATGTTCTCCAGAGCCAGGCAGCCACATGGAATAGAATTTGGTTGATTGGCACAAAAGCACCTCATGAAAAATGCAGGGAAATAAAATTGTCCTAAAATGGGACTGAATAGACCACAGAACTCCAAGAGGGCTGATGGGTCATCTGCTTAGAGACTTCCCTATCCTGCTGGGAGGTGGTGGCACACGTCTTTAATCCCAGAACTCAGAAGGCAGAGACAGGAGAAACTCTGTGAGTTCAAGGCCAGCCCAGTTTACAGAGCGAGTTCCAGATCAGACTCTGAAGCGACAGAGAAATCCTGTCTCAAAAAAACAAAATAAAATAAAATAAAATAAAATAAAATGGAGAGACTCCCTCATCCCAAGGACCTTCCGGGCAGCATCTCTTACCTCACTGAAGGTCTGGAGGCACCTCAAATGTCTTTATGCAAAACACCAGCTTGCTGTGCAGACTGGCTGGGCAGTTCCTCACAGATTCTTCATCCCAGTCATGCTCAGACAGACAAGGAAAGTAAGGATGATATTGTCTTTACTCAGAAATCAAATTATGATCAAAGCAGACAAGCTACCTCAGGGCATTCTCCAACATGATGACTTTCTTCTGTTTCCTTGTAAGACAGATTGTTTTTCCCCTGAAACTAATTACCCACTTGTAGGCAAGACAGTGTTCTTGTTGGGGTAATGAGGGTTGGCCCCTTGTACAACCCACTGGATGGGAAACACCACCATGGAAGCAGGGGAAGTCTCTATCATTTCCCCTTTGTTGTAACTGCTTGCCACATTTAGAATTTCTTCCATGAAAACCCAAAACCTTAAATCAGCTTCTTGACACTCTCTTCTCTAAGAGGGACACCCATCCCCACAACAGAATTTGAAGTCAGCCCATGTTATGTGCAGTCCTCACCTTTGCATAGTACATGAGTGTGGGTGTCACAGAGGTCCTTGTACCCATTGAGAAGTGCCAGGGGAATCTGGAATGCTGGTATACAGGGTTACTCACACAAGGGAAGGAATGCAATACCTATTATGTGCCCAGAAAACTGGAAGTGGACATGTATTCTAGCCTGGTGACATTTGTACTATGTGTATGGTTGGGAGACCATATCAGACCCTCCCCTGGACCTTATCATAGCTATTTTTTCTCAGTCGATCTATAGAAACTAGAACCTGTCTTTTTGGAAGGTGTCACATGTAATCAGTCTTTGGAACCTGTCTTTATGGAGGGTGTCACATGTACTTTACAAGGAGTTTTGATGTAGTCACACCTGATCTTTATTTAGCTCATTTTGTTCCTCAAGGTGATTTATTGTATGCTTTATTGTGCACACAGAATTGACTTCATTATCAACAGAAAAGTTTTCACTGAATTGTACTGTGTTTAAATATGCCTAAAATAAACTACTTGGGGTGAGACTACAGAAGTTTGAACCAATACTGGCTACTTAGTTGTGTTAAGCTGAACTGCCTTCCTGTCTCCCATGGAGAGTTACTCTGCTGACCCTAAGATCACAGAGACATCTGTACACGAACCCAGCCGAAGCCCCTCTTTTCTTGTGGTATTTCAATGCTAAAGAAAGTAATGGTGATATCTTTTCTTTTTTAAAATTAGTGTGCTACCAGAGAAATTTGAGGTGAAGTCTAAAAATGATGGAGGGGTTCATCTCCAATGGCTTCCAAGACAGCTAATGGTTTGACTAGCTACCAGCTGGGTGGTGATGGCGCTTACCTTTAATCCCAGCACTCGGGAGGCAGAGGCAGGCGAATCTCTGTGAGTTCGAGACCAGCCTAGTCTACAAGAGCTAGTTCCAGGACAGCCTCCAAAGCCACAGAGAAACCCTGTTTCGAAAAACCAAAAGAAAAAAAAAAAAGAACCATGAGCCAAGATAACCTTTTCTTCATTATTGTTGTGATAAAAAGACCAATCCTCCACTCTAACAATCAGCCCCTGTCTGCTGAGAGCCTGACTCAGAAACTTGTGATGCCTTTATACAATTACAACCTATTCTTTACAACTGCTGGGGCTTGCCTCGAAGTACCAGTCACAAAGGCTTGTGTGGAGAACCTAGAAGACAGCAGACAGGGCAGTCTTAGAGTCTTTATCACTTAACTCCAGGCAACTTGTTGGTTTTGAATCAGGTGTTTTATTTTGTTGTGTCATATGCTGCTATACTGAGCTAAGACTTCCAGATGCTGGGGACTCTGCAGCAGGGAGGGCTGGCATTTTTTCCTCCTCTCCCAGCCCCATCAGCTCTGGTCACAAAACTTAATTACTGCATCTTTAAGGCTCAGGAACCGACATGATTGGGTGGCAAAGAGATGAAGAAATGGCAGGCACACAGACAGAAGTACAGAAAAGCTAGGATTGGGTGAGTTGTGCAGGCTCGATTGGGGCCACACCAATTACACCATGTTTGAAATTGGAACCTCAGTGTGGTTCTTATGAACCATACAGGAGGAGTTTGCTAGTCTTGGTAGGAGGTTTCTGTAGGAAGCAGGAAGCAGTCTCAGGCTGTAAACATCCAGAATGAGGAAGCTGCAGTTGCTAGTTTTTGCCATCAGTAATTCATAAAAACTCATAGTTGAAGCAAAGGAAGTCTTTGCCATCACCACTCCAAGCCTCTCCCAGTCACATAGCACTGAGAGCTTCCATTTGGTTGGGAGAATTCTATACGTAACAGTTATCAAGCAACTCAGTAATCCAAGTCAGGGCTCCAGCTGAACCCAGAGGCAGGTGACACAAGGGAGACACTGAAAAGGAGGCAGAGCCCCTGCAGTCAGAGGAACCCTGGGGGTTGAGCACAAAGGCAGGAGATGGGCTATGATAGGAGGAAGCTAGGGAGGGAGAGTATGGGGCGCCTCTATGGTGTCTCAGTGAGAGAAGAGACTCAGGTAGGCTTATGCAGACTATGGCCATATGGAACTCCTACACTTTCTCTGGAGGCTCATTATGCTTGTACATGCTTATGTCTGGCAGGGTCCAAAGGCTATCCAGAGCTTGGCGACAGGGCTCAACACTGGCCCTTTCAGTGGCACCAGCACCCCACTCATCAGGGCCTATCCATCAAGATTAAAGGCCGTGGCTCCTTGGCAGCTTTGCAACGAGGGAGGTTGAGGTTGCAAAATAGAGCACATTTGTGGGAAGCTGTGCCTCTCCCACCTTTCTTTTTATTGTAAACAATGAAATTGCCAAAATAGAAACTTGTTCCCTCTCTTGTCCTTTCAGATGGTGATAATGTGGATGATCCATCATTTTTATTTAATGTGGTGAGTGGTCATAGAAAGATGGACACTCCTCTCGCTGTTGGCTCGTGCACTTTTGTCCCCTTCAGCAATCGGATCTGGCACCTACTAATGTTTATTTCAACTTCATAATTAAAGAAGAATGTTAAGTGTACAACTCTGGGTCTATTCTAAATGCTGGAAAAGATCATGGATAATAAAACCCCTGGGAAAAGCTTAGAGTGGGAAAAAGGACACATTTACAAATAACAAATTTGGAAAAAACAGAGCCTTTTAATTTAGGACGCATGCAATGTTCCTAGACTGTCATTATTTATTTATTTATTTTGAAGAAAATAAGGATCCTGTGCAAAATCAGCAAAAGGAGTCAACTGCCGAACAATTTCAGAATATTCATTAGAAACCAAATAGGGAAAAAGCATCTGGAAATGATGGACAAAAGGATATGGCAGTCTGTGTTTTAAAAATATAGATGAATAAATATGAAAATGAGTTCACAGAGCTCCCCCTATGTTCACGTTTGTCAGTCACAGAATCTTAGCATAGGATTTTCTTGAGAGGAGTATCATCATCTCTTAATCTCTTATGCCCACGTCCGTCTCCATGAGCTCTGCAGGAACCAGGGAGGGTCTGTGTCTTAGGACTGCCCACCAGGACGCTGTGGTGATCTTCCATATTACAGAGCTACCAGATAAGCTGATCTCTCTCTCTCTCTCTCTCTCTCTCTCTCTCTCTCTCTCATCTGTCTTTCTCTCTCTTTGTAGTGTGCCTGCCTATGCTTGAGAGGTGGCCTCAGGCTTCCAGGTGATGTGGGGAAGGGGGAGACTTTTGTGAGATGCTGCTCATGTCCATAGCTCAGTCCAGGCCAGTGATTCTGTTACATTTATAGCCCAGGCCTGGAGTCTATACTTGCATTTAACCCTGCTATGGAGATCACTTACATTTTTGTGTTTAAGAATGTCCCATTTGTGTATAGTCCGTATGTCTTCACACACATTTGCATCAGCCTGTCAACTGTTACAGAAGGTCTTTCTAAGAATTTTATAAACATTAGATCAGATTTGTATATCAATTAAGGGAGGATGGTCATCTTTAGACCCAATATTAGAAAGATCCAATATTGGATATCAAATTACTTAAAATTTTTTTTTGCTTAGATCATTGTTAGTATAGTCATAAAATTGAGTTTGCAACCTTTTTAAACTAGCTTAGCTTGACAGGTTCATGGAGTTCCTTTTAGAAAAAAAAAACATACTCTGACTTAGAGTCTTTCATCTGGTACAGCGCATGGGGGGGTGGGATCCTCCCTTTTCACCCATGATTTTGCCTGTGGGTCTCAGTCCTGTGGCCTCTAATGTCTGAAACCTAACTTTTCTATAATCTCTCTCTTGGCCTTGATATATCTTTGTTTCAAAATTGTTTCCCACAGAGCTTTTACCTGCTTTTATCCTGTTGTGAGTTTTATCCTGTTGTGAGATGCCCCTCACCTCGGTTCAGTCTGTAGTGATGAAGAGTATTACTAATAATAGAGTGTGGAACAGGATCTTTTTTTTGGTTTTTCAAGACAGGGTTTCTCTGTGGTTTTGGAGGCTCTTGTAGACCAGTCTGGTCTCGAACTCACAGAGATCCGCCTGCCTCTGCTTCCCAAGTGCTGGGATTAAAGGCGTGCAGTACCACCACCTGGCTGGCCTTGATATATCTTATTGACTGTTCGCAAGAGCTCAGTTTTCTCTCATTGGTTTTCCTTGTTTTAATTTTCAATTTCTTGCATTATAATTTATGTTTTCTTGTTTCCTTCCTTCTGTTATGAGTTTTTCTAGAATCTTTAGGCAGACGCCTAAATGCTTAAATTATTGCTTTGAGATCTCTATTTTCCTCCTCTCCCTCTTTTCTTTTTCTTCTTTCGGGTGTGGGGATTGAACCTGAAGACCCGTGGATGCTAGGCAAGCACTCTGCTGGTGAACTAGATCCCCAGTTTTCTTTTTACCTTTTTTTTTTTTTTTTCAATCTCAGTCTCCAGGCTGTCTTTGAACTTCCTAGTTTCCTGCCTCAGCTTTGGAGCGGCAGGGATTACAGGCCTGCACCATCAGGCCGACTCTGATTTCCTAACCAAAGTGTTTTCCATCATGAGTTTTCCTCTGAACAGTACTTTGGAAGACATTAGCAAATAGTTCATTTTTGTTCAATTCAGAATGCTTTCTAATGTCCCCAGAGACTTTGCTTTGACGATGGCATTATTTAGAAGTGTGTCATTTAATTTTTAAATACTTGGGGATTTTCCCAGATTCAGTTTGTTTTTGATTTCTAGGTTAATTCCATGTTTGCTAGGGAACACAATTTGTACAGTTCAACTTGATGGTATTTGGATGCTTGTTTTCTGGGGCTGGAGGTGCTGTATGGTAGTGAATCTTCCTGAAGTGGGTTTTCCTCTGTGAAATAAATGGCCCCTTAAATGTCTTTCACTTTCTTGTGACTGTCAATAGCTGAGGAAAGAGCACTGAACTCTGACCTTAACTGCGGGGTTGCCCACGCTCTTTTGAGTCCTGTAGTTGTCCTTTTGAGAGGACCAGGCAACTATCATGACAGGCCCCTAATAACTCTGCTAAGAAATAGGCCTCCGTTCACAAAGAGCAATCAATCACCAATGCTCCTGACACTGGACGAGGCACGTACACCTGGGCCTTTTAAGGAGTAGGTTCTTTGTATGCAGCATAGAACCCAACCTTCTGTTGTAAATGGTGATTTTGTAATTCACAGCTAATTCTGGGTTAATCATTTCATTTGTGTGTTTGTCTCTTCCTGGTTTTGTTCTGGCGATTTTCCTGCTCCTTCTGTTACACTGAATTTTTTTAGTGTGTCTTTAAATCTTTCCCATTGGCTTTTGAGTGTTAGATATCAGTGTGTGTGTGTGTGTGTGTGTGTGTGTGTGTGTGTGTGTGTGTGTGTGTTTTGTTTGTTGTGTCATTGCAAGGAAGTAACCCACACCTAAGTTCTTACTGACATAGAGTGAAACACAGAGACTGTGGAATGAGGCAGGGCCTCTGCCCACCTCGATATTGTGACCACTGTCATGGAGCAGTGTTCTCCTTTTGCTCCTAGTTATCATTTGTAAGTCACACATCATGAAAGAGGAGCGTGGCCTATCAAGTTTACTAAGATATTTATGATTTCTGCTTTTCTTTCTTGAACCCCAACTTTCCCTCTGGTATCATCCCCACATAGCATAAAGAACTACCTACAATGTTTGTAAAAGATTTTCTTAATTGTATTTTATTTGCTATGCACAGGTATTTTGTGTGCCTGAAGTTAGAAGAGGGCCTTTGGATCTCTTGGGTATGGAGTTACAGAAGGCTGTGAATCACCGTGTGGGTGCTAGGAATTGAACCTGTGTCCTTTGGAAGATCAGCCAGTGCTTTCAACTATTGGGCCATCTCTCCACCTTCCCTCTCTTCAGTGCTTTACATTTCTGTTCACAAACTGTGTGAGTGCTTAGGCAACAGAGAATGCCTGGTCTTTGTATTTAATTTCCTTATTTCCCAAGATTATCTTCACTGTATACAGAATTTCACATAAGCCTTTATTTTCTCCCACTACCAAACAGATATTATTCTTCTGGTCTCTTAGGTTCTGGCGAGAAATCTGTATTCATCCACATTGTTGTTACTCTATCTGTGGTTCATCCCCCCTTTGTGTTCCTTTCAAACATCTGTGTTTGCCTTTGTCTTCTGGAAGTTAGATCATGCTGTGTGAGGCCTGCTTTACTAATTGTCTATCTTCCTTGGTGTTTTCTGGGCGTGTCTGGATTTGTATGTGTATATCTTTCATTGAGGTTGTTAGCTCAAGCTAATATTTTGTTCAATGATCTCCGGCTCTAATCTCTGTGTCCACATCATGTCAAAGGCTGCATGAGGAGTGCTTTTCTCCTACCAATTTTTTACTTTATTTTTTCGTGGTCTTAATGCTGTTCAGGATCCTCTGCTCTATCTTCTTTCAATGGCTTTTCCTCTGTAGTTGTTATTCTGCAGCCGAATCAAAGCAGACTGAATCTTAGACTCTGGGCTTTGCAATTTAATATTTCCTTCTTCTTTTCTTTCTTATGTAGTTTTTATTTGCTGTTGAAAATTTGTATCTGTTGTGTCAAGAATGTTCATTTCTAATCTCTTCACTTTTGAGGAGAGTGGCTGATAGTTTCAACATCTGGACTATTTTGAAGTTGAATCTAGGTTGTCCTGTCCTTCAAGAATTGGTCATATTTTCCTGGTTCACATACATCAAGTGATTTTGGATTGTGTTTTTGACATTTGAGTATGAATCTTCTGAGATGCCCCTGGAGAATGTTGATGCTTTTGAAATTGGCTCACTACAGTTCCCATGTCAGGTCTAGTTCACGCTGCTGTGAGTGGCAGGTTCAACATCAGGTCATACTTGCCTGTAATTTACATGCAGCATTCCGTGTTTGCTCTGGGATTGGGAGCCATGGTGCTGTAGCTCAGTTTCTGAACCTTATTTGTCCCCTGACCTCACAGGCTAAGAGTGAGCATTGTCTTTGTATTGAATCGTGTAAAATACTGAGGCTCTTATTTTTCAGTTCTGTTGTTTTCTCTTTTCAGGGGTTTCCCTTTTCAGGAGTTTTCCTGTTCCTGAAGACCTCTTGCTGTAGTTCCTTTTGGAAGATAGTTGGGATTTGTACTCATCAAGATAAGGAACAGAACTAAAAGAATACCCTGTGGTGGTGGTGATGTGTGTGTGTGTTAAAAGAAGCTTTACTAGATTGGGTTATAAGAAGTTATCTGGGTAGTCCAAGAATGGCTGTCTCATACTGCAAAGGCCAAGAATTCAGTAAGTTATCAGTCTGTGGTGCTATACGTTTCAGCAGTCTCAACGTTTTGAGAAAAGCTTGGAGAATTCCTGTAGAGGCACTGGTCTTCAGTCTATGGTGGAAGCCTGGAGAAGTTGGTTTTAATATTGGCAAAGGAATGGCACAGCATCATGATAGATGAACTTGCCGTCAAGAGTGAGAACAAGCAGGCAAAAACTAAAGTTTCCTTCTTCCATGTCCTTTTAACTGGGCTGCCACCAGAAGGTATTCCCCCACACTTAGGGTGAGTCTTCATGTTTCAAATGATCTGATCAAGAGTAGCCTTTGCAGGACTGTTCAGCTGCTTGTGTTCTAGTTGATTCTATGTGCAGTCCTGGGTCCTTTCAAAGATTTAATTTCATCTTTGTTTTCCAGGTCTGTTCAACTAGTTTCCCACACAAGTGTAAAGACACAGAGGAGAAATGAGGATACCATGTAGCTGCACATCAGGAAGCCTCTCCTCTCTAGAGCAGCAGTTCTCAGTCTGTAGGTCAGGACACCTTTGGGGGCCAAATAACCCTTTCACAGGGGTCTCTTATTAGATATCCTATATATCAGATATTTACATTATGTTTCATAGCAGTAGCAAAATCACAGCTACGAAGTAGCAATAAAAGTAATTTCATGGCTGGGGGTCCTTACAACAAGAGAATTGTGTTAAAGGGACTTCGTTAGGAAGGCTCAGAATCACTATTCTAGAGACATGAGGTTTATATTGGTGTCAGGTGACTCTGATATTGCTGCTGCTAAGACACAGTAGTTTCAACATAGGTGGCCTTGGGACACCAAAAGATGGACAGGGATACAGACAGAGGCAACTAGCAGGAATCTTCTCACTATACTCTCCAGCTTGTGGGAACTTCCCTCCTGAGCCTCTGCCATAAGATCCTCTTGGAGTTTTGTCAGTTGTTCCATTACCTGGATCCCTGCCATGTCCATCATTTGGTTACAGGTGAGAGACACAAATCTAAGGAGAATACAACTACTATAATGTGTAAATCTCAAAAAATGAGCTTTAGCTCCATCCTACAGCCCATCTGCTGTTATATACAGAGTTCTCAGGTCATTGCTATCTGTACATTGGCCAGGGTTTTCCCAGCATTCATTAGAGAGACAACCTGAAATGTTCTTCACGTCTTCCTGGAACCAGACACCAGAGCCTCCAAGTTCCTGCTTCTCAACATGGATAGAGCTCTTTCTCTGTAGGATGACTATACCCTTGGGTATATAAAAATGTTATGGAAACTTTTTCCTAAAAGTACATATTGGGGCTGTATTCCCATCTATAAGTGGTGTTAGCAATAGTTGGTCAAACAGTTTGATCAATTTCAATTCATTTTGATAAGCATTTCCTTTTTGTGGTGGTTTGAATGAAAAAAAAATGTCCTCCACAGTCTCAGGCATTTGGATACTTGGTCAGTTGGTGGCATTGTTTAGGGAGAGTTATATAGTGCAGCATTTCTAGAGGAAGCATGTCACTGGGGAAAGGATTTGCTATTAAAAGCTACCAGCCATTTCTATTTGTTCTTTCTGCTTTCAGCTTATTGGTCAAGACATGAGCTCTCAGCTTCTTGCTCCTGCTACCATACTTATCTGCTGCCATAATAGACTCTGAGGACACCTGCACACATAGGTACATATGCACATGTAAGATCAAATAAAAAAATGAACCTTAAACAATAACTCTTTTAACAAATGTGAGGTGATACCTCATTGTGGCTTTGCCAATGATTAATAGTACACTATTTTGACTATAAACTATAAGAGGATAGAACTTAGTGCTGCTGCCAAAAGACAACCAATACCCACCAAATAACACAAAGACTTTTTGGAGGTGATAGATTCATACAGTACCTTGATTATGGTGACAGTATTATGATACCTGCAATATGTTTAGATTCATCAAGATGTATATGTTAAACATGTGTAATTTTTACATATCACTTTTATCCCAGAAAAGCTTTAAAAAGTCAAAGATCAATGCATTACCTGAGAGAATTAAAACTTTATCTGCCACCACAGTTATGTGTAGGGTCAGCATTTATATCTGTTAAGTAAGAGTTCTAAAATATCTATTGATTTTGAGTAAAAAGTTTAGGAAGGATGGGTAAAAAGATGAACAGACCACAGTGTTGCGTCAGTGGTTTCTCTGTGCCTAGAGAAACTTCCATAGATATAATGGCACTTGCCTTGAGAAGGAATAACAAAGTACATTACTAATTTTGTCTCCAGCACTAAGAAGTCAAGGGACATTAGTAAAGGTTTGTATGTGACAGTGAAGTACAGTTAATCAAAAGATAGTGTATGAGCTGGAGAGATGGCTCATATATATATATATATATATATATATATATATATATATATATATTTCCCCCATCACTCATTGGGGCCTATTATGGTTTGAATGTGCAATGTTCTCTACAGGGCTCATCTTTTGAGCATTTGGTGCCCACTTGATGGTGCCCGTTTGGTGTTATGAAATCTTTGGGGTAGGAGGTATAGCTTGCGGATGAATATCATAGAGAGTGAGGCTTTGAAGGTTGTAGCCTGATATTGTTCAGGGCTGAACACTTTGCTTCCTGATCTATCAAGGTATGAGGCTTCACCCTGATATGACCCCATGACTATGCTTTGCCTTTGCAATAGACAATATGATGCAAGCCATGAGCCCAAAGTGACTTTTTCCTCCTTGAAATAGTTTCAGTCCTCTATTTTGTCCTGGTGACAAGAAAGTAACTAATACATGGTGACCATCTAGCTAGACAATACATGTAGAGCAGCTAGTGCCAATTGCTTGGCACAATGGATGCACTGAGTTTATTTTCTTTAAGGCATCTGATAGCCTTGTTTATTTCTCATGGGAGACTCAGCACTTCCATCAGTACATCCTGTTCTTGTTTTTAGTTCTTGTCTCCTAGATATGAATACATCTAAAGGTATGAGAGAAAGCCTCACGGGAAATTTCTGTCTACCATATTATGATAGAAATTGCATGAACATCTGACTGTTTGCAAAGGAATGTTACACCTACCATAGATCTCATTCACTCAGGATAACTCTAACTTTGAACATATTAGAGTAGGCTGGGAATCTGTTCAGATTTTTCTCTTTCTCAAGAGTTTTGGCACTTGGTATTCTGGAGGGACATGCTCGCAGCACAGTTCCTTGTGAAATTTCAACACCTCAGGTCCCAGCCATCTCTTGATTTGTGGAAAAACAAACTTTGGCACTTCCCCCAACAGCTCTTGCTTTTTCCTTTGAATTTGTAGATGAGCTTATCCATCACACACAGGACAAAGTTCAAATGATCATGATGATCTCTTCTTGACTTCCCAGCATCCCACTGGCACAGATGACCTCGGCTTTGTCTACAGTGGAACAGAGTGAAGTGAGGGAGTGTGATCATCACAATCCTATCATCTTAGAATGGGACTTCCCCATCTCTCATTATCTTTGTTGTGTTGCTGTTATACTACTAGATGGTTGCTTCTATTTGGAGCTGGCTCCAGGAAATACATATCATGTTTCACCTGTTTATATAAATAAGACAGAGGAACGTAATAATTAGTTCATGAAACTAGAATTAGGTAAAAAGGTGAAATGTTATGTACAAAGGTACAACACTTGTTCATAGATAAGTCAAAACCAACTAGCTTTCTGTCTGTTGGCTTGGTTCAAATTTGAAGGTATTTTGAACCATAAAGTAGCTGCTATTGGATCATCTTGCCACTTTCCTAGGAGTGTTCCACTCTTGAAATCTATGTCATGGGAGTTGACACTGTAGTGAGGTAGGCAAGACAGAAACTTGTCTTTCTGATGAAACTTAGGAAATTGTATTCGTATCTCAATGAGCATTGGCATCCTTGTGGCAGTTTATCTACAAAAGGTATATTTTAATAAGTCTCTTGTAAATGTCTTCTCTCTCACTAAAAACACTACAGCATATTAACTTCTGGTGGTATTCCAGGCAGTGATGGGTCTTTGTTCTAGATTCAGATCATTGTCTTTAACAACAAACATAGTACTTGTGTTTTCTCCCCATATCACATTTGACAGGACAAATAGATGTTGAAATCATCTAATCTACATTCTCTATAAAACAATGACTGCTTCATTCATTTACATCTATATATACTTACTAATGGATTAATGATTGATGCGGGGGCAAAATGATAAATAAGACAAGACATGCTTTCTGCTCTCATGGACTGAATGCCCCTCTCCCCGAAAGCCATTTGCTGACCGTCTGAGCCCACTAGCATCGGTGGATGTGGAGGTGTAGCCTCTCGGGAAGTAATGAGTCATGGGGTGGTGTCCTGATCAGATGGAGTAAGTGTTGTTTCTCTTGCCTTTTCTTTTTCTTATTCATCTTTCTATTCTTTTTCTGCCTTCTCCTCTTCTTCTTGTACATATATGCATGTGTGAAGGTATATTCTTCTGTGTGTGTTCATGTGGGGTCAAAGGTTGACAGCGGATATTTTCTTCAATCATTCTCCACCTTGATTTTTTATTTTTTTTATTTTTTTGAGATAGGGTCCCTCTGTCCCTCTGACCTGAGGTCATAACTGCCTATATCTGGTGAGCACCTAGGTCATGATGGTTTTGATCTCCACCCCAGTCCAGGGTTACAGGTGTTGTCATCACATCTGGCTTTTTAGGTAGGTGCTAGTGACCTAGGATCAGGTACCAAGCTTATACTGCAGGCTATTTACCTACTGAACTACCTTTTTATTTTCTTTCCTCTTTTCATTTCATTCTTCATCTTTGTCTTCTTTCTCCTTCTGTATTTTTATTTTATTATACAATAATGAAGTAAAAATGTTTCCCATAAAATCTGTAGAGCTCTTGAAATTGAGTTCCCCTACAATTTTGGGAGACCTTGCCTCCAAAGGAAAGAGTGCTGGGGATTTAGTTCAGTGGTAGAGGCTTGGCATGTGAGACCAAACAGGAATCAGAACAATACACCTTACAAGTCAATGGGAGACCAAAACAGGTAGAACACACCTTCCAGTTAAGAGTTCTGTTCCAAGTTAAGACAGTAAAGGATAAGTTCCTGTTTGTCCTATGTTTGTTTGACCCATCTGCACTGACTGTGTTTGATCACATGTGGGCAGGAGGTACTAATTCAGGAAGTATATCCTGATATATGCTTCTCCCTGATTGAACCTGATGGGAAATATGATGGTCTTGTAGGTTTGCCTTTTTAAGCCTCTGAAAAAATGTGACTCATGGCCATTTCCTGGGAACTCCGGAATGGTCCTGGCCAGAGCACATCCTCTGGCCAGTGTTTAATTAAAGCTTGCTTCAAATTTGGCCCAAAATCGTGGTAGTGGTCTTATTCTCAATCAGTGGAACTAATAGGCCAGCAGATTAGAGGCCCAATGTTTAATTCCCAGTACTGGGAAAACAAAACAAAACAGACAACTTTCTTGTATTTTTAAAAAAAACAATAGCTCATTTCTTCATTTGCTATGTATTTAGAGTCTGGATATGTTTACTGACAGATCTGTGAAAAAGTGTGATGCTGGTCAAGTAGAGTCAGCCCTAGGCATGTGATAAACATGATACTGAGGTGACATTATCTGAGAGGACAGGCCCCAGAGTAGTGATCTCCTGGAATTTATTCCTGTTCATAGGTCTTTGGTGACAAACGCTTGGAGAAGTAAGAAAGTATGGAGTATTTAGAGAAACGAGACCATGGGCTTCCAAGTACACAGAACAATGTCTTCCTTACAACACAGAGCAAGAGCAGAGAGTCTCCATTTGTGATTAGGTCCAAAGGAAGATTCTTAATGAAGGACATGCAGAGGGAACCTTGGTCTTTTGGGGTATCCAGTCTATTAAGTAATAGTTCACAACTATGTAGCATCTGAGAGAAGCAGTTCTGTGTTTAAGATTATTTTGATTATGTTCATGATTTCACTGGCTATCTTTACTTAGTTTTAAATATTTGTTAAAATATATCCTGCTTTGCTTTCTCCAAATTATCATTTCAAGAGTGTCAGGCTTATTCTTATGAAGAAATGTCTATCTTTAAGGAAGGACCACATGGTCCAGATAGGGACTGTTGTGAGTTGGAGCTGTTAACACTGGCAGAAGATGAGTTGATGAATTGGAGAAGTCTTATGGTATATATATCATACTCCCTTCCCTTCCTGTTGTTCCAGTGTCCTTATCTGACTTTAAACACCAGAAGGAATGCCCCAGTATGCTTGATGCTTGTTCATCTCTTGAAAGGGAACACAGGTGTATCCAGAATCTTCTCTGGAAGGCATGATTTCATAAAGCAAAGCTAACATGCATCTCTGTGTTTGAAATAAATTTATAAGGTCATAACAAATACACGCATGTGCTTCAGTAAAGAGTTCCATTTTGATTAAATACCAGAAATGACAAGACGATTATGCTTTGATTCAGGTGAATGTATTTCTTTTTCCCCTGGAATTGTTATGATTCTGAGTTTTCCCCCCCTTTTATTGAAAATAGTTTCTTTTCTCATGCAATCTATCCTGATTACAGTTCCCTCTCTCTACCCTTCCCACCTCCTCCCTACCTCCTCTCCCATGCAGATCTACTCGTTTTCTGCCTCTCATTAGAAAAGAACAGACTTCTAAGAGATAACAACAAAATGTAACAAAATAAAATATAATAAGATAAACCAAAAACCATCATATTGAAGTTGGCCAAGGCAAACTAACAGAAGGAAAAGAGCCTAAGAAAAGGCACAGGTATCAGATACCCTCTCATTCATACACTCAGGGGCCCATAAACATACTAAGTTGAAAGCTCTAATATATGGACAGAAGACCTGGGCTAGATGTCCAGTGCATGTTTGTAAAGTGCTCCTTTTAAGCAGTTCTTGCTGCAATTATCAAGATAGCACATAAAATAAAAATGCTTGAAGAAAATACAGAAATTCAATGATGTCCTACAAACCAGAAATTAGCATTAATATTTGGTGAACACACACTATAAGATAACTACATTCATCCTTTACTCCTTTTTCTTTGGCAGTTTTGGGGATGGAATACAGGATGTGTTGTGCATGCCAGACCAATCTCTGTAGCTGAGACACATCCTCAGACCAAATTGGAGCAAATTTTCTTTTCTTTTGTTTTTTGAGTCAGGGTCTCACCATATAACTCTAGATGTCTTTGAACTGTGTAGACCAGACTGGCCCCAAACTCACAGAGATCTGCCTGCCTGTGCCTCCTAGTGCTGGGATTAGAGATGCGTGTCATGGTGCCAAGCTTAATTTTTAGAAATTCAGTTCAGTGGGACTGTGGAATTGGCTCTGTAGGGTAAGTTCTCACTGCAAAAGCTCAAAGATATGAATTCAGAGCCTCTGACCAGAGATGTAGTGTGTGCCTTGTGGTCCCAGCATAGGGAGCTAGAGATAGGCAGGTTCTGCCTGCTGGCCAGCCTCTCTAGCTGACACGGCAAGTTCCAGTTCAGAGTCTCAAAGAATAAGGTACAGTGTGGAGAATGGGACCACAGGTTACCCAGGGCAGGGTATCCAGGCATGGAGCACCACTCTGTGACAGTGGAGGCAGGGAGGATACTCAGTCATACAGAGATACTCCACATGGCAGCCTGGGAGGGGGGATGGGCTGCTGATGACCTCTGGTAGGGTGCATGCCTAGGAGGGAAGAGTCATTCAACATGGCATCAAAGGCTGGGACTAACATGGGGATGACCTGGCAAGGTCCCAGAAAGTAAAGTATAAACATAAGCAAGGCTAATCTACAAGGCAGCTCAGAGCCGTGGAACTTATTTCACAGGACACAGAGCTTAATTTTACCTTCCCTATCTGAGCAAACCAATGCAAAGGGCAGTTCTAGGCTTTGGCAGAACCATGAAACACCAGTGAGGGAAACATCTGGGCCACAGAATAGGCCTTATGTCTGTCCCCAACCTTTCTATAGCCATAGAAATCTTCTCTTATGCCTCCTGTCAACCTAATACTATTTGCTAAACCCATTGTTTTTTTCTCCTTTTGATTTTCTTTTTTCCCCACTCATACATTTAATAATTAAGATAAATTTACAAAGTATCATCAGCACCCTTACTCCCCTCCCCCGCCATATTCTCTAAAACTACTGATACTTCAACCAGAAATGGTGGCGCATGCCTTTATTCCCAGCTCAGGAAGCAGAGGCAGGAAGATTTCTGTGAGTTCCAGGTCTGCCTGTTCTACATAGCAAAATCAGTAGGCAGTGTGGCCTTCAGCCTCTGGCTCTTGGGTGACTTAATTCCAGCTGGTGACAGCTGGCCTCTGGGGCCCTGTATCATATCCCCACTGTGAAGCCAGTGGGAGATGAGTCATCCTTATCCTCAGAGCCCTGGGAACAGTCTCTCCCAGTGGCGCCTTGTGTCTCTGCCAGGACTGAGACTCTCTATAGCCGAGGACAGGCGAGGGGACGTTGTGGTTAGGTTATTTATTACCATGAACGTTGAGCAATGCTGAGAATTATTGGGGTGGTCTATTCCTGGGCTCTGTGGCAGCGCTGTGTTCCCACCCTGGGTATCCTGAACTCCAAGTGGCTGTGGGTTTACCATGAAAAGCCTCTCAGGAAATTACAGAGTCCCAGTTCCTTTCAGCCTCACCGTCTCAGCGTGGAACAGGAGCCACACAAAGGAAGCCCCTGGCAGGTTAGATTGGTTTGGGAGATGGTGCTTCTTTCTGGGCAGACATGTTGTTAATACACAACTGAGGCACTCCTCAAGACTTTGTTAGGATCCCGAGAATGGGAAGCTGCTGTGGAGAAGCAAGGTGCAGGACTCCTGCACCACAGAGCTGCAACCACAGGTGCATATGAAGCCCAGGGGGGACGTGTGCATCCTCTTCTCTTGTACCTGGCATGGTTGAGCTAGCTGTGACAGCCAGGGAACTGACTCCTAGTCCTCCCTCATTCCAGGCAGATGACCTACTGGGGCAGGAGCACCCAGCAGGACACAGTAGTGAATGCAGGAGGGTGACCTGCTGCAGCCTGGGATATGTTGGGAGGACTCTGGGCTATGGAAACCTGCCGTGAATTTGATCAGTGTCCAGCATTGGGAGTTAGATGGAGACAGTGCTTGGTGGCTGATGAATTGTAAAGAACGATGCCATACAAATCTTTGCCAGGGGAGCCGTGGTGTGTGTACTTGGAAGAGATGGATAGTCTGTGGTCCCCAGAGTATAGTCAGGCTATGGTGGAGACCTGTGTAAATTCCTCACGTCTGGGACCTTCCCAGATTTGCATGGCTGGAGGCAGGGCCTCATAGAAGGCTTCTCTGGGTTCACACTCATCCTCAGTGGAGCCTGTATGTGTTCATTAGGGTGTCAGGCAGTTTCCGGAAACCCAAGGCTCAGCTCTCATTTAACTGGATCCTGAATTTGATTCCTCAGCTTGGGATGAACTGGGATAGGAACACCACAACAAATGAAAGGTTCTGTGTTCCACACTTCCTAATGTCTTTTAAAAACAAAGTTAAAACAATATTCTTAGATTTATTCATTTTATTATGTTATGTGTAGAGTGTTTTACCTGCATGTACATATGTGCACCATGTGCACGCCTGGGACTCCAGGTCAGAAGAAGGTATTGGAAACCTGGATTGTGAGCTATCATGTGGGTGTTGGAAATTAAACCTGGGTCCTTTGCAAGAGCAGCAAGTGCTCTTAACACCCAGCCAACTCTCCAGGCCCTCATTAATGTCTTGATATGCACTTGTTTCTGTGATTTACCATGGGCAAGTGGTTACTTGACTTAGAAAAGTTTGAATCCCACAGTCTGGTGGATATATGAGTAGAATTACTTGTTTTTCTAAGTTGGATACATCATTTTGAACATGTTATCTAGAAACTGCCTATGAAAAGTGGAAGTATATGTCAGAGGTGTTGTTTATTTAATGCAATAAAGTATGAAAAAGTAGTCACCAATTTTGTGCTCTTCCTACTTCTGCTATGTCCCGTCCCTTGAATAGTTCTCATGCATTAGGTTTTCTCTTTGGACTGACTCCCCCTCTGCATTTTTTGGGTGGTCCTGGGAAGGCCGGACTCCTGTCCCAAGGAGATGACTCAGTTGGGGTAGGTGTGGCACAGTTAGAGATCCTGGTTCCTGGTGTGATGATGTCTGGGTTCTAGTCGGATTTCTGCTATAACCTGATATTTTTGTGGCCCTGGAGAAGTTCAACTCAGTGAGAGACAGCCAGCTGACTAAGGGGCAATATGCTCTTCCAGAACCATCCATGTTAGGGCTGAGACAAAGGGCATGCTGGGATGTAAGATAGAGGGTGTATCTTAAGTCTGCATGATACAGGAAGAGGGAAGGTGGTTACAGGGTTAATGACCCACTTAATGCCCAGTTCTCTAAATGAGGAAAATTGGGGAACAGGCAGGGGGATGTTCAGACTCTAGACCTACATTTTCATCAAAGGCACTCAACTACAGAGAATCTCCGTTCTGGCAGAGACATGAGGCGCCACCAGGAGAGGCTGTTTCCAGGGACACACTCAGGGTTGTGATGTGTTCCACTTTTCATTCGGGGAACATGGCTTTTACTCTAAGCTTTGCAAGCTGGAAAAGACTCTTTTGGCTTCAATCAGGGATGACTAAAACATTCAATGAAATTGAGTTCATAAACTATGGAGAAACAAAAAGCATCCAGATTAGACAGAAGAAAGAAAAATAACCTAGTTTTGATGGCATGATCTAGGGCAAAGCAAGCCCAAAGACACACACTCAAAAGCTATTAGAGACAGTGAAAAAGTTAGGCAACATTACAGGATATCAAATAAACACACAATATCCATCATTCTTCTGAATGTCACCACTGAACCATCCAAGGTGAGAATTAATATTTCTGTTTATAAACACATAAACAAAGTACCTATTAATAAAGCTAATGAAATATCAGACCTATACATAGGACACTGAAAAGTGTCCTTGATGCTTATTGTGGAAGTCCTTGGTGATGGAAGGACAGCCCCTGAAACAGGTTGAAATTCTCACACTTCCCAATTTCAAAACTTAGTCCAAAGGTCTTGTGGGCCAGGACTTGGGAAAACAGAGATGATGAGAATCAATTTGACAATCCAGAAAAAGGTCCACACAACTGAAATATAACGGGGTGCCCATGAACTTCAGTAGAGGAAAAAAGTGTTTTCAGCAAATGCGACTGAACATATGTAATACATAGTAACTAATTAGGACTTTACCTCATGTAAAACCCAACTTAAAATGGATCAAAAATCTAAGTATTATATAAAACTCCAAGAATACATAGTCATGAGTCTTAGTGGCAGTGGGGTAGCTGGTAGCTTCTTAGGATACCGAGGCACTGCAATGGACTGGAGAGATGCCTCAGCAGTAAAGAGTAAACACTGCTCTTCCAGAGGACCAGCGTTCAGTTTCCAGCATCAGGAAGCTCACAACCACCTGTAACTCCAGCTCCAGGGGGATCTGATGCTCTTGTCCCCTGTGGTATTTCCAAGAAAGGAAGATAGAACTTGTTAAATACTAAGGATTAATGGAACTAGAGTATGTGAGAAATCCTTTTAACTCACTACCAACAAACAGAAACTGCCCAATTAAAAATGAACAAAAGATTTCAAAAGACCTATAGTAATGCATGCATGAAGAACCACTTACCAATGCTAATCATTAAGGTCATGTAGAACCAGACCACCATGAGATGCCATCAAACCCCTTAGGATGGCCATAACAAACAAGGTTAGCAGTAACTAGTGTTGATGAGAGTTTGGAAAGGCTGGGACCTCAGCCAATGCCAGTGGGAATGGAGAATGGAAACAGCCTGGCTGCTAAAGAGTTAAATACATGGTTACCATCTGACCCAGCATTCCTTCTAATAGGTGTGATGAAAGCAAATTAATACAAGAGACATTTTAGCTAGGGTTTCTATTGCTTAGTGATGAGATACTGTGACCAAAAATAAGGTTGGGAGGAAAGGGTTTATTTGGTGTACTTGGCCACAACACTGTTCATCACCAAAGGAAGTCAGGATAGGAACTCAAGCAGGGCAGGAACCTGGAGGCAGATCTGATGCAGAGGCTATGGAGGGGTGCTGCTCACTGGCTTGCTCCTCGTGGCTTGCTCATCCTGCTTTTTTATAGACCCCCAGGACCACCAGCCCAAGGGATGGCCCCACTCACGATAAGCCAGAACTTCCCACATCAATCACTAATTAAGAAAATGCCTTACAGGCATCTTAGGGAAACATGTTCTCAATTGAGGCTTCCTCCTTTCAGATAACTCTATCTTGTGTTAAGTTGACATATAACTAGACAGTACAGACTTGTTCAGAGTCACTCATTCCATAACAACCCGAAGTGAAAACCCAATTATCTAGTAACTGATGGATAGGGAGTGGAAGATCTGTGAAATGAATATTGATCCATGAAAAGGAATAAAAAGCTGGTGTGTGCTAACAAAGACAGGTCTTGAGAAAACCACAATGGGTGAAAGATGCCAGAAATAAACACTGCACCCTGTGTGATGGCATTTTGGAGAAATATTCAGAATAGGGTAGGCATAACAGAGCAACTCCAGTTCTATTCAGAAAAGTGCAGGCCTCCCAAGGATATCAACAAAACATGGCATATCGAGTTTCAAGAAGACTAAGCACATCCCCATGTGTTTGTTAAAGCTGGGCAAGTGACCCATTATGAGGGAAAGGGTCCCCCAAACCAGCAAAAGTCAAAGGATACCATCTCACACCTGTCAGAATGGCTAAAATAAAAAACACCAATGACAATCTATGCTGGAGAGAATGTGGAGAAAAAGGAACACTCCTCCATTGCTGGTGGGAGTGGGAACTTGTATGACCACTCTGTAAATCAGTATGGCGATTGCTCAGAAAAATGGGAATCAGTCTACCTCAAGATCCAGCCATTCCTCTCTTGGGTATATACCCAAATAATGTATGTTCATACAACAAGGATATATGTTCAACCATGTTCATAGCAGCATTGTTTGTAATAGCCAGAACCTGAAAGCCCTAGATACCCCTCAACTGAAGAATGGATAGAGAAAATGTGGTATATTTATACAATGGAGTACTACTCAGCAGAAAAAAGCAATGGAATCTTGAAATTCACAGACAAATGGATGGAACTAGAAGAAACAATCCTGAGCGAGGTAATCCAGTCACAAAAAGACAAACATGGTATGTACTCACTCATATATGAATTTTAGACATACAGCAAAGGATTATCAGCCTATAATCCTCTTCACCAAAGAAACTAGGAAACATGAAGTACTCTAAGGGATAAATGCATGAACTCCAGGAATAGGAAGAGGCAGGAACTCCTGAGCTAATTGGGAGCATGAGGGTAGGGGAGAGGGAGCTGCCAGATTGAGAGCAGGAGAAGAGGAGAGGAGAGGAGGAAATGGAGGAGCAGAAATATTGAGTTGGGATGAATAGAGGAGAGAGAGCAGGATGAGAGATACCATATTAGAGGGAACCATGATAGGTCCGAGGAGAGTTCTGACACTGTGGAGATTTCCAGAGACCTACAGAGACATGATCTGACAATTCAGGCCATGGTGGAGAGGATAACCTAAACGCCCTTCCCCTAAAATAAGATTGACGACTACTTTTTATGCCATCCTAGAGCCCTCATCCAGTGGCTGATGGAAGCAGAGACAGACATCCACAGATATACTCTGAACTGAACTCTGGAACTTAGTTGAAGAGAGGGAGGAATGAAGATCAAAGGGGTTGGTACCAGGTTGGAGAAACCCACAGAAACAGCTGGACTGAACAAGGGGGAACACATCAACCCCAGATGCTGTCAGGGAGGCCAGTACAGGACTGATCCAGACCCCTGAACATGGATGCCAATGAGGCCTCTGCACTCCAGGGTGCCCCTGGTAGTGGATTAGTATTTTTCCCTGGTGTAAGAAGGGATGCAATCTTGCCCTGGATACATGGGGAAGGGCCTAGGCCCAGCCCAGGATGATGTGGTGGACTTTGAGGAGCCCTGGTTGAGGGCCCTACCCTGCCTGGGGAGTAGAGGGTGGATGGGGTGGGGGTAGGTCGGGGGTGGGGGAGGAGGATGGGGTGAGGGGAGGGAGAGGGAGAGGGAGAGGGAGAAGGGATCGACATGTGAAACAAGCTTGTTCCTATTTGAACTAATAAAAAAAAAAAGGAAAAAATAATTGCCCCTGTTCCCATTGTTAGCAGTTCCACAAAAGACCAAGCTACACAACTGTCATGTATATGGAAAGGTCCTAGGTCAGTCCCATCTGGGCTCCCTGGTTGTTGGTTATGTCTCTGTGAGCTGCTATGAGCCCAGATTAATTGTTTCTATGGGGTTTCCTGTGATATCCTTGACCCCCTTGGGTCCCACAATCTTTTTTTCCTCTCTTCTGCAGGATTTCCCGAGCGTGGCCTAATGTCTGCCTGTGGCTCTCTCCATCTGTTCCCATAAGTGGCTGTGGGAAGCCTTAAGAGACATGTTTGTGCATTGTTTCTCATACACTAACTGCATAAAGTCAAGACACACGGAACATAAGAAGAATTAGAACACAAATCACTTGTAGTTTTTCCAACTGGACAAACTGTGAAGGTAGTAAATGTATTTTTTGTTGTAAGTTTTATTCATTTATTTTTCATTTACTGTTTTGATATGTTTTATTTCTTCATGCTTCGTATGTCCATTATCCACCATAAGTCACTTTGATAGTACACTCTAGGTTGAATTTTGTGATGAATTGGAAATTTATTTTGGAAAATGATGAACAGAAGCTAGTAATATGGTTACAAATTATAAGTCATTTCTAATAATTTTTCCATGCCCAATTTTTTTCCTTCAGATCCCTCATCTAATGAGATAAATCGTAATATGTGCAATAGTAAAACACACATAACTTTACATATACATGCAGTGTAAGGTGTCAATGGTTCTAGTCCATTAAAATCACTCAGCACAAGGGAAGAGTATGGGTGTCTTTTTCTCTTTTACGTTGGCAGTGTTTGTTGATGTATAATAATTGTGTGTGCATGTTTAACCGACCTCAACAAAGAAGGCTCAAAAAATTCAATAGTGTGCCAGTGGTGGTGGCACATGCCTTTAATCTCAGCACTCAGGAGGCAGAGGCAGGTGGGTCTCTGTAAGTTCAAGGCCACCCTGTGCTATACAGTGAGTTCCAGGACAGGCTCCAAAGCTATAAATAAACCCTGTCTCGAACCTTCCCCCCTCCAAAAAAAATCAGTAGCACTATGATCCTAGAAATCCTTATGTGAGACTTGGCAGCCCCTACTTCTATAGAAACCCACCATTGTTATCTTTGGTAAGGTCCTTCCTAGAAACAATGAGGCTGGGGCATCTTAGCTCAGATTTGTCCTGACTACAGGATGGTGCTGGAGGGAGAGAAAAAAATTAGACAGATTCTTTTTTTCTGGAGACATCTGTCGTGGAGTCTTACCTTAAAAACAACTTAAATGCTAGGAGAGGAAGGACCTAACTAGGAAGAGTGGGAAAGAAACCTAGAGTGGTCCTCTGATCAGGCCGCTGTGCACAGCCATACAGCCCAGAGATGCTGCCGTCTCTGCTTCTCCTACAACACTATTCTTGTAATCAAGTCCAAGTTATTAGAAGTCAGTAGTTTGGGATGCTTCCTTCTTTCTACAAATATCCTGAGGGTCAACAGAGTGGCATCTTATTCAAAACTTCCCACTATATGAAAAGGTGGGATGCTGGTACCAAGCTTGGGTGTGAGATGTAGGGGCTCCATGAAAACTGTGGGGATGCAGTTTATTTTGCCTCCATCCCTTGCAGCTGTGTGCCTGGTTCAGGGATGCTTTCAGGCATCATAGAGGGCATCCTGGTACACTGGGCAACTCTAGAGGAGTAAGGGACAAAGCTGGAAGGAGGCTGATCTATCCTGGAGAAAGATCTAGCATTTGAGAGGCATAGGCAGGAGGATCAAGAGTTCAATGTCATCCTTGGCCATAGCCTAATGTTCAGTGCCAGCTTGGGCTATAATAATATCATGTGAAATCAGCACTGCTTGGTGAATTAAAGCCAACAAAACTGATGACAATCAGCTTGGGAAGTTTTATGAATCACTGAGTTCTGATATTGTGAAGCCATGGAACTGAGTCTGTCTGTGATCCTCATGTAGCTTGCTCACAGCACTCAAACCTGGAAACTCCATATCTGGCCCCTTTGCCTCCAGCAGGAGGCTGTTCAGGGGGTCTGCATTCTCCCACCAAGCCTTGCAATTTTTTTATAAGTTCCTTATTGACTCTTTAGGAGCTTCACATCATGAACCCCAATTCCGTACACCTCCCAGTCCTCCACCCTCCCCTTATCCCTGGCACAACCCCCATAATGAAACAAATCAAAGTAAACAAGCAAACAAACAAAAGCAAAAGCAAAACAAAAACCCCTCACAACAGAAAAATCTCTTTGCTTCTACTTTTTTCCTGCTTCTCCAGCCCCTCTTCATTTGTCCTGGTGGCAATGGAGGCTTCAGTGTACCATAGAGTATACCTCTTTGTCTCATCAGTTTTACTGGCATATGTTTATTCAATGAGTCACAAGATCTGGTTCCTCACCAGAACTCTGGGATATCCTGTGGCTTCCACGAGTCTTGGAGATACTGCAAACATCATTCCACAGGACCAGTCTCTTCACCAGCTCCAGCAGGTCCTAGATGGGGTAGATGCTAGGGTGGGTCAACCCAAGGCCTGGCTGCAGGCCTGGATAGTAGCTAAGCTGGTCAGTCCCGGTCCCTGGGACCACCCACCTGGGGCAAGTGGGTGGAGGGTGGAGTCAGCTCCCCTACATGGAAGCCCTCAGAGTCAGTTCATCCTGCTCTGTGGTGAGGAGTAGTGGCCATCTTTCCAGCATGGAGCGGCCAGCTGTCTTGCTGTAGTGTCCAGTGAGAGACAAGCAAACTTTGCATTTTTACTGTTCACTATTAGGAAGTAGTGCGTCTGTCTGCCACAGACTTGCCACAGGCTTACCATAAGAAGGAACTGATTAATCAGTGGCACTTGTATGCTCATTGTCCCCGTCCTTCGCCGGAGTCCCTACAGCAGATGTTCTTGTAACTTCTCTTGATATTCTTGATGACACTAAACATACCAGACTAGGTCCTACGCATTGATACAAGGCCTCTATAGTGTGGGAATCTGCCCATTGCCCTCCAATGCTCTTGCCTGGGCTGAGCCTTTCCACCTCACACTGACCCATCAAGTGCCTATGGCTACTTCCACCCCAGGTCTCAACAAGCACTGGGGATGAGTGGAATCACAGGGCTTCACAGAACCATGGAGGGATAAACATGGCCCAGTATAAAGGGCTTGAGGTGCTTCCTCTGCCTACAGTGACGGCTGCTAGTCTTCATGACTGCTTGAGATTTGGATTTGTATCTAATCAGTGATCCCCTTGGCCATTTTCTCAAGACAAAAGTGATTTGTTCCTTGTCATTGAAAAAAAATTCGTTCATGTGACAGGTGAGAATCTCCTACTAGAAGCTTCTTCCACGTGATCAGTGTTGTCTTATGATAACTATAGCGGATGGTTTTCAGCTGGTGTTTCTACTTAGCTCTCAGGCTTCTCTTCAGGTTCCTAGCCTAGAGTTTTAAAACAGAGGACCCATGAAAACAGGAAGTAAACACTTCTAAGACATAATCCCAAAGGATATGAGGAGAGATGAGGCCAGTTCTGCAGAACATTTGGCAGTTTGGAACTGGCTGGGAAAATGGAGTCCAAGTGCTATCAGATCCAGGACGACTAAAGGATGGGTTTTCCTTTAAGAACTTTGCCTGGCAGATCTTGGAAGCTCTCATAAGAGCTGCCCCGTGTGACCAAGTCACACACACATGGGCAGGGAGGACCTACCCAAGACACACAGTTAAGAAGGTCAAAGAACTCACTGCATGAGTCCCCCAATTCCTTGGTGTGGCCCTCCTCAGTAGATCTGCCTGCTTCACCTACAGAACTGAACTCAGACTGAACCTACAGAGACTGAGAACTCTGGCTTTGTGTGTGGCAATAGTTAGGGACTGAATTATGTCCCCTCTCAAGCCAGTGTATTCAAGTCCCACCCTCAGCACCTCAGAAAGAGACTGTGTTTGAAAATGAAGTGCCTAATTAAGCAAAGGAGAGTAACACATAGACAGACACAGGTATGGTGGAAAAGCTGTCCAAGGATACATGGAGAAGATGCCACCCTCAAGCCTAGGAGAAGGGCTCAGGAGAGGCAACTCTGCCACACATCAGTGCCCTGGACCAGGAGAGGAGATTTTTGTGGGGTAAGCTGCCCATCCTGTGGTGTTTTGCTATGGCTGCACTTGAGAACTAACATGCTGATAGAAGGTCATTATCTTGACACATGGGATTTGGCAGAGGATGTGGGAGGTAGTGGTGGGAATTAACTTGCATGCCTCCAAGATACAATGGTGCAACAGTCCTTCTTCACAGGGGAGGAGCAGGCACTAGAAAGGAGGGGCCAGATGGAAGCAAGGTGGTAGCAGGTCAGCATTCGGTCCTGCAGCTCTTTGCCCAGGTTTGAGAATTCACTGTGGTTCCATGTGGCCTCCCAAGGACTGTGACATCTATAACCCTCCAGCTGTGATGAGGGCACACACTTTCTGTGGCTGACTTGGCACAGTGCTGAGAATTTCTCTTGGTTGGCACTCCATATTCCCAGCTTCTCTTCCTTCCTGGGATCTGCATTGCAGCTCCAGCCTCTTTCCCATGCATTGCCCTGCCAGGGGTGGACTGTGGGGATTTGAGCCTAATCACATGCTATCTGGTCTACAGGTTTCTCTTTCAGGTCTCAGCCAAAGCTTCCACTACCTCAAAGCTCCTACCTTTAAAAAAGATTTATTCATCTTTTATTTGATGTGTATGAGTGTTTTGCTTGCATTTATGTGTGTGCACACTGCATGCAGGGTGCTTTAAGAGGTGAGAAAAGGGCATTTGATCTCCTGGAACTGGAGTTACAGATGGTTGTGAGTGAGTGAGGACCCATGTGGATGCTGGGAACTGAGTCTGGGTCCTCTGTAAGAGCAGCCAGTGCTTAACTGATAAGCCATTTCTCCAGGTCCTTAGTTCCTGCATATCTGCATGCTCAGGAAATCAACCTCCTGATTGATCAATGCTCAGGTCTGCAGCCAGTGTGCTGTGTACCTTGGCACACTTGATCTGAAGTTGTCTGATGTAGCCCCTGAGTACCTTGCTGGCTCAGGCAATGTAAGAGACTCTAATCTTGGGATCTTTGGGACAAGATCACATTTCTTCATCTGTGAAGAACCTGAGAGGGCTGATTTCTAAGCTTTCCTCTGGGCATCTTTCAGTTCCAAAGCAGTGACTCAGTTTCTCTGTGGTGTCTTTAGTAGCTGCATTGTCTTTGACCGCTTTTCTACACGGAATCATTTTCTCACCAAGATACAAGTTTCCTGAATCATTTTGCTGTTCTTCTTTGAGTTTTCACTACATATTTGTGTAATGCAGCCAGCAATTAACCATGCTGTGGCCTGAATAGTGTTCTGTCTTGAAATTTCCTGAGACAGTGGTTCTTAGTCTTCCTGCTGCTGTGAATCTTTAATATAGTTTTCTTGTGTTGTGGGGACCCCCAACCACAAAATTGCCTTCATTGTTCTTTCATAACTGTAATTTTGTTACTGTTGTGAATCATAATGTAAACATACGTGTTTTCTGGTGGTCTTAGGTGACCCTGTAAAAGGGCCGTTCAACCCCAAGAGGGGTCGTGATCTGTAGGTTGAGAACCTGTTATGGGGCATAAGCTAGTCTGTGTGCTGTAAACCTAGCTTCCTTCAGGCTCAGGGCAAGGACCAGGCTCATCTAGATTTTTTGCCGCAGCAGTGCCCATGGCCTCTGGTCCATTTCCAGTGCTAATATCACCATTACAGTCTGCATTCCCATCCCCCCTCTAGACCCATCAAAACCGTTCAATAAGATTGGTTTACGGGATGCTAAAAATTTCAGGATGCTAGGCATCTTCTAGACTCTTTTTTTCTGAACTACTTCTGTAGTGTTGTCAATAGTATCCCAGGTGTTTTCTATGTTATTAAACTTCCTATTACTGTAACAAAATACCTGGCACAATAAACTTAAAGGACAAATTTATCTGGGGCTTGGGTCTGGAAGGTTTCAGTGCATGGCTAGGTAGATCCAACACTTTTGGGCCCATGGCTAAACAGTGCATTGTAATTAAAGTGGATGGTGGAGTTGCTGCCTTTATTGTGGCCAAGAAGGGAAAGAGGAAGAAGCCAGCATCACATAAACCTCTTCAAAAAAGAAGCCCCAACTGACCTAAAGTCTCTCATTAAATCCAGCTCTTAAAGGCCCCACCTTTGCTCAATAGTGCCAAACCAGGCACTGTGCCTTAGCACATGGGCCGCTGAGGGCCATAGAAGATACCAACTACAGAAAAATATAAATGAGGACATTAAAATGAATTATGAGAAGAAGGATTAACTGGAATAACAGGTTGAAAAAAATTATCTACATAAACATCCTCCCCAGGGTAGAGAAAGAAAAAAAGAGCCAGTAAGATGGAAAACTGACTCTGAAACCAACAGTGACAGAGACAAAGAAGACAGAAAATGAAAGCCATGGATCCGAAAAGGAGCTAAGTGAAGACAAAACGTGACAAACATGGCCTAACAAAGGCAAAGAGGGCGCCAAGATCAGATGAAATAAAACCAGCAAACTGAAAATTAACAAGATGGATGTTAGATGGCAAGAATTCGAAAGAGAAAACACGGGAGTAACGACACGAATCGGCACCACAACACTGAACCACCAGAGCCACAGAGATCATAGTGTCCTGAAACCCGAATAAACACAGCCTCAAGACTAGCCAGCAAAACAAACAAATTAAGAGACAAATACTTGAATTGAAAGCCATTTCTGGAGGGTGTCCTCAAGTGGACCCTTGAACTAGAATGCCTGTTTAGAGTTGGTTGCACATAGGCTGGCGCCAGCCCTTCACTCCAAGGCTTCTGGTGCAGCTAGAGAAGGAGATGAGGACTTGGGTAGTGCCCAACACAACCTGAAGCAGCGTCATCTCAGTTACATTTTGCACCGGATTAGTGATGGTTAATTTTACGCCTCATCTTGGAGAAGCCACATTACCTAATTTTATGCTCAGATGCTAGCCTAGAAACTGCTGTTATTTTTTTAAAGATATGATTATCATTTTTACCCAATGCTCTTTGAATAAAGTTGATGTCCCACTGGTGGAGGGACTTGTCCCATCAGGTTGAAGATCTGTGCAAGTCCTGCTGAATTTTCTTGGAGAAGAAACAATTCTATATGATGAATTCTGCCTGGGTTTGCCACCTACAGTGCCTCTCCTGTGAATTTCTGAGGCGAGGTTGACTCAGAACTGGAGCCATGAGAATCACATTGATGAGGTGTGCACAGGAAGATACTCCCGGCCCTTGTTGCTTATAGGAGCTTCATGCTCTTTTGTTACCCATCTGTACTGACATCCATAACTTCCCACCTGACCATGCACCAGATGAGGGACCATGTATCTGACAAGGGACCTAGGTGCATGCAACTTCCAAAAGCATTATTTCAGGGACCAAGAGACTAAGCTGCAGGTAGAATTCTGGAGGACAGGAAGATCTTTCTAAAATTTGTAATACTGGAAATTGAACCCAAGCTAGAGGCCTGGAGAGGTAGCCAGGGACGCTGGCAGGGACTCCACATTCTTTCTATAAGCTGAACATACTCTCGGGAGAGCTGGACACAGAGAATAATGATAAACCAGTGGTAGGATGCTATGGTAGTGTTGACACTGCAGCCTGGGAGGCCAGGTGACTGCTGTTCTGGGATGTGACAGGCTGAGTTGAAGATGGACACTGGGGAGGTTCAGGAATTGGGTTTCCCCAGGCACCTCCAACTAGACACCAGAAAGCTGGAGATGCATGCACTCTACAGCAACAGAGCCGAATCTTTTCGAGAATACCACACCCCCATTTAACACCAAGGTTCCTAAATCAATATAATTACTATTTTTAAATCTCCCTGTCTTCCAAATGAGTATTTTTAAAAGGTCTCCCTGTCACTCAGATAATTAAGTTGCAAAATATATGAGAAGCAGATTTGTTTTGAAACCAAATTGCAAATTGGAATCATATGGAAAGAAGTGCCAGGAACATGCTCGAAGTGGCACCACAATTCTCCTGCGAACAGTGACTGGCTCAGAGGAAATTGAGAACCCATCACCACTTCCGTTCTCTTGATCACTCCTCACTGGCATCGAAGAGACTCTTGCAGGTGGGCAGAGTCACATGACTCCCCCACCTCCCAGGCTGGGATGGAGGGACTGGTGTCATTGGAGCTGGCAGTAGTAAGGAGCTTGCATCTGCCATGACATCTGGCGGGGGGTGGGGGGGATGATAGACACATACTTCAGAGGTTCTTGGAAGTGGCTGTCTGGGAGCAGCACCAAGATATTCCTGTACTTCTATAGGAAGGCTTAATAATTTGGTTGTTGTCCTATGGAGTCATTGGGGCTTATCTGTTACATGGTTTCTAATAGCCTATGTTGGCCAACACAAGCTGATGAAATGTTTGGGGAGTGTGTAATCATGAACAAGTGTTACTTAGCCCAGCTTTCTGACTGCTTTTGTTTGCTTATTCTTCATGAGGAGATTTTTATATGGGACATCATGGTGTTTGGACTTTTTTCCCTTCCAGCACTGACATCTCCTACCTCTACTTTCCTGCCAGCCCTGCCTTTACTTAGGCATTCCTCATGTCACTTGACTGTCATGCCCATTCTCCAACATTGTTATGCTGAATTCCCCCAACAGAAACTCATCCTTTACTGTTCTTCCTCAAAAGCAATTTGCCTTCAAAGCCACATGTAAGCAACCACTTCCCTGAGCACTGCACCACTCTCAGGGGTGATTTCTCAACCCCGCTCTCCACACGTTTGACTCACACTCTACACTGGGACTGATGGCACTCCAGGACAGGTCACACTCCACTCCAGGACAGGTCACACTCCACTCTGGGACTGTTCACTCTCGGGACTGGTCACACTCCACTTAGGGACTGATCGTATTCTACTTGGGGACTGAGCACACTCATGCTCAGTTCTGACACTGAGATGGGAATGAAGACAAATGTGACTTTGAGACTGACCCACTAGGCATTCCAAGACGGTTAGGGTTAATGATTTTCTTCCTCTGGAGTTTTGGAAAGCTGTAGAAATAGCTAGTCATGAACTGAGGCGATAGGTCAGTCTCTACGGTGCTTTCCCTGTAGGCAGGAGAACCCAAGTTCCATCTATAATGTAAAAGGAATCTGGGTATGGTTTTTAGAACCCCTGTGCTATGGAGATGGAGATGGCTGGATACTCGACAATTGCTGGACAGTCCGCCCAATGAGTGACCCTGTACCAAAAAAGAAAAAAAAGTAGATGGCACCTGAGAAATGATGCCTAGAGTTGTCTTGTGACCTCCACACTCATGTGTACATGCACCTGGATGTACATGTATCATATCTACAGCCAAGAGCAGAGCAAGATAAGTTCATACGGGGATACTACTTGTTGCTTTCTTCTCTCATACAATTCAGCGTCTCCTGATTAGGTAATGATGCTGTTCACAGTGGGCTGGGTCTTCCCACATCAATGAGCAATTAAGATAATCCCCCAAGAGACAGGTCCCACAGGCCATGATGCTGATACTTCCTCAAGATTCTATTTCCAGGTGATTTTAGTTGACCAGTAAGGAGATGAACAGGCGGCTCAGCAGCTAAGAGCACTCCCTGCTCTTCCTTAGTTCTCAGCACCCATATCACATGGCTCACAGCTGCCTACAACTCCAGGGAACCCAACACCCTCTTCTGCCTTCTCAGGCAGTTACACACATGAGGCATATACTCACATAGACATAAACATACACATTAAAACAAACAAACAACTAGCAAGACAAACACCAACAATTTGCAGCAATCCTATTTAAGCTTCCAGGTACTAGGATTAAAAGCAAGCACAACCATCCTCAGCTAAATCAGGTTAAAAAGAAAAATGAAAAACCACAAAGTTGGAGGAGCTTAGATTCTCTGATTTGAAGACAAAAAATTAAATCAAGAAAGCATGGTTTTGTTCTAGGGTTAGATGTATAGATCTACAGATCAGAGTAGCAGAACCTAAGAATAAGAGCCCAGGGATGTGAATTTATTCCACCCCAGAGGCTGAGGCAACTCAGTGTCTTAGTTAGCATTTCTACTGCTGTGATAAAACACTATAAACAAGATCAACTTGGGGAAAAAAGGATTCATTTTAATTTTACAGTTTCAAGTCCACCAATGAGGGAAATTGAGGGCAGGAACTCATGGCAGGAATCTGGAGCAGGAGCTGATGCAGAGGCCATGGAGGAGTGCTGTTTACTGGCTTCCTCCCCATGACTTGCTCAGCCTGCTTTCTTGTAGCACCTGCAATGGTTAGAAAGAAAATGCCCCCCAAAGGGAGTGGTACTATTAGGAGACACTTCCTCCTTATGGAAGTGTGTCCCTATGGGGACAGGTTTAGAGTTCCCTTGCTCAAGCTTCACTAAGTGTAATAGTCGAATTCCAGTTGTCTGCAAGATGTAGCTCTCTCAGCTTCAGCGCCAAGTGTTCCTTCACGCTCCCATGCTCCCTGTCATGATGATGATGGATTGAACCTCTGATACTGTAAGTGAGGCCCCTCGATTAAATGTTTTCTTTATAAGAGTTTCTGTGGTCATGGCACCTCTTCACAGCAATAGAGACCCTAACTAAGACAGCACCCAGGACCACCAGCCCCTGGTAGCACTGCCTGCAGTGAGCTGGGCCTCGCACTTCAATCATCAATCAGGAAAATGCATCAAAGGTTTGCTCACAGGCCAATATAGTGAAGGAATTTTTTCATTTGAGGCTCCCTGCTGCCAAATGATTCTGGTCTGTGTCAAGTTGACATAAAATACAGCCAGGACACTTAGTAAGGATGTTTCCTAACCCAGAAAATGATTCTGGATCCATGGAAATCAATTTGGAAGGACAAGGAGCCTAAATCTTTGTCTCTCGTGATCACCAAACTTCACCACAAATGGACTAGAGACCACACCGTACAGAATTTCCAAAGGAAATGCAGAAAAAAAAACCCCAGCTTCTGACTAGGATTAGTCATTTGTTAGGCATATGCAAACACCACACTCTATGATAGGACAAGTAGGTGAATGCATTTAAAACTTCTATTTATCTGTGCTGGATAGTTTTATATCAACTTGACACAAGCTAAAGTCATCTAAGAGCAGGGAGCCTAAATTAAGAAAACGCCTTTCATAAGAGCAGACTGTAGTAAAGCCAATAGGGCATTTTCTTAATGACTGATTGATGGGGGGGGGGTGTGCCCAGCCCATGTGGGTGGTGCTACTCTTGGGCTGGTGGTTCAGAGTTCTATAAGAAAGCAGGCTGAGCAAGCCACAGTAAATGAGCCAGTAAGCAGCACCCTTCCATGGCTTCTGCATCAGCCTCTGCCTTCAGGTTTCTGTCCTGGTTGGATTTCTGTCTGGATTTCCTTTAGTGATGAACAGCAATATGGAATTATAAGACAAATAAGACTTTTTCTCCACAAGTTGCTTTGTTTATGGAGTTTCATCATCATATCAATAGAAACCCTACTTATGACACTGTCAAATAATGCTGTGAATTAGCTAAAAATAAGGTCCTGAAACACAAGATATACAAAATAGATCCAATAGAAAAGTCTCCCAAATATACATAGTAAGCACATATATGGATATTTACATAAAAATAAGATAGCCCTTAAGGAGAGGGCAAAGTATTTGAGTAGACAGCTCATGTAAAAAGACATACAATTGGCATTAAACACAGTGTCCATAGTGTCTTTCATCTTTAAAGAAATGCATATTAAGACCATTACCTGCAGAAACCTCCTAGCATGTCTAAAGTTAAGACAGGATAGGCAGCAAAGCTGGCAAGGGTGTTCAACAGATCAAAGCTCATATACATTGTGGGCTAGGATGAAGGAAACATGGCAGCACCACCTCAGCAAACAGTTTTGTGCTTTGAAATGAAATTAACACCGACCCTAGGCATTTTAGCAGATAGCCTTGTGATAAACTGTGACCGAGTTAACTCTGTCATAAGACTCATCAGGGCACTGTAGGATGAAGATGATCCACTCAGTCATGCTGTGCTTCAGCTTTGTCCTGACCAACCCCACTGTTGGCCTCCAATGACACATCCAATGGGCATAATGGAAAAGGGCAATCCCACAGCAGCAGTTAGGGCTGGGGACAGGCAAGGACTAGGTACGTACACTCAGGGGCACCCTGCTGCCAAGTCTGTAGATACTGAGAGCCCTTTCCCCACCCCCAGTGCAGGGTAGAGGAGCTGAGGCTGATGAGGCAGTGACAGCTGCTGGCCTGAGAAGACCAGTCTGTGCCATGGACTGTCTCCAGGTGCCTGGCAGCTACCTCTGGAATGTCACCCCTAGCCTTGCCAAAAGATGAGTTTTTGATCTTCCTGATTTATAGCTCTTAAAGACAAAGTCATCCAGATTTTTAGTTCATGACTATGTTGGGACTCATATTTTCATCTATTGTACCCCTGCTTTTCAGAGCGGCTGTTTGCCATAGGGCAAGATCAGTCATGCCTCTGTGTGCCTTGGGATCACTCAAGGGGCCTTGGCCTCCCATCCTAATGCATTTGGGAATCACTTGTGCTCCTCGTGATGCAGAACAACAAAAAACCCGGGACCTAGGCTGAAGCCAGACATTCTGAGCCACACAGCCTCAGGCCTCCTGGAGCAAAAAATCCAGGTCTTTCTTTCTTTTTTAAACTTTAAAACTATTTGTATTAACATACAAAAAATTTGGGTTCTCGGTGGCAAGATTTGTCTCTGTTGATTTTTTTCCTCCTTTGATCTCTGCTCTCATATACCTTCTATCCCCAGAAGCCTCTTTTCCACTTTCTTTCCCTTTCTGAAAATCTGAATTAGTCTCCAGAATTTCATCCATGAGTGCTATATTAACACAAATTCTTCCTTCTCCCTGCCCCTAACTTCTCCTGTTTCCCTCACTCCCTTTCACATGATTGGCCTCTCTCTCTCTCTCTCTCTCTCTCTCTCTCTCTCTCTCTCTCTCACACACACACACCACCACACACACACACACACACACACACACAGAGAGAGAGAGAGAGAGAGAGAGAGAGAGAGAGACCCTGCCAAGCCCATTTAGTATTTGGTGTATATGTGTTTAGGGATGACAACTTGGGGTTGGAGTACCCATCAAAGGATTTATCCTTAGAGAAGACCTCCCCCTTTCTCAGCGTCCACTAAGTATCTGTAACCATTATTTAGGCTGGGGCCTCATGAGATTTCCCCATCCATGTTGGCATGCCATCTGATGCTTTAATTGTGCAGGTCCTGTTTCCATAGTCATATTGTTGAGATTTCATGGGTACAGTTTCCTTGTTGTATACAGAAGACACGGTCTCTCAGCAGGTGTCCTGGTCCTCTGGCTCTTATAGTCTTTCTACTCCCCTCTCTGAAATGTTCCCTGAACCTTCAATCTAGGGGTTGAATTGCAAAAGTATCAGTTGGGATTGGGCACCTGTGGTCATTGAGAATGACCCCCTCCATAAGCTCATATGTTTTAATACTTGGTCCTCAGATGGTAGAAATATTTGGAAAGGATTCAGAGGTGTGGCCTTGTTGAAGAAAGTGTGTTACTTGGGGTGAGCTTTGAAGTTTCAAAAGATTCCTGTTCTCTCTCTCTCTCTCTCTCTCTCTCTCTCTCTCTGTGTGTGTGTGTGTGTGTGTGTGTGTGTGTGTGTGTGTGTGTGTGTGAGAGAGAGAGAGAGAGAGAGAGAGAGAGAGAGAGAGAGAGAGAGAGAGAGAGAGAGAGAGTGTTTGTGTGTGTGTGTGTGTGTTTCTCTGTTTCAAACTTGTGGATCAAGATGCAAGCTCTCAGCTCTGCCATCATGGAATCTAACCTCCTTGCAGTACCAGGTAAGAATTCCCTCCTAGGAACCAGAAGGGTCAGGGACACCATGAATCCCACAGAATCAACTCACTGGGATTCATCGGGGCTTGAAGAGGTCAGGGAGCCTGTATGTATCTGACTTAGGTCTTCTGCATATATGTTAGGGCTGAGTAGCTTGGTGCTATTGTGGGATTCCTAACAGTGGGAGCAGGAGCTGTATCTGAGTCTTTTGCCTACTTGTGGGACCCTTTTCCTCCTACTTGGGTGCCTTGATGTGATGGTATGTGCTTGGTCTTATTGTAGCTTCTTATACTATGTTTGGTTGATGTTTCTGTGAGGCCTGCTCTTTTCTGAGGGGAGGTGGGGGTGGGTGGATTGTGAGGAGAAGGGAGGTAGGGGCAAGATACTAGGGGGGGGAGAGGGAAAACTATGCCTGGGATGTAATATATGAGAGAAGAATCTTTAATAAAAGAAAATAATAAAGCAGCATATAAATAAATTTTCCCTCCTATTGAGAGAGCCGTAAGTCAAACTATGTAGCTGTTTGTTACCTCCTTGATATAAGTGTCATCATCACACCATTTGGACTGTCTCACTGGCCTTGCAATTGTTGTGAATCGTAAACTTTATAGTTATGTATTGATTGCTTTTCTCTCTTGGAAGCTTGTGTAGCACCTTTGGACACAGTGTGATCTAATCCTTATGAAGGAGGCTTCCATGTCCATTCCATCTCAGTTCTACTAAGTATTGTGTCTGAAGTGTTTGGTGTCTTTAGCAATAAATAGGCTTTTACCTTCAAGTTCTGAAAGAAAACTAAGGGCAAAGGTAATAAATAGCCTATACTGTTTTGGGAATCTCTTAGATAAACCTGACCAGAAACCTAAAGGGAGGTTTGCAGTGCCTAGCAGTGGGGTTGCATTAGATAGCCAATGGCTCTTGGGGGGCATTATTCTACCCTAAGGGGCAGACATGACTTTTTGTCCTGTACTCTTCTAATTACCTCTTGTTTTCTTCTCAAAGTCTCAGATCTGGTTTCATAGTCTATCTCCACTTTCACTAACTTAGGATTGTCCCTTAAGAAAACGGACTCCCCCTGTCTCAGAGGCTGATCACAGCTCTTCAACGAAGAGTGAGGCCTTGTGAACCTTCCCTCCATCAATGCTGGTATGTTGACTGGTGTAATCTTGTGTAGGCAACCATATTCTAACACACAATCCTTTTTTAAAGCTTTTTATTGATTGTTTGTGTATTTGAAACCATGCATCCTGATCCCACTCATCACCCCATGCACTTGAATTTATCTTCTGTCCTTGTAACCTCCCCTACATAACAAAACAAAATTTAAAAGACAAACTAAAAACCAACCAAGCAAACAAATTGGCAAAAGTTCCCCGTATGGAATCTGTAGTGTGGACCAGTGAGTCACACAGATTACCCTTTAGACCACATCTTTACTTGTGAGTATTCATTGCTATGACACTGGTCTTTGAGGCTCTGGCTTCTGCTGCATTGTCTAAAATGGGCCCTCACTGGGACTTCTCTTAGATATCCCGTTGTTCCTTGTCATGGAGATCCTGCAGTTTTGGATTTGGAGGTGTGGCCCCTTCACATGCTCCTGCAGTTCATAGATGAGGTGGATAATGGAGTGAGCTGATTTATAGCCCTGGTTCTTGGCCAGGTGGTAGTTGGGTTGGTCAGCCTGCCAGCTTTCCCTCATTGCCATCACCAGTACTGCTCTGTCTAGCTCACCCAATGCAGCAGGCAGCAGGGAGTGGGGTCAATTCTGCTCTCAGACCCTTGGTTCCAGCTCACCTGCACTCATTCCACCAGGGCCACCTCTACTATTTTGCCCAGGTGAGTTGCAGGGTCCTCTCCCAATTGCTGTAGAGATCATGGGGATGGGGTGTGCCTCGGTCAGCTTTCCCGCTCTCATGCCCTCAGGACTGTCTCACCTGCATCCCTGTCATCAGGGTCAGCTCTAGTGTGCTGTCCAGGTGAGGTACAGGGCCCATTATTCCATGTGCTGCAGATGGTGAGGGGTAGGGCTAGCTCTCTCACTTTTGTGACCCCAGCTCTCTTGCCTGCCACAGGTGGCAAAGGGTGATGGGGGAGAGGGCATCATTTCCTCACCCATGCCACCAACAATTTTAATTTGAGCTTGCTTTGCCACGTCATTTCTCAAAATTTTATATATCTGTTTAATAGACTCATATATGTGTATGATATATAACTATATACAACATATGCATATATATATTTATATTAACCAGATAAATTTTTGTGACAAACACTAACACACCCCAGATTTACATGTTGAAGCTCTAACCCACATTGGGATCCTATCCTGGAATGTAAGTTATAGGGAGTGGCAGTGGTAGGGAGGCAGGTCTGAGTTTAGTCTGACATTATTGGGCATTATGCTAGTCTAGCTCCCAGCACAGTGACACGTTACCCAAGAACATCAACTAAAAGGATGAATGGTTTACTTTGGCTTCAGGTTTCAGGTATTTCAATTGTTTTCTCTTAGGTAAGTTACTTTGGGTCTTTCATGAGGCAGAACACCATGTCAGAGAGTGTATTAAAGCAGAGCTGTTGACCCCATGGCAGCCAGGAAGGAGAGGGGACAGAGGTTAGAGACAAAATATATCACCAAGACATGTCCACAAGGACCCACTCCCTTCAACTTGACCCCACCTAATATGTTTCCATCCTCATCCATATAAACCCACTGATAGATTAATCAAGGATGAAGTCAGAGGCCTCATGATTCATCCAGTCACTTCCCCAAAAGTCTTACCTCTAAATGTTGCTACACTGAGGCCCAAGCCTTTGATGTAGTAGTTCTCAGCTTCCCAATGCTGAGACTGTTTAATACAGTTCCCTGTGTTGTGGTGAACTCCAACCATAAAATTATTTTGTTGCTACTGTTATGAATCATAATGTAAATACCTGATATGCAGGATAGCTGATGTGTGACCCCATAAAGTGGTTGTGACCCACAGGTTGAGAACCACTGCTTCAACACAGGAGGCTTGGGGAGATATAAAGTCCGTTATCCAACTGCAGAAAACAGGGGGGTGGCATAGTCACAGTGGTAGTGCAGCTGTAGTGTTGGAAGTAAATGCAAGCAGGAAAAATGCTTGGCAAGAGGTCATTGCACCCATTAGCCACTGTGGAGGCAGGCAAGCAGCAGAAACTCAAAGACCCCTCTTCAAACTTGGTAGCATATCTGCTTGTTAACCACTGCCATCATCCTCTACTCCATCATGGCTGGGAAAATGGTGAACACTAGAGAGTTGGAAAACCTGTAACTTCTGCATATGGAAGACAAGGTCTGGTTTGTTTGGAATTGCCGATATCTGCCATGAGCTCTCAAGAAACCTATCAGTGATCTGTTGATCCACTTTTGTACACAGAGGCTAGAGGGGAGCAGCCTATGGAATGTCGCAGACAGTGTTGAACTTTGAATGTTTCACTTTAGGGATTTTGACTCTCATAAGCTCCAGTCTGTGAAATTTCTGAGACCGATGAAAACCAAACTTAAAGTTCTCTGGAGCCCCCCTACAAAGACCACAGAGTCTGGGGGCAGGAGTGGTCAAGTGTCTGAACATGAGGAGAAGAAAGATGACCACTGGGTAAGGCAAGTCTGTATGCATGAAAGGCCGCATTGTAATTGTCTTCTGACTCAAGCAGTAGCCTTACCAGGTGAGACGTCATAGTCAAGTATTCTTTGGCAGCTCATCTTTCACACAAGTGGCCCGTACCCCACAAGTCTGTCTTAGTGCTTTCAGTTTTGATGGGGCAGAGTGAGATATTCATTGGAATTCCCCCAGTCTGGAAGTTCCTCCACAGTTGGTGTGCCCATGCAGACAGAGTGCAGAACAATACATAGAATTACAAGCTGCTACCCAGTTACTGAGTTCCTTGTAAGCAGCAATAGATCAACATATTTTTTTCTTAAATCAGGTCTTTAAAAGGCAAACAAGTGAAGACACACACAGTGTATAATAACAAAGTGTTCAATATGAAATCAACTAGGTAAAGTTCTCTCTAAAAGTGGTCTCTACTCCCAGAGACCTTACTTTCTTTGCTTATCCTGTGGTTTCTGGTCCTTCTCCACTCTGAGTTCATAAGTGACCAAGATTCTCTCATCTCTTACACTCACAGAAAAGGTAAAAAGTATTGGTAGAATAAATTAATAAACAAACAAATAAACAAACAAATAATAAATGGATGGATAGAGAAATCACCAGATAAAATGGAAGTTCCTATGTTTCACATCTCAAGGATGATCGGAAATTAGGGTACGGCACTCTTGTTGGCTCGCTGTTCTCAAAAGGCTCACTCCTCCCCTCTTCCCTTCACTTCAGGCACCAATATATCACTGATAAAGTGTGATCCTGCCGTGCTGTGGGTGTGTCCACAAAGCTAATACATTGAAAACTTGTCTTTTATTCATTGAGATGGTTTCACAACTCAGGCAGGCTTCAAACACAAGCTCCCCTTGCTTCAGACTGCAGAGTGTTGGGATTATAACACACCCAGTTTATATTAGAAACAATCTTCAAATTCATATTCTGATGATTTTCTGAAGTGGACCTTTGAGAATCCTTAAGGGCTAGAGGAGGTCATGAGGGTGGGGTCTCCATCTTGCCATTAGTGGTTGGGTTAGATGAGGATAAGGTCTGTGCCAACAAACTTGCTGCCTTTTTGTGATGTATTTCATTCTGTTAGTGCACAACAAGATTCTTAGCTGATACCATGATCTTGTGATTCCCAGTCTAAGGGCCATGAGTTAAATACACCAACAAATATATATATTCTCATAAACCACCCATTGCATGATATTTAGGCCCAGCAGCAGAAAACAACTATGTTACTTAACCTTTGTATCTCTAAAACAAGAGTGATAAAAGGTTGTCACAAAGCACTGCAACTATGAGAAACAACATGTAAAATCTTTATTCTAAGGGTTGATACGAAGCAAGGATTTCCCCAGAAGAACAGATAAACAATCTCTTCACGATACCAGGAGAAGCACAGACTCCAGGCAGGGTAATTTCTGTTTGATCACCCTACTCCTTGCTACAGAAATGAATGGAGGATCCAGAAAATCTGGTTGAGGGTTCTGCGTGGATACTCCAAGAGGGTGTACATCCCACTTGTTGAAAGGAGGTGGGTGGGGCCAAATTTGATGACAGTGGCTTGATTGAATGTATGATATGTCTTTTCACCAGGGACTTGCTTGAAGAAGGATCCTTTGGTGCAACATGAAGGTCATTTAAAAAAAAGCTTGCTTCTAGTTTTATTGCCATTCAGGGCAACATTTTGGTGAATCTGGAACCTGTGCCTTTAGCTCGGCACAAAACCTTTCTATTGCAAGGAGAATGTGAATCCCCAAGGGCAGTATTAGTTAGCTCCTCTATCTGGAGTGCTGGATGCCACCTACAAAATGAGTCCTTGGACTCATTAAACTCAGACCTGACTATGAGGGCTTTGAGAAACCCTGTCCCTGGCTATGAGATAGTTTCACCCAGTTCCTGAAAACCCACAGGCATCACGGGACATCTGCCAGCTCTCCTGCTTCTCAGGAAGCTTCCTCACCAATGCAATGGCCTACCAAGGATTAAGAGCCATGCCACATCTGTCCAGCCAGACAGCTGAAAGATGAGCCCCTGGCTCTGCTTCTACTCTTTATGAGCATATGAAGGAAAAGAAACCACAAACCAAATGCCAGATTTCTGTAGATAATGCCTTTACAGAAACAGAACACGGTCTGTCTGGTGTGGCTGGCAGATGTAAAGCAAGAAAACTGCATGATTTCAAATTTCCCTTTAAGTCTCTGAATTCATCTCTGTCAGCACAGTACTTCACCATCTGGGGAGTTATATTTTACAATGGTGTAAAGAAAAGAGTTGTTTTGATTTTAGAAATCTATATGTGGGAACCATGCTTCAGGGTAGTTTTTAAACTAGTTAAAATAATTTTTAAAAGGAGTTTAAGCTGCATTAGTGAACAATGCTTTTCCAAGAAGACATAGATTATTAAACAAATATCACAGTGCAAGCCATGGGTTATTTCCCTACCAGTTATTGGTTAGAAAGGCGCCATAAGTGCCCTAAACAAAACAAGCTATTGCTATTGCTCTTATTTGCCCATCATAACTAGATGCTACCATACATACTCATTGCAGGACATAGAGAAATCATGAACGGACCACAAAATCCCTACTGGCTAGCTCTTACAGTGCTGGAAGGTGCTATGCAGGCAGCTGGAGGGAAAAGACATCAAGATCTGGACCTTGTATGCTGCATTACCAACCTGACAGTCAAGATGTGTCTGTGGGTGCAATAGTAGTAGACTGTTTGTGGGGGTAACAACTGATCTCTTGACTGGATTTGTGGACTGCTCCAGAGGCCTCATACTTGGTCCTGTGAACATGGTCAAAACTTGTGGCTAGGGGAATCATAGGTCCTAGTGAAGAACAACCCACTGACACTGTTTTTCTAAATGGTCATACTGTAAACTACCTTTTGAATATCTATGTTTATATCCATACATTTCTGCAGCTCCCAGTTTTGATCAGAGAAGCTTCTTATTACAGTGGCCATTGGTAAACACAGAAGCATGATACTAGTCAAAGTACTAATAATAAGTGGCTGTGTGTGCTCACCTATAATGGAATATTGATATTAACTGTTCTTTTCCCAAAGGCTCAGAGGGCATGGCAGAAGAAGGGGTGGGGAGAAGGCAAGAGCCAGGGATGAGGAGAGGCAACGTGAAATGCTGTCCTTTCTACACATGAATTCATAGTAGCTCTGGTTACCCACATAAGACCTGCACAAGATCAAAGCTGTTAGACATTCCAGCATGGAGGGGCTCCTGAATCCTCATCCCTAGTCGAGCAGTTGATGACTTCTGGGTGAATGAGAGTCAAAGTTTCTAGATATTAAACCATGTATTTCTAAGTATCATAAGTCAAAGATAAAAGCTGACAAGAAATAAATAATAAGCTAATGAGAATTGAACTTATTAAAGTTCATAGGCTGTAAAGAAATCCTTAGAGGGAGAGTGATGACAATGGATGCAGGTGTTAAAAATGAGCCTGTGATAAATCTGTGATTCATGCTTTTTGGGAAACCGAGGCAAGGGGATTCCAATTTCAGAGCCAACCTAGGCAACTTAGGAAGACCCTCTTAAAAAAAGACTAGAAGAAGGATTGACACTAAAGTGGTAGAGTTGTTTCTTAACAGATCGGAAGACTGTAAGGTCCAAAAGAAACTCCTTTCCCAAACTTCAAAAGGCATCCCAGATATACAGAAAGGAGCTTACTTAACCCAGACTAGTGGAGGATTTCTGGTAGTTAGATAAAAGCCAGCATTCCTCAGGAATTTGTGAAACTAGTTTCCTTCTACCAAAAGGAGTCATTTCCCTCTGGCAGAATAGGGCTCCATTGACATTTACCTGTGTTTGCATATCAAAGCCCAGGCTGGCCTCCAGGCTCCCTCACTATCACAAGACCTGTTACACATTTCAAAGTCCATGCTAGCATCCTAGCCTTTCTCACCTCCCCAAGCTTCCCTCTCCCCATTTTTCTCTTTATAATAGCGGGATTCCACCCCCATAGTCTCATTATACTCTCTTTATTCTCTATTGCTGCTTGTTTTCCCCTCTCTTACAGATAGCCTTGCCATGTACAGTCTTCTTTCGCTCTCTGCTCTGGACTCTTTCAGACTCTCTAGTTGTTCTATCTTAGATCTATGATAAAAACCTTAACCATATCCTGGAGTGGTCATGTAGGCAGTTTCTTTACTATACCCCCTCACATACCAAGATGAGACACTATGTTCAGTTCCTAGTACAAAGGAAAAAAGGATAGACTTCCACCCAAGAGATTAGAAAAATAAGAAAAATAAAATCCAACATAAATAGAAAATAAGAAATATATAATAAAAATTTGAAATGAAATTGAAAACAGAACATCAATAGAAAAAAATCAACAAAATGGAAAGCTGATTCTTTAAAAAAAAAAAAAAACTCATCAGGATTGAAAAACTTCTAGCTGTATTAACTAAGAAAATTAATGGAGAGACTATATATTATCAAAATCAAATATGAAAGGGAGTCATCACTACAGACCTCATGGGCATTTAAGTAAATACAACAAATGAATCCTTACTTAAGGTTTGATACCCTTGATGAAATGGATCCACTCTTGGAAAAAAGCACAGTCTGCCAAAATCCACACAGGAATAGTCAAACTCAACAGGCCTATAGCTACTGAAATACAAAATACTAATTTAGATGTTTAGTTTCTTCTGTTTCTATGATAAAATATGCTGACAAAGGTGAGTTAAGGGAGGAAGGGCTTATTCAGCTCACAGTTATAGCCTGTCATAGCAGGGAAGTCACAGTGGCAGGAACTGGTCATATTATACCCTAGTCAAGAATATAGAGCAATGATTGGCATACACACTTGTGCTCAAATTGTTTATTCCCTTATTCAATCCAGGACTCTATTCCAGGGGAATGGTGCCTCCTGCAGTGGGAAGATATTCCCATCTCCGTTAAGGCTATCATGATAACCCCTCACAGACACGCTCACTGCCAACTTAATGTAGACAATCCCCTTTGAGATCCCCTTCCCAGGTGATTTTAGATTGGCTCAAGTTGTCAATAAGTCTAGCCCTCACAGATGGGATTCCTAGTAAGTTCTACCACATATTTAGAAAATAAATTGTGCCAGGTCTCTACAATTTCTCTACAGTTTCAGAAGATAGACACAGGGGAAAATCTTACAAGAAGCTGCTATATTAGTTACTTTGTTATCACTGTGTAAAATACCCAACAGAATCTGATTAGGAGAAGGAAAGATTTATTCTGGTAGCTGTTCCAGAGGTGTCAGTCAACCATGGTGGCAAGGGAGTGATGCAGTAGTTTGCATGAGGAAGAGGAGAATGCAAAAATGGGGGGCATTCAAAGTCCTGTTTGGAGGTACAGAACATCCCAGGTGTCATCCCCAGGATCTGATGGGCAGAATTTATAGAATATGTATTTCCAATAATCTTAAGAACCTCCAGCTGTGTATTTATTTTCATTGATCTTCATAACCGTGATTTTGTTACTGAGCAGTTCTTAGTTCCAAAGACCATCAGAAATACGTGTTTTCTGATAGTCACAACCTACAGATTGAGAAACGTTGGTGGGACTTGCTGTCTCTGCCTATCAGAGACTCTAGATGCTTCCCTTCTTCATTTCTTTCCCTGCTGTTGGGAGATCGAACATTTTGCTCTACTTCGGCTGTAGCTCACACCTGTTAGGTACAGCTAATCCTGTCTGTCCATGGCTTTTATAGCTACGGTAATGCTACATTCCCAATTACTGGGCAGGCTAGAACAGATGTGTCCATCTGCGCTGAAGCTTTTCTCTGGGCCAGACCCTGTGGGACAGCTGCTGCTTGCTTTCCACACTGGAGAAAAAGCCGAGCTGACAATTAGGAGGAAATCTGTGGAAGTGAGAGGGGTCTGTATTAAAGCCAGTGAGTGACTCATCAGCCTGGCTTTAAGGACCTTTGCAAGAAACACCAAAACAACTGCATAGAAAACCGAGGGAATATGAAATTACGAGGAACAGAATCATCTAGAGGCTGACGGAGGAATTCTATGCAAAGGGATTTGAACTCTTATTGATAATGGAAAGATGAGAATGACAGTACCACACAATGCAGCAAATTCTAAGAATTATTTTGCGTGAGGACATTGTGAAAGCTGCTATTCAAGTTCAACTGTTCGACTGACAATGACTTAGGTAACTTCAGCAGCATCAGCGTTCTCCTTTCTGACAGCCACGGGGGAGTTGCTCCCTGAACTGAGAGTGAGAGCGTAAGGAGTGGATGATACCTTTGTGCCTTTTTGAGTGCCAGACATAAAATAGAAGCTATCATTTTGATATAAGGATCTGAAATTTAGGACATACCTTGCTGAGGGCAAAGAGTGCCAAGTAGGGGCCACATATCTGCCCTAAAAGTAATGTGCTGCAACTATGGGAAGGCAAGACAAAAGCTTCCTGAGCTCGTCAACCATTCCAACTGAAATGCTGTGCACGGGTGGGATTCATAGAGATGGCCCACAGGACAGGGAGAGGTAGACAGGACAGTGTCTGCTGGAAGGAACAGTGGAGAGATGAGCAGCTTGTCCTCTGTGCTCACACAGGCTCACCACCCAGATGCCTGTTTGTGTTGCAAATGTGAGACCCAGTGGAGTGAAAAGGCTTTTCATTTCTTGCCATGATCCCTTGCTCTGGCCAATTCCATTTTTCTCTGTCTCCCTCTCCCTGACCCCCCACTCCAAGTTCTTACTCCATGTTCTTATGGGACCATGGGGCTCTGACGGGTTAGCTCTCTGCCTTGTTAATCTAAGGCCACTCTTCCTGCTTGTGGAAAGGGCAGTCTCAGGGATTCTGAATGATGAGACTTGGTGATGCGTTCACAGATGTTCTGGTTTAGCTTTCTTGCATCTTCTGCCAACTTCTTTAAGAGCATTTTATGATGACTTTCTTTCCTGGCATCAGCTAAGAAACAAATAAATGACAGATATTTTCCCAAGAGGTAAGTGCAGCCACCTGGACAGCAGTACCTGCCAACACCTTGGCTGCCAGTCACAGGTTGTGGATTGAGAAAGAAAAAAACGAGGGAAGGAATGTGGCAGGTAGACCCTATAGGGTCACAGAAGCTGCTTGGGAAGGGGTCCTGGGATGTGACTGGCACATTATCTGATAAAAAAATTCAAACCGAAAGCAGAGAGAGAAACTCCCACACACAGTCAAAGGGTGAAAACAGGAAGGAAGAAGACAGCTTGTGCAAGGGTTCTTTGACCATGACCCAATTATCCATTTGACTTTCTAAAGCTCAGGGTATATACAGTGAGTAGGAAGGTGTGAGGGGGATACCGAGAGAGCAGCTGTGTTTTCTTCATTTTTCATTCATTCACACATTCCTTCAGCGAACCTTCCTAAGCACATTCTGGGTTCAGGGACTGGGCATGGAAGGATGAAAAGAATTTAGGGTCCTTCCTCAGAGAAGGGCACTGGATAGATCTAATTGAGCAGGTAGAGATAAAACTAGCCAGTGATGACAGAGTGGAACAAGGACAGCCCAAGGCAGAGGTGGATTATATCCTATAGATTTACAGAACCCATGCTTGGAATCGTTTGTAGGTGATCTTTGCAGGCGGCCTTGAGGTTTGCTGGATGGGAGCGCCAGGGGAAGAGAAGACAGATCATGCATGGCTGAAAGTAGAGACATTTTCCAGGTAATTTGCAGAGTAGAAAGTGGTTCATTGGAGCTGGAGGAAGGTCAAAGGGGCTGCTGGGGATGATGTTGGAAACGCACAGGTGCTATTACATGGGAATTAAGTGTGTATTCCTTTGGCTTGAGGCTGTTTCCTGCATTTAAAATCTGTCAAGGATATGCTATGCACATGTCAGCAATTTATACCTCAGGGACAAGAAATCTATGAGATCCCATTTTAGCTGACATTTGATAGGTCTGAGGTTAGGTAGAGTTGAAGGATAGTGTTGCAGTGGGGACCATTGTGGAAACAGATGCAGGCCCAGAGTCCCTGTGCACAGGGGTTACTAGGGAGGTGCCTCCATTAAATGGAAGAGAGGAAGACGACATAGGAAGACAGAAGAGCCATGAGGGAGTGCTGAGGATTCCCCTGGTTTTGTGCAGGTCCAGATCACCCCCGGTGACTAGAGTGCTGGAGGTTTGGGAAGGGTCTACTCTGGGACTCACATCTATCCCAGTTCTCTGCAGGAATCTGAGGTTGTTTCTTCAGCTTTCAGGCCAGGGCCATCTGAATGCCAACAACACAAGATCTGACAACCATGACCAGCAACAGACATGGGCCAGATAGGTCTGGGACTTGGAACAGGCTTTGCATCCATGTGACAGGACAAGATTGGCATTAGGGGACTGTATGTGGGTACAGCCTCCATCTCTGGCCCAGTGTTCATCCCTGGTTTCCTTCTTATATAAGAGAAGTATTAATTATAGATCTGTGTGGAATGTGCCATGCTCATGTCAAACATGCTCTGACATGAAGAATTCTGACAGTTGTTGTGATCTTTAGTTAATGAGATAAAATGTCTTCAAAGAACTCTGTGAAAACTACTTCTGATGAGCTGGCACAGTGCCTGAAGCTCAGGGCCTTGAGGTACCCCTGTGGGCCTCTTCCACACTTTCTTAACACCCTCCTCCTACCCCCTCCCCAAGTTGGATGCTGGGTTCTTCTATTTATAAAAGCTTTCTGTTTGACTCTCATGTGCATCATGTAAGATGCTTAATTGGACCAGCTAGCTAGACTAATGTTTAAGGACATGGGATCGTGCTGTTCAATGCCAGCAACTTGATTCCTTTTTACACAGTTGACTTAATGAGTTCGTTTATCTTGTGTGTTGAATGATGCTCTTGTGTGATTGTTCTTTCTTAGCTTGTGGGCTTGGCCATTCAGTCACCTGTATCTCTTTGTAATACTTGGCATATGAAAAAAATGGTCCATTCCTTTCCCTAAGAGCCATTGCTGGGCATTCCTTTCTGTCACTTTGGTTTGGTTTGACTGAGTGCTGTTCTGGTCATCCTGTCATTGCTCCCACATATGGGCCTAGGGTTTTTTTCTTTCATGGAAAACCCATGTTGTAGAGTCCATGCAGGCTTGGTTCATTGAGTTACTAACTTTCATCAAATTCTCAAGCTGTTGGATCATGTTTCCCTCACATGACACATGAATAGACCCCACAGCTCTACGTCCTCACTGATTCTGGGTGTTCTCAGTTTGATGGCTCAAAATGGCGGTGGATTGTGGATCTAGTTTATATTTCTCTGGTTACTAGGCAACCTCTTGAGTATGATTCGAGTGTCTGCCTTTGCCCAACCAGATTCTGTAGAGCAGTGAGAAGAGAAGGGAGCATCAGGGTGAGGGAGGCAGAGACTGGCCACAGAATTTTCATCTGCCTTTTAATCTTGTTGCCATGGGTTTCAAGTTCATATCCTGAAGAATTACATCCATTCTGACTGATTTGAGGGGTTTCTATCCTCTAGACATTTCCTATGGAAACCTTGGACTCTGGAGAACTTATATTTGAATGTTTTCCTTAATAACTTAGACCACAAAATATTGGCAAGAGAAGGGCACCAGGCTCTGGGTCTTGGGAGAGCTCAAGGCTGTAGCAGTGGACAGATTTCAAGCAGCTAGACTCTGCAAAGTGCAGCACATGGGCTAAGACCTTTAGCCTCTTCACTTGCCTTTAGGACTCCTCCACCTTTCTGCCCTCATTGATCACCTTGATCAGATAGGATGATGCCTAGACTGAGCCTCCTTATTTGCTTAAAACATTACCTATATGAGCTTGCAAATAGCTTTGTAGAAGATGTCAGGGAGGGTCTCACTTCATGGAAGTGGTCTGAGGACTTCTGTTAAGGATTCACCACAAATAGCACAATTGACCTTTGCTCTCCAAAGAGGGTTGGTTCCAGGACTTTCTGCAGGTACTTGGTCCATGAGATGATATAACATACATGCACCCCCTTGCAGCTTTGATTGTGTGTGTGTGTGTGTGTGTGTGTGTGTGTGTGTGTGTGTGTGTGTGATATTGAGAGTATGTAAAGGTTAAGGACAACCTCAGGGCTTGATTCTCATCTTCCAATTTGTTTCACAGACTCTCTTTGTTGTCTTTTCACTGGTAAAAAAGGCTATCTGGCCCATGGGCTCCCCGGTTTTTGTTGCCTCTGCCTCTCTTCTCTTGTAGAAGTGCTGAGATTAAAGATGTATGTTCCTTTAATGTTGGTTCTGGAGATTTAAATTCAGTTCTTCATTCTTGCACAGCAAGTACTTTACCCCAGCCCTTACTTTTTTTTTTTTTTTAAAAAAACTGATATGTCAAAAGGAAAAGAAATTGTATAAATTATCAAGGCACTATATTTTAATAATCAGATTAAATATAGCTATATTCTCAAACACTTAACTTTTCTTTATGTCAAAATCATTTCTTCTGGCTTCTTGAGACATAAAGTACTCAAACCCCATCTCTGGTGGTGACTCTGTTGTGCAACAGCATCCCAGAACATCTATCTAGCAGCATCCGAGTACTATTTAATCAGTCATCCTCATCCTTCTCTAGCCATTCCCACTCCTACTGCTAGACTTCAGGTAAGTCCTAAGTGACTTATGTCACAAATACAGTGGAACAGGTGTAGTTCAGGACTGACTGTGAAGTTCAGTCTAGATTGTTCACCTGATTGCATCAGGGAACATTTAGAAAAGTAGTAGAGCACCACTCGGAGTGTGTCTATGTGGGGCTTTCTAGATACAATTAACTAAGGGGTGTGGGGGAAAGTACCCCTGAATGTGGGAGGTATCATTATAAAAGCAGAGGTCATATGGAGTGAAAGAGAGAAGAGGAGAAAGCTCTCTTCCTAAGCATTTCCATTCTTTGCTTCTTGGTCACTGTGATGTGAGCATTTGCCTACCAGGCTCTCCTGCGTGATAGAGAGGTATCTTCTAAGCCAAAAGAAATCCTTTCTCCTTTTGATCGTTTCCCCAAGTGTCTTCTAACAACAACTAATAGCTGATTAACACAAATAGAGTATTTTGTTATGAATGTTTTTGACTGTAGCTGATTGAACCCAAGGATGTAGAATCGTGGATATGGGGTGGGGGGGAACAAGAGCAGCTAGCATAAAGCAAATCTATGTTTCATTTGCCCAGAATTTAAGACTGACAACTTCTAAGTACAGAGGGCAGTACTTTACACTGTCCTGGGTACACCTAGCTAGCACTCATTAAATACAGAATCACGCACATTGCCTCTGATACTATTTAACAAGGAGAATAAAGCCAGGCAAATGGCAGGACCCAGTTGCAAGGAAGCAGTTCTAGTGAAAAGGAAGGCCAGTGTATATTTGGGGCAGAGGTGACAATATGTTCGATGCCCTAGACTTGAACGTCCCATGATTAGACAGCTAGAGAGGCTGGTATCTACAGCGGGGTAGAAGTTGGTGGTCCCAGAGTGCACAAGTTGCCTGAGGGTCCCTAGCTGAGAACTACAGCATGGAAGGAGTGTTCCCTTATTTCATCTTGGGACAGTATTCTGGGATGAGATGTAGTGATATTTTGGGAATATTTTCCTACATGCAACAGGGAGTGGATGTACAAAGATGGAGGAGAGTCTCCTCAGTATGGACAGAAAAGTCAACTCACTACACTAGTGACAAGCCCTCTCAGCACCTCCCAGCCCATCTAGTCCCTGCTGACATCCCATCTGTGTGTTTGCACACAGCTCCCAAGAACTCATGTTGCAGAGCCTGTGATGCTGCAGGGGCTCAGTGGACACACAGAGCAGGAGTAGGTACCACATACCTTTGACTATCACAGGGATCTGTGGCTCTCTAGTCCTCCACCTGGCTGGGGTCTGCAGAGGCATGTGGAATTCTGGGCTCATAGATCCTCATGAGTCTTATACATGAAAACTCTATGTGGCCCACTGGAAATAAAATTAAGGATGCATGCAAGCTTTTTAAGTCTTTGGATCACTCCCCAATATCTGTATCTTGCATATTGGGATACACTAAGTGAAAGTGCATCAAATGAGGAAAAACGACTTGAACACAGGATTTCTGAAGGTGTTTGATTAGAACAAGGTTGAAAATAGCAAAAATGTTCCCGGGTCACCTCCATGTGTTCCAGGATGGTGCCTCCATTGAATATGGAACAGCTTTAGTTGAAACTGCCTTATTTGTCTTTGTGTTTCTACACTTCAGTGAAGAGCTAGAGAGAGAGACAGAGAGAGAGAGAGACAGAGACAGAGAGAGAGACAGAGACAGAGAGACAGAGAGATGAATAATGAAAAGAGAACTTAACTGTGCTGTTTCTCAGAAAGGCCCTGGCAAGTAGAAGCATCTTATGGGCATCCATGCGTGGATGCATGGGTAGAAAGCCCAGGTTTTGAATGGAGCATGGCATGGCATTTCAAGGGCAAGTGGTTTTCCCTTTGTCTGAAGAGGGGGAACTGAAGAATAGTGTGAGAAGAAGGGGCTCATGTAATAACCTATATCAAACATCATATGTACTGGCAAACAACATCCAGTGGTGACAGGGAAGCAGCTGCTGTCCCTGGTGGGACTTGCACTCTGGGCATCATGACATTCAGAGAAGACTTCTGGTCAGGAGTTTGAAAGTGCTGAGTAGAAATCTGGGTTGGGGGTTCAGATTTGAAGTGGCTAATCTAGGCCACTCTTGCAGTTGGATAATGGGAAGCTGAGCTGCGTTGCTTTTCTTTTTCTCACACTATAGTTCTCTCTCACAGGGTTTGCTGTCACAGAGAATCTTCTGTTCTTAAGTGGAGGAGTGGTAACCTGAACATAGGGAGGCCCTGTTCCTGAACCACTGATGGTGGAAATCCAGAGTTCTTGTAAAGGGGATTCCTCTCCAGCTTCTTTTCACAAGTCACTGTGCCCACTCAGCAGTGTCCCATGTGCCTCAGAATATATTACAACATACCAGAGCACATCCTTCCACTTGCTAGCCAGTTACTACTCATTTTGTCCTGGAATGATACCAGTACATCGTTAAAGAGCTCTGAGGGACCATTGATTTCTGTTCTTTGCAGCCTGTCTCTGCCTACTCCTAAGATGCACATGAACACTGCAAATGCAGCAGTTGAACCATTCTGTGTCCACAGAGAGGACCCCACAAGGCTGCCTCCAACCACTCACACGGTGACCATGGCATGCACGCATATGAGACCTCCTCTCTAAGGTACTGCGCTTCTCTGGCAGCCAGCCTTCTGTTCTCACAAACTCTGTGAGTTTCCCAGTGCCCCACTTTGCCTCCAAAGAGTACCGTCTCATGCTACCGGTGGTACCCACCCTCTTTTATCTATCCCGCACATTGTCCATCTGCACACAGCCTCTGAACTCACCCCATTCTTTGTTCTGTTGAGAACACCCCAGGACCTCCCATCAGACTTCTTCCCTTCCCCACTATTTCCCTTTATCTTCCTCATCATTCCACTCCCAGCCCTTACTTTCCACCCTCTAACTGACTCTATTCGGTCTGCGGTGATCAAAAAACATTCAGTTTGGAGTTTAACTAGCCAGAGATGTATCCTCTCCGTGCCACTTTTTAGCTGGACAACTTTGTGTTTACCCCAATATTCTAATTTGTCAAGTAAGGCTGTAGCCATACAGAGGTTGTGAAAAAACACACCCCATAACTGATTCATTGTCTGTGACAGCAATGCCAAATTCCCTGCCAATCATTGGTAAGATCACACCCTTCTTCGAGATAAGAATCCACCTGGTTTTGAATTCAAACCAAAGCAAAACACCCTGCTCAAATGCGAAGAGGTGTTTTTTGATTTGATCCAGCAGATGGCAGTGTTGAAGCAGGAATGCCACAGCTTCTTCAGGTCTGTAGAGAGAATTTATTCAAGAAACCCCAAATAAAATGAATGTTGTCTGTTCCTTGCTGGGGAGTACTTGTGTGCATGATGAAGAAGATATGCTTTCCCACAAGCCATTAAATGCAGACTTCTCCTAGGTTTCTGGAAAATGCTGGCAAAACGCAGCACACACACTCTTCCTGGCCCAGGTCAAAGTCCTCTAGTTTCCCATTACCTGAGGCCACAAGGCTGATGGTCTCTGAGGTTTTCTAATAGATATCTTCCCCTAGTTCGTCCCATCATTTTCCTGGAAGAACGAACAAAGAGGCATGGTGTCTCTGGCTGTGGTGATGGCTGGGATTAGGCCTGTCAGGTGGGAGAGGGTTAGGGTTACTTTCTTGACAAAGACCGGAAAACATCTGGTGTAGACATGCTTCTACCCAGCTGCTATGGAAGGTCGGAGGTGGAGGGGGCTCAGGGGCCGTTCTTCCGGCTCATGTAGCCCTAGAGAATGGAGCTCTGCTCAGGTAAACAGATGCAGATCAGAGCTCCCTGCCCCCCTCCTGTCCACTGCTTTCCTTGTCTCTGCACACACTTCATTGCTTACAGCAAGGAGACCCAGGTGTGCGAGGGTTTCTTGTGAGCAGGATTACATTGCATCCTCCACAGTGGATTTATGCATTCTGTGTTTCGTGCAGAGAGAGGTCCCTTGCTCCCAGCCATGAAAATTAGAGAGTCTCCTGTCACCACAGCTGCAGGGACTAAGCTAGCTTGCATTTTGGAATATGCATTTTGCCTCTCTTCAGTTCATACACGGGGTACCTCAAAGTTCAGCCTTCACTCCAGCCTATACCCAGCATATATCCTGCAAATACAGTGGTTCCTAGGCATTCAAGCTGGTCCTACTGTCATAACAGAAATGGTCTAAAGCCAAGCAGTATGGTAACCCTGCCTCCATAATGGGGCCCTGCTCCTATGCTGCTCAGACAGGAAACTTAATCAAAGACCCCCAAATCTCTCTCCATCTTCAGAGAATCCATGTGTGTGAAGTTAAATTAAAAACTAGCTATTTCCTTCCCCTCCTCTAGCATTGTCTTACATAGTGGAGGTGACTTGATATCTAACTCAAAGGATAGAGCTGCCTTCAGTTTCTATTTATCTCACCTTTGATATCTCAACTTAGCAAGAATTTGAACTTCCTGAAAGACTGGGGTGGGAAAGCAGCAATTGTGTCCATGTACCAAGGAGACCCAGGCTTCCCAGCGACACTTGCTCAAAGCACCATCTCGTCTCTAGTGTGTATTTTTGACATCTTTGCAGAGAATCATTGCTATAACTGTGTGGGTTTATTTTCTGGCTCTTTATTCCATTCCAGTTGATTTTATGCGGAGACTATGCTGCTTTGGTTGCTAGCACTTTGTAATATATTCTGAAGTTCTTTTTGCTCAAGATTGCTTAGATTACTTGAATTCTTCTGGCTTTATATGAACTTGAGGACTTTTCTCTTACAGAACAATGTTGCTGGTTTTTTTTTTGGCGGGGGGGGGGGAGGTGGTGGTGACGACATTGAGTCTGTAGATCTCTCTGAGCACTGTGGGCATTTCCTAATCATAGTTTTTCTAGTTCACAAACTTGGGAGTGACATTCCCTTTATCTGTATTTACATTATTTTCTTTACCAAGGCTTGCTAGTTACCATTGCAAATATCTTGTCCTCATTAAACTGGCTCCTAAGTATATTGTAGCTACTGTAATTGGGTGGCTCTTAAATTTTTATTTCTCTTGAGAGCTGTATACATTTGTATACAAAAAATCTTGGTAATTTGTATGTACTGATTTTATGTACTGCAACTTTTCTCATCTAATCTGTTCCTGTCTTCCTCCATCAGTTTCCTAAGGAGTTGAGATCACAGATCATCAGCCCTGGCAAAACTACTCTTGATCACTACTTGTTCAATGTCAATGCATTTGCAAATGATACTTTATACGATCTCAATTTCTAATATTCTCAAACTTATTTCATGGTCTAGTGTTTGTGCCTGAGAATGATCAATGTGTTGGGTAGAATGTTCTATGATGGTCTGCTAGGTCATTTTAGGGTGGTGTATGATTAATGGCTAATAATGGCCAATTTTCCTTTGCCATCTTTCTGTCTGAATCTGTCTACTGCAGAAAACAGTGTTAAACACTCCCGTATTTGTGCCATGCAATCTATCACTAAGTCTCTTCAACCTAGCATTGGGTGTCCAAGTCAGTAGACAAGAGAAAGAAATAAAAATCCTCTAAGAATTGGCAAAGAATGAGTCAAATAGCTCCTGTTTGCAGACCACATAGTCTTATATATAGAAAATCCTAACAACCTCACTAAGAAATTATTAAATCCATCAGGCTAGCTGGGCATTGGTGGTGCACGCCTTTAATTCCAGTACTTGGGAGGCAGAGGTAAGCGGATCTCTGTGAGTTCGAAGCCAGCCTGGTCTACAGAGCTGTTTCCAGAACAGGCTCCAAAGCAATACAGAGAAACCCTGTCTCAAAAAATCAAACAAAACAGAAAAAGAAAAAAAAAGAGAAAAAAGAAAAGACCCAACAAACTAGATCAGAAAAGCCAATTATATTTTACTTTATAACTTTCTTCTAAAATGTCTTTCTGCTTTAAGGTTTCTGTTGCTATGATGAAACACTGTGACTAAAATCAACTCGGGAGACAAAGGATTTATTTCATCTTACAGTTTGTAGTCACCTATCATCCAGAGAGGTGAGGGCAGGCACCCAATGTAGGAATCTGGAGGCAGAAACTGATACAGAGGCCATGAAGGATGCTGCTTACTGCTTACTGGCATGCTCAGTTTGCTTTCTTATACACCCCTGGACTACCTACCTAGGAGTGGCATCTCCCACATCAATTATCAGTGATGGAAAAGGACCATAGACTTGCCCACAGGCCATTTTTATGAAGGCATTTTCAATTGTTGTTCCCTCTTCTCAGATAGATGTAGCCTATTCTCTGAAGACCAGCCAACACGCTGACCGCTTGTCAACCTAACACATAAACACACCACTATTCAACTATATTCTTTCATTTCTTATTCAACCTCATGATCTCATATTCTAAAATAAAGCACATAAATAAGACCTAGTCATTAAAAATTCAGTCTCCTTAGAACAACCAAAGCCTATTTTAACATTCATAGCCTCTTCGAAATATCCAAAGCATCTCTGAAATATCTGGTCTATCTAAGTCTCTCTAAAACACCAGAGACTTTAAAAAGTTTCAAACTCTCTCAACTATGGTTTTGTAAAATAAAAAATAAGCTTCCTATTTTCCTACTTTAAGAGGAAGGCCCAAGGCACAGTCACAATCAAATCAAAGCAGTTGTCCTGTCTTGACACCATCTCTAAACATTTCTTTCAGAGGTCTGCTGCCTAAAGGCTCCCTCAGCTTATTTGTCTGAGAAAGCCTTTTACATTTTTGTATTTTACTTATTTTTGAGACAGGGCCTTGCTACACAGTACATGTTGACCATGAACTTGCCACCATCCTGCCTCAGTTTCCCAAGTGCTGGGATTACAGATCAGGCCACTATACCCTGCTCTAAGGAAGTCTCTGTCCATTTTCAAGAACTTCTACCCAGCATGCTGTAGGTTGGTGTTTCTTTTCCCCCTTTCCATAATATAAATATATTTCATTCCATTTTTACTTGTGTGTTCCTATCATAACTAAAAGGAAATTCTTCTTTTATTTTTATAGGTTTCTTCCTCCTTGGTTGATTTTGAGATTTTTCTTTTTATTTGGTCATCTGTAGTCTAAATATGTAAATTTGTGGTAATTATTCTGCTCTTTGTTGTCTGAACTTCCTAGATCTACAATTTGGCTTCTGTCATTAATTTTAGAAAATCCTTAGTCATTATCACTTCAAATTTTCTTCTGATCTATTTCCTTTCCTTTTCCCTTCTGGCATGCCAATTATGCATGTGGTACTCATTTTGAAGTTGTTCCATAGTTCTAGAATGTTCTAATTTTTTCATTCGTTCCCCCACCCCTCAGTATTTTGGATGAGGGAGTTTCCATTGAGTTATGTTTAATGTTGTTGACTCTTTTTAGTCATGTCCAGTCTTCTGAGGAGCTCTTGGGGCATTTAGAATTATACGAATGATCTTATTTTCCATTACTGATTTTTAATTCTCTCTTAGGTTTTCCGTCTCTCATCTTTCTTAATTGTCTGATACAGATGGTGTACTCCTGTTATGGTGTCAATTAGTTATTTTAAATTCTCCATCTCATAGTTACCCAACCTGTGGCTTACTTGAATTCAGTTCTACTGATTGCTTTGTCTCTTTGGATGTGTTTTTCTCCTTACTTTATCCAGCCTTGTAATTGTGTTATTGCTGTGGAGCCCAACAGGACCTATTGTGGGTAATCAGAATTGAGGTAAATAGGTGAGAGCCCTACAGGTGTGTGGTCATTGTGTGCCCTAAGCACTTTAAGTGACTGCCATTCAGGAAGGAAAAAGAGGACTGGCCATGTGTGCTGATAAAATGGGAAGATGAAGAGGTATTAGGAGAGTCTTTGGGAGGAAGTTCATGAGCCAAAATCCACCCATGTCTTCTTTCCCAATCCCATTCCTTGATAGGATTGCACAGGCACATGCTTATGAGTGAAAATGAAATGAACAGCTGAGTGTATGTTCTGATGCTCACAGACATGTATCAGCTCATGTTGCACATGTGGATCTCAAGCTATCCCTAAGGAGACTCCCAGGTCTAAAGACTGGAACCTCAGCAGTGGCCTGTAGCTGCTTGGCTTTAATTTTGCTTATGTTGTCGATGCTGGCACACATTGTCCCAGCTCTGTGTGCTGGTGTGCTTGCTTCCTTCCTCTTCCCAGCTTTGGCTTTCCGGTGTGTCTAAGTTTCTTTATATTTCCATGCTATTTGGGGAAAGCTGTTTTGTGTTTCAGCAATACTCTTTTGAAGCTGTCCAAGACCTTCATATCCTGCTGGTTCTTGCCTGCAAGGGTAGGGGGCAACCACTGAGTTTTTTTGTATTCTGGGACTCCAACTAAGGATGGAGGGCTGTAAAGCTAATCCTGCCTTTGACTTGTTCTCTCTCTGGTCTGCCTCGGAGTGGACACTGGACTCCCTTTGCTTCCTCACTTCTTTCTCCTCTTGTGATTTTGGGGAGTTCGTTTCCTTTTCTGGAATGCAGGGAGGGAGGGTCCTGGCATGCAGCCATTCCTAGATGTGTACAGCAGACCATTTCAAGAAACCCTGGATACCAAATGCCACAGGTGTTCATCTTCTACGTAAGATGATGGAGTCTCTCCAATCCTCCCGTATCTGTAAATCTCTCTACATTATTTATAAAAACTAATGCAATCCAGATGCTGTGGAAATTGTTGTACTCTTCAGTGAATAACAATCGGACAGAAGTCTGGATGTGTCCAGGATAGATACAATTGAGACATTCATGCTTAGTCGAATTGTCCATTAAGAGGCCAGCTCTACAGGGAATAATTAATTTGTTGACTTTTGAGATCTCAAATCCAATGGTGACTTCTGTGTGCTTTTCTAACAAACTTTTCCTCCACATAAAAAAGTGGATCTCTTTCTAATCTGAATGGCAAAAGTGGTCCTGACGTCTTGTGGAACAATTTCTCTTGAGATACAAACTTCCATCTTGGAGGAAAGTTCTAAGATACTGGATCTTCTGAGGTGAGGTAGAACCTTCCAGCCTGCAAGGATGCTCCTGCAGCTCAGGAAGTAAACAGCCCTAAAGCACTAGGAAGTCGGTGACTTTAGCAGATACACTAGCCTTCCCCAAGTCTATTTCAGATGTAAAGACTGCCGTTGAGCCCGCTGAACTGCCTAGAAGAGACCCAGACCAACTGACCTCCCTGAAAAATATGCTTTCCAAGCTGCTGAGCCACCTTCAGGCTGGGCAGTGAGCTCCAGGTTTCCAGCTTTTGTGAGCTGTCAGCTGAGCTGGGGTGAGCCTTGTCGATGTAGGTGTCACTGAGGCATTTTTGTTCCCCTGAGGGGTTATCTCCTGTACTCTGTAAGTAGCCCCAATAAAATGCAATGGTTCACCCAGTTGTACTTTGGTACTCTTTACTTCACTCTGTGGTTGGCTCTCTATCTGTGTTCATGTCTCCCAGGGACAGTGTCACATAACATGAGGGAGCATCAGGAATGAAATATGTTTGCATTAACCCAGCAAAAGGTGTTCTTTATCTTTGCCAAGTGTTGCTATGACGACGACTAGGACATTAAAATACCTGAAATGCCACGCTGTTGTGAGAGAAAAGAGCACAGTGTAGACATGCATGGAGAAAGTAATGATGTTTTCAGATTCACTGGTTTATTATTTTCATTGCTGAGAATAATTGTGGGAGATCGTAACAGATGGAATGCCACAGAAAGACTAGCCATTAGAAAACGAAGCTGAAGTTTGGATCAGGGAGAAACTATTCAGTCTTGACCTACAGCCTCCCAGGCACTCCTTGGCCCTCTACAGAATATAATAAAAAATGTCTACTGAACATTTTATTATTTGTATTCTTTTTAAAGATATCAGGACTCCTTCTGTCTAGAAGAGTGTTTCTCAACCTTCCTAATGCAGCAATTTTCTTTGCTACTTCATAATTGTAATTTTGCTATTGTTATGAACTGCAATGTAAATATCTGTGTTCTCTTGTGGTCTTAGGCAACCCTGGTAATGGGTCATTTGACCCTCAAAGGTCATGCATGACCCACAGATTGAGAACCACTGATCTAAACCATTATAAATATAGCACTATGATCAGGGCTGGAGAGATGGCTCAGTAGGTAAGAGCACCTACTGCTCTTGAAGAGGACCTGGATGTGCTTCGTAACACACATGTCAGACAGCTCCTGATTGCTTTTACCTCTAATTCCTGAGAAGGATGATCTCTTCTGGACTCTGAAGCACTTACATGTACACACGTATGTGCACACACACACACACTTGCATGCACATACTCACATGTGCACACACTCACATGCACACACACTCAATATACACTTACATGCACACACATGCACACTCACATATACACACATGCACACACACACTCACATGTATAAGCACACACTTAACATGTATAAACACAAATTAAATGAGACCTTTCAAAGCTAGCTTCTAGGAGCATTCTTATTGCCTTTTGTTTTTAATTTATGCTGGATTGGTTGTTGGAACATATGTAATTATACTTAAAAAAAAACAACTTCCAAGTGGATCCCTGCAGCTCACTGTCTGATATTTCTTGAGACTGATAACAGTTTTAGCTATTTGGACTAGCAGTTATGCTAACTTTTTGTGTTTTGATTAAAATTTCAAGGTGATTAACCACTTTATCAGTCCTTAAATGCAATTTTTGTTCATTTTCTGTACCATATTTGAACTGTCTGCATGAGCATTATAGCAAGATTTTAAAATAGAAATTGTCTGTCTCTATCACAATGTATACATATAAACTAACTCCAGACTTTTTATTATGTTTTATTTTCTTAACATTGTTTTGGTGTGAAGTATTCGAAACTTTGAACTTGAAAAATGAAGTGAAATTTTCCACTTGTATTTATTTCAGTACTTTCATACATTCATGATGCTACCACTTTATTTACTTATAATAATTTTCATTCCTGCAAGAGAAAACTCATTTTTGTATTAAACACTTAGTACCTATCTCTGTCTAGCTCTAGAAAGTGACTAATTTGCTCTGTATTTTCAAAAGTTATTTAACATAACTGAATATTCAATAACTACTCAGTGCCTAATTCCTTTCATTTAGTATAACACTTCTGAGTCTCATCCATGTGGTAACATGTAACAGTTCTTTTTTTTTCATATTAAACTTGTAGTTTTATTCAGGTTTGATTTTTAACAAATGTGTCAAGGAGAGCCGCAGGAAAGGGTGAAGCCCATGGGGCAAGGCCCTCCCAGATGCCTGAGGAGGGATTGTGGCTGCTCCTCCCGCTCTTCTCATCACCCCTAAAGGGGTTTGGGAAGAGACACAGGCAGGGAAGGGGGCTGGTCCCCAGTCTGTACAAGTGGTGCTTGGGGGTGAAGGACTATGGAGAACAGGGGACCAGACCAGGGGTAAATGGGATAAAGGGCACAAGACCATTTGCCAGAATCCACAGCTTTCTGATTCCAAATTGAATTAAAAAGAATAAAAGGGGAGATGGAGGACCTAAACCACAAGCAATACCCAACTCCCTTTCCCCGACCAGGGCCGTGAGGGAAGAGGCAGGTAGCTTCACCAAGGCCATGGCTCCCTTATTCCTGGCCAAGGGAGGTAGGAGAAGGGCAGGGTCTCCCCGACAGTTTGAAGGGGTGAGGAAAACCAAAATAAAACGTCAAATAAATTGTATAGGAGTCCAGCCAATGGCCCAGCCAGAGTGGAACCCAGCTGGGGGAGGGGCCTCTGTAGGCTCCAGGATCACTGCTGCCACCACCACCACCCTGGGAGCCAGTTATTTTGCCATGGCCTTTATTGCAACAGCTGCCTCCTCTGTCATGGCAGACAGCACCGCGATTAGGATCTCTTCTCCATAGTCATACTTCTGCTCAATCTCCTTGCCAAGGTCTCCCTCAGGCAGACGAAGGTCCTCTCGTACCTCCCCGCTGTCCTGGAGCAGGGATAGGTACCCATCCTGGATGCCAATCAGCTGGAAGTCATTCGTTTTGATGTTGGGGACATCCATATTATGAGTTGACGGGCAGATATCTTCATATTTCTTCCCAGTAAAAATGTCAATACCAACCAGGTGGACCTTGGCATGGCCATGCTTGCCAGTCTTCGAAGTAGACATCTCGACGATCTTACATGGCCGGCCTTTGAACACCACAAAACCATTCTTACATAATGCTGAGCATTGCATTGGGAAGGTGGCTGAGGCTCCTGAATCTCCTGTCTCGAAGTCCAAATCATCTGCCATTTTAAGAGGCTTCGATTCCAAATCTGCTGGACGTCTCATTTCACATGAAGGCAGAGGGATGAGCTCCAGAGGCCCATGAGGCTGGGGAGCATTAACATATGCCTGCAACAGGCCCTGCGGGATGATTGAGACCCAAGGCTAGGGTCTCTCCCGCACACCAAAATCCCGGGCTCCGTAGAAACCCAAAAAAGATCAGACCTCTTTGCGCTGGGGGTTGCCGGCTCCCAGTTCTTATTTTTATGATGGAGATTTATTGCATTGCTTGGGTCTGGCATAGTTTGTAGTTGTTAATTTGATAATCTATACTTGGATTGTTTCTACATTTTATTTAATTTTTATAAAGACATATTTTTCTTGAATGATAGATCCATGTGTCCTATAGTAAATATTTTTGCTTTCCAAAAATTATAAAAATAAAAATAAATAACTGATGTTTACTGAAGCTTTACCATGAGCTTACTTGGTCCAATGCTTCCTATGGATCAGTTTATATATCATCCATAACTGAGAAATGTAAATTAATAGCCAAACACCACAGAGCAGGAAGCTGGCACAGCTGGCTTCACCTTCCAGGGGACTCCCAGGCATGCATTTTGTCTCTGGAGTCACATGCCTAGTTGTGATGGAGATGCAGATGGCTAGGTGGAAGTGGATGAGGCACCATACCAGGGAATCATATCATTGCCCCTATAGGGTCTATGCCCTTGGACATGGGTGCCAACATGTTTGCCAAGAGCAGGTCTATGTTTTCAGACAGTTGAGACTGTTTAGCTATACTTAGGCCATTCAGAGCTGAGTAAGACATCATGTGATTTGTTCTTGGGAGAGAGCTGTTATTTTTACACTCTGACCTTGTGGATTTTAATTCTAATTAACTGTTCTACAAAATCTAAGTAAGGATTTCTGAATTCCTGAGAGGAAAATTCTTTCCATCCTTTTAATGGCTGTATTTTTCCCCTCTTTCCAATGAGCTGTTACGAGACAGATCAAAATTATCGAGTTCCAAGAATTTTATTGCTGATCGGATGTGAGTGGGGCTCTGTAGCATCTGGAGTATTTTCACTACTTTTAATAGCCACTCTGTGGTTTTGGTATGCAAATACCATGCACATTTGCTAATAGGTGTTCACTTGTAAAGGATGAGGTGGAGGACAGCAAAGCCAATATCAAGCTATTAGTTTAATTTGTGTTTTCATAACTCTGTTATTATGCTTGAGGATAGTTTTATGTCTATTTATATGTCATAAATAGATTGATAGAATGTATATATATATATTATAAATATATGTATTTAATGAAAGTAGGGCCAGTAAGATGAATCAGCAGATAAAGAAAGGTATTTGAAGAACTGAGTTGTAACCCTGTAACTCACATAGTAGAAGAAAAGAACTGAGTCCTCTAAGTTGTCTCCAGACCTCCACATGTACAATGTGGCCTATTCTTGCGCACATGTATACAGGGATACATGTATTAAATACACACATACATGCATTAAATAAATGTTAAAAGCATGACGTCAAGGCCTGATAGCCTTTCTTCCACTTGATGCTGCTGAGGTCCCCGAGTGTTTGACTCTCTGAACTTCTCATTCCTAGAATCTCTGCTTGGCTTTTTTTACAGGGTCTCCATCGCTTTGTTGACTCACACTGTCACATCATTTTCTTCAGCTGCTATTTGTAACCTGTCTCAAGTCATTGATCACTTTTAAAAATCAGTCTTTTGAATTCTTAGTCTGGCATTTCACCCATTTCAGTATCTTTGGACTCAGTTACTGAAGAGTAAAAAGCATTTGGAGCAGTCAGGTGACCTTACTTTCCATATTCAGGGTTGAATTTTATACATCTGTTAGCAAGAATCTTATTCCATTTTACTTGGGGGTCTTCCTCATGGCTTTCTCTGTAAGTCTGTGTCTTCATTGCCGATGAGAGGGTAAACAAACTCTTAACAAGAACAATACTGACATTTAAAAACTGTATTTCTCTGTTAGGGCTAGCTTACTAGTTCTCAAATATAGGCTTTAGTAATTAATAAACTATATTTCTATAGTCTTATTATCTTGAGCCTTACATGTCCCCCAAAGGCCCATGTTTTAAATGCTTCATTCCTTCCTGGCACGGTTGGGTGGTGGTGATAGCATTAAGAGGGGTCCTAGTGGAGTTAAGTGATTGGGGTTGTGCTCTTTGAGGGGACAGTGAAAATCCTTTGCCCTGTCTTTCTTTCTCTTTTTTCTTGCCATAGAAGATGAGTGGATAGCTTTGCTCTGCTATAGGCTCACTCCATGATATGCCACTTCAGGCTGTAAATAACAGAGCTGGCCAGTCATAGGCCAGAGTGTCTTAAGTGAATTTATTTCAGGGACTGGTTACAATGTCCAATAACCGACTGACATGTGGGAATGACACTCACTATTCCTTTTCAGGAGGTCATATATTTATGTACTTTAACTCTGTGATTCCATTCTTGAAGTGCATGAGTATGTTGGCAAAGGAACTTGAACAATTTTTATATTATGTATTGAAAAAAATTAAGAAGCTTTTAATAGCATATATTACTTTATATAGTAATAGGTTTCATTATGACACTTTCATACCTGTATATCATGTATTTTGATTGTGCTCACCCTCTACTACCCTTTCTTGTCCCATTCCTACTCTCATTGACCCCACGAGCTTTTCAGATAGCTTTTCCATTTTTATGTCTTTTCTTTTCTTTTATGAATCAATGTGATTATGTGAATCAATGAGTTTCAAAAGGGTAACTAACAGGAGCATGGGTGAGGTGTTACTTACAGGATTATGGGTAACATAACTGTGGCTGCACTATTGAAGACAACATCTTTCCCTCTCCTAGGATCCATGAACTGTTGTACATCCTCTGGACATAGAAGAGACTGTGAAGCCCTCCTCCTAACAAACATTAGTTGCTTATAAATCCCCAGGAAGGGGTAAAGTATCATGAATTCCTCTCTTGGCCTTTGAGAGCTGATTGGAGGCCCAACCTTGTGCAGACTTGTGCCAGTAATCACAGATTCCAAGACTTCAAGAATGCAGTGGCCGTATTAGGCTAAGAAGATGACATCCTACAGTATTCACTTCCTTCCTGTGGTTCTTGCATTCTTTCAGCCCCCTCTTTGACAATGCTCCTTGAGCTACCTAGAGGTATGATACAGAAGCTTCATTAACTGAATAAAAATATTTTATTATATATATATATATATATATATATTATATATATAATTAGAGGTGAGTAAAACTCTTGACATCTAAAAAATAGATCTATATTTTCTATATTACCAATAATGTAAGACTGATGAAGAGCTGGCTAATATCTTCAGGTTAGTAAGAACAATGTAATGTTCATTTTTGTGATGATCCATATGTAATATGTATTTGCCACTTGCCAGGGCCTGGCTCGTATCAGTCCCGCACTACAGAGGCTATCTATTCTGGACTGATGTCTTTGGGGCTGTGATGGGAGCCAGCTGAATAGCCCTGGGTCCATCTCTGAGTTGGGGAGTGCTGGACCCAGAAACTCCTAGCTACTCAATGGCAATAAAGAGGAGACACACACAGACATCTTGTCATTTCAGGAGGGCTCTCAGTCTATGCTGGAGTCTGGAGTTTATGGTTTATTCAAGCATCCTCTTAAATAGCTTTCCAACAGTGTGTGTGTGTGGGGGGGTGGGGGGACCACAGAAGACATCTACTATTATGTATAAAGCTGATATCAAATATATCCTTCAATCCTAAAGACACCCCTAAATCGTCCCTAGGCACATAAACAAGCCCTCAGAACAGGTACAGGTGAACCCAGAGCCTAGGTTTGTTGTTACACAAACTAGGAGACATTCTCCATTGAGGCCAAACCATCCAAGCTGGCATCTGAAAGACAATGGGAGATTCAGGCTCCTGGAAATCAAGCTGAGATTTGGACCCCAAAACTTTATAATCGATATTTTTTGGGCCCCTGTTGTGCCCAAATTCTGAATCCCCAAATCACCAAGAGGCCCATTTTGATGCAAAAGCAATGAGTCTTTTATTGCAGTTGTTTAACAAGCTAACCCCATATTAGCTCAGGCCTTTCATCCACCCACCATGGTGGATGGCTGGGAAAAGACACCAAGAAGCCACAGGATAGAGATCTTACAGGGCAGCGTAAGGGGAGTATCTACAGGCTCAGGGATTGGTGTGTCACCAGGCTTGGAGGACTTGCCCTGTGTTGATTGGCCAATTGGTTGTTATTGCCCGTAGGCCTTCCCAGGGCAGTTGCTATGCTCAGCGCATCATTGCTGTGCATTTGTCCGTAAAGCACACCAGAGCTGTAAAGCATAGCACCACCAACTTCTGATTGGTTCCTTGCCACGAGGCAGGCATCTGACCTCCTAGTGACCAAGGCAAATTATGGCTGCTGAAATGGGGAGCTGGTCCCTTTACCCCGACAGCCACTTATCATATATTATACCCTTGAAATAAATACTGCATATAAAGCATTATATAACAAACATGTTCCTGGATTTCCCCCACTTTTTAAGCTCCAGGATAATTTTATTAGAGTTTAAAAGAATAATATGTAGAAGATTGCAGATAGATCCATGTCTATCCCCATGCACAAAATTTAAATCCAAATGGTTCAAAGACCTCAACAGAAATCCAGCCACACTGAACCAAGAACATAAGAAAAAGTGGGAGGTACCCTTCAATGAATTGGCACAGGAGACCACTTCCTGAACATAATGCCAGTAGCACAGACACTGGGATTGACAATTAATAAATGGGACATCCTGAAACTGAGAAGCTTCTGTAAGGCAGAGGACACAGTCAACAAGACAAAACAGCAGCCCACAGAATGTGACAAGATATTCACCAACCCCACATCTGACAGAGGGCTGTCTTCCAAAATATACACAGAACTCAAGAAGCTAGCCTCCAAAACACCAAATAATTCAATTAAAAAGTGGGGTACAGAACTAAACAGAGAATTCTCAATGGAGGAATCTAAAATAACTGATAGACACTTAAGAAAGTATTCAACATCTTTAGCCATCAGGGAAATGCAAATAAAAACAACTCTGAGATACCATCTTATACCCATAAAAATGGCTAAAATAAAAAACACCAATGACAGTTTATGCTGGAGAGGACGTGGACAAAGGGGAACTCTTCTACATTGCTGGTGGAAGTACAAACTTGTACAGCCACTTTGGATATTAGTATGGTGGTTTTTTCAGAAAATGGGCATCAGTCTACCACAAGATACAGCAATTCCACTTTTAAGCATATACCCAAAGAATGCACATTCATACAACAAGGACATCTGTTCAACTATGTTCATAACAGCATTGTTTGGAATAGCCAGAACCTGGAAGCAACCTAGATGCCCCTCAACTGAAGAATGGATAAAGAAAATGTGGTACATTTACACAATGGAGTATTACTCTGTGGAAAAAAGTCAATGGAATCTTGAAATTCACAGGAAAATGGATGGAACTAGAAGAAACTATCCAAAGTGAGGTAACACAGTCACAAAAAGACAAACATGGGATGTACTCTCTCATATATGGATATTAGACATAGAGCAAAGGACCACCAGCCTACAATCCACACCTCCAGAGAAGCTAGGAAACAAAGAGGACCATAAGAGAGACATACAGGGTCCCCAAGTGAAGGGGAAAGGGACAAGAGCCCCTGGAAAAATTGGGAGCATGGGGGGAGACGGGAGGGAGGTAGGAGAAAGAGAAAGGGAGAAGAGGAGGGGGGAAGAGAACATGAGGGATCAGGAAGATTGAATGGGGGGATGAATAGAGGCGAGCAAGAAAAGAGAAACATCAAATAGAGGGAACCACTATAGGTTTAAAGAGAAATCTGGCACTAGGTAATTTTACAGAGATCCACAAGGATGATTCCAACTAGGAATCTAAGCATTATTGGAGAAGCTACCTTAAATGCCCTTCTCCTATAATAAGAATGATAACTACCTTAAATGCCACCCCAGAGCCTTCACCCAATAGCTGACAGAAGCAGAAGCAGAGATCCACAGCTAAGAACTGAACCAAACTCCTGGAATCCAGTTTCAGAGAAGGAGGAGTGAAAAACAAAGGAGTCAAAACCATGCTGGAAAATCCCACAGAAACAGCTAACCTGAGCAAGCGGGAACTCATGGACCCCAGTCTGACAACTGGGAAATCAACATAGGGCCAAACCAGGCCCCCTGAATGTGGGTATCAGCTAGGAGCACTGGGCAGTCTATGGGGCCTCTGGCAGTGAAACCAGGATGTGTCCCTAGTGAATGAACAGACTTCAGGAGCCCATTTCCCATGGAGGGATAATCTCTTAGCCTAGATACACAGGGGAGGGCCTAAGCCTTCCCCCAAATGACTTGACAGATTTTGATGATCCCTCATGGAAGGCCTTACCCTCCCTGGGGAATGGATGGGGGATGGGATGGGGGGGGTCGTAGGGGTAATGGGAGGATGGGAGGGAGAGGGAACTGGGATTGATATGTAAAATAAGATTGTTTTTAACGTAAACAAAATTTATAAAAAAAGAAAAACAACATAAGGAAGACAAGCTGTAAAATCTCAGCAGCTTTCCAGAGGAGGAAAATGGGAGAGGGAAGGACAAAAAAGCCATTTAAGCCAACACAACAGTCAGACACATGGTGGACAAGAAACCACATTGTGGGAGGGAGGCCTTAGAAGAAGAGTCAGGGAATCCAAAATATTGGGGAAGTCCAAAGCGTTAGGGAAGTATGCTTAGAGCAGAGAAAGTAAGAGGAAAGTTTCACTCTTCTGAGGAATTCTGAGTAGAATACACTTTTCAGAGCAAAGTGGGTAGGAACAGTGTGACTGTCCAGGGGTAGGGGAGTCTGAGGAAGGAGACATTCAGTATCTCATTAAAGGACTAATTATTCTGCTCATCTCTTTAGCATAACTTTGGGTTAACCTGCCTTCCCACAGATGTTCCCAACCCACCTGGAAGATTAGGTCTCTCCAAGTTCTGAGACTCTATCTCCTCATCGAAGGAGTATTTTTTTCCTTAATGGCCTTTATTGCCACTTTGACATATCCCCCTCTGAAAAGGTAACTCTAAAGTCATTTATGAACCAGACTAGGGATTGAAGACTTCAACCACTTTTGGCATCTCTGGTCTCTGGCAAGGAATAAGCTGCCAAGATGTCCAAGGACAATTATGACTTAGACGAGAAAGAAACTGGTTGCTTTTCTCTGGGACCTGTTCCTTTTGACTGCCTAACCAATTTCTACAACCCCTTCTTATCATGTTCTCCTCTAAAGAGGTAACCCTAACTGCTATCATGGAGTTTTGGTGACAATCAACCTGTCTTCTTAAAGCTTAAGGAGGGTATTGGGTGTGGGAGTTGGGGGACCTCTCCAGTGGGTTTGTCTAAAACACCCAAAAGTGCCATTACTGTATTTGTTTGTATAACTGCCAGCTGTAGAGAGGAAAGTAAGTCCTTGACTGGTGCCAGGAAAGAGATATGTGGGGGAAGAAAAGGCAAGAGTCAGTACATGGTAAGTCCTAGGCAAGAGTCAATAAATGCCAAGTCCTAGGCAGGGAAGCAGAGGAAGCTCGAACAGGGTATTTACTAAGTGTTCAATTAAAGTTCATTGATGGGTCCGTATGAGAGCATCATCCACTGAGCTCCTCCTCCTTGCTTGTTTCTTCCGGTTTGGACTCATGAGTGAAAACCCAGGGTCTGCTTAATGTACTTTGTTAGCAGTTAGAGTTGTTCTCCTGTTTTAAAAAAATAGACAAGACACTTTCTAGTAAATAAGAAATTGAAAGTATGTTTGTCTGTTGTGTAGAGGTGAAAACAGCTAAAATTTCCTACAATCACCATTAACATTTTGGCAGAATCGATTAATTTATACTTGTCTCAGTTAAAGGTATTTTTAGGAATAAATTACACAAGTAGTTCAGCTGGGTCCTCTGGTTGCTGTGTGCCCATTCTGGGTGATTCCATATACTGCAATGGAGCTGGGAGTTGGGAAATCATGAAGGTCTTAGGATGTGTTTTTTATATACAATCTTTGTTCTCTATCTGATCAGTACAAGAGAGGAATTTAACTGACTTCATCTTGGATAAATGAAAGAAAATGCTTTTGAAGGCATCACACTTCTTCTAGAAGATGAGGGCAGAAAGCAATTAACTCTACCTTTGTTACTGGAGCTTCCATCCCGGTAGAAATTATAGCATACTAAAATGACAAACATCTCTTCTAGAATTTGACCTGCAATTGTTTATGGTAATTTTTCTTTCATTTCTTAACTTATTCTACAAATGTTATTGAAGATACATAGCTAAGGATATGAACATTTTACTGAAGGAGCAAAAAACTGACTTGAACACTTGCTATTTGTATTAGTGGCTTCCATATTTCTCTTGAACTGGGCTAGGCTTGGTTGGGAGATTCTTTTGTGCTTTTGAATTCCCCACATGCCTGTTGGCTGGCTGAGTGTTCCCTTATCAACCACAGCCTCAGTGTAATCAAGTGATTTGGATCTTGAATGCCCATCCTCCAATCCATATGCCAAATTCTTGATCCTCAAGGATGTTCTGAGTCCTAGGAGGAGGTCATGAGATACTTTGGGGCATCTCCTCAAATGGGTTTTGTGAGATCCTGGTCTTTCTCCTATTTTGCTCCTACCATGACATGCCACTGTTACCAGAGCCACATTAATAGAGACACAAGCTATTCATCTCCAAGGCTGTAACTAGCTAAACTGCCTCCCTTTATAAGTTAGTAGACTTGGGTATTTTGTAGTGGTTTTGGAGGCTGATCAATGCAGACACTGAAATGTAGGGGTAGTGATGCTGGGTAGATTTTCTATTCTCTCTTGGAACTCTGCTGTCAGCAACCATCTTAACTGAGTCTTAAGGGATGCACTACAGCCCTGGAAAGTCAGCAAAGAGAGATAACCAATCTCTAAGTCAACCCACTGCTTACTCAAGAGTGACCCCACTCTCATCTGACCCACAAGTCATGAATTCAGATGTTTCCTCTTGTGTGTTGCTGGGCTCCATGGCCACTCTTTACAAGTCAGTTTTGTGTGGTAATTAGTCTCCTTTTCAAATAGTCAGCATGTATGCACTTTTAGACCAATCAGCCTATTGATTGTGGTTCCTTACTCTGAACAGTGGATGATGGGGGAGTGGCCTGGAGGTGCTGCCCAGGACTCTGAGAAAGCTTGAGTAGACACATTCTATGTCTCTGTGTCTCACAGATAGGGTGTCCGATTGTTAGGTGTCTCATGTCTCTATTTTTAGTTTTTATTTGAAAGACAGTAGAGAAGTAAGGTAAAATTGCATGCCATTCCAATAGCACCCATATTTATCTATTAGTCAAGTTTGGACAGTTCCACATGCACCAGGCAAAATCTCAGCATCTTTGCCTTCTTAACATCTTTCTTTGTATCATGTTGACCTGGTTTAATCTGAGGGAAGTTTTATTTGTTGAGCAGTCGTTTCCTGTGTATCTTTTTTCCTTCAGCTGGAGAGCTGTTCTTTTTAGGTCAACCAGCCTCAATGAATTCTTACCCTGTTTGTCTTTTCATTCTTACTGGTGAAAAGGATGGGATTCTTAAAATGACCAAGTGAGAGCAGTAAAGCCAACTTGAATATACCAAGCAGCAGGAAGGCTGTAGAACATCAACAAAATTTAGCCATGCACTCTGCCCTTGCAACACAGGACAAACATGCACAGGACTTCTTTTTTTCTTCACCCAATGGCAGTAGGTACTCTATGAAGTCTTGCCCTCCCTCATACTGGTAAACAAAGCCAGGCCTGGCCATTTGTGGGAGCAGGTGACATTCTCTAGCAAGTCCCTTGTTCTGTCATCATGCTATGCAAAATACCTGGCAATTTAAGGAGGGAGACCACAGCTCTATGAAAGACAGAGACACCAGTCAAAAACCTCCTTGAAAGAGTCCACACTGTGGAAGGAAGCCTGAAGGGACCAAATATGTCAGGGCAATAAAGGAAATGAATATAATCTTGCCACAATTGTTCACTTGGTTTTTCTGATTGGTTTTTTCCAGGTAATAGGTAGTAGAAAATAATGTTCCCACTCTGAAACTATAATATTATTTAGAGATTATGTCTTATTAGCAATGAGTTCATGAATACCATTCTATTATCTTATTTGAAATATTTCTAATATCTTTGAGCAGTCTTATTTTAAGAGGTATGTGAAGGAAACTTGACATAAGCACTTGAATACCCACATTTGTGAACATAAAATTGTTCCCAGTACTGTTGAATATGGCAACAATTGGGGTCAGTATAAATATTTAGCAACAGATAACTATCCAAATAATATGTAGTGGTACATCTGAAAATGGCATGATGTATAGTCATTAAATAACACCTATGGGAATTTCTGTATTTTACATCTTCACATGCATTGCAACAGAATCTGCAAAGTGTGCAGGATGGTAGGATTTCAAGTAATTTTAATGTATTTAGTATACTTCAAGATAAAATTCTAAATAAGAACACGAATGCTGCTAATTTTAAAAATGATTAATAATAAGTATTTGCTAAGAAAAAAATCAAAAAATTCCAAGAAAAAATCACAAAAATGACATTTTTTTTCAGTTTTCCCCTGATAATTTAAATAGCTCTATGAAGGCACTATAAAGAAAGATTAAGGTTTGGTTTGCAGCTAAGATGACCTTGGCTGAGTTGAAGTGCACACACATACACATGTACATACTTTGTACTTGGCTTAGTCAGAAAAGTCCTTCTGGCATTGTAATATGCTTCCCTTTTCAAGGACTCTGTGAGGAATACTTTCTTGGCATCAGATATTAAGCAATTATGAATTGACATGTTACACTTCGTAGTTTGCGGTCTCAGCTTTAGTTTATATAATAAATTGACCACAGCTCTAAAACACCTCATTATTTACATGGAGAACTTGTCCTTGGAACTAAAGCCAAAGTACCCATTGGCTGGTCACACCAGCCTGGGCCATTGCGAGCCTCCTTCTCCATCTCCTCCCCAAGGCACTTCTGTAAACACCTTGAGTTTCCATTTGGAGTTGGGCACACTTGGCTTTATTCTAAAGACAGAGAGCCACTTTACAGAGAAAATACCCTAAATGTGACAGGAGCAGTAAGAGAAAGCGATTCTTCAGAGCACATTCCTACAGGGGAGCAAAGGGACCAACAAAGAAATCACTAGGAACTATTTTGACATGAAGAAAATTACTTGTTAAAACAAATTATAAATCTAAAATGCTACTGATAAATTAATTGGGCATATTTTAAAAACCACATTGTACCCATAAATGTATATAATTACTCTCAAATATAAAATAAGACATTTTATTCCATTTTATTTCTTATGTGTGTGTGTGTGTGAGAGAGAGAGAGAGAGAGAGAGAGAGAGAGAAAGAGAGAGAGAGAGAGAGAGAGAGAGAGAGAGAGAGAGATGCCAAAGGTCACATATGGAGGTTGGTGAACCATTTGCAAGAGTCTGGCTGGCCCAATAAATTATTTTCTAAGCAATATTAAAAAGATGCATGTTATGGTTATCTTTTGTCAACTTGACACCAATCTACATATATCTGGGAAGAAGAAATGTTAATTTAGAAAATGCCTCCCTCAGATTGGTATGTGGGCACATCTACTGGTGGCATTTACTTGATTAACAATTGATGTGGAAGGACACAGGCCACTGCTGGATGATGCTGACCCTGGAAAGGTAATCCTGGATGGTAGAAGAAATATCTGAACGTAAGCTGAGAGAATAAACTAGTAAGCAGCATTATCTCATGACCTCTGTTTCAGTTTCCACCTCCATGTTCCTGCCTATAGTTCCTGCCCTGCCCTTCCATCATGATGGACTGTGGTCTGAGACTTGTAAGCTGAATAAACTCTTTCCTCTTCAAGTTGCTTTTGCTTGTGATGTTTATCACAGTAAGGGAAAGCAAAGTAGGGTAAAACAGCGCATTGAAAGGTCATACACTATATCCCTCAGAAAAATACTCCTGGGTGAAAAAGGAAAAGAAAAAGCCATTGGCTAGCTGAAGAACTCCCAAGGATTGCAGAATGAACTTTGAGGTGTATTTGTTTTAAGGAATATACACACAGTTCTCCCATATTTGCCTTAGATCTATCACACAGGCCATCCCTCACCCTTGTTTGTGCCTCTTCTATTTGATTTGAGATTCTTATATTGAATGAACTTCTTCCCAACATACTTTGTTCCAGCACATGGTTCCTGGTTCTGGTGCTCTGGGCTGGTGGTAGCCCAGTACTTCATGGCAGTGGCATGTGGCACAAAAGACCTGCTCACCTCACAGCGGGCAGGAAGGCCTGGGTTCCTAACATCTCCTTTAGCTGCCCGTACACTGTGACACATCTTCCTTCTCCTAGCCTCCAGGTCTTACAGATTTTCCCAATTCTTCCCAGTGGTGGCATGGGCTAGAAACTAAGCTAAAGGCTTGTTAGAGTCACCATTATCTAGGCAGTGAAGAGTTACCCACGTGTGCATCTGCTGACTCCCTTCTCAACCCTCCCCCAAACCAACTGGCACCAAACTCTATGTTGTGTTACACAACTGTGTGGTTGAGACTGCTTTCTCAAGGAAAGCCAGTTTTCTGATTGTGTGTCTCTCCTTTTTCACATCCAGCTTCCATGGATAATTTTACAACTCCCACCAGGTAGTCTTTCTTCACAAGTATCTTTTTCTTTGGTATCATGATTGTGTTTTTATCTTTGTCTTGTTCCTCTATCCCTTCTTTCTTCCATATGTCCCTTGGCTGACACTGTCTTCAAGCTAGTGGCTGTAGACTCCTTCTCACACTGCACTTCTCTCTAGGTCAGTTTAGCCTCTCTTAATTAACTTCAGCTCAAATCTTCTTCCTATGAGGTATGAATACAAATTTGTCACCTAAATTCTCCTGTGAGCACAAAGCTTAATCTTTCATCTATGTATAGATGTGTCACTAGCATGTTCCACAGCAGTTCCTAATAGACTCATCACCTCTGAAAGTGTCTATCCTTGATAGTTTTATGTCAACTTGTCATAGGTTAGAGTTATCTGAAAGGAGGGAAACTCAATTGGGAAAATGCCTGCATAAGATCTGGCTGTAAGGCATTTTCTTCAGTGTTGTCCCAGTTGTGAACAAGAATTCCTAGAAAGAAGCTGTGCTTGAAGAGACTGATTGATCGACTGACTGATTAGAATTACAGTGATGGGAAAAGGTTGGACGGATGCAGGTCCCGAGCCTAGTTACTTTATCTTCTGCTCCTTGTCCACTGCTGTGTCTGTGCGAACATCCTGTGGCTAACAGATAAAAATCTTTGCAATTCATTAAGTAAGCAGGCCCTAACTTCCACTAACCCAAAACTAAGAATGTCGTCAAATAGCATTCTGGGCCTGTAGAAGAGCTTCCCCTGTCTTGCTGTAGTTGCCTCTCTGATATACTTCTAATGTATTTTAAACTTGTTTAGATCTATGACTTTCTTTGTTCTGTAAAACTATAAAATGCCATGAAACTGCTCCAATTTCAGAACATGGAATTAGGGTAACCAAAATCTGTGTTCCCTGGCCCTGGTCACTCAAATGGCTCCAGAATAAACGATCTCTCAATCCCTTTAAAATGAGAGCTGTGGTTTTTTTCTTTCTTTTTGATTTTGCAGCAATAGCACCCAAACACATCCTACTGAACACATCTGCCTCAACATAGCCTTCTTCTTTTCACAAACTGTGGCTTGTGCTTCTGACTTATCTAGCTTTATCTGTACCTTTGTTTCTTCCAAGTGCCCTGTTTACAACCACTATCCATTTTCACTCATCTTTGTCCTTGTCTTACGTCCACCAGCATCTTTTACAACCAGAGCCCTGATTCTGGAGCTTTGACAATGTACTGGTTCCTTCTACAAGGGACATAATGGATGGACTATAGCTAGGCACTCCTGGCTGCTGAGCACAGCATCCAGCCTCCTTCTTGCTCATTTACTGAATGTGCATGCAACCACTCCCATCATGTTCCTTCTTTATTTCAAACACCATCATTTCCTCCTGTCCCTGTGTATGTGAGTGCACTTCACCCTTGTTGATCCAATGCAGTCAAATGCAGACTACAGCAACACGGGTACTTAGGAACACGAGGCTGTGGTCTAAGTGCCTTTAATATGCTGATTCAGGGCATTTGTAATTCCTGGAATTGCAAAACTACTTTCTTAAATAAAACTATTTCATGATATTTTTCAGCTGTGCCACTGGATAAAGTGATCAGTGAGCAGCCAGTTTGAGGGGATGACAAAAGAATGTTTCTACACACTGCCACAGGGAAGACCATTTTTTGTTATACAATGCATTTTAAAGCATAATGGAGCAGGGTGGGGGGGAGTACTGTCAACAGAATTTTAAATAGAAACAAGTGGAGCCCATTTTCCCAAGAGTTATTTCTCAAGGAATATCCATAACTGCCATCCAGCTTTAAAAATAACCCATAGAAACTGGCAAAGGATGAACAAAAAGAAGCTTATCATCTTTAAACAAACAGTCAAAAAGTCTTGAGAATGAGCTGACAGTCTTCTTGCAAAGCAGGATGCTAGGTTTGAGAGATGTGGGTAGAAAATAGGAGGGCAGGGTAGGTGGTGTTTTGCAGGCAGCTCATTCCCATGGATGTAGGTGGTTCTCTGGAGGTAGCCCATCCCTAGAGATGGATTTATGTTGAGTTCCTGACTTAAGGTCAGATAGTTCAAACCCACTATTGCTCTCTCAAGGTTAAAAAACAGAATGTTTGGCCAAGGAGTAACTAATGGACATCTTGCCTGGAAAACAGGATGCTTGGTTTAAGGTGTGGTTACTTGATGTTTTGGGCATTGAGAAGGTAATTATGCTTGATTGTTCTTTGTATCTTGGTAAGGAAGTCTTTTTGTTTGTTTGTTTGTTTGTTTTATTTTTGAAACAGGGTTTCTCTGTGGCTTTTGAAGCTGTCCTGGAACTAGCTCTTGCAGACCAGGCTGGTCTCGAACTCACAGAGATCTGACTGCCTCTGCCTCAGAAGTGCTGGGATTAAAGGCATGCACCACCACTGCCTGGCTGGTAAGGAAGTCTTTTTGCCTTCCCCTACTTTTGATTGGGGTATCTAAGGACTGTGTATAATAAACTTAGGGCTTTCCTCCCCAGTATTTACTGGAGTGTCCTTTTGACTCTATTTTGTGTCTATGTCTTTTCTTTAGTATCAATATTTTTTCTGCATGCCATTTCTAAATCCACACTCCTCCTCTCAGGTAAGACAAGTCAGGTGGTTCTGACAAAAGTCTCCCTAACATGGGCAATGACAATCCATGTGGAATTTTATGCAGTGTGATAGATGAAGATCTGATATCACTATCCACCCAATGACAACCAGGCGGTCACCCTGGTCACCCCAATCACCAGGCGGATTCAAAAGCTTGATGCAAACTGCATGAGGTTTTATTGTTGTTTAACGAGCTAACCTATGTTAGCTAGGGTCTTTTACCCACCTGCCATGGCAGATGGCTATCAAAGACAGTTCGAAATGGCTGCATAGAGATCTTGTAGGGCAGCGTAAAGGGAGTGTCTAGGGGTATGCACAGGCTCAGGATTGGTGTGGCTCCAGGCTTGGAGGGCTTGCCCTGTGTTGATTGGTCAACTGGTTGTTATGGCCCATAGGCCCTCCCAGGGTGGTTGCTATGCTCTGCGAGTCATTGCTGTGCACTTGTCCGTAAAGCACACCCAGAGCTGTAAAGCATAGCGTCACCAGCTAACTTCTGATTGATTCCTTGCCATGAGGCAGGCATCTGACTTTCTAGTGACTAGGACAAGGTCAGACAAGCATTCATTCAGCTGTTATGGCTGCTGACAGGGGCAGGCATCTGACCTTAGTGACTAAGACAAGGTCAGACAAGCATGTGTTCAGCTGTTATGGCTGCCGAAATGGGAAGCTGGTCCCTTCAAGGACCAAAAGCACCTTTGGAAGGAAAGGATTGATTTGGCTTACCCATCCTTATCACATCCATTATCAAAGGAAACCAGGACAGGAACTCCAGGTAGGGTAGGAACCTAGATACAGGAACTAAAGCAATGGCCATTGAGGAACACTGCTTACTTTTCCAGGTTCAAATTCAGTTACCTTTTTTTGTATTGCCAAGGGCCACTTTCCCCAGATGGTACTACTTATGGTGAACTGGGCCTTCCTACATCAATCACCCATCAAGCAAATGCCCCATGGACTTGCATACAGGTCAGTCTGCTGGGGGCACTTTATCAATCGAGGTTCTCTATTCCCAGATGACTCTAGCTTATGTCAAGTTGAAAGAACTCAACTAGCCAACACAGGCATTTTTGTCCAAAACCAGGTAGCTATGGTTGTATGGACTTATGTCTGGGTCCCTAATTCTGTTATCTATGAGTCTGTTTTTAATGATTGTACCTTGCTGCTTCTATTACTATGGCTTTATAGTATAATTTGAAATCAGAAATACTTCATTCCAGTCAGAATGGTCATCATAATGAATACATATGACAACAAAGGCTGGCATGGATGTGGAGGAAGAGAAACTCTCACACAGTATCAGGGGGGACGTGAACTAGTGAAGCTATTTTGGTAATCAGTCTGGAATTTTCTCAAAAACCCAGAAATATGACCCAGCGGCACTACCCCTGGGCACATACCTACTAGACTTTACATCCTAATATAGAGATACTTGCCCATCCATGTTCACTGCTGCTCTACTCACAGTAACCAGGAAATAGCATGAGTCTAGAGGCCCATCAGCTGATGAATGGATAATGAAAATGTGTTACAAATACATAATGGAATATTACTTAGCTGTAAAAAATCGAAATCATGCAATTTTAAGGTAAATGCACAGAACTACAAAAATGAAGTACAGTGAGTGAGCTATCTCAGGCCCAGAAAAATCACTGTATGTTTTCTCTCATAAGCTGGTCTTAGTTTCAGATCTTTTGTGTGAAAATCAAAGCTGGGTGGTGGTGGTGCACGTCTTTAATCCCAGCACTCGGGAGGCACAGGCAGGTGGATCTCTGTGAATTCTGGACCAGCCTGGTCTACAAAAGCTAGTTCCAGTACAACCTCCAAAGCCACAGAGAAATCTTGTCTCGAAAAACCAAAAAAAACAAAACAAAACAAAACCAAAAAAACCCAAACAAACAACTTTTGTGTGTTTCTCAGAATGTAAAGACATTCTGAGAGGAAACTAGAAAGGGTGTAGGGGGCAGTTTACAGGAGGAGTATAATAGTGTAGATAAAAAAAGATAGACAAGTGGAATACAGGGATCTGAAAGTTTAAACATGGAGGGATACAGGAGTATGGGACAAAGCAGGGAGTGGAGTGGAGAACGAATTTAAAGGAAGGATGTGTGAAGAGCTATTTGTCTTCTAACGTCCACATGTGCACTGTGTGTACCTGCACACATATAACACATGCCCACATATACAATAACTAACTAACTAAATAAAATCTCTGAACACTCAAGTGAAAAGTGGCCTATATGGGAGGAAGAAGAGGCAAAGGAGGTGAGATGGAGGACAGAAGAGGGTAATGCTTCGGAGATTAACCTAAGTATGTTATAGGCATGCATCAATCGTAATGAAACCTATCATTTTAAACAAGTCAAAGATACCATGATAACATGATAAAATAAGCTGCATTTATTTCACTTTGATTGTGCCAACCAATCATTCCATAGTCAAATGAAAGTATCTGTCTATACAATAGTTGTGGACAGATGTTTACTGTAGTGGTATTTGTGGTACATTGAAACTGAAAACAGAAGCCCAGGCTGTCATCATGTCACTCAGAAGGCTCTGCAGGACATGGTCCCTTGGCATATTTTTTCAACTGCCTAGAAATGTATAGTCACTCCAAAATAGAAAATGTTAAAGAAGTAAGTGAAATGAAATTCAGAAGAAAATAGCCCTCAGTTTAACCAAACTCACCATAAAAAAACACATGTATGCAGGATGTAGAACAAATAGAAGTAGATCAGATTGTATTTAAATATAACTTTTATATACCATCATCAGACAGGAAAATACAAGTTAAACTGACAAAAGATAGTCTTGGTGAATGCAACTAATGAGAACAAGTAGTATTGAGAGTAGATTAAAAATTCTGAGACCCATATGCTTGCCAAAAAATATAAGTGACACACTGGAAGACAAATGTCACACAATTTCAATTTTATGTGTAACCTAGAAATGATGAACTTATGGGAACAGAGAGCAGAATTATGGCTATTAGGCTTCAATGTGGGACTTTCAACAATGGGAAAGGATTGGTTTGCAGTTGGACAAGAGGCATAGACTCTGTGAAGTCTTGAGGTCTACTGAGAGCATGATAAATATGGTTGATAACAATATGCTATATTTTAAAAGTTGTGAGATAGTATACTTTAAGTGTTCTCAAAACAAAAATGATGAATATGTGTGATATAACATGTTAATTGGTTTAATTTAGCCATGCCATTGTGAACATACTGTATTCTGTATCATAATTGTGCATGACTTTTTTTATGAACTAAATAAATGAATGAAAAAAATTAATTAAAAAATTTAAGATGTGTAGATGAACCCCTTAAAAAAATTCTCAGACCCACCAGGAAATGCACAAACCACATAGTAACAAAGTAGAAAAGCAGGGTGGAGTCAGCCATGAAGAGGATGTGCCTCAGACAAGAAATGTCTGCAAGTGAACAGCACTGGGGAAGGCATGATGCAGCCAAAACCATGCTGTGGGGCCATTTCTTGTCCATTTGACTGATACAAGTTGAAGGTGTGCCCTTAGCAGGGACAGAAAAGATCTGCTATTCAGTGCTGTTAGAGTTGTACATTGTGAGAAGGTTCTGAAAGACAGTTGGATATTACCTCTTCACACACTGGACATGCAGGGATGGTGACACAGAAGATCCTACTCATATCTGAGAAAAGCATGTACACAAGATTGTGCATGAGGAAATTTACACTAGCTCAGACACACACAGAGAAATGCTGGAAAAGAATGTTCTGGGAAGGCAAGGGACAAACAAGCTTGTTCACACAGTGATTGTTCTGTCTGGGGGCGGGGGAGGGAGATGTTATACTCAATAGGATGGATTATAGCAAGTTCAATGAGCTGAAAGTTATAAATACTAACACTTGAGCATATAAAACTTAAATATTTTTGGTTGTGAGCCTAGCCTTTAATGGCCAAGCCATCTCTCCAGCCCATAAAACTTAAATATTAAGTAAATTTCACAATATGATTAATTGTTTTCATCACAACTTGAAGCACTATAATCTCTGCTGAGCCAAAGAACCAGGAATAGCCACAGAAGCAATACAAAACACCTGCTTTATCCTTTTCATTTTGTTTCATTTATGTGAGTGTGGATGCAAGTGACTCAGTATTCATGTGCTGATCAGAGGACAGTTTGCAGGAGTAGCTTCTCACCTTCCATTATATGGGTCCTGGGGATTGAACTTACGGTCACCAGTCTTGGCAACAGGTGCCTTTACCCACTAAACCATCTCAAAAGCCCTATTTTCACCCCATTCTTGTTCATAATGTGCTCAAAATAAATCCTCATGCATTTTCATCTGCTTAGTCTTCAATAATGATGAATGAGGTCTCATTCATGAAAAACAGTGTAAAACTTCAGCTGAAATATGCTGTGTAAGAATGAAATATATAGGAATTAAAGCAGTGTAAAAAAGAATAATAGATTTGTGGCTTGGAGTGATAGCTCTAATTGAGGGAGAAGAAGGAAAATGATGATGAGGAGCCAGGGAGAGAGCGGGAGAAGGGAGGAAAAGAGACATGTGGAGAGGAAGACAGGGCTAGGGACAGAGGGAGAAAAAGAGGGAAGGAGAGACACAAGGGAAAAGAGAAGGATTAAGGGAGAGAGGAATGTGAAGAAAGAGAAAGGGAAAAATAAGGTCAGAAAGCATCTCTTTGATGTAGATGAAAAGAGGGAAGAGTAGGATGGGAACTGGGTAAGGACTACTCAACATGAAGAATTTGACTCCCATCCCATCAGGGTACACGTATGTGCATTCATATGTGTATGTGGGTATGTGTTCATATGTGCATGAACTTGCTCCTAAGTATATGTGCATGTGTATGTTCATGTGTGATTCATTTATGCATGTGGATGTGTGTTGCTATGTGTAGGTGCATGTATGTGCTCATAGATGCATGTGTGTTTATATGTGTTTGTGTGTATATTATGTATGCCTGTGTACGTATGTGTGTGTGTGTATTTAAGGCATTTAAAAACTGATCCTTAGGGGCTGGATAGATGGCTCAGAGGTAAAGAGCACTGACTGCTCTTCCAGAGGTCCTGCGTTCAATTCCCAGCAACCACATGGTGGCTCGCAACCATCCGTTGTGAGACCTGGTGCCCTCTTCTGGTGTGCAGATACACATGGAAGCAAAATGTTGTACACATAATAAATAAATAAAATCTTTAAAAAAGATATTAAAAAACTGATCCTTATAGAGGATTCAACACTTTCTTTTTCTGTAACAGAGAACACAATACATGATGGAGTGTGGCCAGGTCAGCAGTATCAGCCCTACAGTTTGCACCTTCATACTTGTCTGGGTGGCATCTCAGCTCTAGGACTCACTCTGGGGCTCAGCTCTGGGATTTTTTTGTTGTTACTATGGCATCCAGGAAATTTACTTTAAAATATTTAAATATTTAGAGTTTTTAAAAATGTCATTCAATTCATAGTTGAAAACAAAATTCACCCAACTTTTGTGACTTTATCATAGACAAAATGGGAAACACAGTAATGAGAAGGAAGCCATACGTTAAACTCCTGTTGTGTGTGGAGAAGGTTAAGTTATGGAATGCATCACAGCCTGTTGTGCTGAGCAGCCCCCGTAAAGGGCTCCCGATACCTCCTTGTCCCTCATAGATGGGACTGAGATCCCTGGCTGGCACTCTCCATGGAGCAGGAAGTTGACCAGTAAACCCAGCCAGTTTAACAAATACAGCAACAACAGAAGCTACCCAAATCCAAGCTGGTGGCTTCTCTGCATTTGTAAGCTTTAAAACACACCAATCAATCTCTTTTTGGACCTCTGGAAGAGCATCCATTACATACACAGCAAGAACATCCATTAGTAAATTTGTTATGTCAGCCAAATCATCAACCTGGATGGGACTTGTCTTTTGTCTGGTGGATATGTGACAGCATCACTATGACATAATGATCCTGGTGCTGACACACTACATCTGGAAGAGGCATACTGAGGATTAATTTACTTCTTTGCAAGGAAACCATTAAGTATAAATCATCTCTTAGACTGAAATTTCTTTTGTTTGGTGATTGTCCAGGAGAGACAATTTTAATTCCAAGGGTGGATATTATTTCAATATGAGTTATTAATTAGGAGGCAGTTGTCATCAGGAGTATTCTGAGTTTAAATAAGTTACTTATAAGGATAAGAGACAAATGGCACGACTTAAAAATGAGCTTGATGCTCAGTCTTACATGGCCTGTTGAGAACCACAGTAGGCTCTTGCTGCTTGACATTAATTGGCCAAAAAAACTGGCAAAATACATGAAAAAACTGGAGAATAGTCACACTAGAGAATTGACAGCCCAACTAAAAGCTCTAGAACAAAAAGAAGCAAACTCACCCTGGAGGAGTAGGCTCCAGGAAATAATCAAATTGAGGGCTGAAATCAATAAAATAGAAACTAGGAAAACAATCCAAAGAATCAATGTAACTAAGAGTTGGATCTTCAAGAAAATCAACAAGATAGGCAAACCTTTATCCAAACTTACCAAATGGCAGAGAGTGAACATGAAAAATCAATAAAATCAGAAATGAAAAAGGGGATATAACAACAGACACTGAGGAAATCCAGAGAATCTTCAGGTCATATTTTGAAAACTTGTACTCCTCAAAATTTGAAAATCTAAAGGAAATGGACAATTTTCTGGATAGATATCACTTACCAAAATTAAATCAAGAACAAATAAGCAATTTAAATGGACCTATAACCCCTAATGAAATAGAAACAGTCATCAAAAGTCTTCCAACCAAAAAGAAAAAAAAAGCCCAGGCCAGATGGATTTAGTACAGAATTCTACCAAAAATTCAAAGAACAGCTAATACCAATTCTCCTTGAAGTGTTCCACTCAATAGAAGCAGAGGGGTCATTGCCAAACTCCTTTTACAAGGCTTCAATAACCTTGGTACCCAAGCCACACAAAGATACAACTAAGAAAGTGAACTACAGACCAATATCCCTCATGAACATTGATGCAAAAATACTCAATAAAATACTGGCAAATTGAATCCAAGAACACACCAGAAAAATCATCCACCATGATCAAGTATGCTTCATCCCAGGGATTCAGGGATGGCTCAACATACAAAAATCCATCAATGTAAACCACTATATAAACAAACTGAGAAAGAAAAATCACATGACCATCTCACTAGATGATGAAAAAGCCTTTGAAAAAATTCAGCACCCCTTCATGATAAAGATTATGTAGGGATCAGGAATAATAGGAACATACCTAAACATAATAAAAGCAATATACAGTAAACCAACAGCCAACATCAAACTAAATGGAAAGAAAGGCAATTCCTCTAAAATCAGGAACAACACAAGGCTGCCTACCCTCTCCATACCTCTTCAATATTGTACTTGAAATTTTAGCTAGAGCAATTAGACAACAAAAGGAGATCAAGGAGATACAAATTGGAAAAGAAGAAGTCAAACTTTCACTATTTGCAGATGATATGATAGTTTACATGAGTGACCCGAAAAACTCTACCAGGGAACTCCTACAGCTAACACCTTCAGCAAAGTGTCAGGATACAAGATTAATTAAAAAAATCAGTAACCCTACTATATACAGAAGATAAATGGGCGGAGAAAGAAATCAGAGAAACATCATCCTTTATAATTGCCACAAACAATATAAAATACCTTGGGGTAACACTAACCAAACAAGTGAAAAACCTGTATCACAAGAACTTTGAGTCTTTAAAGAAATTAGAGAAGATACCAGAAAATGGAAAGATCTCTCATGATCGTGGATAGGTATGATCAACATAGTAAAAATGGCAATCTTGCCAAAAGTAATCTAGAGATTCAATGCAATCCCCATCAAAATCCCAGCACAATTCTTCACAGACCTTGAAAGAACAATTCTCAACTTTACATGGAAAAACAAAAAAACCAGTATAGCCAAAAGAACTCTGTACAACAAAGGAATGTCTGGAGGCATTACCATCCCTGAGTTCAAGCTCTATTATAGAGCTATAGTTCTGAAAACAGCTTGGTATTGGCACAAAAATAGACAAGTAGATCAATGGAATCGAATGGAAAACCCTGATATTAATCCACACACCTATGAACATCTGATTTTTGACAAGCTAAAATTATACAATAGAAAAAAGAAAGCATCTTCAACAAATGGTGCTGGCATAACTGGATGCTGGCATGTAGAAGACTGACGATAGATCTGTATCTATCGTCACGCACAAAATTTAAGTCCAAATGGATGAAAGACCTCAACATCAATCCAGCCACACTGAACCTCTTAGAAGAGAAAGGAGGTGGCACCCTCGAATGCATTGGTACAGGAGACCAATAGCATACACCAGTAGCACAGACACTGATATTGACAATTAATAAATGGGACCTCCTGAAACTGAGAAGCTTTCTTAAGGCAAAGGACACAGTCAACAAAACAAAACCGCAACCCACAGAATGGGAAAGATATTCACCAAACCCCACATCTCTGACAGAGGGCTGATTTCCAAAATATACAAGCATCTCAAGAACCTAATCACCAAAACACCAACGAATCCAACTGAAAAGTGGGGTACAGAACTACATAGAGAATTCTCAATGGAAGAATTTAAAATGGCTGAAAGACACATAAAGTGCTCAACATTCTTAGCTGTCAGGAAATGCAAATCAAAACAACTCTGAGATACCATCTTACTCCTGTCAGAATGGCTAAAATAAAAAACACCAATGATAGCTTATGCTGATAAGGATGTGGAGAAAGGGGAACACTCCTCCACTGCTGGTGGGAGTGCCAACTCGTGCAGTATGTCGTTTCTCAGGAAAATGGGAATCACAAGATCCAGCAATTCCACTCTTAGGGATATATCCAAAGGATGCACATTCATACAATAAGGACCTCTGTTCAACCATGTTCATAGCAGCATTATTTGTAATAGCCAGAACCTGGAAGCAATCTAGATACCCCTCAACTGAAGAATGGATGGAGAAAATGTGGTACATTTACACAATGGAGTACTACTCAGCAGAAAAAAAAATGGAATCTTGAAATTCACAGGAAAATGGGTGGAAATAGAAGAAACCATGCTGAATGAGGTAATCCAGTCACAAAAAGACAAACATGGTATGTACTCACTCATATATGGATTCTAGACACAGAGCAAAGGAGTACCAGCCTACAATCCACACCGCCAGAGAAGCTAGGAAACAAGGAGGACCCTAAGAGAGACATGCATGGTCCCCTGGAGAAGGAGAAAGGGACAAGATCTCCTGAGATAATTGGGAGCATGGAGGGATGGGAGAGGATAGGGAGCTAGAAGAAAGAGATGGGGAGAAGAGGAGGGGAGAGGAGGACATGAGAGAGCAGGAAGATTTAGTCAGGGAAAGAATTGAGGAGAGCAAGAAAAGAGATACCACAATAGAGGGAGCCATTATAGTTTTAAAGAGAATTCTGGCACTATGGAAATGTTCAGAGATCTACCAGTTTGACCCCAACTAACAATATAAGCAGAGGTTGAGAGGTTACCTTAAATGCCCTTCTCTGATAATGAGATTGATGACTACCTTATATACCATCTTAGAGTCTTCATCCAGTAGCTGATGGAAGCAGAGGCAGACAACCATAGCCAAACACTGAGCTGAACTCTGGAATCCAGTTGCAGAGAGTGATGAGCAAAGGGGTCAGGAACACACTGGAGAAACTCATAGGGACAGATGACCTGAACAAGGCATTGCTCATGGACCCCAGACTGATAGCTGGGAAACCAACATAGGACTGTTCCAGCCCCCTAAGCTAGGATTTCAGTTTGGAGGTCTGGGCAATCTATGGGGCCTCTGGTAGTGGATCAATATTTATCCCTAGTATACAAATGGAACTTGGGAGCATTCTCTACATAGAGGGATACTCTCTCAGTGTAGACACATGGGGGAGTGCCTAGTCTCTGCTCCAAATGATATGACAGACTTTGAAGATCCCCCATGGAAGACTTCACCCTCCCTGGGGAGCAGAAAGGGGTTGGGATGGGGGTGGGGGGCAGAGGAGGAGGGGAGGGAGAGGGAACTGGGATTGACATGTAAAAGAATCTTGTTTCTAATAAAAACCCCACAAAAACAATTGATGTTAAAAAAAAAAAAACACTGGCAAAATCCGACCAAGTCAATGTATTTACACACATATAGTATACACACACAATGTGTCAGGTACCCCACTTAGGCAGAGTGCCCTGCCAAGATTGCAGCTATAGTCCCAATCACACTGGGCATCACTGAATTTGTTCTATAGAATATGGGTGCAGGAGAGAGACTTTGGGGTGCAGAGACCTGATGGGGTCGTGTCATTCTATGAGATGTATGGATTTGATTCTTTAGGGTGGTTCTCATGATTCACCATCAAAACACACCCCTAAATAGCCAGTGTGCAAATCCGAACCAGGTGTAGCCAGCTAGTCCAAAGCAACATCTCTTTGCAACCCTATGGTCTATGCCCGGCAGAGTGTCTCCATATTGTGATACCACCACCATTCACAGCTGTCATTATCTCTCCATGATTCCATTTTTAGAGCCCTTTTAGGCATCTATTCCATTCATAAGTATAATCCCCAATAGAGACTTTTCCTCATACTATTCACCATCTTCCACCTGCAGCCTCACCAAGGCAGCTGGCTGCATGCAGATTCTTGGGGTTATCCCAGCGGCATGGCTCTGCAAGTGGACACAATTCAGCTTTGTCTTTTAGCTGGTGCAAAACAAGTGCTAACTCCATGGAATGTGCTCTACTTCCCCTTAATATGCTTCTCTTGAGTGATCTGGCAGAAGTGAATGGGTCCTTCTGAGTCATTAGCAATGTTTTGAGAAGGTTCAGCAGTGCAAATGGGAACAGGCAGGAAGTCTCAGGGCCTTCTGGAGGCAACATAACACCTACTGGTGGACCAGTGACTCAGTGAGAGAAACCATAGAAGAAGCCAAGTTCCTCCCTATCCCCCAAATGCCATTGCTCCCAGAAGTCACACACACATACACACACACACACACACACACACACACACACACACACACACACACACACAGAGAGAGAGAGACACAGACACACACACACATTTAATTAGTAACAAGCTTGCTTCACATGTCAATCCAGCTCCCTTTCCCTCCCCTCCTCCCCACCCCCTAACAATCCCCCTCAAGCCCCTACCCCATCCCCCCTCCTGCTCCCCAGTGAGGGTGAGGCCCTCCATGGGAGATTTCCAAGGTCTGTCATATCATCCCAGGCAGGGCCTAGGCCTTCCCCCATGTGTCCAGACTGAGAGAGCATCCCTCCATGTGGAATGGGCTCTCGAAGTCCATTCATGTGCCAGGGAAAAATACTGGTCTACCCGAGGTCCCATAGATTGCTGAGGCCTCCTCACTGACACCCATGTTCGGGGGTCTGGATCAGTCCCATGCTGGCCTCTCAGCCATCAGTCTGGTATCCCCGAGCTCCCCCTTGTTCAGGTCAGCTGTTTCTGTGGGTTTCACCAGCCTGGTCTTGACCCTGTTGCTCATCACTCCTCCCTCTCTCCAACTGGGTTTCAGGAGTTCAGTGACTTTCTACACTGTCAAGAAGGAGAGGATTGACCATAAAGCAGGGCATAATTCTGTGTATGTATGCTTCATTTTCATGCCAGACACAGTTGCTTGTCTCTTCTCTGCCATGGAACACTACTGCAGACTTCAGCTAGCAGTTAGCTTAGGATCATGTGAGAGCAGGACTCCTTGTCATGCTCAACAAACAGGAAGAAGCATTACCTCCCCCAGTAAGAGGCAATGCTTGATTTATGATGTCTAGCAGTACCAGGGCCAGTGCACTGGTGTCTGGGTTTGATGATTAGCTTTCCCCACCCACTCATCAGTGGGAACCCTGAGCAGCCATCCTGTTGGGAAGTCCTCAGCATCCTTGGTTCCATGTGGATACATCTTTGTCTCAGGATAGTCTCTTACCTGCTGGCACCTTTGGGAAGCTGGTCCTGTGTGTGTGTGTGTGTGTGTGTGTGTGTGTGTGTGTGTGTGTGTGTGTGTGTTTCCCGAGGTCTTCTTCCGTAGCCTCCTCAGAGCCTCTGGGCCATTATAGCCTGAATGGATGCAAACATTTGGTTTCTCTGTTATGAAGGATGCAGAGAGGGCAGTGGCATGGGGTTAAGTTATAATCACACCATGAAAGAAATCCATACCTGGGCAAAGACTGGGGCAGGCTCAAGGTTCCAGGAGCAGCCACTTTTTCAGGCAGTAGCTTAGCACTGGCCAGAGGCTAGAAAACCAAGGCCTTATTTTGGACCTACTGGTCTATAATTTTTTCCTGTGCTTAGATGTATACAACTATGATCAGAGAGGTGCCTGTATTCATTGGGGTGGGGACAATGCTGTTAATTGTCACTGTCAGGAACTTAGAACTTCTCAACTTAACGCAGTGGGCTTTGGTGACAGGACAGCTTTGTGTGTAGTGTAGGGTAAGATAGCAAGTACACTGCAGGACCTGTTAAATGCTGGAATACTTCTGGTGCTGTGATGACCCCGGGTGTCTTCAATCACTACTAGATGTCTCCCTAGTGAGGTCTGCTCTGAGCAGGACCAGTTTCTGTGGCCTCCGTCAGGAAGGGGCTCTGTTTACTCCAACCATTTGCTGGTCCCCAGTGTTGGAGACAGGAAACTCAAGGCCATGTCTGCATGCTGTTCCACTCGCTGGGACACTCCTTTCTCTATTCTGTTGGAAAAGCTCATCCTGATCCCATAGCCCTTTCAAGTGTGTCTCAGCAAGCACTCTCCTATCAGTCCTTCCTGAATCAATGGCTTCTGCTCTGATGATATCCTGCCAGGCTCATCAGCCAACAATGGAGATATGTGTCCCATCCCAACAGGAACCCGCACCTGTGCCATTTCACTGAGGGCCATGAGACCTGTGTGAGGAAAGTCCAAATGACCCCTAGCTATCAGGATCTGCCTCTGCAAGGGCCCAAACCAGGCTCTTACAGCAGCAGTGGCTTTGTAGAAATTAGAAGTGAGTCTGACTGTCCAGGAAAATGGCAAATTTGGAGATGGTGCGTTAAACAGGTTCTGAACTGTTCCTTAGATGATCAGATTTGACTAATCTGATGGACCCCTGATTTCTGTGCAGCATGAACATGAAGCAAGCATGTTATGTGTCCCGAAGAGTTCACATGACATGCACAGTAGCCCTGGCCTGCCTTACTGCCAAGGGAATGGGGTCTGGTTAAACTTGTGCTGGCCTCACTGATGCCCTGTGCACCTGGCTTCATCTACAGAGGCTTGTGGGTCATGATAACCAGGGCTTCCTGACTTCTTGGAGTAATATGGCCTGTCAAACAACTGGAAAGGCAAGAAATTGAGTACTAAGTCAAGAAAAAAAAACAGTCATGAGCAGACCAGTGAGAGCTGAGACTCTGGTTTTCTTTCCCTTTGGGGAGCTCACAGTCCCCTAAACACACAGGTTTGTCCACTTGATGATGATATTGGGAGGTGAAGCCCTCATGTTCATGCCCTTCTAAGATATCTAGAAGAGGTGACTTCTCTACCATGTCATAATGCAGCGAGGAAATGGCTGGATGGCTACACGTTCAGAGAGTTCTCTACAGGGCTGGCTAGCCACTGCCTTGACTGGGTTTCCAGATTAGAATGATAAGAAAAAGGTCTCCATTTTTAGCATCCAGTCTATAGAATTTTGTTATAGCTGCTAGAGTATACACACACACACACACACACACACACACACACACACAGAGAGAATGAAGGAGATACATAGAGACATACAGAGAGATCACTCTTTAACTAAATATAGTAGTTGAATGACCTTTACACAAAATACTGGGTGCATATTTCTATGTGTGTTTTATAGAAGTCTTAGCAAATGTACAACTCCTAAAGATGCTGACTCCATAGACAGGAGTTTATTTTTTTTTAATTTAAAAAAATTTGTTTTTCAGAATAACATCCAAGGACAGGTGAATCAGAGGTGCAAATTTGTCCTGATGGTTGGGGTCCCTCCTGCTTGGGTGAGCAAGGCAGGGTAACAGGTGATAAGAAAAGGGCTGTTTTGGGAGGAGCAGAACCGGGGACCTCCATTTGTCTGGCCTGGCTCATTGTCAGTGATAGCTCTATCCTTGAGGAACATCATGCCCTTCTAAGATATCTAGAAGAGGTGACTTCTCTACCATGTCATAATGCAGCGAGGAAATGGCTGGATGGCTACACGTTCAGAGAGTTCTCTACAGGGCTGGCTAGCCACTGCCTTGTAGTGAGCTCTTTCTGACCCTCAAGACCTGCCACTTCTCATCCTCAGGTGGGGACAGACCATGCTAAGATGCTGCAGCCTTCTCACTGAGCAGAACCTTGAAACTTCTGTGTCCAGGATCCTAGGGGACCCTGAGTCCTCCACAGCAGGCACTTGAGGAATCCTGGAGGGCACACCTAGCTACACTGCCTGTGCACCTGGGAAGACAGCCCTTTCTAGCAAGCTATTCTGGGAAGGGAGAAACATACTGAATCAGACACGAAACCAATAAGCTGAATAAACATGTGCTGTCGAGTTATAACGAAGACAAAAGAAAGACTCAGAGCTTGAATGCAGGTGGAACAAAAACAAAGTTGTTAGAAGGTTCTGTGTTTGCTCCCACTCTGGCCAGTGTCCAGATGTGCTCAGCAGCCTGCATGGCCCAGCAGAGCAGTGGGGCCTGGAGGCAGAGACCATGCTGAGTGTTGAGAGAGGCTGTGGGTCTCACTGTGCCCCTAGCTTGATTGACTGTGGGCTCTTGTGGAGGCCTCTGCAGGAGGCTCAGCCTTCTATAGGGCTAGGTGTGAGTAAGGCCTTAAACCATTAAGGGGGAGACTAACTAAGCTTGTCAAAACTGAGGTGGCCTCACGGTACATCATACCATGCAGGTAGCTATTTCTAAATAGCATAGCTGGGCCAAGCAACAGCTCTGGCGCCTCTCAGTAAGTTCTATTCACTTCCTAGTGAGTCCAGCCATTCACTACCACCCTCCCACATGCCCGGGCTCATTAGGGGGAAGGGAGGAGAGCAACCATTCCTACTCAGTGGGCCCTTAGTAGTGGCTCTTATGGCAGTTATCTCCCATTGACAAAAGATTTTCTTTTCTCATCCACAGAAACAGCTGACTTGAACAAGTGGGAGCTCATGGACCCCAGACTGATAGCTGGGAAACCAGCATAGGACTGAACCAGACCCTCTGAACATGGGTGTCAGTTAGGAGACCTGGGAAATCTATGGGGCCTCTGGGTAGTGGATCAGTATTTATCCCCTAGCATACGAATGGACTTTGGGAGCCCATTCCCCAGAGAGGGATATTCTCTCAGACTAGACATACGGAGGAGGGTCTAGACCCTGCTCCAAATGATATGACAGATTTTGAAGATCCCCCATGGAAGACTTTACCCTCCCTGGGGTGCAGAAAGGGGATGGGATAGGGGATTAGTGGGGGGCAGAGGAGGAGGGGAGGGAGAGGAAGCTGGAATTGACATGTAAAACAAGCTTGTCTCTAATTTAAATAAAAAAGAAAAAAACCCCAAATATTTTTTTTTCTCACTATGTAGCCCTGGATAGCCTGGAACTTTCTAAGTAGACTAGGCTGGCCTTGAACTCATAGATCCACTTGCTTCTGCCTCCTAATCCTTGGAGTAAAGACATGCACAACCATACCCAGCCTGATGCTTTGACAAATCCTTGCTTTCATACCCTACTGCAGTTGCCTCCTACCCAGGACTCTCCTTCCATTCTCTAAACTCAGGGTAGCCCTTCAGCTTAAGCATTTCCTCTGTAGGGGCAACCTCGTCCCCTTCCCTGAACTTTCCTTCTCTGTGGTTTCAGTTATACCTAACAATGATTGTTTAAAGATATTAAATTAAAGTTCCCTCAAATAAGAAACTCATGAGTTCGAAGTAACTTTTATTATGGTGTTCTGTTATAATTGCTTTGTTAGTAGTTGTTAATGCCTTTCTATGCCCGATTTATAAATTAAATTCCATGGTTGATGTGTATGAATAAGAAAATGGAGTTCAGTACAATCTATGGAATGACTTGGAATACATTCCTGGTGAATAAGGGGAAACTCCTATAATTCTTGACCCAAATACAATTTCACTCATAGAAACAGGTATTATTTGTATAGAAGTTGGCTCACACAACAGCAAGAATTCTGCTACCATTATTTTACTTAATTTGCCAAAACCTTGCAATGGTGTTATCACCATGTTGCTTTCAATATGTGTTATTTTTATTTCTCAATTGCATATTAATAAAATAAAATATAAATAAGCAGACACAATTTAAGTAACATGACTCTTCATACAAAGTGATCCACCAACATCCTGCTGGCTGCCGTCTTGCCTCTCACACCAGAGTCATCTGATGGTGACTGTGGTCTGTCTGGTGGTCCTTTCTAGTTCCACTGAGGTCTAATACGCTCATTCTGGACAGTGCTCAACTTCTGCTGCATCCCATATTCATCCAGAAGTACAGGAACGATCTTGGGACTTTTTCAAATGTAAATGGGTGATGGTGCTAATAGTGTCAAAATGAAGATTATGGACAAGGACATTGAGAGATAGATGGTGGCTCATGAATAGATGCTGGTGTCCCCTGGAATGTGGGTGGGAATTAGGGAGGTCCATGCTTTCACTCCACATAGAGGGTTGATGTTGGTGAGGATGGATAGAGGGGCTCAAAGGGGGACTTTCTTTTTCATGTATATGGAAATCCAAAGTTGTTTCACAATGCTTCACTCAAATTTTGATGGACAACTTGAAAAAACACAATAAACAAATAAAAAAAAAAACAGCTCTGCTAGTGATCAGCAGTTTAATTGTCTAGTGGGGTTACCCCATGTGTATAAACACTACAGTTGTTTGTTCCTTTGGATTTTAAGTTTAAATGCAGGGCATATCTTTCAGGGACTTTTAGGGATTTTCCAAGGTCATTTCTGCATAAAGGACAATCACATGACAATCTATTCTCAAAGTATCACCCTTAAAAACAACTTAATAGAAACTTGTGGTGCTCTTTGGTTCCTTTAAATTAAGTATTTTTTTTCTAAGCCTGGAGTAGAATACTTTCAGGGAAGAATCGCTATGGTGTTCATTTGTTTTTGTAAACTTAGGTAGGTTAGGGTTGGTTTACCTGGGTGCTCACAGGAGACAGTTCAGTTGTGACTAGAAACTGCCAAGACTTCTGCTCTAAGCACTGTGGGACAACTTAGTGTGTGAGTGAGTGACAAGCACTTTTCTGCCTGATACCTGTGTCTCTGCCAGCCCTGAGTGACAGGTTCCAGAGAACTTGTAGGTCCCCTTCATTTGAAGCAGAAAACACATTGAGGTAGAAGGAGGGCTTTGTTCTAGGAACCCCATGAAACTGAGCTGCAGTAAGGTATATGGGTGCTTTTCTTGAACTCATGATACAGCCAACTAATAAAGAATTCTTTGAAAACAGGACAGGATGATGGACAGAATGGGTTTGGTGTGTGTGGTGAGACAGGCCATAGCCAGCAAAGTCTTGCTTCCTAATACCACATCTTTTTCCAGGATTATGGCTCACAGTAGGCCTGGATGAAATTACAGCAAGTGAAAAGTATTAGTTCCATCCTGCTCTAAGAGCATGGAGCTTGGTCTTCACCAGCTCCAACGCTATTCTCACCTTGTGTTGTTCTCACATCGACCTCTCAACTTCTGTGAGTGCAAACCCCACACTTTCAACATTGCACTCTTATAGCTTGTGCTCATTTGAGATTTTTGCATTATTTCCTGGCAATTCCAAAGCTCAGGGTTCCATTCAGTTGAGTCCTCAGGATATCTGCCCATGTCTTAAGCCTTGCACCATTCCTCATTTTTGGTTTGTAATGCCATTATTACTTTTGCAAGCAGAATCCTTCCTCTTGATCATTTTGGCCTCCTAGACTTAGTTGGCTAGCCACATGTTTGCTCTGTAGGGTCCCCAACAAGAGTAGGTGCCACCTGCAAGCTGAGGTTTGGAAATCAAATAATCGGCCCTGAGCATGGAATGACTCAAGATTCAGCAGGCTGATTTTAAACCTTATATTGCTCCATGACATTCTTTGGTATGTGTTGAATTCAAAATACAAATGAAACCCAAATGGCAGGTGAAGTAGTTCAATTGAGCACTCTTGGGCTTAAAAAAGGAACATTTTACTGAAGTCAGTAGAAGCTAACAAAACAGAGAATAGAAAGCCAACACTCAAGTGAGAAAGGAGGCCAGAAATCTAAGCCAGAATTTGGGATGACCTTCCCCTTTGGGGTCTGTCTACAGCAATGACTGCAGGTATGTGTGGGCCAGAGTCTGTCTACAACAAACTCCCACTCCCACCCCTGATGACCCCAATAATCTCTGGGTAAGTCTTGAAGTTCTGGGCTGTAGGACTGTGGGTATAATGGAAATCGGCCAATTTTCTCTGGGACTGGCACTCACATTTGAGAAATTCGAGTCCCTGATGGATATAGAAGCATCTGTAGACATTCACTGTGGTGGCCAGCTGGCAGAGAATGGCAAAATGCTGATGGAAAAATTAGATCGTTAGACAAATTTTTATACACAGTGTCAGACACACAGGCATAAGGAAACATGTGTATGCAGACAAAAAATTACATGATTTACAATCAAGAGGCACAACAGAAAAGCCCCCAAAAGTTCTACAGAACTGAGGTGATAGGGTCAAATATTTTGATTTAAAGTAATTAGGTTAATATATTCAATGAAATAAACAAAAACTTAGTATGTCTAAAGAAATTCCTAAGTGGATATTATATATTTTAACAGTTAGAAAAGAAAATTAGAAACCAAAGAAGATTGGTTTAATAATGAATTGGATATAGTTGAACAAAATTATTATTATTTCTTTTTTGATTTTCTTTTTAAAAATAAATTTTATTTAAATTAGAAGCAATCTTATTTTACATATCAATCCCAGTTCCCACTCCCTCCCATCCTTCCATGCCCCCAAAACTCCCCCATTCCATTCCCCATCTACTTCCCAGGGGGAGTGGGGACTTCCATGAGGGATCATCAAAGTCTGTCAAGTCATTTGGGGCAGGGCCTAGGCCGTCCCCCATGTATCTAGGCTAAGAGAGTATCCCTCCATGAAGAGTGGGCTCCTGATGTCTGTTTAAACACTAGGGATACATCCTGGTTCCACGGCCCAGGCCTCCTAGCTGACACCCCCATTCAGGGGACCTGGTTCAGTCCTATGTTGGTTCCCCAGCTGTCAGACTCTTTTTTGATTTTCAAGACAGGGTTTCTCTGTGTAGCCCTGGCTGTGCATGAACTTGGTCTGTAGACCAGGCTGGACTCAGAGATCTGCCTGCCTCTGCCTCCTGAGTGCTGGGATTAAAGGTGCCAGCCACCACCATCTGGCAAGAACAAAAGGGTTAACGAACAGGGAAAAGCACAGAGAAGACATGGATTAAGCAAAACATTTTAACATGCAGATGATGGAATCCACAAACCAGGAAGAAGGTGGGAAGAAGGAGAAAGAGGAGGGGAAGGAAGACAAGAAATAAGGAAGAGAAAAGGATAGAAAGTGGCAGCTTAAAGAATATCTAAGAGAAATGTAAAAATCATTTTTTACATTTGCTTCTGTCTATACAATAGGAAATGGTGATGAAACATAATTTACTGGAAACTGTGTGACCTTAGCAAGGTTTATTTCCAGAAAGTCTGGGGAAAAGTATTAAGAAATATTTTTATAGAGAACTGATAGTCCTAAAGAGTTTCCAAGATGTCTACCAGACTTTTATAGGCACGATGAAAATGCCCAGTTCTTCCTGCTTATGCAAACACATCAATGGTATTTATACCTAATAATATAACATCAAAACAGACATTTCAAGGCCACATAAATTTTAAATAATGTAAAAAATTAATATTAGCAAACAGAATGCAACACCACTGTTATGATAAATCTTTCCGCCCAAAGCCACCCCAGCCCTACTGCCACATGGATGCTTTCTGCCAGTCGCCTGAGTTCTGTCTGCTGAGTTAGGGCCACTACTAATACACTTCTATTAGGTACAAATGCTGCTTGGCCAAAGACTAGGATTTCTCTTCTGTTAGCTCAGTCTTAATTATCATAAATCTATATATTTTATAAGACTAATCTTACAGAGAATGCCTTCCACTGGCACCCTCTCTTGCCGGTGGATCACATGGCGACTCCAGAGCAGAGACCAGGAGGAAGAGAGAAGGCACTCACTTCCTTCTTGCCCTTGTTTATGAGTCTCCCTGCTATGTCACTTCCTGCATGGATCACCACTTCTTTACTACATTCCCCAGAATCCTCCTTGATTCCTAGTCCTGCCTAACTTGCTGCCTCATTGGCCAAACAGTACTTTATTTATCATCCAGTAAGACAAACACATACACAGAAGCACTTCCCCCATCACACCACATTAAAAATAAGAATTCTCTAAGTCTTTCTAGCTTAAGGGTGATTCAGTAGTAGGAAGTACATTACTATTACCTTAATGGTAGTCTGAGGGAAAAGGAAACCATGTAATTCTCTTGGTAAAGGCTGAAAAAAACTTTGATAAAAACATTATCATTTTAAAAATAGAAAACTATGGAGTGAAACACAACCAGATAAATAGATAGAAATCATTTAGAAGAAATTCTTAAAATCACTAGAGCACATGGAAGGACACTCCAAGAAAAACACATCTTGTACTTTCATGCGATGTAAACATAAGCAACAATTATTTCACAAGCTTATAATGCAATCCCATTTGGCTCTGGTCAGCGACATTCTAACTGGCCTTGAACATCAGCCACTTTAACACAGGTGCAGCCTTCCCTTCCTTCTGTGAACTTCAGTTCACACAATAAATGTTCTCACAACAGAACAGTTCACTTTTCCTTACCAGGGATGTGGTGGAGACACCGAAGGCCTGGCTGCCCATCAGAGTGCCTGTCTCTAGTGCAGAAGGTAGGGGTCAAGCGATAGCATTGTCATGGGATTGTGGTCTGTTAAGGGATCACCAGTTTTAGAGTATTGCTGTAAGAACTGGCGCTGCCCTTCACCAGCTTGAGTACATGGGAGAGCAGGCATAGTGCCTCACCTGGGCAGCATACTAGAGCTGATGGCAGGGGTGCAGAAGAGCTGGGCAAGCTGTTGGGGTGAGAGCAGGAGAGCTGTACCCACCCTTGTATGACATGGGGTTTCTAGGGTAAGGGAAATATGGTCCCTCTTGCCACCTGAGACAGGTGGGAGAACCAATCTCGGGGGCATGAGAATGGAAGAGCTGGCTCTCCTCCTCACCAAGTGCAGCAATCTGGAGAGAGGGCCCTGCATCTCACCTGGGCAAAACAGTAAAGTTTGTCCTGATGGTGTGAGTGTGGATGAGCTGGAGCCAAGGGTGTGAAAGCAGGAGAACTTACCCAACTCCTTTTGTGTACTACATTGGGTGAGCTTGCCTGGGTGGTGGTAGCTGGCCAGATGACCAACCCAGCCATCACCCAGGCTCATAAACAGGACTATAAGGTATCCCACCTCAACACCCACCTCATCTATGAACTGCTGGAGCATACGAAAGGGGCAGATTGCAGATCCAAAGCTACAGGATCTCCATGACACAAAGCAACAATAGGATGTCCAAGAGGAGTCCTAGTGAGGGCTCAGTACTAATGGTCTAAAGGAAGCCAGAGGCCTCAAACCAGACCAGTGCCTCATTGCAATGAACACTTACAAATAAAGATATATGGACTAAAGGGTATTCTATGTGACTCACTGGGCCACACTACAGCTTCCATGCTGAGATTTTATTTATTTATTTTTGTTTGCTTGCTTGTTTTGTTTTTGTTTTGTTTTTTGTTTTGCAGGAGAGGTTGCAAGGGCAGAGCACAGAAGCGAATGGGTGGAGAGATAAGTGGGATTGGGATACATGATGTGGAATGCACAAAGAATCAGTAAAAAGTTAAAAAAGGAATACATTTTAAATTGATATCTCCCAGAAGGGCAGCCTCTGGGAAGAGATGGTGTGCAGTAGGTGGACTGTTATAGTCAGAATCTGAAATATCCTTCTTGGATTCCTCGTTTGTTTGTTTAAATTGAGACAGGTCTCAGTTTGTAATCCTGATTGGCCTACAATTCTTTGTAGACAAATCTGGCCTCTAACTCATAGAGATCTATCTGCCTCTGCAGGGATTAAAGGTGTTCATCACCGCACCTGGCTGGGATCACGTGTGAATGTTCAGTTCCTAGCCTGTGGCCCTATTGGAAGGTTGTGCAGCCTTTAGGAGGAAGGACCAGTTTAGTGGAAGCAGTGTATACCCATCTGTGCTTCCTGTCTGGTTCTCTCTCCTTCCTGATCTATGCCATGTGAACAAGCAGTCACCTCACGTTCCTGCCACCATGGTTTCTCTGCTTGGTGGACAGAATGTTTCTGAAGCTGTGAGCCAAAATAACTGTGTCCTCCTCTAAGTGTTTGTCAGATGTTGTTCATAGCTACACAAGGGTAGTGTAGCAATATGTGAACTAAGCAGAAAAATAAGCCCATTGCCAGAAAACCAGTAACCCTGACAACGGTGAAAGACAGACTGTATGCACATTGCAAATGGCCACACAATTGGGATGTGGGAGGCAGAGGTCAGGGAGGATGTCAGGGCCCAAACACTTCATAAGAGTTCATGTTTCTGAGTATTCCTTGTTTCATTCACTGCCCAAGAACACATTTTCACAACAGCAGTTGGACAAGGGTGAGCTTTGGACCTTTTTGCACACTCACCCCCAGATCTTTGTTTGTCACTTCTCCATGGCCTCTGTGAGATTCAACACATGTCTCCTGCCCACTGCAGCCTTCCCTGTCTTGGAAAACTGAGACTCCTGTGTTTTCCCTGGGAGGGGTAGACTCACTGCTGTGTCTTGGGGGTAGAGAAGTGAGCCTTGTTCCTTATCATAGAATCGTAAGCCCATTCCCATGAATTGATGAATTTGCAGCAAAAAAACAAAACAAAAAACCCAAAAGCCAAAAAAACAAAACACAAAACAAAACAACAGCAACAACAACAGTAGAGATACTATGGAAATTAAATATCTTCATTAGATTTGTACATTTGTCTAGGTGAGATTCACCCATTGATCCAGAATGAGCCATGTGTTTAGATTCATTACTACAGTGAACATGTGAGGATCAAAGGAAATGGCTTGGATATTGAACACCTCGTGTGTGAAGCTAGCCTTGGTTTAGCAGAGTTTTAACTGAGGCTGTATGGCATGGGGCTTGGAGTGTGGGAGGTGGAAGGAGTGAGCAGCAGCACACATCTTGAGTGTTGGAAGGATATTTGTTTCTGTCGTCTTCTAATCCAGAGGTTTGGCTTAGCCAGAGGCGTGGAGGGTAAATGTCCTCCAACTCCTTGCCCCTCCATGTTGCATCTAGGTTATGGGGAGACAAAGCAGAGAGTAGGTTCTTCTGCTTTCTGTCCCCCACCCCCATATGACAGGCCTTGCAGAAGAACACATGTGACAGTTCATAGATGTACCGGAGGGAGATACACATTTTAACCTGAACATCTTCAGATTACGAGGTGGGGGCATACCTTCACACTACTCAACCTCAAAACACACTAAGGTGTTATAGAAATCAAAACAACATACTACTCCCAGAAACTGACCCAAGGACCAATGGAATAGAACATCAACTCCAGAAACAAATCTACACACTTATAGCCAACAGAGGTACCAAGAACATAGGGTGGAGAAAGGACATTTTCTGTAAATGGTGCTGGTAAAGTCTGCGGTTCTCTGTGCAAGCAGTGACTGTGGTCCAAAGATGCTATCTGCTCACCTTCTGATTGCTGCTCTCCTTCCTCAAAAACAGGGTGAGGGATTAGAAAAAGGACTGTCAGGAACACATGTGGCCTTTCCTAAGACTCAGGATACTGTGTGTGTGGAATCCTCGTGGTTCTTTTTTTTTTTTTTTAATTCTTTTATTAGTTCAAATTAGGAACAAGTTTGCTTCACATGTCAATCCCTTCCCCCCTTCCTCCCCTCCCCTCCAACATCCCACCTGCCCCTAGCCACACCCCCTCCACTCCCCAGGCAGGGTAAGGCCCTCAAAAGGGGCTCCCCAAAGTCTACTACATCATCTTGGGCCAGGCCTAGGCCCTTCCCCAAATAATACCTTTTTTGTTTGTTTGTTTGTTTGTTTTTCGAGACAGGGTTTTTCTGTGTAGCTTTGGCGCCTATCCTGGCACTCGCTCTGGACACCAGGCTGGCCTTGAACTCACAGAGATCTGCCTGCCTCTGCCTCCTGAGTGCTGGGATTAAAGGCATGCACCACCAACGCCCCCTCATGGTTCTCATTAGCTGTGAAACTCTAGGTGGATGGCCAAGTCCTTCCCTGTCAGTGTCGACCCACCAGGGGTGTCTGGAAGTCACTTGAAGAATGCACACATGATCTTAGCCCAGAGGATGGCAGTTCTCTGCCTGTGTCAGTAACTTATGTTATGAAATCTTGAGGACAGGAAATTACTCATCTGACATCAATATTGGTGTATTTGGGCCCTTAGTTCATGTTGATGGCTATTATTAGCAGTAGTATCTATACCTAAAAATGTGAATCAAGTCTCATCAAAATGGCTGCCTAGACTGAAAAAGACATGACATTAATAGACATGGAAGAGGAAAATCTCATGGGGCCTTGAATGTCAACAAAGAACTACAGGCAACTAAGGAATGCTGAGAGTAGGAGAAACAGTCTTCCCCAGTTGAAGAGCCAGATTGGTTATCTAATACCAGATACTCAGGCCTGAAATCACACAATCAAAGTAATATATTCCCAAATATGGAAGCACACCTTGTTTATATTACTATATATATTCCTAAATATATAAATATACCTTGTTTATATTACTATTATATTTGAGATATATATGAATAATGAAAGGAACAGAGGCCATGAATTTGAGAGAGTGCAAGGGGGTGAATGGAAAGGATTGGAGGGTGGAAAGAGGAGGGAAATGATACAATTACACTTTAATTAAAAAGGCAGATAAATTTTAAGTGTGCCTTAATTAAGATTTGCTGTAATGAAACACCAAGACCAAAAAGCAAGTTGAGGAGGAAATGGTTTATTTCTTATACTTTAAACCCATTAATCATTGAAGGAATTCAGGACAGGAACTCAAGCCGAGCAGGAACCAAGAGGAACTGATGCAGAGGCCATGGAGGGGAGTTACTTACTGGCTTCCTCCCCATGGCTTGCTCAGCCTGCCTTCTTATAGAACCCAAGACCACCAGCTCAGGGATGGCACCACCCACCATGGACTGGACCCTCCTCCATCAATCACTAATTGAGAAAATGATCTACAGGCCTGGCTGCATGCTGATCTTAGGGAGGCCCTTCCTTAATTGGGGTTCCTTCCTCTTGAATGACTTTAGCTTATGTCAAGTTGACACAAAGGAATCCAATTCAAAGTGGTTAGGTACATACTGTTATTTCTGCGATTTTTTTCAGAGCATTTAATGGGGATATGCATTTAGAACAATGTATCTTACTGAGATTGGAATTAAGTAACAATATTTGCATATAGCAGCAAAGTGGAGCTTTGCTCCTAAGAGATGTACTCTCTTGGGCACTCTGTGTATTAGGGTGCCATGTGCTGAGTTTCCAGAAGCTGGAGAGGAGCCTGGCAGTAGGCAGGGAGCTGGGAGGTGCATGCTCAAAAGGTGTCATGCATGTGGTATGGGCCTCCATGGAGGCTGCAGGGGTGAGGAGCAAGAGAGCTTTGAATGTGCCCAGTTGGGGGACCTGGACTGTCAAATACTGTTATGGAGGTCCAGGCCTGGGTCAAATTGATCAGGGGACAGTTTGGCCTCCCCAGCCACAGAAGACAGTGTCAGTGTGGGAGTCAAATGCTTGTGTGAAATCAGCCAGGTTTTTGTTGTTGTTTGTTTTGTTTTATTTATTTAGTTTTTGCTTGTTTATAGTGATTATGCTTCTTGTTTTACCCGAGAAAAGAGGAATTATAAACCAATTGTCAATTTTTTTTTCTCTCTTCCAAAGAGGACATAGCCGAAAAAAAATCACAAAGACAGTTTGCTTTTGGTGACTTTTCTTGTGATATTTCCACTATGTACATATTTTACATAATTGCTGTATTTATGGATCTCTTTAAATAATTTTATTCTATATTCAGTCATCCCTCCATATCTGTGGTTTCTGAACCCAATTCAAACAACAATCAAAAGTATTCACAAAAATCACCTAACTGTGTCTGTGGTGCACCTGTGCACATTTTCTTCACCTGAAATTATTTTTAAGCAGTGTGGTATAGCAATTACAAAAGCTTTCAATTACGTTAGGTATCATAAGTAGTCAAGAAATGATTTAAAGCCAAAAGGCATCTGTAGGTTCTAGAGGTCTGGTCTGTGTTTTATAGGAATGGGATGAGTCTCTGAGCTTGCTTGTATGTTTGTCTATACGGTAAGTTCTCCTTCATCTGGTGGCCAGATTTCCCCGTGAGATAATGTTGTGAATGAAATGTCCTGGATGCTGCTCTCACATTTTGTACATCTTGGTGCAGGAATCTGGCAGATGCTCTACCTGGTTAAATGATGGCATTCTTCAGGATTCTGACCAAACTGCTTCCATGCCCCTCTGTGCTAGTTTTCCCTGCCATGGCTTTGCATATAAAAAGGACAACTTCTAATTCACTACCCCCACCCCCGGATGTGGTTGATTCGTTTTTTGGAAGGTTTTGTTAATTTAGTCAGTGAACTAAGTATAAATCTCTGATTATTAAATTATGTTAGCAAAATACTCATGAAAGTGTATTTTTAAAGTCCAGTTACTGGCTACTTATCAAAGGGATCTGTTACGTACTTACATTTTCTATGAATAATGTTGAGATGTTATTTTTGTTTCATTCCCTTTAATTATTGCATCAAGTTATATTGTGGTTGTCAGCATATTTTACACAAAACATATTTTAAAATTTGGTGATTTGCTTTCGTGGCTTGGGAGGGGGGTGAGTTTAGCTTAAATAATTGGGAACATGGTACACTCAAGTGTGATGAACAATGACTTGTCCATACACAGCCTGAAATAATATCGATCTCCTTTTAAGCACAACTGCCTAGGCTTTCTGGAACTGATTTAAAAGTTCTTTGAAACATTGAGTCCTTATATTTTAGCACATATATGCATGCCCATGTCAGAAACACTCTGCTAGACCTAAGACCCAAGGTGTAAGAACAATGTTCTTGAGAATTCTTCCAACTCAAACATTTCCACGTTTGCCTCAAATTAAACTTTTGCCCAGAGAAGTACTCTTAAGAGATCTGCCATGCTTACATTCAACTGCAAAGGACAGTCCTTCATGGCATTCAAATCAGCAGAGCCATTCTGGCTACATGGTCACTCCTCCTGGACCAAAGGATCTGGATCAGGGACAGCATGTATAAGACTTTTTTTAATGATTTATTTATTTTTATTTTATGTGCATTGATGTTTTGTGTGCATGTTTGTCTGTGTGAGCATGTCAGATCCCCTGGAACTGGAGTTTTAGACAGTTGTGAGCTGCCATATAGGTGCTGAGAATTGAACCCAGGTCCTCTTGAAGAGCAGCCAGTGCTCTCAACTGCTGAGCCATCTCTCCGCCAGAAAATAATCTCTTAAATTTATTTTATGTGTATGTCTTTGCACCACATATGTTTCTGGTACCCGAGGAAGTGGTTAACCTTGATGTGGGCGCTGGGAATCAAACCTAGGTCCTTTGCAAGAACAACAAGTGCTCTTAGCCACTGAGACAACGCTTCAGCCTGCAGCTTGTGTTGCAGTACTTTTATCCTGTAACATTAATCTCTCATCAGATCAACTCCAGGGTCAGCACTCAGCAGTGCTGAGGATGAACAGGCATGGCTTTCTTCTAACTTCTCCCATGTGATAGAAAGGACTAATGTTGCTGGTCCTAAGTGGACCCATGGGGAGGCTTGCAGGGCAGGACAGGGTTCACAGGATGGTGCTGCCACTACATCCATGGTCTCTCTCAGACCCCTGGTATCATGTCTGAATTAGGAAGGGGTGGGCGAGCTTTCTCAAATGTTCCTCCTGAGCCTGCTTTTCCACAGTTACTCTTTTGTTTTTATTTAGTAATCTTTGGCTCTTAATTGTTTTTATATATTTTTATGGAAACATGTAAAAATAGAACATTTTAACTAGTTTGTTTATCCCATAAACCATTACTGGGTTTCTGTTTTGCAACAGGCACTCCATTCACATTTATTGGATACAGTTACCGAATACTGACTCCTGTTTCAGAAAGCTTTGCATCCCATGACAGAAAGGGCCAAAGCAACCGTGTCAGCAGGATGTGGTAGATTCTTCGAGAACTGTGTAAATGTTTCCTGGGAGTGTTTGAGAGAAGCACCTGGTTCTGTGTTGAGCACATCTGAAAGAGAGTGCAGTGGATAGAAATGCTCATCCAGGCTATGACAGCAGGCTGGCTTGTCCTCTTTTGGGACCTGGGGTAATGTGAAGAGTTTTGCTATTATAAATGATTCTACAAATACGTGCAGGCCTATTTTAACAAAACATCTATGTCAGCCAACATCAATATCCATAAGTGGTCTGGCATAAACAGAGACCCAGGTAAGGGTGGAGGCCTAGAGTAAGAGGCCAGTGGCAGGCCAGTTTCTGTAGATACCGGATTACACAGTCCTCACTCTTTTCTGTGGATAAGAGGATCTGTCCCCAGGTCCCTGGGCATACTCATCCTAAAGCAATCTTCTCTGAGTTGGAACAAAGACATTAGTATTTAAAAAACTTCCCTCATGTGATTCCAACTTAACCAAGCTGGAGAACTGGTACCCTATGCCATGAGCCATTAGAGATTGTGACCCAGAGGATTGAGCATCTGGTGTGTGTTAAGGCAGTGAGGGTGGAGCCAGGGGCAGGAAAAACATCTGCAGGAACCCATGAGTGAGACTGACCATGAAAGTCCTAAGTGACAGAAACCAAGGGTGCCCTTGGCATGACTAGCTGGGGAATCTTACCGGCCGAGAAGGAATCAGAGGGGCAGAGGGTGGACTCTAACATGGCTAGGTCCTTGGGTAAAGGGCAGAGCCACTGAGTGAGACAGGATGGTGCAAAAGGGGCTGGCTGTTGATCTGAGGGTAGAGAGGAAAGACCGAGGGGTGTTTGGACTAGAAAGATGTGTGTCTGGCCTAGGATACAAGGAGTGTCCAGCCATGGAGATCAGTGCAGCCTCCCACAGCAGGGTCAGTTGGGAAGCACTTGCTGAGCCTCTGAGTTGCCTGGCTTAGAGCAGTGAGCTTGGAAATTACCATAGGCAGCTGGCAGAGGCCTTGTGATGTCAACAGTCACACTTCACAGCAGATTGTACAAACCACTTAATGGCTCTCCACAAACTCACCCATCTCCATGTCCATTCCATGAGCCTTAAAACCAGAGGATAAGAGAAAAATGACTCAGTACACAGGGGAAGAGAGCACAAAGGGCCATTCCTTCACTGCTCTGGCCTGCAGTAGGAAGCTGTGGGTCCTGGGCCAGGAGTCCTCTAATCCATTGGGTGTTCAGGCTCTTGTACACAAACACCTAGGGTTCAGGGGCTTCCTTGAAACCCAGAAGACTATAGTATTCTTAACTTTTGAGGTGGCTGGAGTGTGTCATCCCTGCTCTTTGAACTTTCTCATTTCTTTGTATTCCCTTAACTCAAGTGCTTTGGCCCTCATAACTGCTCCTCCATCCCCCAACACAGACACACAGACACACACAGACACAGACACAGACACAGACACAGACACACACACACACACACACACACACACACCACACACACACACACACACACACACACACAAACACCACAAAGGTCATGATATAAGTGGCAGATAGTCATCTCAAAATGTCCATTTGATGGGAGGTAGATGGAGAGCCAATGTTAAGGAAAAAAAATAATCCAAACTTAAAATGTTATTGAATTCCTCCCTCTACAATTTTAAACTGAGAGCAGGAGTGGGTATTTCTGATCCTCCAGGACTTGTTCTGCACAATCCTCTCTTGTGTAGACTTGAGAATCTTTTAAACATGTCCAGTGCCTTTGTGACAATTTCCCCAGACTGTTCAAAGTGGTTAGGACAGCTTGGCCAAGTTGAGTATAAAATAAAAATTTGAAGGGCTTGCTTTTTAATAGCTAATACGTTTAACTGTTGGCATATGCATGAAATTCACTTCTCAGGTGGAGAGACACAAAGCACTGATGACTTGAAAAACAAAGCCAACTCAGCTTGCCTACCGAATGCTTCTCAGGAGACGTATTATCTGGAAATACTTTAACATTCTTCCTCAGATTCCTGGTGTGTGTGTGTGTGTGTGTGTGTGTGTGTGTGTGACTGTCTTTCTGTCTGTCGGTCTATCTGTCTATGCACATACATGACAGCACCAGGGATCTATTGATGGGCCATCTAAAACAAACGGCACCTCCATTTAGCTGTTAAATTCCACGTGTTACGATTTATATTACAACCAACCCATCCAGTGTCTGCAGTCTTTTCTTTCTGAGGCCCTGACAAGTACATAGCCTCTGCTGTAATCTGGGATCTCACTAGCACTGCAGAAATGTTTTCTGAGTCCTGAGATCTGCAGTAGAAAGGAGCTCGCTCTAGAGTGAGGCTTCCTAGTCACTTCATGAGTGGCCCCTTCCCCTCTGGAGCCATAACAAACCCTGGCATGCTGTGACAAGTTTCATGGTTTCCAGGCCTTGTTTGAAACAGGGGAGTGCTTTAAGGGAGAATCCCACAGAGCTCTTGCTTCTGTCGCCCCTGGGTTCCCACTCCTTCTCCTTGTTTTGTTTTTCTCTGAGGATTATATGGAAATGTCAACTGTTGTTGGTGGAATCTTCATTTCCCATAGTCTTTCCTTTTAAACAGTGTATTCTGAGACTGTTCACTGATATCTGTAGATACTCCTGTAATGTGGGACACGAGCACCCTGAAGGACATCTGCCTGGCACTGTTGATTCCTGCTGGTATCTTGAAGTAGAAGAGACTTGGTTCAAGAGCAACTGAGGATCACTCAGGTGTTCAGGGTTTCTAAACCCCATCTTGTCCTTTCCACAGCCCCAATGAGCACTATGCTCAGCCAGAGAGTAAAGATATCACACACACACACACACACACACACACACACACCAGTGTTCCTCATGAAAGTCTGCCAGATGGCACAGTCAACACTGTACTCACTGAATTCTTTCTCGAGGACTGGTTATTTAGTTGGGTGAAGAATGACCCAACCCTCTTGTTAATGTATATGCTCTATGAATCTGACTCACATTTCCTCTGACCTCTGCTCACATCTGGAACCTGTGGTCACTTATGTGATATCTTGAATGAAGAGAGCAGATACATGATTGTTTATAAATCACCTTTTCTGTGAGAAAGGATACCCATTTGGTTTCTAAGAAAAGACCCATGCCCAAACACATGGAAAGTATAGAGTTGAGGTCCTTCAAGGAGGAAATGGTTACTGATGCTCAGGATGGGGACTTGACTGGTGAGCCATGTGGGGACATGCTTGTGTGTTCCTGGCATTCAAAGGATGAATGGCTTTGGCCAATCTGGTGAACTAATTAGTTAAAGATATTTGGAATGCAACTGACTCGGGTAGCTTTCCTGAGCCATATTTTAAACATTATTTGAGTTTGATACTTGTGGTACCTTTGGATGACACCTGAATGCATTTCATGTCAGAGATCAAATGGTAGAAGTGCTTGAAATAGTGTATAGAAAGGTTATCAACAAATGCTCCTTGTTTATTTTTTTTAATGGGTGTGCCTGACAACTGACAGGAACACACCTGATTGTCTCACTGTCTGGGAGGTAATAGGTGTGCAATTGTTTGTGCATGAACACACACAGCTCATGTGAATACATAGAGGCAGCCACAAAAATATACATCTGTCTCCCTTGCACACTTATCAACACACACCCATGCAATCACTCTCACAATACTCATCCATTCACATATCAGCACATATATACATGTCCCTCTTCCACATGAAAACTCATACATTGTCACAGACTCAGACATACACATTTGGCACACATTGTACTCATGTAGACACACATGCACACTCCTGTATGCTCACAGATATTACATACCCACATATATCATATACTTGTATAACCCATTACATCCATTCCCTCATACACCCATAGTACACACTTGTAAAAAAATATGTTTTTAAACATGTATGTACACATGGGGCACAGTTACTCAAATGTTAGGCTGTCACCAGGCTTTCTATTGCCCCCATTAAGAGGTTTCTGGCTACATGTGCTCTGTGAGTCAGCTCAGCCCTTTCAGAAGAAATCATCAAATGACAGTTTTTATCAGATGTTTCCATTTTAAAGTATAGAACATTCCAAGCAAACTCCTGCCATATAAATTTGTGAAAACAGAAAAGGGCTTTCACAGCAGAAAAGTCCAAATAAAGCATAGTTAAGTCCAAATGCAGCAGTGTTAAAACACTGTAACCCCAAGCTGGGAGGGAGCAAAGTTTTCAGACAGACAGGCCATGAGGGGGAAGATAGATGAAACCCACTCTTAGAAAGCTAAGGCAAAAATCCATCAAGCCTACAGCAGCTGAGTAACCAGGAGCTAGCTCCCCGACTTGCCAGAGTCTCCACTGTCTTGCTTGTGGCCAAGATTTTCTAAATGCTGCCATCATCACTTTTAGTTGTATAGCAGGAGCCCAGGACACATGTATAGACCTGTGGCTAGTGAGGGTCCACTGTGTGGTCAGAGTATCTTAAGCAGGAACTGTTGTTCAAGAACAAAGCTTGATGTCCACATGGGTCATCTCTCCTGGTTCAGTTTACAAGTTTAGTTAATAAACTTATACTTCTAGGAAATTCTAAGTAAAAAGAATGTGTTAATCTCCCGACTGAAATCTCCAGTGTTTTCACTGGAAAGCTTAGAGCTCCCAGAATTCCACGGCAAGAGTTTTGCTCATTTGGATGACCTGCTGTCCTTATGTGACTGTCCTGTTTCCAGCCACTGTCTCTTCCAATGTGTGACCCACTTATTTGACTACAGAATTCCCCTGTGAAAGTCAGCTCATGCATATGACATGTTGGCCTGGCTTCACTGTTTGCTTCCACAACACACTAGCAACTGATGAGACATTGATGGAAGATGTGCTTTCTGCAGCCAGCCAGCCAGTGGCCTGTACTCTCTGTAGGTGAAGCGAGGACACAGGGTTTATTTTTCTAGAGACATGTTGTTTGAATCAAGCAGTGCTCCGAGAAAGCATAGTAACCTGGAAATGTGTCCGCCAACAAGAAATGACTCACAGCCCAGCAGGCAGCCCGACTCAGCCCTCATTGAAGAACATGAGAACAGCTCCTAAGGCCAAGCAGACATTCTTGGAACCACAGAGCCAACCCAAGAACCCTTTATGCTCAGTTTTAATATCATGCAGACAGTCCCTAACTTAGATATGTACATTGCATTGCCCGTGTAACCGCCAACAATGCTATAAGCTAGTTGAGTCCTGGATTGGCTTCATTTTATAGACAGAAACAACCTGTTGTATGTGTGTTGGGCAGTCACAGAAACACTAAGTAGGGTGGCTTGCCAGTGCCCTGAAGTACTGAGGAATGTGTCACATTCATAGACACAGACTTAACTGTAGTGGAGGCAGTGTCTCAGGGTGTTCCAGGCTTGGTAGGGATGTTCAGGGCATCAGCATCCCTCAAACACATGGCTCATGGGGAGCCAGCTGCCATGCCTTTAGTGCCTTGGTACCTGCCAGAGTAGAAGCTGCATCAGAAACTCTGCAAAATGTTCCTTTCCAGCAAGGAGTGAGGGGCATGATCACATCTTAGAACCACCGAAGAATGTGGAGAAGACCAGAGCTGCAATACAGGGTCACAGTGGGAGTGAAAAGCCCTTCATGTTTTTTTTTTTTTCTGTTTTTCCTATAAACTGCATCAGGAGTCCTGCAAATGGAAGAAGACTGGAAACTCCTCTTGGGTCGGGGTATCCAGTGAGGACAGCAGGGCTGGGATGGCCTTGCTGCTGGACAAAGAAGGCTGGTAATGTCCACTTATCCTTGTCTCTTCCTGTTTCCTGGTCCTCAGCAGAAATCACTACCCACAGTGCTCTGTTCCCTGAGCACTGTGCCATCCAGGAAGAGCAAGAAGAATGCATTTGAGATACATTCCATGTTGACAATATCAGAGAGAGCAAACAGGCTTAGAGTTCAGTCCACCTTGGATGCTGAACAATAGGCTTCTGTAGAAAGATTTCGGTATGGTAAGGAGCATGCCCTGTGTGCTTTGTCCCAGCTGCCTCTGTATCCAGGCTGTAGTTTAATCCTCACCATCTTCTGTGAAGTTGACATTGCTGTTCCTGTTTTGAAGATGAGGAAGCTGTACCTGGATGTTTTAGGGATTCTTGGTGATAAAGAGAAAATGTGTTGCTGAAAATATGTCTCATCCTAAGTCCTACCAAATCCAGACTGTGGGTTCATTCTCCTCCTACATCAAGTGCCATTTCTCATTGCAGTCCATTAATGGTGCCCCCCCCCAGATGAGAAAGAGTTCAGAGCTGAGGTTTCAAATGCAGCCCCAACTTCCTTCCTCATCCTCTCGGAAAGATGAACTGTCTGGGGGTGGCAATGTGGGTGAACTCAGGGTCGAAGGGAAGCAGGGGTGATGGATAGTACTGAGCATCTCCAGGGCCACAGCTAAGGGCCTAGTCTGCCAGGTCATGATTCACTGTTGAAGGGGGACAGTGGGGACAGTGCGAATCACAGCCTCATCAGCCAGTAGTAAGTCAGGGAAAGTGCTTGTGAGCATGTGAGGTGTCCTACATGGCTTCCATCGAGGGCCAACAATAGACACTTGAGGACAGAGATGTATTCTGTGGACACTGGGGCAGGGGAAGGACAGACAGGGGAGAGTCCCTGGGAAGCTGTCATGATTTTAAGTAGGAGAGGGACAAATATAAGCTAAGGAAGTGTTATACCTATGCAGAAAGAGCCAAGATGTACTACAGAGGAGGGGCCTAAGTACTTAGGAGAGTCTTAGCTCCCCAATCAATTAGCACTCTGAGTCACATGACCCAGGGATTCCAAAATCACCAGGATCACACTAGTTCTTGGAGCTCTAGGTGATGGCAACTCCAGAGACAACTTAGGATCTCTAGTGAGCATAGACAAGGGCAAGGAGGGAGAGAGAGAGAGAGAGAGAGAGAGAGAGAGAGAGAGAGAGAGAGAGAGAGAACTGACTACTGCAGGGTCCTCATGGGAGCCATGGGCAAAGATGAATGTTTTTTATTGTAAATACTCATTTTCTTGACAGTTTATTATTGGACTATCTTGGTCATGAAGGCACACTCCATGTGGGGGTGGGTGGCCAATAGGGACTCTGGTGAACAAGGGGCCACAGAATCCACCTCCAGGAAAATGTACCCTTGCTGTAGCATAAAACTGGCCACCCAGGAGTCCATGTCCCGAGTGTTTAGGACAAGCTCAGGCTGTGAGTGCACATCCCCCTTTCACATAGCTTGGTCCTATGAATGAGCTATGTCATCCTGACTTTGGGATCAAGAACTTGGGAATTTGTGACACACCCGTAAACATACATCACTAGGAGGGAACCAGAATGCCTAGATATACAGCAAGTCTCAGCACCACACCTTCATCTAACATTTGTTGCTCTTGTATTGATCACTAAGCTAGAGTGTTGGTGGGTAATGGGTTGAGATTTAGGGTGTGAGGAGAAGCAGCCATCCCATGAAAGGCATGGGTAAATCTGTGACTTGCAGGTATTAAGTCCTTAGTGTGATTATCCCCTTATTGTTTGTGTACATCTCAGACTAATGATGTCAAACACAGTCAAATTTACAATGTATTGTTTTTAAACAGAACTATATATTTAATTATTATTGTTTACTAGGAAAGTATCACTTTATTATTTCCACCCTTTAAGCACAGGGGAGAAGGTAAGATTTACAAGTGGCATTCTATAGCCACTAGATGGCGCTGTCTGAGTGTGGAATCCCAGTTTGGAACTTGGCTGCAAGGTTCAACAGGGTCTTTGGGATGATGGAAGGTCAGCCAGCTTGCTTCCTTGAAATGTGGCTCTACTTAAGCCTTTCTCCCTTGTTACTCTTTCGAGTCAGTCCTTATTTATTCCCATCTGCCCTGTATTTGTCAGATTGTGGTGTGATTAAGGCCCATTGGTGCACACCAGCAATCTCGGGTATGGCAGCACAGTGCCTGGTGGGGACCCAGGCCTCCATCTTCTCACTCCCAACACTCCTGGCTGGGTATCTTCCATGTGTTCACTGTACTTGAACACCACAAGGTGTATCTACTGCCTACCTTCTGCCATCCACTCTTCTCCGGAAGGTAAAGCACTGGCCTCTGCTGGAGATACCACCTGGCCTTTCACCTCTGGAAAGCTCTAGTCTGACCTGTGTGCTTAGACACTCAAAACCTGAACTCAGTAGATGGGCTCTCTGGATGGTGTTAGACATGTGTACAGTGAAGCTGAGGTCGTCAGGCGCCATTGTAACGCCACCATCTATCCCATTGTCTACCGACTCAGCAGTGCCAGGTCCTTGCACTGTTCTGCTCTCCTCCCTCAAAGTGTCTTGTGGTTAAGGCCTGGGTCATGCCTTCCAGAAGCAAGTCATAGAGGAAGAATGGACAGGAGAGAGACCCTTCTCAATGAGTATAAGCAGAGGAGAGCAGGCCCCTGCAGCACAGGGTCGAATAGAACATGGGATTGGACAAAATTTGTCAAAAGGCAGAATGTGTAACACACCTACCAGGCCTGAAAGAAGACCCCATCCCACTCCTTCTCCTTTGTCATGGCGCCTGACTCCTTCAGTGTTTTAGGGTTGGGTGTGCTCCTCCTGAGTGACACGAAACCTCGAGGCTTCACTCTTCAGCTAATGTACAACACCTCCTGCATTTACATGGGGCTTGAACCACTTTCCTTTGGGAGGAGATGTGGTGTGGCCCTCCTTCTCTGTGGTATGGGATGGGTTGCTTCACTTGGCCATGTCCGAGGGGTATACAACATCCACTTTTAGGGTATCTTTGCAGACTAGACTTGGCCCAGTAAAGACACCACAGGACCTAGCTATAGAGCCCCATGAGTTGCCCAGGCTCTAGCTAGCATGTAGAAGGAATTAGGATGTGGGGCCATTGCCATGTTGGTTCTAAATCTTGACTCTTTAAGGTTGGTGAAAGGGTTCATCCTGGTTGGAAAAGTCATCGAGTTTGTATTGGGACTGGGAAGACTGTATCTCAAAACAAAGAATGTCCCTATGCCTGGCTTTTTCTCAGTGAATGTGTCCAGCCTCACATCTCAATTTCTACAGCCTCTCCTCGCTAGTAGCCAAGGCTGGCAGCCACCTGCCTCAGCTTCTCTAGTACTGTGATTTCAGGTATGAGCTACTATGCCTAGCTCAATGGTTTTTTGTTTTGTATTGTTTTTAGTTTTGAGAATCTAGCTACTTAGCAAATTGTTATTTCCTCTTTTGTGTAGCATTCGATTTCAAGGGAAGTCCATATATTTTTTTCTGCTTTTGAATTCAAATCTTTTAGATTGTTAGGTAACTAGGCAACTGGATAGGCATTGTTGGGAGTCTGTGGTCAGATCCAGGCAGCCAGAAGCTGTTGAGGGTCGCTGTGCACTTTACATTCTGAGTTGACTCTGTGCAGATTCTTGTGAATAGTAATTGATGAAATATGCAGGACTCACATGAGAGGGGACCAAAGCTTGGGCTTGTTTTATTTTGTTATAGTCTTCCCTGCCCTATCTTCATCTGGCTGGGCCGCTATTAAAACAAAACAAAAAACATTAAATGGTAACTTAGCAATGACAGGAATTGATTTCTCAAAGATCCAGAGGTTGGAAGCTCAACACCAAGGCACCTGCAGATTTGGTGGCTGGTGAGAGCCTCTTTCTGGCTGATAGATAATGCTTCAGATCTGCCCTCACAAGGCAGGGCTGAGGGAGTTCCCTTGGATCCCTTTCACACAGGGCCCCTCCCAGTCCTAGAATGAAGCCCTTCCTGATCTCATGGCCTCCCAAGGGCCATATTTCCTTGGTGGTTAGGATTTCAACACATACATTTTAGGAAGACACAATGTTCAAGAATGTTGAGACTTCCATGAGATGATTCTAAAAACGGAATTGGGAAACAAACTTTGAATAAACGTCTAGAGGAAAATGAAATTTCACTTCGGTGTGTCTGACAGAGAGAATAGCTTTAAGCTAATGGTTTATGTAAATGTTTAATTACCAATAAATCTAGTAATTTTTGTCCTACTCCACATTCATCATAGAAAGACCCAATGTGGAGGACAGTATTTAGGTTTTTTCCTTGCTTTGTTTTTCACTTTTAAAGTTCACATGTAGATGTGTTCCTGATCTGGAACATTTTTCTTAATGGGGCACACAAATGTGGTCCTTCTAAAGCCAGTGTGTGTGGACACAGTCCCCTTACTCATGGACATGAGCTATGTTCTTGTTGGAACACACATTCTCACTTTTGGAAAGACTATCTGACTTGGCTTGGCAGATTGCAGGAAACTGAATTTGTGCATTAAAGGGATTAGAGGCACTATGTAACTGATGTGTGTTATATCATGCATGCTTATTATAAACTCCTTAAATGTTTGCGTATCGGAGGGAGTGACACCCCCATTTTTATTTTACTCTGCTTTTCTTTAATCTCTAAAGGAGGCAAATGCTATGTTTTGTGTTTATATTTTATTAGCATTTCTTTTCTATAAATTGTTAATATTCTTTTTCCATTATTATATTACATCATTTATGTAATTTTTCCTCCAAATTGATAGGTCCTCCTTGCTCTGAAAATCTAGGCTAAATTTAGGTTTTGTACCTTCTGAAGCTATGAACTTTAGGGAGACCTCTGTAATAAAAATAACACAGAATTAAGAATGTACCTTTTAGTGACTAGGCTCTTGCCATGGCCCTGGCCCTGGCATGCAGATTGTCCTGAACTCATGCCTCATTAGCATCATGATGAAACCAACTTCCTCAGAATATCCTTTTGTTATACTTGCAGAAAATATTTTCACCATAAAGACAATTTAACTTTTCTGTTTGCAAGTCTGTCACTATTTTCCATTACAGTTAGTCTCTAATGACTCTGATCCTTCCTGGTTCTGCAAGTTACTGCATCTCTGTTTGGCCCACTGAGGTTGTATGGGAATAAAGGTGGTTGGGCTGAAGTGTTAAGGGGCAAACCAGCTCGGAATCCGTATCCAACCACCCCCACCTTTTCCCAGCTCTGGGATCAGCTGCCTGAGAATTGGTGTGTAGAGGGTTCAACACTGTTGTGTTAGTGTGCAGAAGGCTTAACACTATTGTGTTAGTGTGTAGAGGGTGACACTATTGTATTAGTGTGTAGAGGTCTTGACACTATTGTGTTAGTGTGTAGAGGACTTGACACTATTGTGCTAGTGTGTAGAGGGCTTGACACCATTGTGTTAGTGTGTAGAGGGTGACACTATTGTATTAGTGTGTAGAGGTCTTGACACTATTGTGTTAGTGTGTAGAGGACTTGACACTATTGTGCTAGTGTGTAGAGGGCTTGACACTATTGTGCTAGTGTGTAGAGGGCTTGACACTATTGTATTAGTGTGTAGAGGTCTTGACACTATTGTGTTAGTGTGTAGAGGGCTCAACACCATTGTCTCAGTGTGTAGAGGCCTCTTGCTTGCCCAACTCTTAGCTGGTCTGTCCTCCATAAAGTGATCTGATGGCAGAGTATAGAGTACAGGAGGTGATGCCCTGCATGAATAAAGTCTTTAACTTTTTGCCCAAGTATTAGGATCAAATTCTGTTTTATTTGCCTTTTTTTTTCTTATTGTGTTGAGAACTGAAACCAGGGAACCAGGGTCTTTACAGGAATCACCCAACTATTGAACTGCAGTCAGGACCTATTTTCTCTTTTATTTTTGGATAGGGTCTTATTAAGTTGTCCAGGTTGGTCTTGAATTCACCATACAATCAAGGTAGTCCTTGAATTAGTTGTCCTCTTATCTCAGCTCCTGAATAACTGAGATTGTAGGCCTGTGTCACCGAGCCCAGCTTTAGTACAACATAGAAAATACTCTCTATTGGAACAAGATGTAGGTGCCATAAGCAGATTTAGTCAGCTTCTTGTAGCTATAACAGAATGCCTCATCCATGATAACTTATTTAGAAAATAAATTACTGTGGAAGCCAGGAGTCCAGGGTCATGGTGGTAGCATGTTGGTGTCTCTTGAGGCCCTGTTTATGCTTGATTGAGGCATCCTCCTGACTGAAGGGATTCTTCTTCATCTGGCATTAGAGTGAAGTGTCTGGAACCTTCTTTATCCAGTAATAGTGTGGTCACAGTCTTTGCCTGAGCACCTGGCACCAGGCCACACCTCCTGCACTGGCATGGAGGTCAAGTTTTAGTTTGGGACATAAATATTAGACCATAACAGTGGCTGCACTTTCAGTGTGCTATTGGATAAGTCCTCTTAGACATGACACACCCTTTTATAGAAAAGAGACATGTTATGCTGGAGAGCCAGAGAATTCAGTTCCTAGCATGCACTAAACAGGCAACACTAAACCTTTCAAACCATAAAAAATTTTGTTATGTGAAATATAAAGTTGGAATTAAGTACCCAGAGGAGGATTGTCTTTGCTAAGTGTATATTCATCCTGTCTCCCCACCCCTAACACTGTGTTTACTCCAATTCTGTCTTCTCATAAATGGATGTCTGCTTGTTACCTTTTTTAAAAAAATCATTTTATTGCAAGATGCCAGATACCAGTTACAACTTATCTTGAATTTCAACATGGTGTTGCCCTAGTTTTGCAGGTTGGAGAATGCAGTGTGGGACAGTCATTTGGTCCTTAAGGTAGGGGGTTGGTCAGTTTATGATGGATGGCAGCCTGATGGCCCTGGGAAACCATCTTCTGTCCCCTTCTCTGCTCTTCATTCTTGTAGCCCCCACACTCCCTGCTTCCTCAAATTTACTACCCTCCTCATGGCCCAAGCCTGTGTATCCAGTGAGAGGTTTTCTTTCTGTGTGTCAATAACTTTCAGAGCAGTCTACACTTTCATCTTTAACACATGCATTTGTTTTTAGATGAGGAGTTTGAATTTCAGGACACAAGAGCATCTTGAATAGATGAGTTCCCTCCATTTCTCTTACTTCTCATACACTGGGCCTTCTACAGTTCTTCCTTAATAAAATATGGATCTCAGTCAAGGTTATCAAATAAATTAGTAAGGCAAAAGCAGCCAGTTCAGAAATAATTCCCCCTGGTCAAAAGGACTGGGAAACATCCCTCTGCTGGCTCACTTTTATAGTACAGGAAGGAGTTATGAAGGCCGTTAGGGAACAGCTATACTAATCCTATCACCAGCAAAGCCTGGGGTACATCATAGAGGAGAAGGTGGAAGAAATGTAAGAGCCACAGTGTGGTGAAGAGTACTGTGATACACTGTCTTCTGGACATGACAGGCTGTTTTCTGGACATGACAGGCTGTCTTCTGGGCATTACACTTTGTCTTCTGGACATGGCATGTTATTGCAGTCATGAACTTACAGCAGCTGTGATTACCTGCACAAGATCTATATAAAATCAAGGTAGCCCAAATCCCAGCATAAATGTGATAGATGATCTTTAGGCCACACCCTTACTGAGGAGCTATGGGCAGTTAACAGTTCCTGGGACAGAGAGAATCATTCTTTATTGAGGATAAAGCACCGGCAGGTTTCCCATGTTCTAGTAAATGGATGGCTCCACACCCTGCACATATGGGCAGCACTAAGTAGATCTACTAGGTTACCACCACCTCCTCCCTGCAAAAGAAAAAAGACATAAGCTTGGGAGAAGGAGAACTTGTGGGAATAGGGGAATAGTTGGAGGGGACAAATAGAGGGTAGATATGGTAATATTTCATTGTATACATGTACAAAGTTCTCCAAAATAAAGAAAAAGGTTTTTCAAAAGAAAGAATTTATCCCAATGCTACACAAGCCTGGAGACTTCTGAGGAAACTGGTCATACAGGCTATCTGGCTATACACTGTTTCCCAGGAGATATTTTATAATTGTGCTTACCTTCTGACTGGCTAGTCATCACTAGAGAAGGCCTGTGACAGATGCAGAGACACCATAGAGTCCCATCATATCACAGACCAAGTAATTAGTGCTTCATTTTGTATGAGGACGTATCCTCAGGCACATTAGCATTAAGCATTTTGAGCTGGACCTCTGGGGTCAAGTAGGACCATAACAAAGACCTCCTGGCTGAGCCACATGGGAGCCATTCAGTCCACTCTGGAAGAGCTCCGGCTCATGCATCTCACAATCCCCTGGAGTCAAGGGCTGTCCAGCCCGAGCTCCAGACCAAATAGATTAGGACAAACATAAGCAAGATGGCAGGGTCCAACACAGAAGTCAGGAAAGGTCAAAAGCTCCCCAGACAAATGTCTGACTTTTCCAGTGTTTATTTATTTTTACAACATTGGCGGCACTCAGTGAGGGTCCAAGAGAGCAGCAGATGGATGGATAGGGCGTTTCCTGTCCTTTTCATACCCTCCTACACCACTTCTAATTCATCATAAGAGAAGCATATTTTCTGGCCCCAAGACCCCAAACAACAAGAAAACTTGGATGCCAGAATAAAATAGGAGAATATCTGCAGACAGGAAGAAAACTCATATTGTCTTTAAGATTGAATGTGTTTTAAACATTGGTACATCAGCAACATCCACTCACAAATGCCATTTTCTTATAAACTCATGCATGCAATCTTGATTATAAAAATGTCTTAATGGATGAATGGGTAGTTCACTCATTTAACATGATTTTTCTGTTATCTGTGCATCTCTTGTACATTGGGTCCTAAAGGCTAGGAGTTAGAGACTCAATGACTGTTTTTCTTACTAAGTCTTATCACGGAGCCCAGACAGATATGGCAAACAATGTTACAGTTTAGAAATCTGGCCATGACAGGGACAGCTGACCTAAACAAGGAGTTGCTCATGGACCCCAGACTGATAACTGGGAAACCAGCATAGGAATGTTCCAGACCACCTGAGCGAGGATATCAGTTTGGAGGTCTGGGAAATCTATGGGGCCTTTGGTAGTGGATCAGTATTTATCCCTAGTATATGCATGGACTTTGGGAGCTCTCTCCACATGGAGGGATACTCTCTCAGTCTAGACACACAGGGGATGTTCTAGACCCTGCTCCAAATGATATGACAGACTTTTAAGATCCCCCATGGAAGGCCTTGCCCCCTTCTTCCCCCCCCCAGCAGAAAGGGGTTGGGATGGGGGTGAGGGGCCAGGGGAGGAGAGGAGGGTGAGGGAAATGAGATTGGCATATAAAAGAAGCTTGTTTCTAATAAAATAAAAAAATGTTCATAAAAAGAAAGAGAAATCTGTCAATCCTTGTAAAGCAGAAACATCATTCTGGTGGCCCAGCATTTGGAAAGCTCATAGAGTTACAAACAGTGGCCATGCAGTGATTGAGGGAGGAGAGAGGTGGTGGTGATCAGTGCAGAGGAAGACCTGTACAAGGGGACAGGAGGAGACAAGACAGCAAAAGCAGGCACAGTGAGGGAGCAACCAGCACTTGGTGCCACTGAAAATGACTTTGATGTCTGGAGGTATTATAAGATACTGGCTTCCATGTCAACATTGCTTCATCTTATCCTGGTGCTATTTGGGACAGCAGAGGGGTTTCTAGCTGTGTAAATTTTTTATTCTTTAGATAGCCTTTTCACAAATACCCAGTTCATCTCCACCTTACAGGCAGATTAAACAAAACCTTTGACATCTCACAGCTAGTGACAGTAGAAGGAAAGTAACTTGTGTGTCCTGGGTCTGCACATCTAGTGCACTTTCATAAAGAAAACATAAGGGAAGCCTGGTGGGTTCTCATATTTGCATACCACATGTCCTGACAATCATTTCAGAACATCACCTTGCCAGGATTTGCTGTTTTAAATTTCTCTTTGTATCTGCCAAAATTAACCCATGCAAGCTATTCTCAGGCTATTGCTGGCCTAAATATTCTGGCTTGTTTGTCCTTGACTTAAGACATATTCTCACAGGGTTCACATGGCCTGCAGGGCCCTTGCAATGGTTGGGTAATCAGTTTGCCAGTTTCACAGGCTGGGGTTTTACCAAACCCTTCTGAGCATTAGAAAGGTATTCTTCTTCAAGGTGCCTCATTACCTCTGAGCAGAAACCATATCATCTGCAGATTTTAAAGAAAAGGTTTTTATTGAGATAGAATGTCTGTGCCAAAAGTTCAGTCATGTTAGGCATGTAATTTTGCTTTCTGGGAATTCTGAGCTGCACCATCAGTGCTTCAGAATGTTTCTGAGACCAGGAAAATGGGCCATGTTCCTGCTTGCTGTAATTCCTGTCTGTCTTAGAAAAGGAATCATACGGTATGAAGACTTGTGTACGACATCTAGTAAAATCTGAGCTAGGTTCATCCATGTTTGAAAAATACATAATCAGCCCAATCTATTATATTTCAGTGTCTGAATATACCACACTTTATCCATTTAACAGTGAACAGGAATTGCTTATAAGCCTTAACTACAATGACTAATGCACTTAGCATTTATGCATAAGTTTTATGTGCCCAAATGTTGTCATTTCTCTTGTGAGCAGAGACTTGCTTGGTTATATGGTGACCTTATATTTAACATCTCAAGAAGCTCCCAAACTACTTTCCAAGGTGGCTGCATCATTTTGAAATCCCAGCCCCGATGCTTGAGAGCTCTAGTCTCTTTTAATTCTAACTAACACTCATTATCTGCCTTTTGTTTCTACTGGTGTGTAATGGTATCTAACGAGGCTGAAGGTCATGTTCTGTTAAGGTCTGTATTAACATACTGCAGTAATTTGAATGGGAAATTAATGGTCCCCATAGTCTCGAGCATTTGGATACTTGGTTCCCAGTTGGTGGCACTGTTTGGAGAGCTTTAGGTGGTGTGGCATTGTTGGAGGAAGACTGTCACCAGTAATGGACTTTGAGACTAAAAACCTCATGAGACTTCACATTCTCTCTCTCATCTTTCAGATTCTTGCTCCTGCTACTGTGCCTGCTGCCTGCTGCCTGCTGTCTGCTGCCATAGTGCCCTTGCCATTATGGATTCTAAGCCTTTGAATCATAAACCAAAATAAACTCTTTATTTTACAGTTGCATTGGTCATGGTGCTTTACCACAGAAGCTGAGAAACAAATAATACATACATGAATATGTAACATGCATTAGGGTATTAATATTATGCCAATGATTATATGCCATGATTTGATTATCTAACTATGCCTGAAGTTTATATCAGAAAGTAACATCTCTACAATTGTTTGTTAGAATTGTTTTAGCTGTAGGCGCTGTGATTTTCCATATACATCTTAGAATAAACTTGTATGTATTTATAAAAACATTCCTGAGATTTCAATAGGAATCTCACTAAGACCAATTTATGCTTTTGCTACCTTCCATTGGCTTTTCTTTATCTCGCCATGATTAGTTTATTACCCAAATTCTATACATGCTTACTCCATGTGTACCTAGCTATTGTAACTCCAATATGCTTTGTGGGCTTGGCCCACTCATCCTGCTGCTCACTCTCTAGTATGAGCATTCTGGAAGGCAGGTAGAACTTTCAGGGGACCTGGGCTAAAAGTAGGAAGATGTGGAACCAGACTCTGGCTTTTCTTCTTTCTGGCCCTGGCCCTGGGTGCTGGGCAAAGTACAGAGCCTCATGTAATAATACATAGCTACATAGCTCACTGGAGCCAGGCTTGCATGAATTTCACATGCCAGTGATTACAGGTGCCCTCTCCTGGATTTAAACATTTCAAGAGATGTCCTCATGTTCATTGTAAATGTTTTTGATAATCTACTTTTAAAATGAAGAACAAACCTGGTTTAAAAAAAGAAAGTCAAATAAACTGACAACCAGGGACTACCCTAGGCCCTCTGTATATATGTTACAGTTGTGTAGCTTGGTCCTCTTGTGGGACTCCTAACAGAGAAAACAGAGGCTGCCCCTGACTCCTTAACTGGCTTTTGGGACCCTACTCCTCATACTGGGTCACCTTGCACAACCTTAACACATGGAGAGGTACTAAGTCTTATTTCAACTTGATATGTCATGTTTTGTTGATATCCATGGGAAACTTGCCCTTTTCTGAACAGAAATAGAGGAGGAGTGGATTAGGGGGTGGGAACAGAGAGGGTAGGTTAGGAGGGACTGGGAGAAGAGGAGGGAGGGAAAGCTGGGGCCGGGATGTAAAATAAGTAAGTAAGTAAATAAATAAATAAATAAAGGCAAGTAAATTACCTACATCTAAACATGGGTGAATATCCAGGCTTGAATAAGAAAGTAAAATGAATCTTGAGACAGGCAGCAATGACTGAATAGAAGAGGCAGCCTGTGGAGAGTCTGCTTTGGAGGTTAGTATTACAGAAAAGTGACATCTAACTACTGACACTCATATTCTTTTCTTTCTCTCATTCATCCTCATCTTCCTGCTTGCTCCCTCTTCTGTTCTGTTCTGTTCTGTTCTGTTCTGTTCTGTTCTGTTCTGTTCTGTTCTGTACTGTTCTGTTCTTTTCTGTTCTGTTCTGTTCCTTTTGTGTTGCTTAGTGTTTTCCTGTTGTCCACCGTGGTCACTGGAAATCTTCACTAAAATCTAGAATGCTGCCTGGGACTATAGTCAGTGGCAGAGCATTTACCTGTTGCACACGAAGGCCTAGGTTCATGCCTTAGTGCTCCAAAAATCAAAACAGAACAATGAAAAACAAAAAAATACCCACTTGTCTTAGATAGCTGGACAGTATAATCATAGTAACTGGGAGAAGACAGAATGAGAAAATAAGACTAGACCCATACCTACTGTGGGCAAGAAGAACCATCTTTTATGAGATGAGAATAGGACAAAATTTCATATAAAAAAGAATTGGAGTTAAATAGTATAAGCAACCGGGAGGTAATAAAAGTCAATACAGATACTGTCAATGTAGTATCTATAGACACGATAGAACTATCAAAGATCCAGCATATAGAAATATCAAATGCAGGGATCTATCCTATTGAAGTATAACATGCAGAGTAGATCCTGTAGAACTACCAAGTGCAGGGATTCACGCTGACTTAGCATGCGTCTGCCAGGGTGGGCAGTTGCTATATCAGCATCTGTGTTTTCTGAGATCTCATTGAGAACTGAGGTAGGAAGTGTATACCTTGGCTCTCCCTATAATAGTAATGCTCAGGGTAGTTTGAGAACATATTCCAGGCCTGAGCTGGGGCATGATATCCAGTGTGACAGTTTATTCACTTCTGATATGGGACAACATATAGTGTCATTGGAGTTTGTTGAGAAATAAACAGTGTAGTGAATCATACATAAACCTTTTGATTATGGCTCACATTAAAGTTAAACTTAACTACCAGGGGTATGGATTATTCTGTTGAATGTCTTCCAGCTCCAAGAGGAGTGCTGGTACACAGAGGACAAAAGGAGGCATGTAGAGACAGAATAGATAAATTAATGTAAGCAAGTCCTGCACACACTAAATCCTTAATAGTTTTGCTGGAGGATTTAATAATTCTAAGGAGTAGGCTAAACTAGAGACTATAAACATGTATTTGATGTAGCACAAATTCTAGTTGGTTTTAATAATAAAAAAACAGAGACAGATATTGGGGTTAAAGTTGAAGATCAGAGAAGCAAAGCAGCCAGCCACTAGACAGCTCTCACCTGTACCAATGCTCAGATCAAAGGGGCGATCCGCTGAAACTCAGACTGTTCCTGACTGCATTGCTCCTCAGACTGCAATCAGTTCTAGTGCTGGAATTAAAGGTGTGTGCCACCACTGCCTGACCTCTATGGCTAACTAGTATGGCTAACTTTACACTCTGATCTTCAGGCAAGCTTTATTTGTTAGATCATAAACAAAATATTACCACAATTTGATATTTGAAATCAACCTAAGTAACTCAACCAAAGCCCCAGAAAAACAGACCCAAGGGACAGAAAAGGAAAGAACACTTAGGGCCACCTCAAGTTGCTTGCACAACGTCCTTAAGAATATGCCACTCCTCTACCTCAAATGCCCTCCCCTGATTATGAGATTGATGACTGACTTATATGCCCGCATCCAGCAGCTGGTGGAAGTAGAAGCAGACACCCATAACTAATCACCAATCTGAACTGGAACCCAGATGCAGATAGCTGGAATACCAGCATGGGACTGATCGAGACCCAAGGAACATGGGTTTCTGCAAGGAAACCTCGGAAATCTATAGGACCTCCTGTAGAAGCCCAGTATTTATCCCTAGCATAGGTGTGGACTTTGGGAGCCCAGTCCATATAGAGGAATACTCCCGGAGCCAAGACACTCGGGGGTGGGCCTAGGCCCTTCCCCAAAGGAAACATAAGACTCTGATGACACCCTGTGGAAGGCCTCACCATCCAGGGGGAGCAGAGAAGATATGTGACAGATAAGGTTTTAGTGTGGGGGGGTGGGTAGGGGAGGACGGGTGGGAGAAGGGAAATGGGATTGTCATGTAAAACAATCCTGTTCCTAATTCAAATAAAAAAAGTTGGAAAAAAAATATGCCACTCCTGTACTGAAGTACCCTGTCCCACACACGAACTGTTCTGCATGCAGGGTCTGAGAAAAGACTGATTTAAAACACTGTAATTCAAACTTAACCAAGAAATAACGCTACTTAAAGGCACTTTGTATGCATTTCATTGTTTCCCTTTTTGAGACCACTACCTTGTCATCTACAATTCCTTTGATGCAGTCACTTGTAAATGAACTTGAGAACTGAGAAAAGTAGCGTGTGAGCCCTCAGATAAGTGAAGTTGCCTAACAAAACTGGGGTTTTGACATTTGTTATTTAGAGGGTCTTTGCATGGTCAAAATATTTGCTTTTTCTTCCGGCGCCTTCCAAGAGAGTTTTTCTTAATACACAAGCTAGCTGGGGATTTTGCATTGAACCAACATTAGTCACACAAGTTGCCTTGGTCTCCTCTGATTTTTTTCTGAAGCCACAGAAGTAGTGTTTTGTAACAGACCTAACTATGGAGCCTAGAAATGAGAGGGTGGCTTTGAGTGGTCATTAGCAAGACCCTTGCTCACCACTCTGAAGGACAGAGTACAGGCTGTGTGGGTGCTGGTGGTGGGCAAGCTGCTGTTTGATGACTGTGTGTAGTATATAAGTCTGAGTCTTCTATCCTTCCTTGGAATGCTTTTGATTAGGAAACATCTAACAGCACACAACTCTGCAGAGGAAGAGATGGTTGGTTATAGTTATGACAGGAATGGTCAGTGGGCTGGGATCAGCCAGATGAACACAGCAGAAGCTCACAGCCCATAGACACAAAATGCCAGAGAAAACCCCCATCCTCTCAGATTCAGCTTTTAATAAAGGCAAAATGACCACAAAATGTTTGTGGGAAATCTGAATCTCTTTTTAAGTGGTTAAGGATTATGCTGCTAAAATTTAGTACATATATTTTCATGCTTGAAAACTTGAAAGGCACCTGTTTTACTTAATGTTTTTATTGCTATGATGAAGCACCATGACCAAAACAACTTGGGAAGGAAAGAATTTATTGGGCTTGTACTTCCAAATAACAGTTCATTGATGGAAGTTAGGACAGGAACTCAAACAGGGCAGGATCCTGGAGGCAGGACCTGATGCAGAGGCCATGGAAGAGTGCTGCTTACTGGCCTGCTCCCTCTGGTTTGTTCAGTCTGCTTTCTTGTGGAACCCAAGACTATCAGCCCAGGGATGGCATGACCCATAGTGGGCTGGGCTCTCCTCCATTGATCACTAATTAAGAAAATGCCAGCCAGGTGTTGGTAGCATATGCCTTTAATCCCAGCACTTGGGAGGCCGAGTGCATCTCTGTGAGTTTGAGACCAAACTGGTCTACAGAGCAAGTTCCAGGACAGGTTACAAAGCAATACAGAGAAACCCTGTCTCAAAAAACCAGAAGGAGGAGGAGGAGGAAGCGGAGGAGCAGGAGGAGGTGGAGAAGAAGGAGGAGGAGAAGAAGAAGAAGAAGAAGAAGAAGAAGAAGAAGAAGAAGAAGAAGAAGAAGAAGAAGAAGAAGAAGAAGAAGAAGAAGAAGAAGCCCTACAGGTTTGCCTACAGTCACTTTCTTAATTTCTTAATTGAGTTCTTCCTTCTTACATGACTGTAGTTTGTTGCAAGTTGACACTGAACTATCCAGCACACCTCTTTACTCTCTGAATTATGATGTCATTAACTACTATTCTGTCATCATTAAATCAATGTTTGAATTAAGGTGAGTTCTTTTTAAAACAGAGTAGAAAATAAGTTCATTTCAAGTCAGATCTTTCTCCTTTTTAGTAGCCCAGCTGAACTTTTTGGATGTATCTGTCCCATCCAGCTCTAATTCTTCACTGTGAGTCCTCTAATACTTCGAAAAAAGGCTCTCTGAGTCAGCTTCCTGAGCCAGAATTCAGAAAGTCAGGAGCCATGTAGCATCTGGAGTCTAAGTCTCAAATCTCAATAGGCTGGAGGACATTGTTTTTGTCCCCACCCTACCCGTTGTCCTAGTTAGCTTTGTCAACTTAAAAAACCTAGATTCATCTGGGAGGAAAGTCTCAATAGGTCAGTGGCCCATGGGTATGTTGGCCAGATATCTTCTTGTTCATTAATTGATGCAGGAGGGTCCAGATCACTGTGGGTGACACTACTTCCTAGGTAGGCGTTCCTGGGCTATATAAAGAAGCTAGCTAAATAGGGACCCATGAGCAAGCCATTGATTTTCTGCTGTGGTTTCCATCAATGATGAAGTATATGCCAAATAAATCCTTTCCTCCCCTTGAGTTCCTTTTGGTAAGAGTGTTTTATCACAACAAGAGAATGGAAACTAGAATATCCATGTGTCATTCATTCACCCTCAGAAAGAAGTACCCAGATAAGATAGAAGCTGACCTCATTGGCCAGGATAGTTAACTCTGTCAGGCCAGGAAGTACAGTGCTTATGTCCACAGCAGCCCCTGAACAGACCGAAGAGAAATTCTGAAATTTGAAATACATTTGTGAGTCTTTATCTTCAACTAAGCTTTTAAAACTTGTGGCTTCTCAAATAAAATGTTCAGTGGAATGTGAGGGAAGATGAGTGCTCAGCTGAGAGTAAATACTTTGTGGTTTTGACACCTGCTCACAGATCTTGTTGAACCCAAGATCAATGCTGGCCATGGTCGATGGGTGCTACTAGAACACATTGCCTATGATATTAAAGGTTAGAAAGAAATGATTAAGTGTAAATATTTCAAGCTAAAATCTGAGAGTTGTTTTCTTTAATTTCTGCTTTTTGTAAAACAGATCTAAGAGAATAAAACAAAAATTATTAAATGTTTACAACTGTTTTAAGGAAGACACATACCTTTCATATACTTTATGATATCATAAAGAAATCAAAAGCTGTACTCTAAGAAATATCTTTTTCATTTGAAATTCTTGAATTGATTTTACTATGCAAGATGATCTAGAGTAGTTTACATGTTTAGGAAACTAGAGTATGAAGGCCAGGACTTCAGTGGCAGAGGCGACAAACTAGCACATGGGGGTGCCTTATTGCTATAGCAGGAAGCTTCAAGGTCCCTCCCTGTGTGCCACACAGCACGGGACACTCACCAGTGATCCCCAGGAGGTCAAGGCTGCATTCTGGGTGAATGCCTACAGAGCTATAGAGCACTAGAGAGCAACCTCAGATTGGAGGATGACTGGAGGCAGCTCTACCTGCAGGCAGTCTGTGAGAGGACAACAGGTAAATAACGGAAGAGAAGTGAACAGGTGCAGAATTCAGTGAGCCCACAGTCCTGGAAGTTTACTGGCATCACATGGTCAGCCAAAGCAGAACTTTGAACCCGATACTCCTGGGGACCTGTGTAGGCAAGAATCTGAGCCCAGAGATAGGCTAGCACTCCCTATGACTAGAACATGAAGAGGTCAGAGGTCACTTTCACTTTGATCCTTAATCCTCAGGTGGGGTCTTTGGCTTGATATAGGAACCAAATTAATACAAGAGAAAAAAACAAAACAAAACAAAGATCTTTATTAAACTTTTATGTACTGTCTTCACAAGAAAGTGAAATGACCAATGCTTCTACTAAAAGAATAGTAAGCCCATGAAAGGGTGACAGAGCACATGGATGTCTGGGTTGGGATAATAAGTTGGCAGGTGCTGCTAGGAAACAGATGGGAGAAGGGTTAGAAATTCCTGAATGTTCTTCAGAGGTGTGAAGGAACTTCCTGAGAGGGTCTGTCTCACTGCACTTGCAAAGTCAGGCCAAATGGCCTCTGCAGGAGCTGCAGCGCCATAGGCGATGCCATCTGAAATTCCCAGCACACCAATTGTGTGTGTGAGATGGTGAATTCGGTTACAGTCAATGACAATGAAATAAGGTGCTACTGAGGCAGAAAACCCACCTCACAGCAATAAGATCAGTCTGCATATTGTAGTTACTATGGACTGTTCCCAAGAAGAAAGATGAATGAACTGAGGGAACATGGTGTCTCAGCAGGTCTGTGCACAGCAGGGTGTGCACACTGGGCCATGGTGGAGGGTGCTGTCCTTTCCTTCCACTCTGGAGGATTTCCGGTAAGGAGGATCTGCCAGCTCCAAGCTTACTTAGTCTTGTTTTATTTAAAGATGACTGTTAGTTTCTGGCAGGGAGCAGTAGCAAAAAGAGTGAGCCCATTCATCCTCTTTTCTGTCCCATTCTTCTAATTATTTAATTGCAACATTCATCTGAGGGTCATTTCCCCATCCTGTAGACCACTTTGTGACAGTCACTGGAGCGTAGACTCCCCCCCCCCACACCTGTTTCTCCCTTTTCATCCATACACAGTGTTAGGTACTCTCTGTTTAACCTAGATTCTCTTGTCTCTCCTTTTCCCTCATGCTTTGGACTCCTTCTCTGATCTGGCAAACTCGGTGTCCCCATTGATCCTCAGGGAGATATTTAATTGGTTTGTTTGGAGCATTTATGGGTGGGACCAGATAAACCCAATAAAGATGGAGTGAAGATTTATTATGTCACTCACAATTCAGGCATCGGAACCCATTCTTTCTAGTGTGATTAGCAGATCAGTTTTGCAGCAGGTGCTCCAGCAGATGCTATCATTCAGGTCCTCTGCTCTGCAGGAGCCCACTTCCTCAGAGTCCTGTGCTGCTATGAGCTCAGCCTTTCCTACTCCTGGATCAGGGCTCAACCTGTTTTTGTAGTTGTGTGGCTTTGTGGTCTTGTTTTTCTACTTGTGATTTGTGGTGATTTTAGGGCATCCAAGAATTACTTGCTAGTGTCACTATCTTCTCTGATTCTCAACCACTCCACTGTCTTATTTACTTCCTATCTTTGGATTTTTGTTTATTGTTAATCTAAATAATCAAAGTGAGATCTCCCAGAGCCTTATAATAACTGGAAATAGAATAATACTGCAAAAGATAATCTACAACCTGTAGTAACTATAGGTGTATTCAGGGGAGTTGGAATAAAGGGAATACTTCAAACACAAAGAGAGACACTTGAGTGACTTGTAGAATTCATTGGTTTGGACATTAGTGGCAGGCCTTAGGGTTCATGCATCGGTGAAGTCCCTGCCCTGCTGGGACAGCATTCCATCCAGGGTACCTGGTCCTTGGTGAAGCTCCTGACTAACTGGGGAAATGGTACACCAGGTTTGGATTATGAAGTCTTGTAGCATGCTGAAGATCAACCTTGCAAATAAATCTGGGCATGCATGCACAGTTTGCAGAACATGGAGAAAGGAATCTTTTTTAAGGCTTCAGACTGTCTTGTAAAAGTACTCCCGTCAGATAGGCAGGCAGAAGACACCTCCTCCCTAACACGTTGTACAGTTTTATCTGAGTCTGACAAAAAGACACCCTAATTTGGTGTCCCCATCCTTCATTCCATAGAATCAAACATATAAGTAAACAAATTTTTACTTTTTCCACTATAATATCTATATTTCATGTTGTGCTGTGCTGACTGTAGTTTCCTTAGAATGTTGAATCACCATGTGGTGCTGGGAAGTTCTCTCCTCTCTCTCTTCTTCCCCCTTCCTCCCTCTCCTACATAGTTTTTCTGAGAACCATTTAATGTGTTCAAGTTAAGGGAGGAGTTGGGGATTTAGCTCAATGGCAGAGCGGTTGCCTAGCAAGCACAAGGCCCTGGGTTTGGTGCTCAGCCCTGGGAAAAAAAAAAGTTAAGGGAAAGTTCTTTGAAATGAGGATGTTCTTTTTGTCCAGCAAATGCCACCCCCACCCCCTTGATATGAGAATTCTTAGGAACATTTTAAAGAGTTTTTATGTATTTGTATGCTTTGCCTGAATTCATATATGTGCACCACATGTGTGCATGCCATGCCTGGTGCCCTAGCAATTCAAAAGAGGGCATCAGAGGCCCTGGAAATGGAGCTACAGACACTTGGGAGGAACCATGTGGGTGCTGGGAACCAGTCCCTGGTCCTCTAGAAGGGCATCCGGTGCTCTTAACAGCTGAGTCACCTCTCCAGCCCCTTTGAATTGTCTTTTATGCATTCCAGTTGTTACCCTGTGTGACTGGTTCTGTTATTTACCTGTGTGGTTTATAGTGATTGTATTTTGAAATCAGAATGAAGCTTGCTTGGTAAAGTGAATGTGATAATTATTTGTCTTTTAATATCTTCTGAAAGGTGGTTTTTTTGTGTGATTTTAGAAGGAACTCTTTGTGGCTTTAAGTTCCTTGAAAGGTAGAGTTTTTCCTGGAATCTTATATCACTTTTGGTTGTTACTTTCCTTTAGGTCTTCGCAAATCACCTTACCACAGGTCATAAAATGATTCCAGACGCTAATAGGAACCACGAGCTCTCTCTCTACACCCACAGAACAGGCCAGTGTGCTAACAGCCCTGGGAGCAGGTATCTGCTAATGTCACAGAGGAGGAGACGGAGGCTGGGAGTGTTGCTCTAATGTCTCCCGGGTCACACTGAACAGCTGAAGAGAAGCGGAGTATGAGCCTGGCTGCAAAGCCTGTTGTCTTCAAAGATTCTTCTCCTCATCTGGCCAAGTCTGGTGACTACTGTTTATGTTAATTATTATCCCTTCCAAGTTGTTAAAGGAAACGGCTCAAAGAACAGTACATTCTCGGCCACGGCGAGTTTCCCTTCCAAGCCAGCTCCAGACATGCACAATGCTTTCCTGCCCTTGCCACCCAGAGCGCCGCTCCCGACTCCTTCCCTGCGAACAGGCTTGCTCCAGTTTCATTTGATTGCCGGCATCCTCCCAAGCGTTTGTTGTGTCTGAGGCTTCAGAACCAGGTGGCCCATTTCCCATATATGTGGCTGCAGTTTCCAACATTCCCATTCGACCCCTACAGTCAGAAATTAGTTCTGTCTATATTGTTTTCTAGATTTCTTCTCAATGACATTCTCTACGGTCTTCTAGCTTTTAATAGCCATAGAAAAGCACTATGGTCAGTCTGTCTGACTGCTTTTAACACTTCTAACTGCTTAGAGCCAGGACTTCTGTGGAGAAGTTCATTGTTTTTTCACAGGCCATCATTGTCTGACCGAGGATCCCATGGTGCCTGGCTTCGAGTAAGGCAGGGGCTATTTCAGATGCCTGTCCATGATGGTCAGCAGAGACCTGGCTGGGGTGGTCCTGAGGGGCTGTCTGCTTATCCTGCCTTCTGTGCTGTGGAATTCCAGCCTCAGCGAAGCCAGCCCATCTAAGTGAGAGCCATTCCTGGATGTTGTTTTAACTTTTTATGTGGTGTGAGTCAACATCTCACCCCAGAGAGAGTAGCAATGATAGAACAAGGAAACCAAAACACCACCCAAGTCTAGTTGAGTGTGTTGTATCATGTTTCTTACAGGAGCCTGGAGTCTACTAGGTGACTGTATCTTACAAGGAGAGGCGAGGGGGCCTTTGGGCCACCACCCAACTCCATTCCCAATGGTGTATCAGGGACTCTCTCTTTTGTGGGTCTCATACAGGAACTTACAGTTACAGGGAGTTCAGGAGGGAATGGCCATATCATGCACAGTGGACAGCATTTCACAACACCAGGGATTCTGAAGTTTTTCACAGTTTCTCCTGAATTTGTCAAATATCATACATGACTTGTTGGTGTGACATGATAACGAGCATAGAACTTGAAATCATACCAACTGATGTCACAGTACCTCCAGGCTGTTATATCCAAGGAACACAGGTCGGGTGGCTTTGAAAAAAGTAATTTATTCTTATACTTCTTGAGGACGTCTAAGATGAAGATGACAACATGGTTGGGTTATGGTGAGTACTTTTTCATGGTTGCAGAGACTGTCTTCTTATTGTGTCCTTGTGTGGCAGAAAGAGGCCAAGGGGCTTTGGGGGAGCTTCTTCAATAAGGCATTTAATCCCATTAACTTGCTTTACCATGACTTCCCCATTTCTAGTGGGCCCTGCCACTGACTACATCTTTGGGTGTGGCTGCACAGACACACAGTTCATAGTACCCAAGAGCCATTTTCTCATCTTCTACCCAGGCTGTGTGAACTTGAGAAGACCACGTGAGCTCCTTGAACTCCAGCCTAACTGCGTACTGTGCATGGCACCCACTGGATGCAGCTGATGAGTGATGAAATTGCCTCATGGAGTGCTTCCCAGGACCACTCCCCCAAACCAGCACACAGTAGTCACGGTGCAATTGCTTCCCTGGTGAGGCCTGGCCAGTTCCTCTGACCCCCCACGAATGCTTTCTTCTTCTTATTGACCCAGATGCAGCCGCAGGACCAACAAGGGTCTCTTGGCTTGCAGGTGCCAAGGCCCCTTCGCATAGCCTTCCTGAAGCATACATGCACTTCTTCTCTGCCCCATTCCCCATGTTTATGAGGCTTCATGCAGTGCTGGTGGGCTGCACCCTGCAGGATGGCTTCCCTCAATGCTGACCACTCTGCTGCACTCAGGATTTGAGCAGTGCCTTCAGGATTCAAAACTCACCATGTTGACTCACCCAGTCAAACAACTCCAGGGTTTTTGTTTCTTAGGAAGTTCCTGTAATTCTTAAATGTTTGGAGACTTTCTGGTTTGGGTCTTGTCTTCTGTTAGCTGTGTCCTGGATACGGTTTCCGAGCAGAGTGTAAACTAAGTTACACAGTCAACTTATTGTGGGGTGAACAAGGGCTGTAGTACTGGTTGGGGTTTATTTACACAGCAAGACACATATGCTGGGAGGTCCTGGGATGTGCAAGAGTTCTGTTCTCCCCTTTGACTCACTCACTCAGTGGAGACTGACAGATTTCATTACACTGTGAATTATGAGTAATGTGTTTTCTTACATCAATGACAATCTAGGAGGTGTGTGTGTGTGTGTGTGTGTGTGTGTGTGTGTGTGTGTGTGTGTGCGCGCACACATGCGAGTGCTTGTGTATGTGTTTGTGTGACATGTGTGTGTGTGTGTGTGTGTGTGGTGTGTGGTATATGTGTGTACACAAGTGTGTGTACATGTGGAGGCCAGAGGTCAATGTCTGGTGTTTTCCCCTGTGGCTCTCTAGATTTATCACTAATATTGTTGAGACAAGCTCTCTCATTGAGTGGCTTTCTGACACTGGCTGTTCAGCAAGCCTCTGAAATCTGCCTGTCTCTGATTCCCCAGTGCTAGGGTGACAAGCTTGAATAGCACAGATGCCTTTTACATGAGTCCTGGGATCCAGCCTCAGATCTTTATGCTTGTGCAGCAAACATGTCACCCTGAGTCACCTCATCAGACCCTAGACATTCATTCAAAAGTTTAAGGTTGCCTTAGCCTTTCTCTATGAATTTTCTCTGGATTAAATTATTCTATGCCAAAATTTAACAAAAGTCAAAGTCGTTTTGCTTCTAGATAGGCATCCTAATATTTTAAAGGGATTTAACTAACTTACATGTGTGTTACTAATGAGATATATAATGAGCTTCATTAGCTGGACTGAAATGTGCTCTAGAACTCAAATTCCTGGATAAGAATGGACCAGGGATGAGTTATATTCCAGGATGATGGGCGCATAAGCTCATGCAAACCCATCTTTCGGTCAGAAGCACTGATGAAGAACGTACTCAGACTGGGCTTGGAAGTAATGAGGAAGCAGAACCTCATTGATGTGTCTTTTAAAAGTGAAAAAGAAAAGATAAAGAAGAGGCAAAGAGAGGAGCTGGGAAGATGAGGATACAGTTACCGCCTGGGGACTATAGATTCAGACCAAGTCAGAGCTGACTGATCTGTCCTTAGAAGACAATTGAGAGGCTCCCAACATGTTTGACAAGATCACAGAAGCTGCTGAGCACAGAATACATTGTGACAATATGGAAATGGAAGCAAGAATATGATGTCTGGGCTTTAACAGACTTATTGAGAAATCATTAAGGGCTTGAAAAACAATGAATGAATGAAAAACCAGGGTTTGGAGGCAGACCAAATCATTCAGCATCTACCACCATTGCAGTCTTGGACCCACATCCACTGGGAGACTTGAGTGCCAGGCCTTCTCCTGCCCACCTTTCCCTGTTGGAATCCCCTGACCCGAGGCCTCCAGACCTGTCTCACCACCAAACCTCTCAGAGAGACCTGGAGACAGACCAAAGCACCCAGCATTTGCCACCATTACAGTGGACCCACATGTACTCATTGGGAGAGAGCCTTGGACCTGTGCCCTCCAGGAGAGGGAGAGACCCCACCTGTACCCACTGGAAGAAGGGATGGAAGATGATAGTATAAGATCGAATTCAACAACAGAAAGACTAATATGACACCCCAGAGTCTAGGGATTCTATACCAGCAAGACCTGAACCTCCTAATGCAGATGAAGCAGAAGAGAACAACCTTAAAAACAACTTTATGAAGATGATAGAGGCCCTCAAAGAGGAAATGAGAAAATCCCTTAAAGAAATGGAAGAAAAAAATCAAACAAAAATGGAAGAAATGGAGGTGACATAGTAAGTGAGGGTCCTGCAAAGTGGGGAATGCAGTCACCAGGGAGACAAATCAGTCACAAATGCCCAACAGCCTTGTCTTCTGATATGAGCATCATTGGGAACTGAGGAGGCCAGCAGCCTCCCACACCCCAGGACATATATTCTTTGGACTGAAGAACACCTTGGATTTCTTCCTGGGCCAATGTCTATTTCATTATTTTGCTACCCATGGGCTTTAGACCATGTACTCTCTTGGCTCTCTGAGGTCAGGTCCCTGATGAGCTGCTTCTCTGCTGTGGTACCCTAAGAAGCCTTCATCTTTGCTCTCCATCTTTCATCTTTCAGGTCTGTCAAGGGACAGAAAACTGTTCTTAAATGGGTGACATACAACAGTGTCCTTGAGCACTCCAGCTTGTTTAGTCTAGAAAAGCCAGATACTGCTGTAAGTGAGAACTTGGAAGCTTGACTCACAAAGAAGGAAACAGCCATTCAACAGCTTTGCCAAGCAAGGTATCTGGAACAAGGCTGCAGCTAGAAGCCTGGGAAGCTGAATGTCTGTAAGGAGGAATTTTCTCTTACAGGAAACTACTTGTGTCTTAAGAGGGCAACCACATTCATTTTCTTGGGCTCTCTTTTGAAAGGTAAAGTAAGGTTTGCATCTCATCATAGGCAACCATCTTTAGAGCCAAATCTTGGCAAAGTGGTACAACAACTTTTCAATTTTGCAAGAACTCAAGATCTCTTAGCTTGTCATTATCATGGGCAATGTGCTTTTGTGGGGTTAAGTCCAGAAAGCTAAATAAATCATTTGTCTGACCTCCTTGTTTAGGTTCCTTTGTGGGATGGTTGTAAGTATCGCATTAAGTTCTTGGCAGTGAGCTCCAATCAGCTCAGTGCGGTCAAGCCTCTGCAGCTGCTTTTGGTTGCACACAGGCCGAAGTGGCTGAAAAGCTCTGCTGTCCTTCGCTGTGCAGAAGGGAACCCCCTCTTCACTCTCAGGGTATACTCTGAAACCCTTGCTACCTTTGAAGGAAATTAAATCCTTCTAAGAGACCTGAAAAAGGGTAGTGAGTGTTCGATGTTCATTCTTGGGCTTGCCACCTCAGGACAAATTGTCATGGGCATGAAGTAAAGGTGGGTGTGGTCTCCTGTCTGTTCTGGGCCCACACGTGGAACCACTCAGCCTCTGTAGCTTGATTGTCAGTATCTTCAGACAATATTGTGTGTGCTCTGGATGCTGGATACTGTGTCTCCTGCCCTGAGGGGTCTAGAACTTATTGAGACTCCAGAAAAGCAATGTGACCTTCCTGAGCCTTAATTCTCTACTCCTTGGTACAGGAATCATCTTCCTTCAAGTTATTGTAAAAATTAAACATTTATCGACTTAAAATTACAACATCACACACACACACACACACACACACACACACACACACACACACAGGTAACACACGTAGAAGCATATTTTTGCTATGTGGCTGACCTTCCCACACTTGACACTCTAGTGTCTGGAACTCTAATAGCAATCAGTCTGTTGTTCTCCACAAGCTCACATTTTTGCTCCCCCATAGGGGGAGCAAAAAAAACACCTGTGTGGATGTGTTTAAAATGGGTTTGGTACTTTTCCTGCTTCTGAGTTGGACTTGATGACCGTGGCTCTTCTTGCCCAACAATCCCTGCTCTGACTGGTCTTCCCTTTGGTCACTGAGTATGCAAGAATTTGTCAAATACAGGCTCTGAAAGCAACCAGTAGACACAGGCAATTTGAGTAACATCATGAAGATGTCACCTGACCTGTTTGGTGTCCTGAACCTGACAGATGTTATCTTATTAGCAAAAACGTTTTGTGCTATGAGGATTCTGCAGCCCCAAATTAGTTGAGATGTTATGAGTGTCAGCCTTGGTATATTGTCTCCTTTCTGATTGTGAACATTTTAGCTGTATTTTCCAGCTAGAAGCTTAATTGCAGTTGATCAGGTATAGGTATAGGGAGCCAAGGAAAGCAAAGGCATGCTTCTATCCTGCCTTTAAGCTCAAAGCTGACCCAGAATCTGATGTCTTAGGGGTCCATCAAACCACTATGCTCCCGATGCCAGCGAATTTCTCACTGGGTGTCCATGTATCCCTCCATCAAAACCTCTGCAGTGAGCTCAGCCTCTCACTGCTGTCCTTTGTGTAGGGGTTGCTTTTGATTTCTCTGCTGTCTGAGGTTGCCTATCAAGCACGTCTTCCCCAGGTGGTCAGTGTGAAGTACAGAAAGGGGCATCTCACACACTGAATGCTGTTAGGATCCAGGTACTTTTATGATACTGTAGTTACTCTCCTCATTTTGCAAGCGAAGAAATAGGCATGGGAACATCAAGAAACTGCAGAGGCCACATGAGAAGTGGTACCCAGATGCAAACTCCAAAGCTGGACTCAGAGCTGTGCTCTGGTAGCTGGACATGCCTGGATTCCATTTTCAATTCTACTAACCACCAACAAGTGTGTGGAGAGTTTCTGTGTGGCAGAGCTGTGTGCCCTGAGACAAATGGATGGATGGAAGCCCTAGGGATGCTGTGTGTCCACTGTGGCTGGACAAGAGGATGCCTCATTTGAATGTACAATTTGAACTTCTGAAAATGGGAGGAAAGGGGACAGAGAGACCAGGATTTGGTGCAATCTGTCATTTTCCTCTTTAAGTGTCTCAGAGCTGAGAAGGCTGCAGGACCACTTGCCAGGGCTGGCAGGGAAACTTGCTGTGTTTATTTTCTCATATATTCTTCTGTGACCTTCCATATCTGCCCTCCCAGAGTGCTTTCTGGGAAGCAGAAAGCTGGGAGCCTACTCAAGAGATCCTGGCCCTTGTGTCAAAAGGCACAAGGCTGCAGAACTCGGTCTTGTCCTAATTATGCAGCAGGCATCCTGCCCCAGCTGCAGGCTGATCTCTGCTCTGTTCCCAAGAAAATGATACCTTGGTAGATATTTATCCATTCTGCCATTGTTTTGTTACACACACACACACACACACACACACACACACACACACACACACACGGTTTCCTTGGTGATGTTTAAACAATAATAGACATGAGTATTGTGCTTGATACACACATATCTAGTACACATTCAACAGCCATAAAAATAATAGTTGTTCAAAATCACTGTCTTACCTGGTGATGTATTTAATTGCTTTCTGGTCTCCCCAATGGGCTTAAGGAGGTGGGGAGTGAAAGGCCCCTGTGGTGAAAGTCCACCACAGGATTGAATCAGAATCCTGAACATGGATGTCAATGAGGAGGCCTCCACTCTCTGGGGGGCCCCTGGTAGTGGATTAGTATTTTTCCCTGGTGTAAGAAGGGAGGTTGAGAGCCCATCCCACATGAAGGGATGCACTCTTGGCCTGGACACATGGGGGAGGGCCTAGGCCCAGCCCAGGATGATGCGGTGGACTTTGGGGAGCTCCGTTGAGGGCCCTACCCAGCCTGGAGAGTGGAGGGTGGATGGGGTGGGGGGCAAGTGGGGGACTGGGGGGAGGGGGGGAGGGGAGGGAGAAGGGATTGACATGTGAAACAAGCTTGTTCCGAATTTGAACTAATAAAAAAAATTAAAAAAAATAGTTGTTCAAAATCACTGTCTTACCTGGTGATGTATTTAATTGCTTTCTGGTCTCCCCAGTGGGCTTAAGGGGGTGGAGAGTGAAAGGCCCTTTATAATGCATGCAGAAATTTATAGCACAGAAGCAGCTCAGGAGGTAGTCTAGGGTCCCAAGGAAAACAAACAGCACAAGCTTTGAAGCTAATGTGTGGAAATCACAACTGCCTTCAGGACCTTCAGGGAAGCCAGCCTGCAAGAAGACCTCTACACCAAGATCTGAAAGTGCACAACTATGATCCCCAACTGTCCTGACTCTGTGGAGAAAGAGACATTTGCAGGCCCTGCTGTGGGGCCGCTTACCTGGTTCTCTGCTCTGGATGTAGCTGATTTTCCCACCAGTTGCTTGGGATCCTTTCCTTTGCAATATCTCTAAGTGTTAATGCTATTTTTCTTTCTTTCTTGTCCTTTTTGTTGCATTTGCAGATGACAGAAAGATTAAGTTGACTGGACTGAAGAAAGCCATAGAATAAACCATACACCCATGTGTATATGTGTGTAGGCATGTGGGTCTGCATTCCTATGTCTGTGTTTTTCTGTGTATTTTTGCAATGGTGATGTTTCTATAATTTTATGCATATCTGTAGGCATGAATATGTATGATTGTATGCATGTATATTCTAATTCTAGTACTTGTACACATATGTATATGTGAGAAATGGATGAATCTGCTGTTTCCTCTGAATTTTCCATGTTACTATTTTGGTTTCTTATTAGGCCCAGGCCCTCTTCTAAGAGGTTGTTCAGATGCACCATGGGTCCCCCAGGGTAGATGAGTTTTCTGACCACAGACTATTTTTTTTTTTTGCCTTTTTTTTAATTGCCAGAGGTTAGGTCTCTTTTCTCCACACACTCATGTCTCCTTTCGTTCCAAGCCCATAGAGTGACTTACACACCCTGTCCCCCAGTTTTTTTCAGGAAAGGCTCTCAGAGCTGATGGTTTGTCCATATGCTTATTCATTCAATTCAGAAGGATGGGGAGGACTCATCACTAGCTGAACACAGCCATGACCTGTGGAGCCAGTGGAGGGAAAAGCATGCCAGTAATATGTATGTTGTGGGCTTTGGGTTGACATGGGCACCAGCACGATGGCAAAGGCAAATCTGCCCATGTTACTAGAAGTAGACGTTCATGATTCTGCCTTATTGTTTATAAGTATCTTATTAAACTTGCAGCTATTCCCCACAGCAGGGCATTGCACATTTGGGCAAATAGTCTAAGCTCCTAGAAGGCCATAAAGCAGGAGTGAGTGTTGGAATCTTCCTTACGATTCCATGAATTGTACCGTCCTCTCCCGCATCTACATCTGCCAGGATGGCTCTCTGAGTAATCATGGTGACCCCTGGGCTGCAGACATACTGATTTCTAGAAACAGATCACTTTGCAGCATAGGTGGTGAGCACTGAGCCACTTTTAGGGTGGCTGGGACACACTGAGCCTCACACAGCAGCGTGGGGAGGGGGTCAGGAAAAGAGCAAGTGTTCTGCTTCTTTTCTTGGGCCATATTTAAGTTTCCATCCCAGAGCAGGGTGGGAAAAGTGTTCATTTCTTGCTGCTATGATCACACAGATTTCTGTGAAAGATGGAAATGGTTTGCAGCTCACATTTTGAATTATGTGCCCCCAGGGGCACACAATTGTACTGCCTTCTTTGCTAATGTTTACTGCAACCCTGTAGAGCAGGCTCCCAAATCTTCTTCTCCAGATGAGGAATCGGAGGCAACAGAAAGTTGCTTCACTCTGGAAACCAGTACTCATGACAAGCCAGTTCCCAGCCCCTACACCAGGGATTTGCTTTCTTGGGCAAGATATATGGCATTCAAAGCAGATGGCCATGAGGTGATTGGAGAGGTTAAACTGTTACTTTCTGGAATCCTCCATGAACTTTAGCCCACACAGAAGGTGCAGCTGGAGAGATTAAGGGAGAGGAGGGAGGCAAGGGTTGCTATGGGCTCTTAGGGAATCCCTTTGGCTATGGCTGTGTGGAAGACCCACTGATACACATTGATACATCATGGAGCACTAGCTTACACCTGGGCTCTCAGGCTGACTATTCCTCATACAGGGACCATGTCTCTGGACCCTAATACTGCCATCCCAGGCCTGCTTTTCTACATCCTGGCTGTGTACTTGCTAAACCCACAGATTCATCCTCACACCTTCTACCTGGCATCGTGCTCTAATGTCCCTGGGAATCTTAAGGTAATTCCCAGTCAGGATCACTGTTCTCATAGTCCCTGGCACGGTGAGCTGAGGTCCACATCTCTGGGTTCCCAGGTAGTGAGTGCCTTGCGACATCACCTCATCCTTTCATGTTTCCAATAGCCCAGAACATCAGTTCACATCCTCCTGTGGGCATGCCAACTCCTCAGACTTCCCTTAGACCCCCTCCTGCCCTGTGGTTTGTGGCAAGGCTGCTGATGTTAGAGTATGTAGACTTTGTCAAACCACCTGTTGAGCTCCAGTCCTTCTTAGGGCCTTGAAGACACTCCATCTGACAAATTCTTCCAGTGTCCTTTGTGTGGGGTAGAGGGTGTATCCACATGGGGGCCCTCATCTCTGGTAAGATTGTCATCTGGGGACAGGCAGAAGGCAGGGATATGGGGTAGGGCTCTTGAGCTACAAACATGGCTGGTGTGAAATTGGTTAGACAAAGAGTCTGGAAAGGTGTGTCTGACTCTGGTAGATTTCAAACCCTACTGAATACCTATTATTAAGAGATATATATATATATATATATATATATACATAGATGTTACTTATACTCTTGTTTGAGAACTATAGTGTTTGCTCCCTGAAGAATACCAAGAAATGGGGTGTAGAATATCAACCAATCTTATAAACAACAAAACAATTTTTCTTGTGATGTGTCTAGAACCTCTCAAAGTGTCTGTGGTCTTTGAACAAGCAATTCATGTTCCAAAAATTATATCCCTAAAAGGAAAACATATAATTACTCTTTAACAGAAGATGGTTTTCTTGTTATCTAAATACAAATATTTGTTAGGGAACAACATTGTGGCAGTCAATTACGGTAAGACTATCTTTACATGTATTTTCCAAACTATGAAATATTAGCCATCACATTGGTCATTTTTGCAGTTCCATTGAATTGATAATGATGACAAGTATTGTGAAGAACGAAATGCATGCTTTCTAGAATTTTAGACTTAAAAAGAATATTCTCAAAGGTCCACTGATTGTAGCTAAACACTTTTATCTTCTAATATCATTTTTGGTATTTATGTACATATGTCACACTGGCAATGCATAATTGCATATCTGTAGTTATACAGAGTGACTCGTGTAGATACACTTTATCAATTTGCTGATATGTACATGGTGACTCCCTGTCACACATTTTTATTTGTCAGTTGTCTGGTTATATATTTGTTTATATTATTGGATCTCAAAGTCACCAAAATGCTTACAGGAATTGTATAGGAACAAAGCAAAATGTCTGTGTAGAATTAACTTTGTAAATTTTGTCTACAAAATTTGCTCTTATGATCTTGTGTAGTGCTTTTTAAAAAGGAAAACAATGTACTTAAAAGAATGACTTTACCCACCATTTCACATTTATGACCCTTAAGACTTTCTAAAAGTTGGAATGTGATTTAAATAAAAATAGCAATAGCCACGACAATGGGCATTTTCCCCTTTGGCAGTCACACAATGAGAATGCACTTGACACACAGCCCAGAACATTCCAAGTGAACCAACAGCAGGAAACACACTCAAGCTGAGATCATTATAAGTTACTAGATGACAATTTGTCCTAAGTTTTGAAAGCTAACCCAGCAAGTATGATTTGGCTCTAAGAATTGAATACTAAAAATCATTAAAATCCAATACTTCCAATGTTGGACAACATTTTTGTTGTTGTTTGAACATGGCCCCAATGTTTGCATTGTTGTTTTCAGCTCCTTGTGAGAGTCACTGGAATAGCTCAGGGGTCCCCACAGCTTAAGGAGAGTTCAGGATACCAAAATGCCTCCTGAGCATTTTAATGCAGTGTCTTGCTAGCATTAACAATCTTACAGCATGTTTTGCTTTTCTTTTCTCTAATTAAAAGCAATTGGAACTTTCAGATGGCCCTACTAACAAGGATAGTGCCAGTAAACTGTCCATTTCAGTTGTAGACTATGTACATGAGTAATATTTACTGGACAGTTAGAGGTGTGAATCCCCAGTCTCTTATATAGTTCTGATTCCAATCAAGTTAACAACCAAAGTCAAACATTGCAGAGACCACTCTAGAGCACTGTGAGATGGTGGTCAGCAAAATCTCTATAACTGGGGTTTCCATGGACACAAGTTGCCCTCCTGGGAAGGGGAGTCATTTGGATGGGAGAGGGCTCATACTTATTTGCATCACTGCTTCAAGAAGGACAGAAGAAGGGAAGGGAAGGAGGGAGACAGGGAAGAGGAGACAGTAAAGAAAATAAAGGATAAAATCCAACAAGACCTCATGGTTAAAACTGATCAGGTTGTATGCACGAAAGAAAGCATAGATCTTCACAGGGTACATCGAACTTTCTAGTCCACTTCTTGCTCATGTTGAGAAAGTTAGGGGCTGCTTATGGCTTTAATCCCTTCTCCATATTTCTTCTTCATTTCTCTCAGGTTCTCTATTCTCACAGAAACCCACTTCTGAAGCTTTTGTTCTCAGTATAGGGAAGAATTACAAGGGGTTCTGTTAGTGTAGTGGAATCTAGTGTTTTTATACTTTGGAATATTTTCCCATTGTGAGCGGCACAGTAAGTCATAAGGAAAAGATGGCATTCGGCCATTTTCCCAACTCTTGACCTAGATTTTAGAGATTGTAACCCGGGGATTCAAGCTTGCTAAATTAGGGCCATAGCTGATTCACACTGCTTTTCTTTGTACTTTATAGCAAGCCTATCTTTAGGACAAACCTCTTATTAATGGCAGATATACCTTGCCTCCTAGTGGAAGCTTGGATTTTAGCTCTCCTTCCTCACCTTGCCTAAGTATCCTGTACAAAACTGGTACACAACTTATACAAACATAGTATATGTTTGTATATACTATGGCAGGGGCTGCATTTATATATTTATGAGAAAAGTAAATATTATTTTAAAGGAAAAAGAAAAAATACACCTGAATATGCCCAGCACCATGGATCAAGTTTCTGATAAATCAAAACAAAACAAAAAGCAAATTAGATAGTTTAAAAAGAAGTGAGCTGAGACGGGTTAATGTGTTTATCCCATTAATATTTATAACTGGATTCCAGGACTTGTGTTGGTGTTGAGGGTTCAGGGTCTTTTCTTTTGATACACATGTGGATCACATGTCTGAGAACACGCATGCACGTGCTCGTGTGTGTGTGTGTGTGTGTGTGTGTGTGTGTGTGTGTGTGTGTGTGTGTGTGATTTCCGAAATTGAAAGTTCATCTTTGAAAATCACACATCTCAAGGACTCTTATTGTGGGAGAAAGATAGATGTTAGGAGTTATGACCTTTGGAAGCCTGGACACTATGGGAAGAGGTATGAACCCTCCCTCCTGACATGATAAGGGTTGTAAAAAGGGATGGAATGATTAGATTTGTGAGCAAACAAGGGAACTAGTAGCAAGAGCAGTCAACAGAGTAGACATGGGGAGAATAAAAATCATTTGTGTGTATTACTTTCTGATCCAAAGTATTTTTATAAGTGTAGACTATTTAAATGTATTATTTCATAAAGGAAGTGCAACCATCTCACTCCCCTTTAATGGAAAGGGAAACTGAATCTTAAAGGTTTAATTTGACAGAGTCACATAGCTATCAAGTGTCAAAGTCATCTGTTTCTACAACTATGCTCTGACACAGAGGCCCTGACCGTGATTACTCACTGTCAGTGCAGCACAGTTTGTTTTCTTTCTTTTTCTTTCTTTCTTTCTTTCTTTCTTTCTTTCTTTCTTTCTTTCTTTCTTTCTTTCTTTCTTTCTTTCTTTCTTTCTTTCATTTGTTCCAGACAGTGATCAGGATTAGCAAACATCATTACATCTCTGAAAAAAATTGCCAATATTCCTAGGCTATAGAGGAAAAATAGAATCTTATCCAGCCTAATATTATCTCACTATCAAATTCAAAGCTGCCCCACAGAAAAATAAGATCATAAATTGATGTATGTACTTGATCCAAGATTAGTGTACTCCTGTGTCTTTGAGATAGCAATGTCACAGCCAGCCAAGAGGAAGTAGTACCCAGAGTAAATGGTCTATAAAATCATTTGTGGTTAGCTCCCATCTGGGACACATGGGAAACCTGAAGTCAACCCTCCTGGTAAAATTTGCAAGAAAACTGGCCCCTGGGATTATTCTTTCATTCATCTCTTTGTTTGGTGCCACAGAAGGGAAAGAGCTATTCAGGCAGAAAAAGAAAATAGAAGAATCACATGAAGACTGAGATGCATGCAAGAAGATACAGTCATCAATGTAGGATGAGAAATTAGAATTGGGGCTGGAGACTCCCAAAGAATGCCCCATTTCACCCTATCCATTGGAAAGGAATGGAGACACAAAGAAATGAGATTGGTTGGCTTGTGTGGGACCAACAATTTTCTGTGCCAGGCAGGAGAGAGAAGAGACACAATTCTGTCTTGTTTTGAATTGTTTTGGATTAGTTTAGGGTTGGAATTGACTTGAGCCAGTTTGTTGGCCAGGAAAGACATTCCAGGAGGTGTGAAGAAGCATGTCCTGGCGTAGGAGCTAATGCAGAGACACCACTTACGATGGTCAAAGTCATAGGCATGAAGATGGAAACAGACATCAGTTTGTGTGACATGAGGGGAAAATGGGACAGCACCATGGCTCCTGTGTGCTCAAGCATCTGCAGGCTCTGACATCCAGGGACAAGGTAAAGGAAGCCTTCTCTCTGTCTTAGAGAATGGACATGTTGTCATGACTTGGTTATGCATTGGAATGGAAAACATGTTTTTTGAATGTTGACATGTCAAGGTCCCACCATGTGGTAGGAAGACTCTAGGAGTCATTCATGGTTTTCAAAAGAAAGAATTAGAAGTTACATTCTTATTCAGAGAGTGGACTGTGGGTACAGATAATAAGACAAAGCAATGGCAGATGGCTGGGAAAAGACGCCAAGAAACCACTGGATAGAGGTCTTATAGGGCAGCGTAAGGGGAGTGTCTAGGGGTATGCACAGTCTCAGGATTGGTGTGCCTCTGGGCTTGGAGGACTTGCCCTGTGTTGATTGGTCAACTGGTTGTTATGGCCCATAGGCCCTCCCAGGGCAATTGCTATGCTCTGCACATCATTGCTGTGTATTTGTCCATAAAGTACACCCAGAGCTGTAAAGCATAGCACCACCAGCTAGCTTCTGATTGGGTCCTTGCCACGAGGCAGGCATCTGACCTCCTAATGACCAAGGCAAGGTCAGGCAAACACGTGTTAGACTTTCATGGCTGCGGAAATGGGGAGCTCTGGGGTCCCTTCAGTATGACCCCAGAGAGCTGCCTCAGCTCTGGGCTTGAACAGTAGCTGCATCCCAGGGCATTGTCTCAGTTTGCATTCTGTTACTGTGATAAAACACTGACCAAAACTAGAACTGAGGAACAAAGGATTCATTTGAATTACACTTCCATATCACAGTCCATATTTAAAGAAAGTCAGGGCAGGAACTCAAGTAGGAACCTAAAGGCAGGAACTGAAGCAGAGCCATGGAGGAACACTGTTCACTTGCTTTCTCTCCATGGCTTGCTCATCTATCTTTATTATAGGACCCAGGACCACCAAACCAGGGGTGGCATCACCCACAGGGAGCTGGGCTGTCTTTCATCAGTCATCAATCAAGAAAATGGCCCCCAGATTTGCCTACAGAGCAAGCTGATGCTGGCAATTCCTCAACTGAGGTTCCCTCTTCCCAGATATGGCTAAGTTTGTGTCAAGTTGACAGAAACTGGCCAGCACAGACATTAAGTCAGCTGTTGAGTTCATGAACATGAGAAACTCCAGCTGTCACTTCCCTTCTTTGACAGTTTTCTAAGGCTGTACTTGACACACACTGGAAAGACTCAGCCATCTGGAGCATGCTGAGGTAGGCTGTTTGAGGAGCCATTTCTCTTCCTGGCAGACTTTTTTTCCTTTGTTCTCTGCATGGAACTTTACATTTTTTTCTGAGGAGATGGAACCATCATAGTGACTTATCTCAGCACCTTCTAAACTTAGGAGCCCTCTTGGTAGCCTTCCATGTTAACCTTAAGTTTTCATTGCTGTGTGTGTGTGTGTGTGTGTGTGTGTGTGTGTGTGGTGTCATACTGTGAGTGTGTAGACTAGAGGAGAACCTGTATGAGCCAGTTCTCTCTTTTCACCATGTAGGTCCTGGAGATCCATCCCGGGTTTGTAAAGTTTGAAGACTGGTGTCTTCACCTGCTGAGTCATCTAGGTAGCCCCAGATAATTTTCTCAGCTGGCAAAAATCTAGAAAATGGCAAATGTAAAATACACAATTTTCTTGCTGCTCTCATGATGAATTAACATATCCTGCTGGAGTAAACCACTATGTAGATTTCTGAGCAATGGGAATGCTGTAGATTGAGGAGGAAAGGGTTCATTTGAAGGACACTTGCACATGTAGACTTCTGAGCAATGGGGACATTGACCAGACCTGAGGAACTCAGACCAGACTTTCACCAGTGATGCTCTGAGTGTCCTCAGTAGACTCTTATTTGGTTGACTAGTGTCTTGTTTAAAAACAAAACAAAACAAAAACAAAAACAAAACAAACTCTAAATAATTGTTTTCAAAGACACTTGGATATCAATGTTCCTTTAAGATCAACATTTAAATTTATTACATTTATCTATTTTATTTATGTGTATGAGTGTTCTACATGCATGTATGTATGTGCATCATATGTGTACAGTGCTACACAGAGGTCAGAAGAGGGTGTCAGATCCCTCTGGAATAGGAATTAAGGTAGTTGTGAGCTGCCTTGTGGATCCAGGTACTAAACCTGTATCCTTTGCAATACACAGTGCTCTTAACTGCTGAGCCATCCCTTCAGCTCCTACAACCAATAGAAGACTAAGAAATAAATAAAAAATTTGAAGGGAAAGATGAGTATAATGCTCTAGAGTTTTTTTAAAGTCCACCTTTTAACAATGGAGTGAAAGAGTTTTCTAATTTGCCATCTATGGGAAAATCCACAGCTATCTTGATACTTCAGGCATACACACACTTTATTATCTCTGAGAAAATCCACAACCATCATGGCATTTCTTTTTTTTAACATGCTACAACATATTTATTAATATTGTATTTTCTATTAGTTAAATAATCATCTACCAAGTATTTCATTTACTTATTTATGACAATTTGTATGTATATACTTTTATTCGATAGACCTAATTATATGTATAAGAATTAATCATGATGCTTAAAATTTTAAGCATAATATAATTCTGATTTATCTAGTTTTATGTTGACTAGGTTATGGCAAACAAATTATATCAATCCCTTGGTGTATTTTTTTGACTTTTTTTATTTGAATTACAAACAAGATTGAATTACATGACAATCCCAGTTCCCTTCTCCCTCCCTTCCTCCCCTACCACCCCCCCCACTAAAACCCTACCTATCACATATCCTTTCACTAATCTACACCTGACTCAACCTTTCTGCTCCCTCATGACCTCTGCATTCTTCCTTTTCTTCCCTTCTCATTCTCGTAGCTCCCTCCCGCCTCTTCCCATGTTCTCACCATCATGACATTTCAAAGCATGTGAATACTTTATTATCAGTTTCCTCTTCTAAAAGTTTTCCATCTTGATTTGCTATGCTAAATTGTGTTTGTGGCAAATAAAGAATTTAAGTAATTTACAACAAAGAAGTTCTTGGGAAGTCTATTTTTGCATGGAATGAGATTATCATTTTAGTTTATGTCTGGTTATATGTTTTTCTCAAACATATTTATTTTTCCCATGTATCCTGGGAAAACAAAGCAAACCAAAATGCATACAAAAATACCCCTTTAAAGACCATTTCCTTTATTCTACTCTTTAAATATTTGGGAGATGCTGTTTGACTGTCTTTTGTGCAACACGTTGGTAATTTCTAAAGTGCTACATGCTATGGTTAAAAAAAATCATTCTAAAAGACTAATCAAAAAACCCAAATTCCTGTTTCATTTTTTCCAACTTGTATGCAGATGGCCTGAGTATGAAGCAAGCATGACATTTAAATCACTCATTTTCAGTTTTTCTCCATTGCCAAAGCTTGTAATTGGACTAACCCATCAGCTGTCTGGGGATCCTTTGCTCTCTTCAGGGAGAAATCATGGGTGGCCAAGGTGAAGCTCTTCTTTGCTAGTGGCAGCCTTTGTTTCTTGCAGTGTCTGGGGGCAGGGAGCAGCAGCAGTAGGCAGGTGGAGGCAGTGGTACCCTGTAAGTAACTCTCTAGTCTCTGTGAAGGCTTCAGGCGTCAGAATCCATAGCTCTACCATGTTACAGCCGTTGTGTCTTCCTGAGAGTTGGGATTCCTTAGTCCTTAATGTTGGCCCAGCATTACAGTTCTTGGCCTGGGCTCCTGAGCTGGCTGCTTAGTTGCTATCTCTCTACTTCCACTGTCGCCTTTCTTCCAGCCTTGGCTACTTTGGAAGCATTTGGTTGCTTCTTCAGCTGTCAAGAAGCATATTTGCAGCCATGCTGTTAACTGCTTAGCTATTGCCATTGTTGCTGCTCTAGCATCTGCTCTTAACTCCAGTTCCTATTTGCGCTGATTCTTTCTTTATGTGACCAGCTCAGTCTACACCTTCTTTTTAGGCCCTAATGTCACATCACCAGGAGAAGCACCAGAGAGTATTTCTCTACTACTTCTCTAAGTGAGCTGAGGCAGCCTGCCTGAGCCCAGAGACTGGGGTGTTCTGATCCATCACAGTCTTGCCTCTTTCCACCAAACAGTCCCTCTGCTAGATTAAATAGGCAAAGCGCTCCCCTTATGGCTTAGGTGGAAATGGCACCGAGTCATTGAGAGTTCACTAAGGCTTGCAACAGCCGAAAGTCTGGTACAAACTGTTTCAAACAGCCCTGGCTCAGGTTGAGCCTTCAGCAGCTGCAACTGTTGTGTTATTCTCAAGGGGTCCATGTAGTGTGTTCAGGATGACTGATGCTGGCATCAGGGTAGCCTGGCTGGCTATTTGACTGACAGTCTCTTAGAAGGGAGAGTCCAAGAGTTATTAATGGGAAGAGGGAAGTCAGATTGCCCAATCCCTCAGCATCTTTGCTTATTTATAGGAAAGGGAACACTAGGAGTGCTTATAATAAGAACTTAGCATTTAAGCCAATAATGTTTTTAACAGATTTTTACAGATAAGTAAGGAAGCTTAGTACAGGTGCCCAGCATCCCAGGCAGCAGTAGGTCCCCTTTTTCTGTCTCACAGAGTCTTCTGGCTCTTGTTTCCTAGTTTTTGGTCAGAAATTTCACCATTCCAAATCTGCATGTTAGCTTCAACGTAACCATTTCAAATGTCTTCTCTTCCATCAGACAGTTTTAAAGGGGGTTAATCTGCCATGCTAAACATGTGGAATGTTCCCTAAAGCTGGTGGGAGTCCTCAGGGATTGTCTCATGGGGTGCTCTATCAGTAGCTAGGAAGCTGCTGGGCACAGCCCAGTCTTCCAACAGACAACAGAAGAAAAACAAGAATTTGCACAGTGTCTTTGTCTGGATTTAGATACAGAACAAGTTGCCTTTGAAAACCTGGCTGCTCATTTTTGGGAAATGTATTCCTTCTAAGCAGGTATTTTAGGGTCAGTCACCATGTCTGGGGTGGGGACCACTGCTGTCTCACTCATGACTGCTGAAGCTTTTGATCTAACTCTTTTGTTTCAAATAAGGAACAGACCTGACCTCCTGATTCACCCTGACTCATTCTTTCAGGTGACCTAGAGTTGACTTTCTCAATTTAATAGTCAATTCTCCTCAGGGAGGCACTCCCATCAGCTGATTTTTAGATAGGTATATATGGAAGAAGCCTGATTTTGAGCTTAGCATGCTCAGGAATGTGACTGCATTACATGCCTGTCTTAGATGAACACATGCATGTTCTCTGATAAAAGACCTTCACTTTGTTTGTTCTGGAACAGGTGTTACACCCAGAGCACTCCACACTGGTTCAGGCAGTGATGCCTGCTTCGGTTTCTTTCCCAGTTGTGCTCAATGGCTTTGCACTTACTGAGGGGGCAGGCCTGTTGTGCTCTGGCACAAAAAGAACCCACGCTATCTGATGCTAATGGCAGCTCTGATCAACACTTTCATGAACTTCAATGTAACTTGACCAATTAGGTTTCTTTTTGTCTGGGAATACTAATACCAAAATCTTTGTAAAAGAACTCACAGATTTGGATGAAGTCTGTGATCAACATGTCTTCTCAATGTTGTCATCTGTATGATTAGTTTTAACCCATACCTTCACTAATTGTCATCATGCTCCCTCTCCCAACCTCAGATCTAGTCATCATGCTAGACTCCATAGAGCATGGTGAAACCTCAAGGTGTAGCTCACACCTCTAGCTCAAAAGTATTACATAGCTAGAGTCCCTCAGACCTGTGGATTTTTTTCTGGTTAATATTTCATTTTTAAAATTGTGATTCTTCAGAAGGGCTTTGGGGATGTTTCCCATGTGTTCCAGAAATATCCATATTCCTTTACTGTTAACAATTCACAGCTGTTTGATTGGCAGTTCCTTTTATGATGTTTCATTAGGAAACATTTCCAGGAGAACTTCTGCCCTAAACTATCTTATAAAAGTTATTCTTCTTAGTTCATACTAAACTTTTTGGAGTACAAATCAGTAAGTACAGACATTTTATTCTAGTGTTTGAATATTATATATGCTTTCATTATTTACTAACTTAGTGTATTTTTGTCTTTCCAGTGGAAGGAAGGATCACAATCATGTCATAATTGTGAAAAATCACGAGGCTGTAATTCTAATATTGTCTATTAATTAGCTTTCTGTTTCATAACAAGTGATTGGGGTTATTGACTTGTGAAGAGAAGGAAGGCTACTTTGACTCACAGTTTTGGAGGATCAAATCTATGACCAGTTGATCTAGTTGCTTTGGGCAGGTGGGAAGAGGAGATGAAGTAAAATGGCTCATGTCTCAAGCCAGAGAGAACAGAGAATGAGGAAAAGCCCCCAAGGACTCATTATTCTGAGTCTTTTACTCACAGGCCTTTTGAAGCCTTTTGGGATCCAGCCTATAAGAGGGGACTTATTGGGGTGTCATTTGGCTGCTCTTAGCATGCCCTTTTAGGAACTTTGGACATCATGAGAAGTTTCAGTCTCCAGTTCCTTCTTCCTCTCCGATAAGCGAACTGAAGATTTTAATAGACTATGGACTAGTCTTGGAAGGAAGGCTTATTTATGTAATGCCAAATATTTAAGCATTTGGAAATACCTGAAATAGCTCCTCGATTTTTGTTTTATGTATAAACAGTGTCATGCTAGATTAACACCCATAAAGAATTCAAAGCCTGTCTCAATTGCGATCTGTATATTTGGAAACATTCATTCTTCTAGAACCTTACTTCACAGGCCTCATTCGTATAAATTATTATCTTCAGTACTCACCTGTTACATTCCATGTTATGGAAATGAGATCTTATATAGTAAGGGAATGTAAACAGTGACTCCACAGAGTTAATATATGACTGTACCAGTTTGCTCAGGCTGCTGTAACAATTAACCATGGATCATATGACATAAACAACTGCACTTTGTTGCTTCTTGTTTTTGGAGGCTGGGAATGGAAGACCAAGGCACCACCAGATTGGTTTCTTCCATGGCCTTGCCCGCAGGCTTGTGGAAAGCCACCAACCCCAGTGTCTTCTCACATCCTTTTTCTACTATGCATAACCCTGTATCGGAATTTCCTCTTTGTGTTGGATTAGAACCCATCCCAACTTTAGCTTGATTCCTGCTGACAAGACCCTATCTCTAAGGTCACACATAGTTCATTGGAGTTGGACCTCAACATATAAATTCAGCCCACAACAGGGTCTTCATTTTACCAATAATGAGGCTTACTTTCTTAAAAATTGTACTTATGCTGGGTGGTGGTAGAGCACACCTTTAACCCCAGCATTCAGAGAGACAGAGGCAGAGGCAGGAGAATATCTGTGAGTTCAAGGCTTGCCTCGTCTACAAAGCAAGTACCAGAACAGCCAGCGTTACACAGAAAATTCCCTGCCTCGAAAAACCAATGTGTGTGTGTGTGTGTGTGTGTGTGTGTGTGTGTGTGTGTGTGTGTGTGTTTGTGTGTGTGTATGTAAATATTTAAATTGGTCTCTCCTACAGTAACGTTAAGAGTATATATTTTCAACCATATGAAGAATAAATTGGTGTTCCATAGCAAGAAGACACTGATAACATAGCAAGAAATGTCCATTCTGCTGGATCAGAAACATGAACAACCTATTATGCCTGAGAGTCTACTAATAGTTTTCACTGATAAACACAACAGAATAGTTTCACCTGGCAGTGAATTCAGGTTGTTTGAGGCCAGTATGTCCTCTGTCCTTTGCTTTCTTACTAGAGTTTTCACTGGCTTGGTTTCTGCCTTCTTCTATCCCTTTTTAGTTGTGGCAAGAATTACTGAGTTGCTTCTTTTCCTGGAAGATGGAGACAGTGAAGGTAGAAAGCAACGTTAAAACCCTTTGTTTTCCTCTTAGGGGGACAAATCCCTCTCACTAGTGAATGGAAGGCAGGAGGGCCCAAGATAGCAATTGTACACTATGTTTCTGTTGACAGGAGCCCCTCAAGGTCATTGGAGGTGCTCCAGTACCAGTGAATTACAGACAACTGAGCAGACACATCAGAAGCTGACCCTCTGCCTGACTGCTAGATATGGGAAAGTCTCCTCACTCAGGGAAAACCTCACTTCTGGGCCTTCCTCCTGGAATTCAGTGTATAACTCATTTCATCTTCTTCAGAGGTCCCAGATTCACGGGCTTAGGGTTGGTGACACCTCACTATAAACAAGACTGAGGTACAACCTGTGTCATCTGAGAAGGGGGAGGATGCCATCTGTCCCTGTTGTGCAAATGGAGTTATTGTGCCCTGATTTCTCTTTCACACATGACAGAAGCAGGAAAATTCTGAGGGAGAGACTTGGGCCTGGGGAGAGGGACTTAGAGTCCCTTATCCTACATCACCACTATTACCTGATAAATCAAGCTTGTATGGTTTGGGCCAATATCCCCTTACGAGCTTTTGGCTTTTTTTTCTGCATTCATACACTGTGATTGAACATCTGGGATTGTATGTAAAAGGCCATTTGCTGCCTAGAGAGACATTTCACTCAGGAGAGCAGTTTTTCAAAGCAAATGGCCAACACAGACCAGTGAGTCCTTCTTCCTGAGACTCACCCTCATAACCACACACTCTAGCTTCCCTCAGCCTTATGCTCTGTTACCAGGATAGCCCCTGAAATAACAACCCAGCCAATGGTAAGCATCCTCTGCCTTCCTCAGCTTCCCCTCCTGCAGATACCACAGCAAAGATCACTATTCACACTTCCTGCCTTCTCTCTGCGGCCTGAGTAGATGCTAGTGTTTCCCCGGTGGCTTTGTGTGCTCAGCCCAGGCCCTCTTTTAAATAATGGACACTTGCATTCCACCCTCAGTGGCAGTTGTTTCCTGACATGTTGACTTCATTGTACATTTTCATGTAATATCCTATATTTTAAAACCCTAGAACCCCAGACACTACAGTACAGCACCAAGGCCTGTGTCCAGAAGGTGACAGGGATTGGTCACATCTGCTGTCTGTCCTCAGGGACTCTCCCACCCCTGTGATCTCTTCCTCTGAGAACACTCAAGATTTCTTCCACGGGCTTCTCCATTTCCCCAGAACCATTTGTCATAAGATTATTTTTAATAATAAATTATTACAAAAGACAGTAGGGTGTTTTGTGTTTGGCTATGCCAGTGTTTTCCCTGTTTAGTTAAGGTGGGAATGAAATCATTGCAGGCAGAAACCCAGACAAATGCTCTAGAGTCTGCCTTCCAGAGAGGCCTTGCCTCTAAGTGTAGAGCCACATAGCATGAGAATAACAGGAGATCATAAGGGATTTCATAGGTAAATCACTGAGAGGTCAGTTCTGAAAGCAATTTTATTTTCCCAGCTCTCTGTTCCCATCACAATGTAGGTTGATGTTTTCAAATAAACACAATAAGCCAGAAGTAAGTAGTAAAGATTATGGTGTGATTGTAGTGTGCCCCACCCCTACATTAGATGGGTTCTCTCACCTATGTTTACTTGGGGGAAGTAATCTCGTAAACACAGTACAGAATACCACATCTCGTGTTCCTGGAAGCTTCAAGAACAAAAGCAAGTGTGTATTTTCTTCTCTAACCACCTTTCAACCGAGAAGCCCAGTGTTTAAATCTCCCTCTTGTTGCCACCCATATTGAGTCTGGCTCTGAGAATCATTAACCCTTCTGGGAAGGTCTGTCCAAGGGCTGCTGTGGCTCACATCTCCTTATGTGGAGAGACCAGTCAAGTCCTGCAGAAGCCAGAGGACTTTTAAATTAATGAGAAAGTTAATTCTGTGTATATAGAGATAAACCTTTGGGTAAATATTTTAAAAATTGAAACCAGTGAATTATTTTGAACATAAAAATGCCAGAATTGCAGTTGCTTACAGATGTCCAGATGGCGTGAGAGCTGGAAGACGTGATTCCAGTGGAGGGAAACATACCAGCTTGTCATTAGCTGAATAACCAGGACCTAATTATTGTAGATCTCCTTGGTGCTGGTAGTAGTCGAGAAACACAGTATCAGTAGTTTTAATGTAGTTGATAAAAGGCATTATATTCAAAATAATGTATATTCAAAATAAAATGTCACAGTGAAATATTTCATGTTATCTCCTTAAATAGATGTTCTGCTTAGAAAATCCTTCATCATTTTAGCTCTCAGATAAATTCCTTTGCAGTCTTATAATTCTGAAACAGTAGGAGACCCAAAGTAGAAAACAGAAGATGTTCTGAAGGGTCTTAATTTCTTTTCTTCCTCCTTTCCATCTAATCTTCCTCCTTCTTCCCTTAAACAGAAACATAACTTTAAGCAGATGTGTCCTGTACATGTGCCAAATATAACTTAATTAAAACACAAATTGGGAAGCATGCTAGGAAGAGAATAAGAAAGTCAACAGTTGGGTCTTATCAGGAGATACTGTCTGGTGTTAGACAAATTATGTATGTAAAAGCCTAGGATAGCCGATATCAATGGGTATGGCAGGATAATTAAGCAACAGTGTTTGAGGATGTCTAAGTGCCATGCAATATTTGATATATCCTTATATGAGCCTATTATATTCTTTTTTAATATTAGTCTTTATCTGCAACCTATAAGGTAGCAGGATTGACTTGAGTATAGGAACCCCTGACTTGACCTGCTTATTGCATTCTGTTTGACATCCTTGGCTGATAGGCAACTCCTTGATATCAAGAGGATGTTGTCATGTTTGTGGCATCAGTGCTGTCCTGAGGTATAAGGCAGAGCCTTCATGTGCTGTATGGTGTGGCATGTGCTCCCCATTCTCACAGAGGTCCTTGGGGGATGCTAACATTCCTCTGTAGGAGGGAAATTGCTCTTCTCTCAGGAGTGACAGAGGCTGCCCTACCATTGTACAGTATAATTAGGAACTACGGCCATTCTAGAGGCATTATTTTCTGGTTCTTTTTTCTTGTGTCTACTGAATAGAGCACAAAAAGTGTAAATTAGAAACAGACTGTGGCCCTTGCAGTCAGCTGGACAAAGTTTCATGAACAGAAGATTCAGAGCACTTTAAAGATTCGCCCTGAATTCTGGTGGGAATTAGTTTTTATTAAGCTCTAGTTTGGTCTCATTTCATTGCTCAGCCTCAAGAGGAAAAAAAAGACAATAAAGCATTTAAATATAAGTGATTTTCTGCAATTAAAGTCTTCTGGAATTTTAAAAAGCCCAATTATATTGGCATTTGCCAAATATAAATGCATTTTCCATCGGCTCAGCCAAGAGAAGCTGGATGGGCCATCAGATTTTCACGGAGTTGGGGTGGCTTTGCCGTCCCCACCTTGGGAATCAGGGCCAGTCCTTCAACTGGTGGTGGCACAGCAAGACACTTAGAAACTTTCTGTGGGGAGAAATGTCCCAACAGCACGTGTTCTGTATTAAACTCATGCTCCTAAAACTGACAGATGTGGTCAGGTCCCTAGCTGGCTTTCCCCCAAAGGGTTAAATATCCTCATGGTAAAGTCTGGCCTCATTGATGTCTATTCTCATCCTGGAAGATAGCCTTGAAGCTTTTATATATGCCATCATCATAATGCTGGAGCAGCAGGGTAAACAGGCCCCACGGCTCTCCAGAGCCTGCACAGGTGGGGGTGGGAGGTGTGGCAGAGCCTTCCTCATAGCATCCCACTCTACTGCACTGTGACCAGCTCTGTGACTTTACACACACCATTGGATCCACCCCTCCCCCGAGCCTCTGTTTCCACATGCATAAAATGGGGAACAATGGCCTATAGTAGTTCCTAGAGTTCTGTGAAGACTTCTGACTGATACACATTAGCAGACTATCACCTTTCAACATTGCCTTCAACCACTGCAGAATTGCTGAGAGACAGTGGATAAAATGACTTATTCTAGACTCTTAGAAAGATGACTGTCCCTCACCAGTGCACTCACTATAGCAGGAACGCCACCCCAATCTCATGAGATGGAAGGATCAAAGGAGGCTGGGAAACCTGGGTGTTCCAACAGCCAATGAGTTTGACTTGTCTTTAGTCCTATCTGGAAGGCAAACCCAAGCTTAAATAAATCATTAGAAAATTAATCATGAGTTGTGATTTCACTGTTTTTGTTTATTGTGTTCTGCTTTATTTATTCATTTAATATTTTTCCATACAACATATTCTTGTTACAGTTTTCCCCCTCCTATAATTCCTCACAGGTCCTCCCTACTTCCCCACCCACCTAACTCCATACTGTTTCTTCCTCCCTTTCTTTAAAAAAGCAAACAAGCAAACAAACACCCCAGAAACACACATTAAAAGGGCCCCATGAAAACATAAAAAAGGAAAGCAAAATATACAAGCAAAAGACCATTAATACAAAAAAAATCAAACAAAGCAATATGAGGCAAAAAGGCTACAATAATACTGTTGAGTTCACTTCATGTTGGACAACTACTCCTGGGTATGGGACCTACCCCAAGGTATGGTTAATGTAGTCTGTGAAACTTTATTGGGGAAAGCTAATTTTTCCTTTGCAAGCAGGTACCAATTGCAGATAGCTTCTTGGTTAGGGGTAGGGGAGTTTTGTTTGCTTGAACTTACTGATGCCTATGACCACTGGAGCAAAGAGACATGGGTATAGCCTTCATTCTGTTGTCCTTGAAAGGTACTATCTACTTTTACACAGCCCTTTCTCAATACAAAAATTTCAGCAGTAGATGTTTTTGTCCATTTTTATGTATGTGGGATCCATATCTCAAGGTACAACATTCCAAAGTCAAAATGCCTAGGAACAGATTTTAAGAAGCCATTTCTGTTTAAAACATCACTTTCAGTTGGGCAGTAGTTGCACAGGCCTTTTATCCTAGCACTGGAGAAGCAGATACTGACGGATCTCTGTGAGTTCAGGGCCATCCTGGTCTACAGAGCTAGTTCCAGGATAGCCAAAGTTGTTACACAGTGAAATCTGTCTCAAAAATCAAACTAACTAACAAAAACCACCAAAACAAACAGACAAACAAAAAACCCATCACTTTCATATTCCTTATAAGCATCTGGTACCTATCACAACAATGGCAGCAGTCAAATATGTGAGAAAATACAGAACTATTTTGAAACATTTGTTTCCAAGTCAAAGAGATTACAGTAGGTGTACAGAAAGTATCAATCAAAAGAAGAATGGATACATTATAATGGGAATTTATATTGGATTTGTAATAAATCTGTTCACCTTTCTCTTCTTGATGACAAAATGGCACTTGTTTTGATATTGGGTGGCAAGACATTTGGGTGCTAACACTTATTGTGCACATATGAAAAACCATTTGAACAAGTACTCAAAACCTGATGCCAAGAGAAGCCAGAACCTCAGGAGCAATGGCTACCAGAGCAGCTGGGCAAAGAGTTCCCAACTGCCACAGCACAGCTGTCTCCTCACAGCCCTAGCATCCTCTAAATCAACAGGTATGAATGCTTTTGGACATCAAGGAGAAATGGTAGCATGTGCCTCATTTGTCATGTAGAAAATGCAGTCTGTGTTCACAAACATGCTACAGAGTAAAATAATAATTTTTCTGCATATGCTAAAAAAAGATGTAAACTTCTGGCTGATATGTTACAAGGCTGCCTTGAAACCCATCCTGACGATGGCAAAGAGCACTTGCTCCTCACTGTGCAACCCAGGTTTTGCCTGGGCTCGTCACTGGCTGAGAGCCCAGGGAGGCTGGCCAGGCTCTGATCATGCGAACTTGTCACAGGTGTTCCCATGATACTGAGAGAGCCACACAGGGTTGGTTCAGACTGGACAGGAAAGCAAGAAAGGGTCTATAGAGCCCTGCAGTGGTTGAAGTACCTTCATGTTTCTCCTAAAGGTAAAATGATCCTGTCGATGGATGTGAGATCTAAAGTTGCTCTCTCCTAATTATCTTCTGTAGCTGCCTCAACAGCAAACCTTGCACAGTTGCTTTCTTAACACCGACGTACCAGGGAGCTTCCCACCCTTTCAGATGGTGCTTTGAGGGTTGACTCAGCTCTGTCAACCTTGTTTTTTTAGATTTTGTTTCTGTCCTCAACTAGAGGAACTGGTTATGTAGCTGTACCTATTGATAAAGTTTCACGCTGGGGACAGTTCTACTGTGCCTTAATAAGTAAAACAAAAAGGAAAGAAGAAAGCCTGAGAGGCCATGCCCCAGTCTCGTGCAAGACTCTGTGCTTCAGTTCTTTGATGTGTTGTCAGATTTCGTGTCATGTTTACTTACAGACTTCCAGTGAAATGGGCAGTAAATTGCATTATGGCTCAACAGAGTGAGGTGCTTTCACTGGAGAGGGAACGTTCTCCCATTCTGCACTTTGTCGTCCTTCACCCCAAGGTTGGATGGGTCCCGCCCCAGGAGGACTGACACCAGGAAGTATTCCTGCATTCTTTGCCAAGGGAGCGACATGTGCAATCCATTTTTATGTTTGAAGTACTTCAATAATCAGATTCAGCCTCGGCTGGGGAAGCTGGTGCAGGTTCCTCATCTTCCTGCGGTATTTAGTCAAACACTAAGGGATAAAAATGGAAAGGAGCACTCCCCAGGGTAATCACAAGCTTTTATTTATCCTGGAGGCCACTGAGCGTCAAAGACAGATTGGATCTGAGCTGTTTCTAAATAGGGAAGGCAGTTCCTAACTCTCTTCTCAGGAGATGTTATGGGCAAACACTGGAGATTGCTGGTCAGACGAATCAGAACTTCTCCTCCAGAACTACAGCATAAACGCTCTCCTTCCACAGAGGCAGTCAGAAATAGTAAATGGACATGTGGTAGCATAAAAAGGAAGGCTGTCCATCCACCTCTTCTCCAGTCTTGCAAGTGCTTCCTTTGGGGGCTTTTCTGTATGAAGATTTCCATATTTTAATGCAATATTTTCAGAGTTATTTATGTGTCTGCATGTTTTGCCTCCATGTATATATGTGCACCACATATATGTCTGGTGTGTGCAGAAATCAGAAGGGGTATCAGATTCCCTGGAACTAAAGCTATGGACGGTTGTGAGCCACTACATGGCTCTGGGAGCTAAACCCGGATCCTCTGCTGGGCAAGCAGTGCTCTTAGCAGATGAGCCCTCTCTCCATCCTTCCAGATCTTTTAGAGAATGGCTACATCTGAATGGGCCTCCTCAAAAGTCAACTCTGGCTAACCTACAGTCTAATAGACTGAGAGGATGAGGCTTGGTTTTGTATTCCAATTTGAGAAAGGGTATATAATCAGAACAAATATATTCACAGTGACCAGTGTTTGCAGTGTATATACAATGAGGGAATCACCTATGGACCATATACTCTACTGGATGGAGGAACAGCAAAGAGCAAGCACTGAGCAGTATGAGAGGGCTTTCGTGGTAAAAGGTATTGGAGGAAGTTCCCAGCCATACAGATAAGGCTGTCTTGTCACACTCTGCATGGGTCTCTGGGACTGTTTGAGTGTGTAGTGGGTGGGGGTGGGGCATCTGCATCAAACTCCACTGTTGCCAGGCGGCTGTCACCCCTCATTGTACAGTGACACCCCGAGCAGGAGATTCTGGGCCTTTCGGGGCAGCTGCTAGGGGTTGCTGAGGAGAGGAGGCTTCTAGGCTGTTTTCACCTACCAGGAAACTTTTCTTTTTGTTCAGAACTAGTTCTCTGAGGAAAGACACAAAGACAACACAAAATATCTTCTTCTTTCATTCCATGCCTCCAATAGGACTGAATTATCGTGAGTTTTCTATTTTAAATAAAATCACCAAGTCCCTCATTTTGCTGATGTGTTGCTTTTGCTCAAAAGCTCTGACAGATATTTTCATTTTATGTTTTATTCCTCAGCAGTAGGGTGCATATGAGACACTTTTATTCAGTGACTGTGATTTCTCAGATGTATAAATAATACTAATTAATTTTATCGAATGTAAATTAAAAGTTGCAAAGTGTTGTATGGTATGTGTTTTCAAGTTGATGACAAGGTGTCTTAGTTAGGGTTTCCATTGCTGTGAAGAGATACCATGACCATGGCAACTCTTATAAAGGAAAATATTAATGGGGATGGCTTCCAGTTTCAGAGGTTTAGTCCATTATCATCATGGCATTGTGGGACATGATGACATGCAGGCAGACACGGTCCTGAAGAAGGTGGTGAGAATGCTACATCTTGACCCACAGGCAACAGGAAGAGAACTGAAATACTGGGCATATTTTGAGCATAGGAGACCTCAAAGCCCACACTCACAGTGACAAACTTCCTCTAGCAAGGCCACACCTACTCCAACAAAGCTATACCTCCTAATAATGCCACTCCGTATGAGCATATGGGGGCCAATTACAGGCAAACTACATCACAGATCTTATTTTATAATGATAATTAGTTGCAGTTTTAAGTAAGATTGTGTTTTACTTTATATGAGTGTTTTACCTTCATGTGTGGATATACACCATGTGTTTGCAGTACCTGTGGAAGCAAACAGGGGGCATCAAGATTCCCTGGAACTGGAGTTACAGCCATGTGGGTTCTGGGAACCAAAGCAAAAAGTGCTTTTAACTGCTGGGGCATCACTTTCACTACTATTGCAGTTTTAATAGTAGTGGGTTGGTGGTGAGAAAGATTTCAGATGCAAGTAATTAAAATTGTGCTTCATGGTGACTTAACAAGACAGTAAGTTGTGGATACTGGCAGCTACTAGTTTTGATATAGCTACCTAGCACTGACATCCTGAACCCAGCACTTTCTAAGCCATTCCTATCATATTGGCCAGTTTGTGTTCATTCTGGCCTCATGGTTACATTGTGGTTGTTGTGAGTACAGCCATCACTTCTGAGTGCATATCAGGGAGAAAGTGGGAAAATCTCACTCTAATCCTAACAGAGGCAGAGGCATTTCAGCATGCACTCTTCTGCAATGTCTCACGTGAAGTGATTCAAACTTCTGTTCATCTAGTACTGGAAGGCATGGCAAAAGAAAGGTGTAGAGACGGTTTACTGAAAAGCCAACAGACAGCACCCACCTGCAGTCCCAATTCAGGCTAATCTCAGACACCCCAGGAATTCTTGTGACATTTGGAATTGTTGTTTCTCTCTCTGAGAGACATCCTTAGGGTGTTGGTGGGGTGCTAAGCATGGACACATGTGTGTGAGCTGGCTATGTTTCCTATTGCCAAGGCTGACGTGTACCATCTTTCTGCCCTGGGTTGGCCATCTGCTTTGCTGAGTCCCTTGTTCACATTCTATCAACAGGGATTTATAGGGGCTTTGGCATGACTAACACTGTCTGTGCAGTTCATTTCTGGCAGTCTTATTAGCAACTCCTGCCTCTCTGTTCAGGACATGAACACCGGTCCCAAGTGATGTAGATGATCCCCAAAGCTTCTAGAGATTCTAATGATTGTTCAATGTCTCCTCTCCCCAGACACATGCCGCCAACACTATACCACATCACTGGTGGATGAAGCTGCAGGGCTGCTCCTTCGTGTTTGCAGCCTGCTTTGCTTCCACAAGTGCTTGTCCCATGCCATGCATCCTCTGTCTACACACATGTCATGGCTTCCTTCCATACAGCCAACTCCTTTCCCATTGTTCTTGTTTCTCCTATCTCCAGCCTCTCTTTTAAAGACTCTCCAATATCACCTGGGTTTTTCTTGGTGTGCGGAGGTGTTTGTATTGAATTTAGAGCTGTATCCTATGTCTTAGCTTGAACATTTTAAAATGTAACTCTTTAAAAAATCTTTTAGGGTATATCTTATTTTCCATCTAAATATTGTAAATTTTGCATTGATCTTAGAGTGATTATCTCTCATAGTTGTTTCACATATAATTAGATTAGATTATATCTGGAAATTTAACTCCATATATAAGCACATTGCTTCTTAACTTGTTCAAAATGAATTGTAGTCTTGCTGTCTCTGATTATTTCAGTTCATGGCTTGAGTGTAGAAACCTTGCCAGTCTGACTGACAAATGCTCTTGGCTGCTGCTGCTGCTACCAGCCCAACATCCTGGAATATGTGATCATGACAGACACATTGGGCAGAGTTTAAACATGTATGGAAGCATTTATGTATAGTCACACTTCTGAGTTCTAGTACCCTTCTTTGAAGTCAGCTTCTGAAACATTTCTAATTATAACTATGAATTTACATGGCATAGTCTATTTTCAGAGGCAGGTGGGCTCTACCTAAAATTTGTTTGGGGCCTGTTCTTCTCCATGGATGTTACACTCACACCAAGAGGCTATGGAAAGTTCCAGTATTTGTATAATTGAGATACTTCAGGAAAATAATGTCTTCTGCAGTCACCTAGCTCCAGAGAGCCAAAAAGGGAGACTGCTCTGACCTTCATTGTGACTTGGGGTGGGGTTTAAGTAAGGGTTCCCATGAGCAGAGAGTGACACACATGGTCTTTATCTCTCACTGATGCAGAAGGAGGGATGCTCATCTGTCTCCTCACCTAGAACAGTTTCCCTCATGAAAAGAAGGGGCAGCTGACGTGTGCCAACTGCTGCCAACTGTACACAGCTGAGTGGGATTCATCATTGTAGTAAGATGTCATGAGCAATCAACTGTCCTTCAAAAACAAGGAACACGCATGAAGAGTAGGGTCATGACAGAGGTGTCATAATGGTGTTTGTTTTACTCTGTCTCCTGTGTCTGTGCTAGCTCTTCCTCCTCCTTGACTCAGACTTGACCCCTCAGGTAGCATAGAATATGAAGTCAGCAAACATGAACATGTTTTTCCATTATTTCAAAACTATTTTATAATATTTTTGCCACGGGAAGGTGTGGTGGTTTGAATAATAATGAACCCTATAGGCTCATATATTTGAGTGTTTAGTCATCAGGGAGTGGCACTACTTGAGAGGGATTAGGAGGTGTGGCCTTGTTGGAGGAAGTGTGTCACTGGAGATGGGCTTTGAGGTTTCTAAAGCCCAAGCTGGACTGAGTGTCCAATTCTTGCTGCTGCCTGTGGATGTGGATGCAGAACGCTCAGCTCCTCCTCCAGCACTCTGTCTGCCTGTGTGCCGCCATGCTCCCTGCCATGATGTTAGTGGCTGAAACCATAAGCAAGCTCCGATAAAATGTTTCATTTTATAAGAATTATAACATTTTATAAGAATTATAATTATATGGTCATGGTGTCTGTTCACAACAATAGAAAACTAAGACACGAAACTACTAGATTTTATGAGTCAGGCTTGTCCTGACTCCAATATGTGCATCAGTGATGTCCCAAGAATACTTGCTCTGTGCAGTGGAGAACAGGGTAAAAACACCAACACTGAGTGGCTAGGATTCATAGTAGCTTTTTCTCTACAGGAATGATGAGTAGATTTGTAACTGGAGGCCAGGAAGAAACCCCAACCAGATAATAGGAGAGTATAAGGCAAATACACAATTTTCAAACATTCTGGGTTGGTGCTAATGAATCTAATTCAATTCGTTCTGTTGCTCTGTAAATAACGTGTGCTTACCCAATGCTCATCACGCCTTACTGTCCCATCACTCTTTCCCCTGTGTGCTCACCATCAGGCTCTAACTTCTGTTTAGTCATTAACAGTCTTTAGTACCTTTCATTTCTAACAAGAAATGAAAAGCTTTCTAAGAGTCAGAGCAATGAATAACTTAGCTGTTTGAACATCTCTTTAAAAGTCCAAATTTTGGTAGTGGTTCAAACTTGTTCAGCCTATAGTTTGAGAACTGTATAACACAGTTAAAAAGGCCGCAGACAGTTTAATGCAAATGCCATAAATAGTGGTGAAATTATTTAAAAAGCACACATGGAAACCCCAACTGAATTGTTGTAATCAAAGCAAAGCCACTGTAAGAATAGAGATTGACATTTAGAAACCAATAACAATATATACACACTCACATTAAGAGGAAGAGAGAGCCAGGTGTCATGGTCTATAATTCCAGCCCTCAAGCGAAAGGAGGCAGAGGCAGGTGGACCTTTGTGAGTTGGAGGCCAGTCTAGACTACTTAGTATGGTCCCAGCCAGAGAGAAGCACAGCTGAAGGAAATAAACATCTATTATATGTTTCTAAAAAGTGTTAAGTCTTTAAAATAGAATGCAAAACACTTTTTAAACATTGTTCAAAAAAAACTCCATAGTAAGCTTCATACTTAAGTTTATCAAGTTTCTCCTCAGAATTAGGGAACAACAATGACTCATAAAATTCTATTATCCAGTGTGGAGTCAGAAGCCTAATAAGCTAGAAGTTGTGTGCACCCCAGTACACTCTCTTAAACATTAATGCAAGTTTCCATTGTATTGATTCCTTGCTAACATTTGGATTTGCCAGTCTTTTTATTTAGTCATTCTTGTGAATGAAGCTGTAACTCACAAACATTTGAATTTGCATTTGCTAATATCTAGAAAGGTCGGGAATATGTTGAATTTATTTTCTATCTATTTCCTTCACTTGACATGTTCTGGCTTCATGCACATTTTTCTTTTGCATATTTTGCATTTGATTCATATGTTTGTTTTGCATTCTAGATACATTTTTTTGCTGCTTTTATGACAAAAGGACAATTTCCCACTCTGTCTTCCTTTTTCATTCTGCTTTCGTTGTCTAAATGAACAGAAGTTCTTAATTTAATGTGGTCAAGTTTATTACTTTGCTTCCGTGCTCTGCCCTTTGTGTCTTGCTGAAAATGTTTCCATCTCCCCAAGGTCATGGGAACAATTTCACTGATGTTATGTGCTGAAATCACTATTCTGCCTTTTAGTTCATATCTGTAGCCCTCTGGGTTGTCCATTGGCTAGAGTTTTCATGTTAACATTCTTTTGTTTCACCACCTGCTGCTTCCTTCACAGCTCTGTTCTCTTGTCTGGAAGAGTAGTATTTCCTTAGTGAATGGATGCTGTCTGTACTTCAAGCCTAGAATGTTATCAGCATTGGCAGAGAGCTACAGGCAGCGGAAGTTGGGCCCACAACCCAAAACCACCCATGGAGACCAATTTTCATCATGTTTCCTATGCTAATCAAATCTTGTGATGTAAATGAACTTAGTATAACTTAGAATGCACTTAAAAGCTCAGAAGACAAAGAGCTAACTTTATGTATAGATTTCCCATCATACTACTAAAAATACTCTAACCATGCTCCTCTAGGATGCTCTCCAGTCACTGCTGTGAGCTCCTGTGGGAAGAGCTCACTCCCATGTTTTGTTATCTTTTTCTCTATGAAGGGAAGCTTAGTTCCCTCACAGTAAGAGCAGCACACAAGGATGGCCTTTCTCTTGTTGCAATTAGAGAGGAGTCATAACTGATAAAACTACAGACGTGAACCCACAGTGCTTAGAATGTGTGTGATGCCTGCATGACTTGCTTGAGGGCCATCCTTTCTGTTGTATTACTTAGAGATAACACATTTAAGGATGCTAAATCTCTTCAACTGATACTCTAAATGCTTCAAAGGACAAGAAGTAAGAGGACAAAAACCATGCCCGTGAGCTTCAGTGATGGAAGCCTCATGTGCAGCTAACTGATTGTGTTAACTAGTTTTCTACTACCATTAAATGTCCCAGAAACAGTCAACTTATGAAGAGGAGAGGCTTGGTTTGGCTCCTGGTTATGGAGCCTTTACTCCATGGCCCATTGCTTTAGGCCCGAGACCACACAGAAAACCATGCAGGACCCACCCAATAGAGAGAAACTTCTTGCCTTATGGCCAGAAAATGAAAAAGGCAGAAGAGGAGAAGGAGCCACAGTTCTCTCCCCAGATATGGATCCACCCACCTGAAGATCTTACTGGAGGCCCAACCTCTTCTAGAGGCAATACTGAGTTCCACGTAAAAGCCCAGCCTCTATCTTGGGACCAGATCCACACTGAAGCTCTGATAGTCTGTGGACAGGTAATCGGCTATGGGGATGCCTCAAAGCATTTACATTTAGGGTTCATTTCACCAAGTGATATTTGGGTAGTAAAAGGACAGAAGGGTTGGAACAGACTGATTAGCTATTTGAAGTTATGAGTTGAAATTGACTTTTTGTTTCATTTTGTTTTTACAAAAATTTGGTACTTTTGTAGTTTTCTTTGAGCACAAATAAAACATATGTATGAGCTGTCTTTATTTTCCTCACTATTAAGCCTGGCTTTGGAACAGGTACTCTGGTAGTTAAGTGGGCTTCATGGTTCTAAGATGCAGTGCCAGCAATCTCTGGGAAGGTTTGCCATGGCAGCAAGAATTGAGCCTGGTCTTGGTCAGAGAAGAACCCACACTGCCCAGCAGCTTGCTACAGACTATATGGCACAAGGTCAGAGCCGTTGTCAGTACCTCTGGTTTCCTCCAGTTGTGCACAATATTGATGTTTCAGTATGGTCAGTGTGGAAAACACTTTATGGTCCTCTTCGTGATGATTTTAGCTTAGGAAAGGTTTGAGGGCAACCATGATGTTGAGAAAAGAGGTCCAACACCTCTGAAACTTTACTTTATGCCTTAATTACCTTTGACCTTTTTTGTAAAATATAATTCTTTTACTTGGAGGCTCCAATGAAACAAGATGTTTTCCTTTAAGACTGTTGAATATTTACTTATTTTTCTTTTTTCTTTAAGACTGCTATTTAAGTAGCACTGCAGTTTCAAAACGATAATATATATTATTATGTAGATATTTATTTAATATATCATGTATATACAAACACATATATATGTACATATTAAGAATCCATTGAATTAGGATTGGGAATGTAGCAAAGTGGAAGCAGATGTACTTAGGTCATGAAGCCCTAGGTTTCATCCCATCTCACAGCAAACAAACTGACAAACAACATAAAAACTAAAAGGAAGAAAGTTGCCCCCCATGGTGTTTTGAAAGAAAATGGGCCCCCATAAGCTCATGGAGAGTGGCACTATTGGAGGGTGTGGCTTTGTTGGAGTAGGTATGGACTCGTTGGAGGAAATCTGTCATTGTGAGAGTGGCCTTTGAGGTCTCCTATGCTCAAGCTACAACAGTGAGACAGTTCACTTCCTGTTGCCTGTGGATCAAGATGTAGAACTCTCAGCTCCTTTTCCAGCCACCTTGTCCCACCATGATAATGGACTAAACCTCTGAAACTGTAAGCCACCCAATTAAATGTTTTTCTTTATAAGTGTTGCTGTGGTCATAGAGTTTCTTCACAGCAATTGAAACTCTGACTAAAACACACCCCCATACATAAATACTAACAAAACCAAAAAAAAAAAAACTTCAGAAAACAGAAACTGATGACCCATACCTGTATAATTCTGAATTTGAGAGGCAGAACAGTTGCTCTGAGTTTGAGGTCAGCCTGTGACAAAGTTAAAAAAAAAAAAAAAAACTCTCACATGCTCAAGGACCCAACAAATTTAAGCCAGTGTGTAGGAGGGGGAAGGGAAGTGGGTGCAAAGTCCAACCCCTAGTCAAGACACACTTCACAAATGATAACTACTAAGAGAGAAACTATGTCTCTGGTGGTCACAGAGACCATAGGCATCAACACATAGGCCACAGCATGGATTGTGGACATCAACATGATCTCTGGTGGCAACATGAGCTATGACCATCCACACAACCTCTAGCTACACCATGGAAGCTAAACCTTAACATGGTTGCTAGTGGCAGCATGACCTCATCAATGTCTCTTGTAGCAGCATAGACCTTAGACATCAACACAGCCCCCAGCCACAGCACAGACCACAGAGATCAATGTCTCCTCTGGTGGCAGCATGGACCATGGACATCAGCATGGCCTCTGTCAATAGTACAGAGTATGACCTTCATGGCCTGGGATGCCACCTGAGGTCATGTTGGTGTCTGTGGTCTATGTTGCCACTGGAGGATACATTGATGTCTGTGCTGCCTCCATACTATCAAAGAATTTTTTTTAAAGGAAGAAACTGTCTCAAAACAAAGAGACAAATAACAATAAAACTCCATAAAGTACAACAACAAAATACATCCAAATAAATTCTAGAGAAGTGGCACCATGTGTTTCTGGATATACTGAAAGGCAATTCTGGTCTTGGAGCATTTGCTCGTGGGATACCTAAGAATCAATCACACATCTGAAAGAAACCTTCAGACTCTGGGCACTGCAGCCACCTCTCCAGGGTTCCAGCCTTGAAGGCAGCTGCCAGGAGTTCTCCCCTTGTGCCAAACCCTCCCAGCCCTTAATGCTGTCTTCTCCACCCTCCCCCTTCATCTTACCATTTAGTGGCTTCCCCATGAATGGCAGCTGTGTCTGCCTATTGTTCCCCTCACTATTGTAGAGGAATTTCACTTTCTTCATTTATCTCATGTAAAACAGCCCATGCTGCAAAATAACAGGGTGCTTGAACACCCAATAAAATGATATGAGGGGAGTGTCTGAACTTTGCATGATGGTTGCTACCCCAGCTGCAGCAGCACTTTCACTTGTCTGCTGACCTCATTGGCTATTTTCAAGAAGGGGGCACAGGTTGGCTGTTTCTATAAAAAATAATCTTCACACTGAGTTCCCAGCATTTCTGAACACTTCCACATTAGATACTGATTTTACTATACTCTCTTGGTACTTACTTTAAATTCCCTATACTCTCAGGAGTACATTTTTATTTTCCTAAAAATAATTAGGTATTCACTTTGAGTTTTCTCTCTATTTAAATGTCATGTGCAGAATCCTCTAGCATGCTTTGGACTATTTTTTTTTCCCAGCTCAGGTTGATGCATCTGACATTGTCAGATGGTACTCTCATGTCCGGGTGCCAAATCCATTCTTTTCCCTTTAATTAATTCCATGGTGAGGCTTACACATTACAGTATTGTCTGGGTGCAAGTGTCTTTGCTATTTCCATGGAGTATTGCTGCAAATGTCTAGAGGTCGGTTTCCTGCTCTGTTGTCATGAAAGCCATCCATGTTCACAGACTCTCATGGAATATTTTGAGATGTCATGTTTCTGCATTTTCCTTTCTTCAGAACCTGTAAGAATCACATAATACATAAACCATGGCACACACATTATGTGGGATAAAAATTTCCCTGGATTTATCCCTTACTTCAGATTTTGTAGCCAAGTGAATTTATTATTTCAAGTGTTAATATTGAATAAATCAGCAAAAATATTTTGATCTAAAAGTCTTTTGGATTCCAGAATTGTGAACAAGGGAATTGAAGGATTGTATTATGTGTTTATAATTGTGGCAGTTGTAGGTTCACACACTGTTGTACACAGTGCCATGTTTTCCTCAATGGTAGAGAGCTACAATCAGGATAGTGTCATTAGTATACTCCACAGCATACTGACAATTTTATTTGTGCTCACCCTGAGTGTTTGCATTGAGTTCTTCATTCGTCACTTATGCGACACATAAGGAGGCTCTCCAGTCTGTGTGTCCTTGGCTCCCACTGAATACAGCAGGAGGAGCTCTCAGCACTACATTGCAGATGCTCCTTTTTGCAGATGTGCTTTTTCCAGGTGTCCTTTCTTTCACTAGAAAGAGTGCTATCAGGTATAGCTTCTTGTAGCTGTTCCACTTACCTGTTGTAGACTTTGAGATGTGTTTCATGTCCTCTGCCTAATTCAGGCTTCACCTGTTTGTTCAGGCTTGTCCTACCTCAGCTTTCTTCGTAACTGAGATTACAGGCACATGCCAAGGCACCCAGTTCAAATTTTGTTTCTTTTAGGCAGCGTGGAAATGAGCTAGTTTTCCTTTATCTGTTTTGATTATTGTGGTCTTGTACTATAACTTGTCCATTATAACCTAGAAATTTCATTTATTAAATTAGAAGTTTGTAAAGATTTTTCTCTTGAACATATCTTGTTTTGTTTAGTGCTTAGAGCATGACCTATTTTTTGTGGTCTTTTTTTTTCTTTTTCTTTTTTTTTTTCCGGTTTTTCGAGACAGGGTTTCTCTGTGGCTTTGGAGGCTGTCCTGGAACTAGCACTTGTAGACCAGGCTGGTCTCAAACTCACAGAGATCCACCTGCCTCTGCCTCCCGAGTGCTGTGTGCCACTAACGCCCAACGTGGTCTTTTTTTTCCATTCCAATTTCTTATTTTTTAAAATTTAAATAAGAAATAAGCTTGTTTTACATGTCAATCCCAGTTCACTCACCCTCTGCTCCTACCCTGTCTCCCACCGACCCCCTTATCCTATCCCTTTTCTGCTCCCCAGGGAGGGTGAGGCCTTCCATGGGGGATCTTTAAAGACTGTCATCATTTGGAGCAGGGCCTAGATCTTCTCCTGTGTCTAGGTTGAGAGAATATCCCTCTATTGGAATGGGCTCCCAAAGTCCATTCGTATACTAGGGATAAATACTGATCCACTACTAGAGGCCCCATAGACTGCCCAGTTCTCCTAACTGACACCCACATTCAGGGGGCCTGGCTCTGTCCTATACTGGTTTCCCAACTATCAGTCTGGGGTCCATGAGCTCCCCCTTGTTCAGGTCAGCTGTTTCTGTGGGTTTCTCCAGCCTGGTCTTGACCCCTTTGTTTATCATCGCTCTTCCCTCTCTGCAACTGGATTCCAGGAGTTCAGCTTAGTGTTTAGTTGTGGGTGTCTACTTCTGCTTCCATCAGCAACTGGATGAAGGTTCTAGAATGGCATATATATATATTAGTCATCAGTCTCATTATCATGGAAGGGCATTTAAAGTAGCCTCTCCATTACTGCTTAGTAATTGTTAGTTGTGTCATCCTTGTAGATCGCTGGACATAACCCTAGTGCCAGATTTCTCTTTAAACCTATAATAGCCCCCTCTATTATGGTATCTCTTTTCTTGCTCTCCTTTTTTCTTCCCCCAAATCAATCTTCCTGCACCCTCATGTCCTCTTCTTCCATCCTCTTCTCCCCTTCTTTATCTCCTAACTCCCTCTCTCCTCTCCCATGCTCTCAATTAGCTCAGGAGATCTTGTCCCTTTCCCATTCTTCAGGGGATCATGTATGTTGCTCTTAGGGTCTTCCTTGTCTCCTAGTTTCTCTGGCAGTATGGATTGTAGGATGGTAATCCTTTGCTCTATGTCTAAAATCCATATACGTGTGAGTACATACTGTGTTTGACTTTTTGTGACTAGGTTACCTCACTTAGGATGGTTTCTTCTAGTTCATCCATTTGTCTGAAAATTTCAATACTCCATTGTTTTTTTTTTTTTCTGCTGAGTAGTTCTCCATTGTGTAAATGTACCACATTTTCTTTATCCATCTTTAGTTGAGGGGCATCTAGGTTGCTTCCAGGTTCTGGCTATTACAAATAATGCTGCTATGAACAAAGTTGAACAGATGTCCTTGTGTGAATGTGCATCTTTTGGGTATATGTCTAAGAATAGAATTGCTGGATCTTGTGGTAGACTGATTCCCATTATCCTTAGGGACCACCATATGATTTCCAAAGTGGCTGTACGAGTTTGCACTCCCGCCAGCAGTGGAAGAGTGTTCTCCTTTCTCCACATCCTCTCAACATAAACTGTCCTTGTTGTTTTTGATTTTAGCCATTCTGACAGAAGGAAGATGGTATCTCAGAGTTGTTTTGATTTGCATTTCCCTGATGGCTAAAGATGTTGAATACTTTCTTAAGTGTTTTTCAGCCATTTTAGATTCCTCTATTGAGAATTGTCTAGTTCTGTACCTCACTTTTTAATTGAACTATTTAGTGTTTTGGTGACTAGCTTCTTCAGTTCTTTGTGGAAATTTTGGAAATTAGCCCTTTGTCAGATGTGGGGTTGTGAATATCTTTTCCCATTCTGTGGGCTGCCATTTTGTCTTGATGACTGTGTTCTTTGCCTTACAGAAACTTCTCAGTTCCGGAGGACCCATTTATTAATTGTCAATCTCAGTGTATGTGCTACTGGTATGGTGTTCACGAAGCAGTCTCAAGGGTACCTCCCATTTTCTCTTCTAAGAGGTTCAGTGTGACTGGATTTATGTTGAGGTCTTTGATAAATTTGGACTTACGTTTTGTGCATGGCGATAGATATGGATCTATCTGCAGTCTTCTATATACCAGCATCCAGTTATTCCAGGACAATTTTTGAAGATGTTTTCTTTTTTCCATTGTATAATTTTAGCTTCTTTATCAAAAAGCAGGTGTTCATAGGTGTGTGGGTTAATATCAGGGTCTTCAATTGGATACCATTGGTCTACCAGTCTGCTTTTTGCCAACACCAAGCTGTTTTCAGGACTATAGCTCTATAACAGAGCTTGAAGCCAGGGATGGTAATGCCTCCGGACCTTCCTTTATTGTACAGTATTGTTTTGGCTATCCCAGGATAGCCAAAATATCCCAGGATATCTTTTGTTTTTCCATATAAAGTTGAGTATTATTCTTTCAAGGTCTGTGAAGAATTGTGCCAGTAGTTTGACGGGGTTTGCATCGAATCTGTAGATTGCATTTGGCAAGATTGCCATTTTTACTACATTGATCCTACCTATCCAAGAGCATGGGAGATCTTTCCAGTTTCTGGTATCTTCTTTGATTTCTTTCTTTGAAGTCTCAAAGTTACTGCTATACAGGTCTTTCACTTGTTTGGTTAGCGTTACCCCAAGATATTTTATACTGTTTGTGATGTTTCTCTGATTTCTTTCTCAACCCATTTATAGTCTGTATATAGTAGGGCTCCTGATTTGTTTTTGAGTTAATCTTCCATCCTGCCACATTGCTGAAGGTGTTCCTCAGCTGTAGGAGCTTCCTGGTAGAGCTTTTTTGGGTTACTTATGTGAACTATCATATCATCTGTACATAGTGAAAGATTGACTTCTTCTTTTCCAATTTGTATCCCCTTGATCTCCTTTTGTTGTCTTATTGCTCTAGCTACAACTTCAAGTACAATATTGAAGAGGTATGGAGAGGGTGGACAGCCTTGTCTTGTTCCTGATTTTAGAGGAATTACATTGAGTTTTTCTCCATTTAGTTTGATGTTGGCTTTTGTTTTGCTGTATATTGCTTTTATTATGTTTAGGTATGTTCCTGATATCCCTGAACTCTCCAAGACCTTTATCATGAAGGAGTGTTGGAATGTCAAAAGCTTTTTCAGCATCTACCAAGATGATCCTGTGATTTTTCTTTTTCAGTATGTTTATATGGTGAATTACATTGATGGATTTTTGTATGTTGAACCATCCCTGCATCCCTGGGATGAAGCCTACTTGATCATGGTGGATGATTTTTCTGATGTGTTCTTGGATTTGATTGCCAGTATTTTATTGAGTATTTTTGCATCAATGTTCATGAGGAATATTGGCCTGTAGTTCTCTTTCTTAGTTGTGTCTTTGTGTGGCTTGGGTACCAGGGTAATTGTAGCCTTAAAAACAAAACAAACAAAAACAAAAACAAAACAAAACAAAACAAAAAAAAACCCAGAGTTTGGCAATGTCCCTTCTGCTTCTGTTGTGTGGAACAATTTGAGGAGTATTGGTATTAGCTGTTCTTTGAATTTCTGGTAGAATTCTGCAATGAAACCATCTGGCCCTGGGCTTTTTTTGGTTGGGAGATTTTTGATGACTGCTTCTGTCTCATTGTGGGTTATAGGTCTATTTAAATTGCTTATTTGATCTTGATTTAGTTTTGGTAAGTGATATCTATCCAGAAAATTGTCTATTTCCCTTAAATTTTTGAGTTTTGTGCAGTACAGTTTTTCTAAGTATGACCTGAAGATTCTCTGGATTTCCTTAGTATCTGTTGTTATTTTTCCCTTTTCATTTCTGACGTTGTTAATTTGCATGTTCTCTCTGTCTTTTGGTTAGTTTGGATAAAGGTTTGCCTATCTTGCTGACTTTCTCAAAGAACCAACTCTTTGTTACATGATTCTTTGTAATGTTTTCCTAATTTCTACTTTATTGATTTCAGCTCTCAATTTGATTATTTCCTGGTGTCTACTCCTCTGGTGTGAGTTTGCTTCTTTTTGTTCTAGAGCTTTCAGTTGGGCTGTTAATTCTCTAGTGTGACAGTTTCTGTATATGGGCACTTAGTTCTATGAACTTTCCTCTTAGTATTGTTTTCAAAGTGTCCCATAAGTTTGGGTATATTGTGTCTTCATACTCATTAAATTCTTGGAAGTCTTTAATTTCCTTTTTATTTCTTCCTTGACCCAGGAATGGTGCAATTGTGCATTGTTCAATTTCCATGAGTGTCAGGAGCCGTCTCTGGTCAGATATAAATGTCCCCTTTACAAGAGTCCTGGCGACCTCCATGCTCAGCTAACCGCCAATTAGTCAAGCACCCCACCCCTTAGGTTCCAGGACACCTGCCCTGGCCTGAGAGCAATTAACACCCATTCCTCCCCCACTTCCTCTTTCTTTACTTCCTCCTTTCTCTTTAAAAACTCCTTGTTTAACTTCAACAAACAGACCTTGACAAGGACACTGCTTGGTCTTGCTTCTCTTTCTCGACCATTTATTTTCAGGCTTATTCCACCTCGGAACCACAAATAACCAGAACCCCACTGGGCGGGGCACATGAGTTTGTAGGTTTTCTACAATTTGTGTTGTTCTTGAATTCTAACTTTAAAGCATGGTGGTCTCATAAGATACAGAGAATTACTCCAATTTTTTTGTGCCTGTTGAGGTTTGCTCTATTACAGAGTATATGATTGATTTTAGAGAAGGTTCCATGTGGCGCTGAGAAAAAGGTATAGTCTTTTGTGTTTGGATGGCATGTTCTATAGATATCTGTTAAACCCAATTGGGTCATGATTTCTGTTCCTTTGTTTCCTTGTTAAGTTTCTGTCTAGTGGTCCTGTCTAGGAGTGAGAGTGTGGTGTTGATGTCTCCCACTATAAGTGTGTGAGGTTTTCTGTGTGATTTGAGTTTTAGTAATGTTTCTTTTACAAATGTGGGTGCCTTTGTATTTGGGGCATAGATGTTCAGAACTGAGACTTCATTATGATGGATTTCTCCTGTGATAAATAAGAAAATGTCCTTCTTTATCTGGGATGTTCAGGCCTTGCTGGTGCGGAGTCCCTAGACTCTGATGGCATCATATTGATCTTTCTGCTGTTGAGTGTGTTTTTATACTGTAGTCTTCCTATTCCTTCTTCCAGTGGGTGCCAGTGGGGTCTCTCCCTCTCCTGATGGTTACAGGACCAAGTTCTCTTCTGGTGGGTACAAGCAGGTCCAATACTCTGATGTCTCTCCTCTTCCCGTGGGTGGATGTGGGACTAATATCACTACTTTGGCAGACTCTGGATGGGCTTTTCCTCCAGGAAGGGTTCTCCTGTGTGCAGTCCCCATGCCTCAGGATGCTCCAAGCAGGGCACCAGAAGGTGGCCACGAATAGGCCCACACTTACCTCTTCCTGTGTATGGAGGGAGGACTAAGACACTGGCAGACTCTAGATGGGCTGTTCTGCCTGGATGGGTCCCTCCCTGAACCATGCATTGGTCCCAAGCCTCAGGAGGCCACAATTTATTTTCAGAGCTTTCCCAGAGACTTTTATTGTCTTGGTTCGTGTGGTACTATTCAACTAAAGTGGGTCAAAGGGCCTTCACCTGAGTGAGCTGGAGTCTTGGCTGTCTTCTTTGTCAGGAAGCAGTGTGGTGGAACTTTCCAACCAGGGTTGCTATGTGCTTCAGAGTCTGTGGGAAGGAGAGCCCTAGGTGGCAATGACAAAGAAGCTGTATCACGACCATTTCTATTGCCTACAATCTTCCTCTAGTCCTGTCTGCCCATCCCTGGAAGAACATGGAGAATCTGAGCCTATGGAATGGAAGAGGCTTGCAGCCACCTACTCTGGAGCCTCCAGTCAGGAAAGAAGAGCTGTGTTATTGATTGTTGATGGCCTTTTCTTGCTTCTTCTACCACCATTGCTGTTGTTTGTTGTTTTTATTCAGTAGAAAAAGCCACATTTGCCTGCCAGGCTTTGGTTTATCTCTCTCTAGTGGATTTGGCCTGAAGACTGCCATCATACTTGTAAGTTCTAGGGAGCCGAATCAGATCCAAACAGGTCAGGTTCACTCCAGGTAATATTCAATCTTTCCCTGGTCCCAAATTCCCTTCACTCATGTTAGGACTCCTCGGGAACCCCTCCCTCATCTTACAATCTTCCCCTCAAATGACAGGACCTAAGAAAAAAAATTTTTCTAAACTTAACCTTATCTTCTGCTCTGTCAACATCTTGCTAGGTCTAAGAGGCGCCAGGGAGTTCCATACAGCATGGACTGCAATGAAACAACCAGCTACCCCAGGACATGGCAGCACCCCAACCTTCTCGGGTCCCCCAAAGATGGTCAACGCCCCCCATGTCAGCAGGAAGCAGTCTTAAGAAGTCGACGCCCTTATTCCTTAACCTGCCATGTCTAAAACCCCACCTTTTTTTAATAATAAGTAGAGGTGGGAATGAAAGGTTCAGGCATTATACTGGCCTGCTCCTGTTACCTGGTGGAATCCACTCAGGCAATACCCTGGTCAGCCCAAGATTCCATGGGAAAGAAGTCTGCACGCAGGTGCAGAGGACCCCTTTAAAAGATAGGCCCCGCCCCTTTACTCTCTCTCTCTCTCTCTCTCTCTCCCCCTGTCTCTCTCTCTCTCTGTGTGTGCTCTCTGTTTCCCCGCTCTCTCTCTCTATGGCGACCGGCCATGGCGGTCAGCCATTACCCTGTTCCTCTTCTTAGTCTCCCCATTCTGCCGGTCCTTATAATAAACTTATAGTCAATATGTCTGTCTCAGCAATTTCTCTTTTCTTCTTTTTAAACAAAATAATAACAATACTGGCTCCCATTCCTTCTGGAGCAGGGATGAGTCCATGGTGGCTCTCTTCTGTTGCTAAGCTGGGGTGAGCTGAATTTAGGTTCCGGATTAGCTCCTTCAGTGTTTGTCTTGTAGCTTCAGTCATGGAGACCCAAACCAGTTTGCCACCATCATAACTCTGAAGTGTGATTTGCTTAATGGGAAAGATGGGGAAAACCAAACCTTTGCTGTTTTATCTTGAAGACAGGCTTCTGATGAGAACTTGAATTTAATAATACATAGTTGGAAAATTCTTCTGTACAAAATGTTCTCCGTTTCTCAATCAACTTGGATCCTGGTCTAAAAGAATTTTTCTTTGCTGATATATTTATTCATGACAAATACTACAAAAGTAATACTTAGATATCCAATGCATGGTATTTATCATAAAGAATAAAATTACCTGACACTAAAACATCTCAGTGATGTTGGTCACATGTTGGTGTTTCATGTGCAGCAAGTGACTATTAGTCATTGTGGAAACTTCTTTTAGAAGTTAGTGTTCATTAGTATTGTGAGGATATCAAAGGTCAAGGAATTAAACTTGGCAAGAGAGAATGAATGCTAAACTCCAGATGGGTTTTGTTCTTTTAAATGTACAGATTTTCCACAGTCTGGTTACAGGATTTTCCTTTTGCATGCCATGACATTCTTGAAGAGTAGCACAGCAAAGTGAATTTAAGAAAAAATAAATGTCTCATGGCTTAGCATCCTTGAGGAAAGAGTATTTCTTTACATTAATCCTTATGACTTATCCAAGGATTTGTTTGGGGAAAAAAAGTCTAGCCTGGTAGCTGGTGTTCAGAATTTGATTAGGAATACATGTTTTCTTTTTTTCTTTTGTTTCTCTGTAGCTCTCTCTGTGCTCTTTGGAATCTGGAATTTAATGTTGCAATCGGTAGTTCTTGATAGAATAGTTTGCCTTTGAGGTTCACGTGGCTGTCTCTTGGTCAAGCCACAGGACTGTGTGGATGGCAGAGGAGGTTATCGAAGGAAGATGTGTTAAGTAAAAGGACTTTTTAAGAAGTAGAGAAAATGCGGAGCAAATGGACTTGAACTCAGATATCCAATTCTATAATGATGTATGCTTAGCTTTGGCTTCCAAATTGGTCCCTTGTCATTTGTAGCAAGTCGTTCATCATGTACTGGAAGCCTATTCTACTAGGTAAGAGAAGGAAGCAAAAAACATTACAGAAGACAACACACAATTTAACTATCCAGAATTATAATATTTTTATATTATATAATATATAATATAATTATATAATATAATATAATTATTACCAGAATTATAATAACAAACATGTCACCACCATCCACTTCAACTGCATTTGCCTAGGCCACTTAGCACTCTCACATCACATCCAAAGCAAGCTGTGTTTATGTCAGCAACAGATCAGAGAACATGATAAATTGTAGAAAGGTTAAAGGAAGTGAAATAATAATAATAATATTAATAATAATAAAGTATTTAGCTTACCACTAAAAACTCAACTATCTTAGAATAGTTCCATCAAAAAGATGTGAAATATTTACTGTGAAAGTAGTGATATTGAAAGAATGCAGAGTAGAGGAGTAGATTCCCCTGGCATGATCACAGGGATAGTGCAATTGGTAAAAGCTGGCGTTTCACTATCTTTTGTGAGTATACAGAAACAGACACTGCTTATGAGATTATGGAAAGGGGAATCCCATTCCAATTTCCAGCGGGCGCCAGCTTTACTAAGTAACCACCATTTCCCAACTCCAGGCCAGAATTTCTCCACTGACTTCTGGGTCTCCAACCAAACTCACAGTGTGAGTTTTGTCATAGCAACCCCCCACACCCCCCACAAACTACCTCTTCTTGGTTGGTTGTTACGTGTATAATGCACTACCAGAACTCTCAGTGGCAGAGAGTATGATCTCAATGAGTCTATATACCTGTGAGCCAGCAGAGTGCTGGGTAGTCTAGACTGGCTACACGGGCATAGCTCTGCTGATGCTGGGCAAACTTGCACCTTCAGGTAGGAAATAAAGGACTGGGCTCAGCTATGTTCATGAGCCTGGGGTAGCTCTTCCCTTGCTGTTCATACTCCTCCTCTCCTGGGATCTGCCAGGCCATGTGTTTTTCTTGGCAAAAGAGAGAAGTCAGAATCCCAGTTCAGCATTATAAGCACTTGAGTCCAGCTTGCCTGCTGTCATTGTGTTGCCAAAGCAAGTCTCTTGGGTTTTGACAAACGATGATGAATCATGAAGAGCATTTTCCTGGCCTCACTCACCTCTGTCTACTCATCCATTCCCCATATTGGAGCTGCTTGCAAGTATGGGCTCCATAACCTGTCTGTATGGTGTCAGGGAGTTGAATTAGCCTGCGTGGGACTTCAGACTTGGTTCTCTCACTCAGTGATACACATAAAGGTTATTTCAGGTCTTTTCATGCATGGCAGCTCACTTCTTTTTAGCAGCATGTAATATTCCACTGACTGGCTATATACTACCACACTTGATCTATTCTCTCGCTACAGGATATCCAGGGTGCTGCCATTGCTAATTACCATTGTCAAGCCCATTGAATTAAGGAATGCCTTGGCCTTGGGCACACCTTTGAGTGTATCTATAAGAACATCCAGACAGAATTAATTGAAGAGCAAAGGGCATGCCCTGAGTGTGGGCAGCACCATCCCAGTGGGTGGGGATCTTAGACTGAACAAGAAAGGAAAAAGAAGAAAGCCAACTGAGTGGCTTATTCTCCCTCTGGTTCCCCAACCTGTGACGATGTCCAGTCGAATGCTCTCTACTGACCCTGCCACGGTGGACTGTACCTTCAAACCATACCACAAAATAAACCCTTTCTACCATAGGTTGCTTTTCTGGTAAGTATTTGGTCATGGCAATGAAAAAAATAACTGATAGAACCTCAAGTTTGAAAAAATTCTGTAGTAAAACTCTGGGTACAGGTTTTGTGTGGACACAAATGTTTAAGTCTTTTTGGTACACATTATGGTATAGGATCATTAGATCCAACACCAAAAGTGCATTTAGTTTTGTAAAAAATTGTCTTCCATGTGAATGTACCGTTTGAATACCTATGAACAATTACCTGCCAGAGTGGTATTCTTATGTTCATTATCTTTTTCTGTTGTTTACATTTGGTGTTTTTTAAAACATTTATTTATTTGTGTGTGTGTGTGTGTGTGTGTGTGTGTGTGTGTGTGTGTGTATGTGTGTGTGCACGTGCTTGTGTTTTCTTGTTTGTATGCTCACCATGGTGCATGGACGGTGGCAGTAAACTTGTAGGAATTTACTTATTTATTTGTATACATATGTTCTTTTGCATGTATTCGCTCACCATGGTGCATGTACGTAGACCAGAGTTAACTTGTAGGATGGCTGTCTCCTGCCATATAACTTCTAAAGATTAAACTCAGTTCATAAAGCTTGCCAGCAAGCATTTTAACACTGAGATAGCCCTTTACTTATAATTCTTTACTGGCATGTGGTCTCTAGCGCCCTTTCATATGCTAATGTCTATAAGAATTCAAATGAGTGGAGAGACAATGCAGGGACTTTAAAGAAAATGTCCACAAATACATGTCTCACTAGGGACTATTATCCAAAATACATTGTAATTATTTCTATCACTTTTTTAAAAAAATTATGGTATAATGAAATCATTTTCCTCTTCTCTTTCTTCCCTCCCAACCCTTCATATACCCTTCCTTACTCTTTCAAATTCATGACCTCTATTTTTTATTACTTATTTTTACATACATATATGTATACACATACATATTCCTAAATGCACAAATGCAACCTGCTCAGTCTGTATAATCTTATTTGTCTATATGTTTTCGGGGTTTGGGTTTGGATAACCCTTTGGGTTTGGATAACCAATTGGTGTGTTCTTCCCTGGGTGGAGGTAATTTTTAAAACTCAAAACTTTCCAATAGAAATGACTAATGTAGAACAAATGGAAGTAGTTTTGAATAGTAAACACCTCATCAAAGAACACATAGAGATGAGGATTTTTAAATGTTACTCAAGTCTAGCTTATCAATTATTCTTTTCACAAATTATGCCAGTGATTTTTCTCCCCTAAAAGTCACCTACAGCCCAATGGTCTATGTATTTTGTCCCGTGCAGTCTCCCAACTGTTTTGTAATTAGCATTTACACTCAGCTCAGTGTTCCCTCTGGAGTGGGCTGAGGATTGTGTGCAGGCTCTTTTGTGCATGTAGGTGTGTGATTCTCCTGGTTGCTGAAGACCACCTTTACCACACTGTGTTGTCTGCTCCTCTCAGACTGTATTTCCTGGAGGCTCTGTTTCCAGCCTTTCTTTCTTGTTCCGCTGATCTATTGGTCTGTTTTTTTCATGGATTATGCACTGCCTAGGTTACTGTAACATCATACTTAGCCATTTTCTTCTTCAGTACTGTGTTGGCTATCTGCCAATGCCCTCAAGATCACATACTGGAGTTTCCTTGGGATTGTCCTGCATCTGTGTATCAAACTGAGGACAGTAGACTGGTATCATGGCAATACCTAGTCTTCCCATCTGGGATTTGGACATGTTTCCTTTTTTTTTTCTTTGATTTTTTTTATCAGTTTTGTGCTACTTCTCACTTAGATCTTCTAAATGTCTCATTAGATTTATATCCAACTCTTTCATTTTGTGAGTGCCAATAAAAATGATCTGCCTTTAATTAAAAGTTTTGCTGATTCTTTGTTGAAATACATTCAATTCTTTAATGTTCAGGCCTCCTTGGTTGATCTTTTCTTTGTGTAGAAGACAGCATAGCAGTTTGTTTCCTTCAATAAATTATTTTTTTCATGTAGCTATGTAAAGTATTTTTACTGTCATTTTAATACCCATAAAATAGAGATGGCTTTGCTTTCATTTCTGATATCTGTCACCTATGACTTCCTTCCATTTTTTTCCTTCTTACCTTGACTAGAATCTTTCTTATAGGATCATCTTTTGGTTGTGTTGATTTTATCTGTTAGTGGCTTTACTTAATTTTATTGACTATTGTTTTCATTTTTGTTTCTTTTATTCTCAATTTTACAAAATTTCATCTTCTCTGCCTTTTCTGGTTTTCCGAGTCAGAAACTCTAGTTCCTGACTTTAGAGCATTCTTTTTTAGCTGATGAATTCAGTTCAAGAAGCTCCCCAGCTTTCACTGCTTCCCACCAATGTCCCCAGATGGTATTTTCCTGTTTGTTTATTTCACAATATCTTTCACTTACTCTCGAGAGTTCTTCTTGGTCCCACGTGATACTTAGAACTGCATTGTTTAACTTTAAAGTATTTGGGGGGTTTCCACTTCTCTTCCTGATGCTAAGTTCCAGTTGAATTTTGCTATGCTCAAGGAGCAGATACATAATTTCAGTTTTAGAATATGTTATGGTATGCTTTGTGATCCAGAACTTTCTTACTCCTGCTAGCATTTCACATGGCCTGGAGAACGAGGTGGCTATCCTGTTGGTGTTGGCTGTAACACAATTGCTATTATTCTGTATGTTTCTTTATGTTTGAAGTTAGTTTCTTTTAGACAGCGCAGGGCTGGGTGTTTCTATTGCACTTTGATGGTGAGCCTTTTATTTGGCTTATGTATACCATCAGCAATTATTCTCAACAGATTCATGTGAACTATAAGCCACCCTTTTATTCTTCTTCTTTTCTTGGCCTACATTTGTTTTCTAGTCTTTTTTGTTTTGGGGATTTATTTATTTATTTATTTATTTATTTATTTATTTATTTATGTTTGGATACAGGTTAAAACTAGGGCTTTATGCATGCTGAACACTTACTCTACTACTGGGCTATACCCCCCAGCCCCTTCTGCAGCATCAACTATGCACTTCCTACTAGTCTACTTTCTCTCTTTTCTTATTATTTTGGTTATAGTCTCTCACTGCCCACCGTTCTCTAGTGGTTGCTCTTGTGCATGCAATATTCATTTACAATGACATCTAATTCATTCTCAAACAGCACTCTCCTGTTTCATGGGTGATTTGGGTAGCTTACAGCAAAGCTTTCCTAATCTTCCTCTGGCCTAGACTTTCATTTAATTAACCTTATCAAATGCAAAGCTTTTCTTCTAACTAGTCATTATTTGTTGAGTTAATTAATTTACCCCCTCCACATATTTACACTTGTGCTCTTTATGTTTTCATGTAATTGTGAGTTTCTGACCCATGTTTTTTTCCTTCTCTCTGGAGGATTCCTTACAATATCTTTTAGCACACCCACTTTGTTTATTCAGTATTGTGCTCAAAGTCTCCGCTACAGCAATAGAAAAATGAAAGGGATATAAATAAGAAGGAAAGATGTCAAAGTATCCCTATTTGCAGACAGCATGCTATTATTCTTCAAAGACCTTAACGGCTCCATCAGAAAAGTCTTAGAATAAATAAGACCTTTCAGCAAAGTATCAGGTTACAGATAAACATGCAAAAATCAGTAGCCTTCCTCTACACCAATCACAGACTCATTGAGGGTACAAAAAATTAGCAACAAAAGCAAAACAAGGAAAAGTTCCACTTTGTTTCATGGGAATAAAAGTAAAATATCTAGGCATGAGAGGATGGGAGGGTTAGGGAATGGGGGGATGGATATATAAATAAGAGTGCTTCTAAAATTTTTAATTAAAAAAGAAAAACAAAAAATTAAAAATAAGATGTCTAAGAATACATATAAGCAAGGAAGTAAAAGATTTGCACAAAGAAAGCAAGCCTCAAGACACCCTTAAAAGAAAACCCAAAATGATACTGGATGATGGAAAGACCTTCCATGCTCATGCAGAAATACTGTGAAATGGTTATTTTGCCAAGCTTGTCTACAGATTCAACACAATCCCCATAAAAATTCCAATGAGATTGGTTTTCACAAACAAAAAATAACCTCAAAATGTATGTGGAATAAACAAAAGGCCCCAGACAACCAAAGCAACCTTTAGCAGAAGGAACAACGCTGGAAGTATTACAATATCTGAACTCAAATAAATCTCATAGATCTATAGTAGCAAAGACAGCACAATACTGGCATTAAAAACAGACTTACAAACCAATGAAATATAGTAGAGGACCCAGGAAAAAGCTCACACAGTTACAGTACCTAACTTTCGACAAAGGTATAAAGAACAAGCACTGGAGAAGAGACAATCTCTTCAACAGATGCTTCTGGGCAAACTGGATTTCCACATGTAGAGAGCTGAAAGGTCCTGCTCACCCTGAACAAAAAACAATTCAACCTGGATCACAGACTACAATGTGAGACCTGATACTTTGAAACATATAGAAGAAGAAGAGGAGGAGGAGGAGCAAGAGGAGGAGGAGGAGGAGGAGGAAGAAGAAGAAGAGAAGAAAAAAGAAGAAGAAGAAGAAGAAGAAGAAGAAGAAGAAGAAGAAGAAGAAGAAGAAGAAGAAGAAGAAGAAGAAGAAGAAGAAATGAGTAAAGGGCTTCAAGAGACAAGCATAGGCAAGAACTTTCTGAGCAAGACTCCAATAGCACAGAAAATAATACCAAGAACAGATGGGACTGCATGAAATCCAAAGTTTCAGCATAGCACAGGAAATAATCAGCCAGGGGGGTGGGGCAAGAAACAGCCTGCAGAATGGGGGAAAAACATCTTTACATCTTTGCTGACTACACTTCAGTACTTAATATCTGAATATATACAGAACTGTGAAAAAAAAAAAAAAAACACCAGAAGGCCAAAGCCATTCAATTGATAAATGGGCTAACAAATTGAACAGGGTTCTCTCTGCTTCATTCTGCCTCAGTGCAATCAGCCACCTCATATAGCCTCAAGGATAGCTCCCCACCTCTGTCGTGTATTCTCTATTACTGTGCACTGAAACCCTTTGAAACTTTGAGTCGAGCTGGGTTTTTTTGCCCTTGCATTGCTTCTACCATGTGTTGTCACAGTGGTGACAAAGATATCTATGACAGTGCTTAATTGAAGTGAAGTTTTGAGAATTATTGGCATCTTTATTTGGTTTCTACTGTTAACCTCGGAAAATTCTTGAACATTATAGTCTTAATGTTTTTTTCCCTGCTGGTTTCTTCATTTTTTCCTTCCTTTGGTATTCTAATTATGTCCAGATTCTACATTTTAAAATTATCCCCTTTGTGTTCTTTTTTATTAGCTTCCCTCTTTTAATTATGTTTTGGGAAATTTCTATTAATAGGTATTATGGCTTGAATATGAAATGTCACCCACAGGCTTGTGTGTTTGAACACTTGGTACCCAGCTGATGGTGAAGTTTTGGAACCTTTGGGATTGTGGCTTAACAAGCCAACTTCCCATGGAGGACAGGCCTTTTAGGTGATACCACTGCTCATTTTGACAGACTTGATCTTTGGGCTTTCTGACCTGACAGGACATCTGCCATGGACGGAGCCACCCAAGCCATCATGCCTTCTCCACCATCATACATTGAGCTGGAAGAAATCTTTCTCCCATTTGTTGTTGCTGTCAGGGATCCTACCACAGTGGTCAGAAAATTAACTACTAAATATGCAGAATTACGGACTCCTTTCTCTATGTTATCTGCTTCAGCAGTGAAATCATCAAAGATATCTTGATTAATATATTTTAAGTGATTTATTATTTTCTTAACATTCTCATGTCTATGTCGGCAGTATATATTTCCTCTTATATCTTGCCTTCTTTTTCTGCTGGTGCTGTTGACATATGTGCCTCTCTGCCTTTTGCCATATCAATCCCTTTGTTTGAATGATGACATGAGGAATCGGTACCTAGGCAGACAGGACAGAGCTTTTTATTAATTTGCCTTGGACTTGGGATATACTTGATGCTTTTATTAGCTGTAGAAACTAGTAAGTTGTTCCTTATTTTGATTTTTGTTTTTTCTCTTTCCAGAACATTCTTGCTCCAGGAGTCTAGATCTTTCAGATCTTTAAGCAGCTCCTCATTTCATCATGATGGACCAGTGTTGGTGAGGTGGAAAAGATCTCTATCTCATGACTAAGTCCCAGAGTTTTAATCCATCCACATCCTGGAACTGTGACCTTCCTACTATTTCCCCATTTAAAAGAGGCAGGAAGGTTAGAGGATTCTAGTTTGGGAATGATATTCCTTGCATCCCTTCAAGGAAGTGCTCATAAAGTTCATTTCATTTTATTTTAACTTGTAGAGGAAGTTGTTATGAGGAACCCTCTGTGATTATTGAACATTATTTTCTTATCTCTTGTCAGAGCCATGAATGGGTCTTTCTTGAATCTTTGCCATAAGAACATCATGAGTGCTTGGGGATGGGACATCTCTCCTTTGATGAAGAGTTGGGGCCCACCATTCTCAGGACATCAGTCACTCTCTTTAGCTCACACTCACATTTTCAACTTGTCACTGAATGTCCCCCATCTTATTGCTGCAGTGAGCTCTGCATAGCAGACCTCAGCTTAACTCTCTGCAGCCTGTGTAGCCAGGTTAATTTGCTCTGGAAACTTGTTCTTCTGATACAAGAGGATTTGCTGGTGTTTAATGTATTCTGATTTTGTTAATTGTAAGACAGGGATCATGCAACATAAAATCTACATAGGAGCTCTCTCTCTCTCTCTTTCTTTCTCTCTCTCTCTCTCTCTCTCTCTCTCTCTCTCTCTCTCTCTCTCTCCTCTCTCTCTTCCTCCCTCTGTGTGTGTGTGTGTGTGTGTGTGTGTGTGTGTGTGTGTGTGTATACATGAGCATGTGTATGGAGGCCAGAGGTCAATGTTGGATTTTTTTTCGTCATTTCTCTCCATCCTGTCTGTTTAGAACTGAATTTGGAGCTTGCTAATCTGGCTAATGTGCTGATTGCAGGAATTTTCCTGACTCTGCCTGCACCTCCAGAGCTGGGACTATAGGCATGTGCTGTCACATGTCCAACTCAGCTTTTATTTAGGTTTTGGAGATCAAACTCATGACCTTTTGGTTGCTGGAAATACACTTTAGTAGCTGAGCTGTTTCCTCAGCCTAGAATCGAAGTTCATAATTTCACTTTAGGAAAAAAAAACTATCTATATCCTTATCATCTACATCTATATCATCAATTCCTTTAGAATTTGTAGGAAAGAGCAAAGAAAGGAAGCTAGCCTTTTAAAAAATCTTAGAGACAGTATATTGCTGTGTAGTTCACTATGGACTTAGTTGACCTCAAGATCTTTCTTCAGCCACCTGAGTGTTTAGAATCCAGGTGTGCAGTACCATGTCCCATTCCAATGCTTTCCTTTCTTTTTAAAACAACGTGCTAACATATTTAGAGGCAGGTTTGCTATCTCCTTGAATAGAAACAGATCTAGAAATTGGTAGAGGAGGATTGATCTTGTGTTTTACTTACAGAAGTTTGAGTCAACTTGGGAGGGTATGTTCTTCTATTTAGAAGATATATAAATTAGACTTATTTGGAATTCATTTGTGTCAATTTCTTCCTGTATTCATTTTCTTCTCTAATTCTTAGAGCAAGTGTTCATCATAATAATTTACTTTAGTTTCTAACATTTCTCACTAATGATTGGTTCATTTTAGGAACCCCAATTAGAGTGATTTAAGTCATTTAGAACATACATGTAACATTTGCCACAAAATTAGCCAAAAATATTATGTTCAGATCTTTAAACAATTAAATACCCTCATTTTCCCTAAAACAACAACAAAAAAACAAAAATCACCTTTGGGTAAAAACTAAAGATGGAAAATTTCAACCAAAAAAGAATTATTTATAAAATTCAAGTGTCTTCAAATTAAAGCGTATAGTGGAAACTGTTTCACAATTTTAATTATTTTGGCCATTCTCTCTAATGTTTATAATGGGTTACAATACCTAAAGTGGATGAGAAAAGCCAAGGACAAAATGTCAAGCCTAGAAACCACATAAAGGCTCTTAATATTTTTGCTAATTTCTGCTCCCCTTCAGGCATATGTTGTGAAATGTAGACATCTTCTGCAGGCAACTGGCACACCCACACCCGTCCCCAGTGAATCCTAGACAAGTTTCAAGAGGTAAAAAGTTGTTCCCCTCTTCAGTAACTAAAATAAGAAAACCTCTATTTTTCTTTATAAACTGGGATACAATAAACGTCTTTATTTGGGATGTGTTGGTGCCACAGGCACAGGCCAGATCTACTTACTGTGTGTGCAGTCTGTAGAAATCAAGGGATGATTGTGGTCCAAAGGAGAAGCTGGTATGCAGTGGGAAGTCTGCTCTTCTCAGCAACTCTTCTTCCACAATTCGGAGTTTGCCTGGAGCCTTGAGCCCAGGAGTTAGTGTGCAAGCCCTTGTCTGCAAGTAGATTTGAACTGCAAAATGATGGGACTATTGAATTCATACTCCACAATCAAAACAGCTATTCTCTTCCAGACACCAACCTGGCCTGACTTGTTTTCCACTGTTATCTTTATTATAATATAAGGAGTAAATATGTCCCTTCCTTGGTGAAGATAGTTATTAACTGGTCAACTTTTATCAACTGCTTTTAACTGATGAGATACCTCTTCTGGTCAAGAGAATAGGCTCTTGAGAAGGCAAGGGCTTTAAAAGTAGAAAGAACCAGTTCCAAAGGAGAGAGGGCTGCCCTCTTAAGATCTTTTCAACATCACTCTAATTTATCAGCCATGCATATGCAGACTCAGTAATCTCACAGAGAACCCTTCAGTCATGTGATCACAACCAGGCCCTCTTTCGGATTGCCCCAGGACAACTTAAATAAACTCAGAGTCCAACTGGCTTACTGAGCATTGGAGCATTCGTTACTGTTGCTGTGACATTTGGCTGGCTTCAGGGGAACTAGGACATGACCGTTTCCCTTTCAACAAAGAAAACAAGTTCTCAAAGTTCTGGACCAGAGAGTAAGTCAAGATTTTGTATTATCTTCGGTCTCCCTACTTCCTGATACCTATTAAGTCATCTGATACCATATAATTCATCTGAGTTTGTGGGTAATATTCTAGGGAGACAAATAAAAATTAGTCTGCTTTTCCAAACTTCAGGAAGACAGGACTGGTTATCAGAGAGATCATTTTCTCTTCTTCCATGGGGATGCTGGATTTCATCTGCTGTCTATCTGCAAGCTTGAAGACTGTTGCTGTTAACCAGCAAGTGAAAACAATGATGTAGCTTGACTCCCTCCACTTTATGTCCAGTACCAGTAGACAACATAATGTGGAAAATACCCTAAATATATTGACTCTGTGGACACAACAGCCCTAATGTTCTTAACTGCCACTGATTGAGATGGACATCATACTACTGGCTCCAAATTTCTCCAGGCAGCTGCTCTCAACATGTGGAATTGGAGACCTCAACCAGAGAAAGTTAAAACAGAAAGTTAAGCCAAGATGAGAATTATGGAACTATGAACACTGACTAGGGAGATGGTGCCTGCTAGAAATGACTCTAAAACTTAGATTTAAGCTCTCCAATGACCAAAGAGGAAAACAAAACCAAAAACCCTTGGACATGGATAAACATACAAACACATGTATGTATATATACATACAATTTACCCTTTAGTTTTCTAAATTCTAGTTCCAAAGAAATTATGAAAGAATGTATATTGGGCTATAGCTGATAACATAGGAGAGTAAAAAGAGTGTGCGTAAACAATGATTTTGGAAGACATTTTGCACTTGCTAGAAACAACTTGGAAGAAATTCCCCTTCAGCAGGACTTCATTAGAAAGTCACAGCATCATGCCATAGACAGCCATCATGACAGTACCTTGCCTTTATAGTTTTTGTGCATTTGCTGGGACATGGGAAGTGTTTCATGCCCCTATTTACAGGGAGCCCAAAGTAGGAAGGCAGTAGCCAAGACACTAAAGTCATGTTGTTGATCTGGGGCTTAGGGAGCTGGACTTGCCTCCAGTTGCAAGGGACTGGGAGGAGGGTGCAAGACCACAGCTGCTCACTTTGCTTGTCAGAGCTCTATCTGAGAAGAAACATGCTGCAAGGATGGAGTGACCAAAGTTTGGGGGAGGAAAATAGAAGCAGCCATAGGATCTGTGATGTAACAATGACAAACTATGGTTTTGCTGATGGCATTTGTGCAATTATCTGCAAAAAATATCTTCCCCAGATGTAGAAGATTGGGAGAAGGAGAAAGCAGCCTGAGTAACAATCACCCTCCTTCCTCACTTGAGATTCTATTTCTGGGAAAACTCACTCACTGTGTGTCTTTGACTAAACACTGCTTCCCTCTCCTTTTTCTTATGTGCCCTTAAATGTAGACTAGATCACATCTCTATTTCTAACCCTTGGGAGAAATTTTCTTGAGCATAAACCCCCACACAGTAAATAGATATTCACATATCTGTTGGTTGATTTGATAAAACAGTCACAGTTTTACAAAGTGAAGACAATGGTCCAGTCTAATAGTACATACATGCGAGGGGAGAGTGTTGGATGGGATTGCAGCAGCAGCAACAGCAGCTCATTCTCACAAGTCTTAGCCTGATGTACTACTGTAACAAAATACCCGATACTAGACTGTTTATACAACAGAAATAGTTCCAGGGATTGGAACAGCCAATATGTAGCTTCTTGCAGGGTACTTGGGAGGCTTCCTTTTGGTTCTGTAGGAAAGACTCCCCAGTGTCTATGGCAAGGGCAGTCATCTAATATCATCAGGACTCTACCTGATATCTTTTCAATTGTGATTTCTTTGTTATTGAACCTATCACTGGGAATATGGCTTCAAAGTTCAGATCATACTCTATGACTTTGGGACAGGCTCAATGCAGGATACATCTAGGTTCACCCAGAGAACTGATTCAGGGTGTCCTGGTAGTTCAGCAGATGAAAAAAACAAGCAGTCCTAGAGCAGTTCCCCAGTAAGGCACGGGGAGTGATAATCCATGAATAGCAATGAGGAGTTTCCAGGATACACTATAAAACTGAATTCTAATTGCTAACCTCCTAACAGATTCTTAACCCAAAGTCCTTTTAATCCAGATATGCACTACATACTTAGAAAAAATACAACTGTCTCAGTGTAATAACATATTTATGAAGGTGAGTATACAATTTTAGTTTTATTTTCTCATTGCTCAATGTTAGTATCTTTCAATGGTTAGCATATTTTGAAATTTAGAAAATGTTCTGAAAATTAAATGGGGCCATAAAGTCAAAACAGGAAAAGTTACCAGGGCCAAGTAAAAATATTTGAAAGTTAAGAAAAGCAATAGAAAAGATGAAAAACAATCCTGATTTTTTCTGCCAATTAACATAATTTGCCCAAAGTTGTTGGACATCACATCTAATTCTTTGGTCAGTTCCATTACTTAGTAAGAGAGATTCCCACTTTCTTCTTTTTCGACACTTTTGTTTTTCATTTGGCTCGTCAGTAATGCTCTTCTATTTTTGACTATTTATCTCCTAAAACCAGAACTTTTTCTTGACAAGGCCTTCCACAGAAAGTCTTTTAATACCAGCACTGAGCCACTGTGACATTGCTTCTCGAATCTGCATCCTTATCTCTCAGCTCTTCCTCAAGGTCTGCTGTTCTACAAGCTACTGTTCCCTCATCCTTCTGCTTGGCTTTCAAATACACATCCAAGTGTAGTGAGTTCTAGAGTTTATTCTCATGTCCATTTCAAAGTACTGGTGGTTGCAGTCCAAGCACACGGAGTCACATCTGGTCTCTCTGTATCAACTCTACAAACCAGTGTTTGCCTCTGCCACTGTCTATGGGTGAGTGCTATGGCCTGCTGACTGGTCCCAACCTTCCTCTTGTGCAGACTTTAGGACAAAGCTTACTTGGTTAAAGAGTGAGGTGAGAGGTGACTGATGTCTTGCCAGGTCACAGCACATTGCAAAGACTCCCATCTTAGAACAGAAAACAATGATCCCATGTCCAAGATGCTTTTATCCACTATGTAAGTTGATGTTTTCTTCCTAAACTCTGAGTGGGAGAGACACTAATATTTGCCTGATGGTTGTCAGATTTCCTTTGCTATGTTGGAAGCATATGGCTTATTATTTGGTTTATAGAGACTGACTGCTTAGTTTACCTTAGTCTTAGAAAAAGACCATGGAGACCATGGACTTTGGATTTGTGCAGTATTGAGACTGTCAAAATGATGGGGATACTTGAAATCAGACTTAAAACATTTACTTTATGAGGTGGCCATGAACCCACGGAGGCAAGTGACAGGATGCTGAGGTAAATTGCCTTCCAGTGTTTGAATTCATGGCCTCCAGTGGGTGCTGGTATTTTGGGAGGCCATGGAAATATAGGGCCAGGCTAGCTGAAGTAGGCCACTGGGGGCATGTCTAGAGCATTATACCCACTTCTTGATTCAGCCCCAGATCTCAGTTTCTTGGTTTGCTAAGAACCATATGGTCACTGCTATAAATGACTTCCCTGACTTCCCTTCCATGATGGGCTATACCCTCTGAAACAATGCACCAAAATGAACCTCTCCTACCTGTCATTGTTGTTTTCAGATATTCTGTCACAGTGGCAGAAAGCAACGAGAACCAAACGTTTACTAGCAGACATGGACTCTAATCTCATTTCACTTGCATGTCACATCCAAGGGGGGAAGCTGAGTTTTCAGCACAAGGTAAACAATGTTAAGGTTCCACAGCTCACCATCAGAGAAGCAGGGAACAAATACAGAGAACCACACCCAGACAATATGAGATCTCAGAACACTTAGCCATAAATGAGATGTCTCCATCAAATCCCTCCCCTCAGGAATCAAGGGAACACTACAGAAGAGGAGGAAGAAAGAGTGTAAGGGTCAGAGGGGATGGAAGGCACCAACAAAACAAGACCCTGTAAATCAACATGATCAGAAAATATCTGAACTCACAGAGACTGAGGCAGCATGCATAAAGCCTTCTCAGATATGCACCAGATAGGGTCCTAGAACTGAAAGAAGTGGGCACATGCCCCATCCCTAAGCCAGAAGCTACTTCTAATTGATAATCATTTGTGAATGAAAATTTAATTTTCTCCAGGGCAGCAAGTATTTTTAAGGCTAGGCTATGTGCCCAGAAGTAGATGGCCAACAGAAAACAAACTCAATGATGTCTTTGGAGATGTTTTGTCTCATAAAGTCAGGTTAGGGCTTTGTATGATCTTGTTTTTTATTTTTATTATATACCTATATGTATATCTATTTATATAATTTTTCTCTCTTTTTACCCTGTGTATATATTGTGACTTCCAGTTTAGCATTTCTATGGGATTCCTGAGTATGTGAACAAGTGAGTCTCTGTATCCATTCTTGTACTTTTTCTTGGGCTCTTTTCCTTCTGTTCATTTGTCCTATTCCAATATGTTAGGTTTTATTTCATTTCATTTTATTATTATTCCTTATAAACCTGTTTGTTCTCTAATGAGAGACAGAAAGGAGGGTGGATCCAGATGGGAGGAGAGGAGGGGAAGAACCGGAAGGCTTAGGGGTGGGGTAACCGTAATCAGGATACATTATTTGAGAAAAAAAATCTACCTTCAATAAAAGGAGGAAGCTTCCATGGCTCACGGCTTTTCTGCCTTTTCTTTATATTAGATTCACAGATGTACACATGTGTATCCCTTGCATATAGTTGCCCCCTGTATTTTCTGGGAATCAATGCCTAGCAGCTCATTGCTCAAGCCCCATGTATAGAATAGCTGTTTATCTATGACCTACACACACCCAGTAGACATTAAATCATCTCTAGCTCCTTGGTTATGCTAGTTCAATCAAATGCTATACAAGCAAACTGCTCAGAGAAGGATGACAAGAAGTTATCTATAGCAATTCAGTGCAGATAACAACTTTTTTTCTGAATAGTTTTAATTCACAGTGTTGTCTGTAAATGTGGACTGTAGACACAAAAGACAATTGACAGTTCTTTCTCTCTGCCCCTCTCCCCAAGACAATGCACATGAACTTCCATGTGACCCTCCCTTCACACTTTCGTCCTTTCTCCCTTTTTATCTCCCAGCCATGCATCCACTTTATTTAGTTCCCACTATTTCACTTATACTTTCATGTCATATAAGCATACATGGTTTCATATTTCAATATAAAATCCAGTGGGCAATAATGAGAGAAAACATGTGCTGTTAGCCTTTCTCTAATTATCTTAAATCATTTAATATGATTATCTCCCATTGCATTCATTTTCATAAAAATTATGTAAGTTCTTTATAGCTAAAACTGCCATTGTGTACACATGCCACTTTTTCTTTATTTGTTCCTTGGTTGATGGACTCCTGTGTGGGTTCTATAATTTTGGTGTGAAGAATAACATTGATAGAAACACTTCTGTACAAGTATCTTTGTGATATAGTGACTTGGAGTCCTTCATGAAAGCACCCAGGATTCGTATTGCATGTTTATGCAGTAAATCTATGTTTACTGCTCTAGCAAGCTCCACACTAATTTTAGTAGTGGTTGGATGTGTCTATGTTGCTGCTAGCAATTTATAAGGCTCCCTTTTCTCCATACTCTCACAAGGATTTGTAGCTATTCCCCAAGGGATAAGATGGTGTCTCACTGTAGTTTTAATTTATATTTTTCTGAAGACTACTGATGTTGGGCATTTTTTTCATGACCAATGGGCATTTGTACTTCAACTTTTGAGGGCTATCTGCTCATTGGATTGGGCCACTCACTGACTGAGAGTTTTACATTTTTGATACTTATTTTTCTGTGTTCTTTGTATATTCTGGATACTAATTCTCTGCTGGATATATAGCTAGTAAAGACTGACGTCCATTCTGCTGGGCAAATCTTCACTGGTTCTTTCTTTTGCTTTGCAGAAATTTTCAGCTTTGCAAAACTCAACTTGTCAATTTTTGGCATTATTTCCTGAGTCCTTTTCAGAAACCCCTTATCTATGACTATGTCTTGAAGTATTTTCCTTTAATATTGTCATTTTCAGTTCTTGCATTAAGGGCTTTGATCCACTTGCTGTTAATTTTTATACAGGGTGGGAGATATGGATCTATTTTCATGTTTTTCCCAAATGCCGTTGGAGAGTTCACCTCCTTTCTAGTGTTTTGCTTTTTACATCTTTGTAAATTAGGTGACTATAATTGTCTGGGTTATGCCGAGACTATATTTTGTGACAGCACTTTGCTATTTTGTTACTATAGATCCATAATATAAATTGAAATCAGGTATGGTGATACCTCTAGCAATGTTCTTTTTGTTCTGGATTGACTTTATTATTTTGGGTCTTTTGTGCTTCCATATGAATTTTTTCAACTTTTTAAAAAAAATTTGAATTAGAAACAGGATTGTTTTACATAACAATCTCAGTTCCCTTCTCCCTCCTGTCCTCTGCTACCACCCGCCCCCCCAACTAAAACCCTATCTATTACATATCCTTTCTGCTCCCCCTGGATGGTGAGGCCTTCCATAGGGTGTCATCAGAGTCTATGGTATCCTTTGGGATAGGGCCTAGGCCCACCCCCATGTGTCTTGGTTCAGGGAGTATTCCTCTATGTGGAATGGGCTCCCATAGTCCACACCTACAAAAGGGATAAGTACTGAACTACTACAGGAGGTCCCATAGATTTCTGAGGTTTCCTCACAGAAACCCATGTTCCTGGGGTCTGGTTCAGTCCCATGCTGGTATTTCAGCTATCAGTCTGGGAAGCAAGAGTTCCCGATGTTCAGGTCAGCTGTTTCTGTGGGTTTCACCAGCCTGGTCTGGACCCCTTTGCTCTTCACTCTTCCTTCTCTGCTGCTTAGATTGTTAGCTGGTGTCATCTTTGTAGATCTCCAGACATTTCCCTAGTGCCTGATTTCTCTGTAAACCAAAAATGTGCAGAGGTGAGCTGCTTCGGCCACTGCCTTGGGCCCAGCTTCCACCTGCCCACCCTGGGAAATCCCATATGAATTTTTTATATTTCTCTGATAAACTATGTTATGATTTGATGGGAATTCCATTGAATCTGCAGATTGTATTTGGTAACATAAATATTTTTTACACCACCACAG